>NC_136065.1:1860237435-1860837435 GCF_964261635.1 Lissotriton helveticus
GAAAAAATATGTCAGAATATGAGGAAAGAGACATATGATAAGGATAGGGCTACTGGTGTTTCAAGCGTGAAGGTAAGAGATTGGATAAAAGTAAAGACACCAATAGGACATGCGCCATGGTCAATATTCTTTAAACCAATGCAAGTTGTGAAGTTGTTTAACAATGCTGTAAAGACAAATGACAACAGGATTAAACCAGGTGGTCACAGAGTTAAACATGGACATGGTATGTCAAGATATTGAAGGGACTGGAAGCATCACAAAACATTTAGGAGGAACGGAGTGGAGACAACACTTAATTATATTCTGTTAACCCCTTTGTTAAGCCGTAGGGTGTGTAAGGTTAGCTATGCTTTTAACATCTATAGCGACTGTTAGAACTGGCTATTTCTGGTAGGCTAAGGCTGACGCCAAAGCCAGGCAGAAACCACCATTCTAGTCAGGGCAAGGGAGTCACATGCCAAGATAACCCCTGCTCACCCCCTTGGTAGCTTGGCACGAGCAGTAAGGCTAAACTCGGAGGCAATGTGTAAAGCATTTGCGCCACATCCCCTTTTGTAGCACACAACAGCAACAACATCCTAGGCACACCACAAAAGGAACTCCACACAAGGTTATATGAAAATAACTTCTGTATTGTCAAAATCACATCAGATAGAAGTCACACATGTACATTGTGCCAACTGGCACGGGCAATATTCACAAGGGATTATTTACAGGTCAGGGCCACATGGGCCACTGTCAGAATCAGTACTTAGCAGAAATTAGAATAAGTATAGCACAAAATAACAGTTATAAATCACAACCAGTAACAACTGGGAACAGGTAAGTACCACCTACGCAACCCTAACTACCTTAGGAGAATGTCACGCAGGGAACCAGGACCTCACGAGGTCCACCTGTACTGGAAAGAACAACCACCTAAGAATAAAATACATTTAGGGGTATCAGCAAGAACACATTACACATGATGCATCAAAAACACTTTCAGCGGTGTAAGAACAAGGCACATGATGCATCAAAAACACATTCAGAGGTGCAGGGAAGGAAAAACACATGATGCATAAACCAACACATTCAGAGGTGTAAAATCAAGGAAGACACATGATGCATAAAAACATTCAGAGGTGCCAGAACATAACTCAATAGCGCAAAAACACATGATGCATAAAAACATTCAGAGGTGTAAGATCAAGGTGCGTAATCATATTAAATGCATTACATTTCCTAGCACCACATCACATTGCACAAAACTCACATTAGGCACTTACCATCACATAGATAATCACATTGCGCCTAAATAAAATCACATACCAGCCCCCATCTAATAAAGGGACTAAAGAGCCCTGTGTCCAGAATGTCAGGGCGCGCTGCCATGCAGCGCCAGTCAGGGGTGCGCCACCGGCGCAAAACCTAAACGTTGCAGGTGCCCACTACTTGCTGGGCACCTGGGAACAATCACAAGGGCCTAAACGTTGCAGCTGGCACTAAGTGCTGCGCAGCTGTAGCAGGCCGGGCACCACTGTGCCCCCTCTGTCCCACACAGGGACTCTCTCTCCAATTGCGCCTAAACGGTGCAGCTGCCCACTAATTGCTGGGCAGCTGGAGATCAACAAAACTGCGCCCGGGCCCTCACTGGCCCTATAACCAAAGCTGCGCCAAGCTGGAGCCACCCAGGCTTGGACACAAAACATGCACAGGTGGGAGCCCTCTAGGCTCTGGCATCGTCTGGGTCCTCGATGGAGCGCGCAGGCTCAGTAAATAACTTTGCCCCCTAAGAGCCCTCTAGGCTCTTAACTAATATGTGCATCGGGGCCACAGAGGCTCTAAAAATCAATTGCCCAACCGTTGGAGCCCCACGGGGCTCTACACAAAGTGTGCCCCCAGATCGGTGGAGCGGCCCGCTGCCAGACGGGGCCGTTCAGGACTAAGCCAGGGCACGGTGCCTCGAAGGCACCAAGCAGCAAGAAGCCCCCACTCACTGGGACTTCACCGCGAGGGGCCTCCCCTTGGCGCTCTCTCCTCCCCGGCAGCGCTACTCACCAGCTGCCTCTCCGGGGCGGGGGGTGCACCAAGCTTCACCGGGTCCCTTCCTGATCGGCGCGGGGCTCCCTCCTCGCACCGGGAGCCCCGAGGACCCTGGCCGCACTTCAGCTCTCCTCCGCCATCTTCCTCTCGGCCAGGGCTTCCGGGTCGTTGCCTGGGGAAGCCCTTCCGGGCAGCCAATCACGGAGCTCCTCGCCCGTGACGCTAGAGGAGTCTCTGCCGGCTGGGCCAATCCCAGCGCGGCCTTTCTTGTGACGTCGGCGGCTGCTTCCTCTTGGCCCGGGGCAGCGGCGGTGTTCGCATGGGCACCCTCGAAGCAATAATTACCGGGGTAATGCCAGGTGGGCACCGGCGCCGTAAATTAAGGAATAAAATCCGCACAACACGCACGGTGGGCACCTGTTTTAAATAATTACTTAAATCGAGGTGGGCACTCGATCGTGGCATAAAAGCGCTACTAAGCACTCGGGGCACTAAATCTCAGCGCGTCCAGCGCTATAGGCGAAATCAATCAATCAATCAATCAGGTCATTTGTAGAGCGCACTACTCACCCGTAGGGTCTCAGGCGCTGGGTTGGGGGGGGGGGGGTGCCGTTACTGCTCGAACAGCCAGGTCTTGAGCTTCTTCCAGCGCTAAAGGGCAAATACAGGCGCCCTCAAGCGCCAGGATTAAAAGTAAAGCGATATCAGCGCTAAGAATTAAACTACAGCGCTCCCCACGCTATAAGGAAATCTAAAATCCAGCAAAGTCCTTCAGGGGTCCAGGACCTCAGCAGTCCAGGGGCTGGGCAGGAAAAACAGCGCTCCCAAGCGCTAGAAGGACAGATAAAGCTCCAGGCAAAGAGAAAGTCCTCCAATCCCCCCAGGCAAAGCAGAGGGGTCCCAGCACAGGGTCCATCAGGTATCCAGGGGCTGGGTAGGGCTCAGGGAGGCAAGCCTTCCCCTGAGCCCAAGCAGCAGCACGCCCCTGGCAGGATTCAAGTCAGAAAACAAGAACATTTTGTAAGGGGACACAGCCCCTTTTTATACAGAGAAATCATTTGTCTAGCAGGGTGCAGGCAGTGTGAGAACCAGCTAGAACTGGTTATAGGGAATTCCTTTCACTGACCAGGCTAGGGACATCAGACGCACCCAGGGGGCGGAGCCAGCATTGTGTGGGGAAAACCCAGCCTCACTCAGGACCCTCAGTCCAGACAGTCAATCCACAAGCAGGCCCAGGCTCACTCCTCCCCTCACATCAGCATGCTAAACACTCCATTCACCACCGGGGCAGACCCTCCCAGACTCTTGGAGCCAGGCTCACCAGCCAGCCTCAGCCAATCACACGCCAGACACAAATTACACAAATATGCCAACTTCTAAAAGTGGCACTTCTACACTAGACACAATCATTCCGCATATACCATTGCGCAGCATTCAATCTCACGAGTTCGCACATACCAAACTCGACCCTGCACTCCCCACACATCAGGAACTACCATGGGCACACATATTCCCCATTCATTCCTATGGGAGGGCAGGTCACTCACCACACATACACAGAGAGCTCACGCACTTTACACTGTACCACAGTGAAAAAGTGCGCAAAGGCCTAAAATCACCAACACCAGGTTCCAGCAACAGGCTAGGAAAAAGCAAAAAGTTTCGGGGTGAACCTGCCAAAAAGGGCCAGGTCCAACAGTGACCATGCCATAGTTTCTTTAGAGCTGAACTCGGTCCGCAATCTGAGACAGCAAATTAGAAATGCTGGTAACCCCGCAGAAGTAAGAAGAAACGGGGTTCAGTTGAAATGGGGGAAGATAAATATATTCAAGGTTACCCATGAGATAGTCTCAAATTCACAGGATGAAATTAATACATGCTTGAACTCGGAAGCGACCCCTTCCGATGTAGTTCAGGCTTTTAGTGGAATCTTGGGAAACATCAAAAGAGCATTATCACTAAGGGCAAAAAATAGCACCAAAGATGAAAAGAAAGGGTGGTTTGATGCTGCCTGTATAAAGGCAAGGGTTGCTCTCCATAGAGAGCTTAAGGTTAAACCTAGAAACCCGGTCCATATAAATAGTCTGCAAGCCTCGTATAAAGATGCCAGGAAAACCAGAGAAATGGAGATCAGGCTAGAATTATGGGCAGACCTAGACAGAGCCGCCCAACTAGAGAACCGCTCTGAGTTTTGGAGACTGATAAATGTGGGAGAGGATGATTGGGTCTGCCACTTTGAACACATTTTTTGTTGTACAGATTTTCAACCAGGTCATAAAAGGACAGAAATGGAGACTCAAAACAAACCCCTAACGTTTTCGTATTGTGAGGTCAAGAAGGGGCTGGAGGACAGTAGTTTGGGGAAAGTCCCCGGACGCCATCCAGATGAGAGTAAATCACACAAAGTCGTTCGTAATTGTGGCAGGGGTGGTTAAAGAGAAAAAAAAACAAGTTTTCATGCGGAGAGGAATAAAATCGAAGTGGTAGAATCCTTCCCGTACCTGGGTATCCTCTTTGACAAAGACCTCTCCTGGAAAAAACCAGTGGAAGGCAGAAAGCGGGTCATGGAGAGGGGCATCACCGCACTGTAATCCTTTGCTAAAAAACTTGGGCCAAATCCGCTACCCACGATTAAGAATATCTATCAGGACCATGTAAAAGCATCCGTATTTTATGGAGCAGGAGTATGGGGGTGGCAAACCCCACTGCATTGCAGACAGTTGAGAATAAATATTTTAAACCAGTAGTAGGTCTCCCCTCATCCTTCGCAAATTGTATACTACACATGGAGCTAGATATTCCTTACATTGCTGAACAGATTAAAGTGGCTCCATTACTTCTGTGGTACTCAATATGGAGGAGGGAATCTGTACCGCGCACACACTTAATAATTAAGACTGGGGGGCATTTTGAAAAATATCCGAGGGGTGAGGAAGGACCCTACCTGCCACAAGGACCATCGTTGGGTGCTGGGGGGGTCATGCCGTGAGTTCACTCCCGCCGCCGGTGCCACCATCAAGCCCAGCCGCTGTGGGGAGGAACTACGGTTCCCAGCGACCCCTGCGCCGGATTCCCGATGCCCACTTCCTGCTTTGCGCGCCCGGAGGCGCATAAACACTCGTGGCTTACTCCGCGTCGCGGACGCGCGCGGATGGTGCCGGGCGGAGCCCGGGCAGAGGGCGGGCCGTCTGTGGCCGCAAGAGGCAGGGCAGGGCCACCCCATTTGCATCTCGCCTGATTTCCACTGGATAAAGGAGGTAAAACTCATCGACTCATAACAGGGTCTGCCGTGACTCACACTTGGGCTAACAGAAAAGGACTATTGTCATTATATATTGGCCCAGCACTGGTGTCTGGTGTTCGTTGTTGCATTCATTACTCTCTCATATATAAAAGCAAACCACCTTATGGCTGGTAAAGGGGCCATAAATAATACTAACTCCCATGGGGGGCCTGGGAAGGGGACTTTGGACATTTTACAATCCAGTTGTGAATCCCCTTTGGTGACAGCTAACAACTGCCAATCACTATCCTTATTGGATGAACTTAATGCGCTTTGTAAAACTAATCACACCTGGATTGAAGAGGGAAATAAACAAACAGGTGCTCCAATAATTACAAGTCCTAAGCATAACACACCACCCAATCCTAAAGTAACCTACCTAGGAACCCCCTCTCCAACTTCAGTTAAAGATAGCACTCTTTTAATAACTAATCCTCAGACTCCCCCTTCTAAAAGAAAGCGGTATGCAAGTTCCCCCTCAGCCACTAGCAATACCCCGAAATCATTCAGGGCATGCTTCACTTCTGATTCACCCCTATCTATCATACCAACCCATTGGCCCTGATTGAACTTATTGTCAAATCTCTAATATCCCCATTGGTTCAAAGAATTATGGTAATAGGGGAAAAAGTAACATCTATAGAAGAGACTATGAAAGCAAACGCAATCCTTTTAGAAAGCCTGGTAGGTGCTAACAAGGTAAAACCCCCAGCCACTGCCGATCTCCCATTAATTTCTACACAAAGCAGTACCCCCCCAACCCAGTCATCTGCCCCTAAAAAATCTAAAAAGCCACTAATATCCATTACTCGGCAGACAACATCAAAAATGGTAATACCACAGAGCACTGATAACAGAGTAGGGTCGACCAATGATCCATCGCCCTTAGTGGGGACTCTCTCCAACAATGGCTATAGGCAAAAGAAAACCAACCAAATTGATCTACCGCCGGAGGCCGCTCCATTTGTATGCATTCTTTCAGGTGTGCCCGAATTAAGTAATGGTAAGATCGAGGGACAAGCGGAGTTGGCAAATAAGGTATCTTTCTGGCTAACAAAGAACAGGCCCCTCCCACCAAACATCGTCGGAAAAATTTTGAACGTCAGAAGGGTGAAATGGTTGGGTCCTCTAACTAAAGATATAGCGGGTGATCTGATCCTCGTAAATTTTAAGGATCCCCGTGTTGTCCCTTATCTGCAAGGCTGGCAGCCTCAATGGGGTGACGGCCCAATAGTTATAAGGGAATTGAGAGACTTTTACCCCAGTACCGCATTCATGCCCCCAGTAAGATTAAAGACAGAAAAGAATCACTGCAGGGGCAATAAAGGCCATACACTCAGCAATTACAATCTATCCACTCGGAATCGTTTTTCTGTACTTTCCGATACAGATTGGGTGTATTGACCTGATAAACTGATCCTTGAATGGTCTGATAATAAAATCCTGAATCCTGGGGTTATCTATTACCATAGTTAGTGCTACACCAGGAGAACTGCAGGGGAGGTGGTTTTAAGTGTGGGAAGTTGCTATGATTAGACTGTTTACATCTAGATTGAGCGAGGGTTGTACACCCCTTTTTTAAACGAATGAAATTCTTTGCTAATGCATTTGCACTTTCGCAAACTTATGAACTTATTGTATGTATGGGGGCAAGGGAAAAAAAAGCTCTCCCTCCCCACCTTGCCTTGGCAATTCGAGGTGTAATCAAAAGGTTTTTATGAGCTGAGCGCAAATCCCTGCCGGGAGTGTAGAAGGATTCAAGGGACCCAATGTCCTCAGCACACAGACCGTGAAGGGCACGGTAAGTGAGGACAAGAACCTTGAAATTGATCCTTGCCTGTACTGGCAGCCAGTGGAGATCTTTTCTAATCCCCGAGACGGAAACCCGTCTGGGGGCATCCACAACAAACCTGGCTGCAGCATTCTGGACAATTTGGAGGCGATGAATCAATTTTTTGTTTATGCCAAGGTAGAGGGCATTACAGTAATCCAGGCGAGGGGAAATGAGGGCCACTGAGATCTGTTTCCGAGCATCTGGGGAGAGGTAGTGAGCGAGTTTCCTGAGGATCCTTAATCCCCCACAGCATGTGGAGACGGACCTGCCTACTTGCTTATTAAAAGCAAGAGTGGTATCAATGGTTACCCCAGATTTCGAGCAGAGAGGGAGGGCTTGGGGAAGGTGCCAAGAGCAGGAGGCCACCACTGCTCTGACCAAAGATCCGGTTTTCCCCCAAAGACGAGGACCTCAGTTTTTTCCCCGTTGAGTTTGAGGAAATTCGAGGTCATCCAGCCTGCCACGGCTTCCATGCAGTTCTTAAAATTCAAGGCCGAGGACTCCACAGAATGGGATAAAGAGACCATTATCTGAGTGTCGTCGGCATACGACAGGACTTCCAGGCCATAGGATCTAACCAGTCTTGCAAGTGGGGCCACATAAATGTTAAAAAGTGTGGGGCTCAGGGAAGAGCCCTGCGGGACCCCACAATGCAAAGACTTGGCCGGCGAAAGGAAGTCACCCAGTTTGACCTTTTGGGCACGGTGGTTAAGGAAAGATGTCAGGAGACCCAGAGCTGATCCTTCCACTCCCATCTCACCAAGTTGCGTGGCCAAGATGGAGGGGGACAGGGTGTCAAACGCGGCTGTAAGGTCGAGCAGGATCAGAATGGTAGATTGACCCCTGTCGACCTTAGCACGGATGTTGTTGACTACCACTGTCAAGGCCGACTCGGTGCTGTGAGCCTTCCTGAAGCCATGCTGAGAGGGATCTAGCAGGCTAGCTGTATCCAGGAAGGCATTGAGATGGTGATTCAGATGGGCCTCAAGCATCTTTGCAGGGGCTGGGAGGAGGGATATGGGACGGAAATTTTTAAGAGTCCCAGGATCCAAGGTGGGTTTCTTCAAAAGAGGTTTGACAATGGCCAGCTTCCAGGCTACGGGGAAGACGCCATTTGAGATTGCCAAGTTCATCACATGAAGGTAAGGGGAAAGTAGGACCTGTCTACAATTTTTCAAAACTTTAAGAGGACAGGGGTCTAGGGGAGATCCCGATTTAAGGTTGTCAAGCAGGCCGTTAAGCACTTCATGGGACAGTGGGGGAAATCGGATAAATGTCCTCGCGGGGTCAGGGAAAGGCTAGATCCAGGAGAAAGATCGGATGACAAAGGGGAGTCCTGGATAAAATTAAGGGCTTCCAAGTCGGAGTAGATGTCTCCAATTTTAGTATGAAAAAATAAGGAGATCTCATCACAGAGTTTTTGTGATGCAACAACGGGGTCAGGAGAAGGAATAACAGACAAGGAATCCACAATATTAAAGAGATCTCTGGGAGAGTGAAGGGAAGTAGTTAGATTGGTAAAATATAGCTGTTTGGCAGCTAGAATTGCGGCCTTATATCCTGTAATAAGGTTCTTATGTTTAGTCCTTTCATCAGGGTCAAGATGGGCTCTGTGGAATTTTAGTTCGTGTACTAAACATCATCTACGCCATCTTGCCGATTCACGTATGAACATACACGACAGCCATTTTAGGTACCATGGTCTCCCTGTTCACGATCGCCCATCAGCATACTTCCCTGAACCTTGCAAGCCTTCCCCGCGCCTCCTGGCTGCCCCCGCGCTCACATGCACAAGCCATGAAACCCCCCCATGACTCTGTCTCAGGGAATCACACCCGCGCCTGACCAACACCTCCTTTCCGTCCATGAATACCCCTCCTTTGATGACCCCTTCCTCTGAGCCCGACTGCCTGTACGAACCGCTGGTCATCCCTTAGCCCGAGGATACAGTTTATTGCCCACTACTGTATGCACTCGCCTCTCCTGAAAGAGACCACTATTGATCATGACGTCCCCACCCCCTGAGATTCGATCAGGCGCACACATTCCAAAGGAATCGGCAGAACACTCAGCTGCGTGATAGCCCCTCCCAATCATATGAGGGGAAAGGGCCTCTACTGTTGTCATGTGTTGGAATGGGCCGGAACTGGGGGGGGTGCCGTGGATGTCGTTCTCATGCTTCACAATGCCCTTGCTGTAATAAAGAACGTTCACATGTCTTAGACCAGTGTATAAAAGATCAGGTCTCAGAGAGGTTGAGAGAGCACCTCGAGACGATACCTTGTTGTCTGATCTGATGTGTTCTACTCCGACGGAATAAACTTGTTTCCTGTCTTCCTGTCTCCAGCGCCTGCCTCCTTATTGAATAACTTCGTATGGTATTAGAGGCGTTTTACGCCGGGCAAATTTAACTTAGGAAACATCTACTGAAATCGCCTGACCATTTTGAATTGATCTTTATCAATTGGCGTCCCAAACGCGGGGCCCATCAGCGACACGTGGATCCAGTGGGAGAGGTCCCGACGACAGAGTGAACAACTGCAACGATCGGAAGAGCTCCTGTCCGATAGACCCTCGTCTGACAGCCGATCATCTGAACTTCACTGATTCCGAGCAGACCTCTCCCGAGTGATCTACGGTCCTGACTGGGAACCACCAGGAGTGCCGCGATAGCAACAAGAGAATAGAGGACAATCGGGCGCTGGAAGCGGAAGACGAGAAACTGTCCATGCGGTCCGGGTAAGGTCGTGACACACGACAAATTGCGAAATTGATTGATTGATTGTTTGAAAATACTAGTATTACTTATTGACTGTTTCTGAGGAATTCTCTATTTGCAAACAAGCACAGAATCGCCATACTCTGTTTAGTCTTTGCAGATAGTGAAGGGTAGGCAACGCAAGCCTTTAACATGTCGTGCCTATTTTTTTCTCCTCATTTATTGATTGATTGAATCGAGCATTGAATTGTTCGAAGTTGGTTCTCTTAAGGATCTTCTCTGCCTGCAAACGGGGAAGAATAGGAATATTCTCTCTCCCTTTGCCGATAGTGAAGGGTAGGTAACGCAAACCTTTAACACGTCGTGCCTATTTCGTTCCTCAGTGATTGATTGTTTGCCCGAACATTGACTGTTTTGGGAATTGGTTCTTTTTGGAGGTATTCTCTATTTGCAAATAGTGTAGAATAGAATATTCTGTCCAGTCTTTGCAAGTAGTGAAAAGATAGGTAGTGCAGGCTTTTGCCCCCCATTGTAATCCGTCATGCCTATCTTCTCCCCATTGGTTCATAGTTGGGTCAACCCGGACCGCTTATTAGAGATGAACCATCCAGCTCCACTGGAAGGCACCCCTAATAAGGACATGTTTACTAAGCAAGGACTAGTCGCTATAGCTTATAGTAAGGTATGGCATAAATATACAAAAAAGGAATCCTAAAAGTCAGTGGCCACTGATAGGTTCTTTTGACAAAAATAAAATAAAAACACTAGAAGCAGCTGTAAAAATAAATAAGGCAACGCCCACTATGCTTGATAGTATTGGCATGTGGCGCAAAGAAGCAGAACATCGCAGGAAAAGAGAGGAAGCGAAAATAGTGAGAGAGTTACGAAAAGCCGCCCATCTGGCCGCAAAAGAACTAGATGAAGAAATATGAAGAAGAGAGGAAGTTAAACAAACGCAAGAATCAGGACTGACAGGCCAATGCCCTGTCAGGACCACCTCTGCGCTCTACCCGGAGATGCCCTCCAAACAGCGGGCAAATGACGAGTTACTGCTCGGTCCTCCAATTATCTACATGCCTCCTCCTTATGCTCCCAGCCAGCCTCTAGCACAACACTCACCAGTTCAAAGTGCAGGTGTGGGTGACCGTAGCGCTAGTGCCCCGGCTCTTACGGCCTTCGCACCAGCCGCATTGGTAACAACAGCAGATGAACATGAGACTAGCAGGCACCTAACAGCCAGACCAAATAGGTTGAGCAAAGATGAGCGGGATGGAATCGACAAGATAGCAAAAACATTGGTAGAACGGAAGGAGAGCGAAGAATATACGATGAATATGCACAATTCACATGCCGGTAGTCACAGACGGCATTTCATTTTACGGTTCAGCTACCACACCCTGAACGCGTATGAGGATAGGTACCAGAATAAAGGTCCTGCTAAATTGACGGCTCTATATAGAAGGGTCGATGTTGGAGATGGAACTGAGAGCGATGTGACGGACCTCTTCATGCAAACGCTTGAGGTCTTCTGCCACCTCGCGGAACAGAAACCAGAGGTCAAGATCACAGTCCCTGAGACGATTGAGCCCTCATTAGAAGCAGCCAACACGATGATGCCTATCAGAGAAGCCGCCCCCTATTGGGTTCCCCCAAGAGGTCAGGGAACAAACGATGATATCAACCACGCAGATGCAAAAGGGAGGGTTGTGTACAACTGGGTTTACCAACCATGGGATCGGCAAGATATTTTAACCTTTAGGCAAACCCTGCCCGATTTACGAAAGAACCCTACAGCCTTTTATACAGAACTAGGCACAGCCTTGGGCTCAACCATAATGACTCTAGCCGACATTGATTTGTTTTTCGGGTTGTGTCTGCCGGCTGATGTATGGAAGCAAATCCGGAAAGCCGACCACACAGACCTGTTCGGACACACCTGGAAACAACTCGATGACCTAGATAGGCAGCGAGAGCCCGGAAAGAAACCTGTAAAAGACATACTGGAACTCCCCGACAAAATAGTGCAGAAGCTAAAGACGTTGATCCCAGAAAAGAAGGTAGACTGGTCGGTAGTCACGGCTTGTCGCCAGAAACCTCAGGAAGATGTATCAGAATACTTCTCACGATTTGAAACAGTGTTCTCCGACTACAGTGGCCAAGATATGACCACCGCAACCGGACAACACCTATTCGTGCAAAACTACGTAAAGGGGCTATCGCAAGAGGTCTCCCAAAAGTTACAGACTAGCGAGAGTAGTTGGGGAGCCTCTAAACCTGCAGCTATCCTTCAGATGTAATGTAAATGTAAATGTATGAAACTTATATAGCGCAGGACTTACCCTGGGGCATCTCCGCGCTTGCTTAGGGAACCCGTCCTGGTATTCCCTGTTAGAAACCCCGGCAGGGTATCCACAAGGTGAAAGCCAGGCATCCCGCCGTGAGGGGCCAATGTGGAGATTAAGCAAGCTATTGCCCAGAGTCGCAGAGTGTGACCCCGTGAGTCGAGTAGGCACCGGAGCGAGAATTGTCGAGACCGTGGAATTTATGAGCCCGAGACCCGCCGAGGCGGGGAATCGAACCCTGGTCCACGGTCGATCTCAGATTCCGGGTCTGCCGCCTCTAACCACTGAACCACACTTCTCCACTCAGTATTGGCTCAGTATTACGAACACCAAAAGAACGAGAACGAAAGGGCAACTGAGAAAAAGAAAAAGGACTTAAAGGAACGAGTAATGATTGCTCAATTGCAGGGAGTGACTACAGGAAGGGAACGGTATAGGGGAAACTACCAGTCGAATGCCCCTAGGAATTCGGCCCCTAGAGACCGCAACCCCACACCTGGCGCTCCACGAACCGACCTCGATGAGAACCAGTGTGCATTTTGCAAAGAATTTGGGCATTGGAAGGCTCAATGCCTGGCCCTTCGGGAAATGATTAAAAATAAAGAAACAAGGGACATGACAAATGGCTCCAAAACTGGAGGGCAAGGACGAGGGCAGACCCGCGACACCACCAATGACCGATCTGACAGACCAAACACATTTTACCGCCCCCGACAGAATCAGTGCCAACAGTCCGACTGCAACAATGCTCACGACTCTGCATAGGACTGCCAGGGGCAAGGGAGGGATCCAGTCGAGCTCTGTGTTGACCAGCAAGGTCCTTACGTCACTGCTAAGGTCCTGGGTACAAAGTCTCCATTTTTGGTAGACACTGGAGCGACATGTAGTGTATTATCAAAACGACTGATTCCAAGGGCACCCTTGTCTGGCTCACACATTACCTCGATAGGTTTCGATGGGACGCCCTCCACTAATCCCCTGTCTGTACCTATCTCCTTTGACCTAGGAAACAATCCCACTGACACAACATTTCTGCTCTCCTCCAACTCCCCTGACGCCATTATGGGTATTGATTTACTGAAACATTTCCGAGCTACTATTAGGTGTTCCCGGATGGAGTCCGAGTCATCCTGTACGACAACCCGAGCATGTCCAGACCCTACCCCGCACGACATATGTACGCCATAACAGATGCTGACCTATCCTTGCTCGATACCCTACCCCTGTACCTATGGGCCAGAAACGACTCGGATGTAGGACGAATGATGATCGATCCTGTACACATAACTGTTCGACCAGATGCAATACTCCCGAAACTCCCACAGTACCGGATATCGCCCGAAGGCGAGAAGGCATTGGTAGCAATTATTCAGTCCTTGGTAGATGCAGGAGTGGTAGAGGAAGTGGTTAGTAATGTCTGCAATAGCCCTATCCTACCCATTATCAAGAAACAAGGTGAGGGAGATGAAAAAGCGTACCGCTTCATCATCGACCTGCGAGAAGTCAACAAAGTGGTGGTGCCACAGTACCCCGTAGTCTCAGACATCGCCACCATTCTGACTCTCATCCCGTCCACTGCCACCACCTTCACCGTTATTGATCTTAAAAATGCATTCTTCTCTATCCCCATCCATCCAGACAGCCGTTATCTCTTCGGCTTCACTTTAAAAAACCGTTCGTACCGATTTTGTAGAGCTCCCCAGGGCTACACTGAAAGTCCCAGCATTTACAGCCAGGCTCTCAAAAGACAGCTGGACGCAGTCCAGCTACCAGATGGAGTGGTGTTGATCCAATATGTTGATGATATCCTTCTGGCGGCCGACACCACTCCACTTGCAATCACAGCCACTATCCAACTCTTGCACTTTCTTGCGGAGAATGGCCACAAAGTCTCCAAAAAGAAACTGCAGTTCTGCCAGCCCCAAGTAACATACCTAGGTCATCTCCTGTCCAAAGAAGGGAGGAAACTTACGCCCGATCGAATCCAAACCATCCTAGACACCCCCATTCCAAAAACACAGAAGCAAGTCCGTTCATTAGTGGGCCTTACTTCTTTCTGCCGACAATGGTTACCAAATTTCAGTCTCATTATAAAACCCCTACTCTCCCTGTTGGCCAAAGATGTTCCGTTCCCACTCCCTTGGACTCCCGAATGCCAAGCATCCTTTGCGGGATGCCCTTTGCTCGGCACCCGTTCTAGGAACACCAGATTACTCCAAGCCCTTCTCCCTCTTCACTCACGAAAGGGAGGGATGCGCATTGTCTGTTCTAACTCAGCCCATCGGCGCCAAACAACGCCCTTGTGCCTACTTCTCTGCCACTCTTGATCCAGTCGCCAGAGCTCTACCTGCCTGCCTTCGAGCAGTAGCCGCTGCTGCTGTCTCTATCCGCCAGAGTGAGGGAATTGTACTTTCAAACTCCCTCACGGTATTAGTGCCCCATGCAGTTGACACCCTTTTGAACCAGACTAAGACTCAACATCTGACTAGCGCATGACTAACAGGGTACGAATTGACTCTACTTGCACCCCACATCACCCTGAAGAGATGCACGACATTGAATCCTTCTACACTGTTACCCTTGCCCGAAAATGACCCCGATGTGCCCCCTATACACGACTGTGTGACCCTCACGGACGAACAGACTAGGAGTAGAATTGACCTCCGAGACATTGCTCTTACAGATCCTGATGGAGAACTATGGGTAGATGGCTCTTGTATCAAACTCCCAGACGGCACCACTTCTGCTGCCTATGCGGTGACGACAGCTCGAACAGTAGTTGAAACCGCTCGCATTACACAACGATCCGCACAGGCAGCAGAACTAATTGCCCTCACACGAGCATGTATCATAGCAGCAGGAACCACGGCAAACATTTACACGGACAGCCAGTATGCCTTCGGGGTGGTTCATCATTTTGGGCTCCTGTGGAGGGAAAGGGGATTCCTGACGTCCCACGGTACACCCATCCTTCACGGAGATTTAGTCTCCGCCCTGATTGAAGCAGTTCTTCTCCCCAGACAATTAGCAGTGATCAAATGCCAGGCACACACAAAGGTGACAGATTTAGTTGGACAGGGAAACCCACTAGCCGACAGCACTGCCCGAACCACAGCTGAGAATAGGACAACGACACGCATGTATGTGACCAGGTCACAAGCAGAAAAATGGACTGACGCTAGGGAAACGATCAGGGACATCCAATCGGCCAGCACACCACACGAATTGACTGAGTGGGCGCGGGTGGGTCTAAGGGACGATGAAGGCTGCTGGCGGACAAAAGACACGAACAAATGGTTGCTGCCTGATGCATATTTGATCCCCATACTGACAATGGCACACTCCCCTGCACACATAGGCTCTGCCCCCATGATTGAACTCATTTCCAAAGTTTGGCACAACAACAAGATCCCCGACTCGGCCAAACGCCTAGTCCAGCAGTGCCTTATCTGCTTACAACACAACCCCGGGAAAGGAACTGTGGTACCCCGGGAAGGGTTTGGGATCCCCGACCACCCCTTTGAGGTCCTTCAGATGGATTACATCCAGCTAGAGAGGTGCCAAGGCTTGAAGTACGTTTTAGTCATTGTATGTGCCTTCAGCAAATGGGTGGAAGCCTATCCGACCCGAGATAACACTGCCATGACTACTGCCAAAGTACTACTGAAAGAGTTTTTCCCCCGCTACGGCCTTTGTCGAATTTTATGGAGCGACAATGGCCCCCACTTCATAGCTGAAGTTATCCAACTAATCCTGAAGGGGTTGGGGGTAAAACAAAGGTTCCATGCGGTCTTCCACCCCCAATCCGCTGGCCTGGTTGAACGACACAACGCTACACTGAAACTGAAACTGTCAAAAATAGTGGCCACCACAGGACTTAAGTGGCCAGATGCCCTTCCACTGGCATTACTATCGATGCGCTCCACTCCCACTAAGCACCACTTGACCCCCTACGAAGTTGTGTTTGGGCGGCCTATGAACCTCTGGACTGCCCCCAAACCGACCTCCATTCACGACGTCCCCGACGTCCTGCTGTCACATTATTTATACAAGTTAACTAAAACATTGTCTGTCATTCATCAACAGGTGCAGCAGGCCATCCTCGATGCTTCCAGGGGTCCCGGTCACGATATCCAACCGGGTGACTACATCCTAGTCCGGAACTTTCAACGAGCGAAGAGTCTGGAACCCCGGTGGACGGGCCCCTGGCAAGTACTGATCACCACTCGGACGTCTCTTCGAGTGGAGGGGAAGAAGCACTGGCTGCACGCCCACCACTGCAAAAAGGTTTCCTCGACCCTGGCCACGACAGACAACGTCAGCACCCAAGAAGAGCTCCTGAACAAAGACCGACCATCACTGAACTGCTATCCTGATACCGAGGCACTTGAACTTGCAAAACACTCTGATCCCACTGTGCCATCTCGAGAAGGGTATTTCCTGCGTCGAAAGGAGGGAGCTTCGGCTAAGTAGGCCACTGACTAAGTTAAAAATCTCAGAACGGTGACCCAAAGCAACCAAGGGTTACCCGGAGAGAAGCTAAACAAAGTCTGTGGTTCTGCCCACTACCGAGCACCTTGAAGATGAAGATGATGGAAGCGCCAGATAAGAAGATGATGGAAGCGCCAGATAAGAAGACGTCGGAAGCAACAGGAAATACCCACTACAGGAACCCAAAGACTGACAATTTGCACAAATCAAAGACAATCGCTTTCTTCATTGTCTTCCTCTTTTGCCTCCTCCTCATGACCTCCTTCTGGATCTTGGAGGAAAGCACACCCGCCCACCAGATGTTGCCAACCACTGTCCAGCCAACGACCATGAAAGAGCACCACCTGATCACCCTTTCACCTCAGCTCCGAGAAAGGCGTAGGGAGTTCTGGAACAATTCCTTAGTACAACTGTTGCACCAGCACAACCTTGCTGCAAATGCCACGAACTGCTGGATCTGTGGGTTGCTCCCACATGCTACCGGACACTCCATCCCCTTCATCCCTTCTCCTTTCTCAGTTCACGGCTCCTGCCTCGCCTGGTTGATCCTCATGCAGGAAAGCCACAAGGACAACGCCGCTTCTGGTCAGACAGTGTCACACTTCTACTATGGGTTCTGGCTGAACAAGACAGGAAAGCCCTTTTGTCCTGCAATTTCAGGTTCAACCTTCCTTACGAACATCCCTGCCAAAGAAAGGGTCGAAATGCAAGTGCTCCACAATCCAGCCAGACCCACCTTCTCCCACCTGCGGAAACAAACGGCTGCCACCCTGACCGTGGCCCTGTCTGTCATCAATGTCACAGGACTCGTATGCCTCGAAGGACAAGGAACGCAGCTGGTGGGTCACAGTTCTTGTCGCATCACCAAAACATTGGTCTCAGCTGACCCCCCCACCTTTGTTGCTTCCCCGAATATGTACTTTGTTTGTGGCACCAAAGCTTACACTTGGCTCCCAAAAGGCTGGAGGGGTACGTGCTACATCGCCTTCATTCTTCCTCCCACGTATGTGGCTCCAGCCAACCACCACCGGCAAAAGCGCGCCGGAGATGTTGAACAAGCCGACTCCACCGGAGCACAGTTCCTGGATGCAGCAAAGGGACTTGTTCCTCTGTGGGGACCAATGGCAAATAGCTGCGCTATCCGACACCTGACTCAGGCATTAGAAACAACCATTAACATCACCACTGGCATCCTCGCCAACAACACGGCTGAGCTTCAGGCCGTCCGCCTGGTGGCTCTTCAAAACCGTCTTGTTCTAGATGTGGTTCTGGCCGACCGCGGAGGAGCATGCCGCATCATCGGCTCCAGCTGTTGCACCTACGTGCCAGATAACTCACCTTCAGTCTACAAGGCAATCGAACACCTCCACAGACTGTCCTCAGAGGTTCACCAGGAGCAGGAAGGATGGTCGCTTGGAGGCTGGTTCTGGGACACTTTGAAGAACTGGGGATGGAGATTGTTCACGTTTTTATTGATACCAATCATGATACTGTGTGGGTGTTGCCTAGGTATTCAATGTTTACCACCTTTATGTGCACTCATTTCCAACTGTATGTGCCCAAAGACTTTGAACTTTAAACCTGAGCACATGAGTCCCCTATACGAGATAGAGGTGCGTGGTCTCATGGGGATCGATCCGAACTGACAAGCTGGCGAGACATGTTAAAGGGAGGACTGTGGAATTTTAGTTCGTGTACTAAACATCATCTACGCCATCTTGCCGATTCACGTATGAACATACACGACAGCCATTTTAGGTACCATGGTCTCCCTGTTCACGATCGCCCATCAGCACACTTCCCTGAACTTTGCAAGCCTTCCCCGCGCCTCCTGGCTGCCCCCGCGCTCACATGCACAAGCCACGAAACCCCCCCCATGACTCTGTCTCAGGGAATCACACCCGCGCCTGACCAACACCTCCTTTCCGTCCATGAATACCCCTCCTTTGATGACCCCTTCCTCTGAGCCCGACTGCCTGTACGAACCGCTGGTCATCCCTTAGCCCGAGGATACAGTTTATTGCCCACTACTGTATGCACTCGCCTCTCCTGAAAGAGACCACTATTGATCATGACGTCCCCACCCCCTGAGATTCGATCAGGCGCACACATTCCAAAGGAATCGGCAGAACACTCAGCTGCGTGATAGCCCCTCCCAATCATATGAGGGGAAAGGGCCTCTACTGTTGTCATGTGTTGGAATTGGCCGGAACTGGGGGGGGGGGGTGCCGGGGATGTCGTTCTCATGCTTCACAATGCCCTTGCTGTAATAAAGAACGTTCACATGTCTTAGACCAGTGTATAAAAGATCAGGTCTCAGAGAGGTTGAGAGAGCACCTCGAGACGATACCTTGTTGTCTGATCTGATGTGTTGTACTCCGACGGAATAAACTTGTTTCCTGTCTTCCTGTCTCCAGCGCCTGCCTCCTTATTGAATAACTTCGTATGGTATTAGAGGCGTTTTACGCCGGGCAAATTTAACTTAGGAAACATCTACTGAAATCGCCTGACCATTTTGAATTGATCTTTATCAGCTCTCCAGAGTCTTTCCTGCCTCCTGCATTCCTGCCTGCGCAGTCTAAGAGCATCGGAGAACCAAGGGGCTGACGGTCGTTTCCTAGCACAGTAGTGGGGTTTGGCAGGGGCAAGAGGATCAACTGCCTCCGAGATGATATCAGCAAGCTCCTGAGCGGCAGTATCCAAGTTAGATTTGGAAGAGGACATAAAGTTGACAAGAAAGGGGCCAAAGGTCTCATTTTTAAGTCCTTTATAATTCCTTTTCAGAGTCCAGCTGTTATTATCCTTTAAAGGCCTGTCCAAAGGCCCAAAAGTAAACTCCAAAGGGACTGCCTTATGGTCGGACCATGAAAGGGGAATAGGAGGGTCTACTGCCAGCCTTGGGTCATTGGTGAACACGCCATCTAAAGTATGACCCGCAGAATGAGTAGAACATCCCACAATTTGTGAGAGACCGCAGGAAGCCATGGACTCCACAAGGGATAATGTGTCTGGTGAATGAGAATTCTCGAGATGAAAATTAAAATCGCCAAGAATGGTAAAATTAGATTTGTCGATAAAAGGTTTAAGAGTTTCTAAGAGACTGGCGGGAAAGGCCGATCTGGGACCCGGGGGTCTGTAAAATCAGATACCCGTGAAGGATATTGTGGGTGAGGGACTGAGGGAAAAGTGAACGGCCTGGTAGGAGTTCTGAGGGGAAGGGAGGGATTCGATACGACAGGTAGAAGAAGTTTTATGTAGGATGCCAATTCCCCCGCCTGTTCGACCTATTCTGTCGAGTCTTGCAAAGGCATACCCTTCAGGGATGGCGTTGGGTAAATCAAGACCAGCTGATTCAGAGCCCCATGTTTCGGTAACAAAGACCCAAGAGGGCTTATTTTCTGAGATGAAGTCTCTGAATGCAATATTATTTTTAACAAGAGATCGAGCGTTAATAAGGTAACCTGATTCTCCAGAGTGAGGGGAAAGGGATTGCGCCTCCCTAACTGACGGGATAGCTAGAAGCACGGGGGGAGGTGTTAAAAGTGGTGTTAGAGCACCGACAATCTAGGCCATATAGAAAGTCCTCCAGTGCATACTTGAAATGACAGCAGCGCCTGTTCGACCTATTCTGTCGAGTCTTGCAAAGGCATACCCTTCAGGGATGGCGTTGGGTAAATCAGGACCAGCTGATTCAGAGCCCCATGTTTCGGTAACAAAGACCCAAGAGGGCTTATTTTCTGAGATGAAGTCTCTGAATGCAATATTATTTTTAACAAGAGATCGAGCGTTAATAAGGTAACCTGATTCTCCAGAGTGAGGGGAAAGGGATTGCGCCTCCCTAACTGACGGGATAGCTAGAAGCGCGGGGGGGGGGAGGTGTTAAAAGTGGTGTTAGAGCACCGACAATCTAGGCCATATAGAAAGTCCTCCAGTGCATACTTGAAATGACAGCAGCGCCAAGGTAGTCTAAGAGCTATCATGGTGCTGTAGGAGTAAGCGGCGTTAGAGAGATAGGAGGGGGTTGACACATCAGACGGCCAGGCTCCAGGCGCCTCCTTGGCGCTGACGGGCGCAGACGGGCAGGACTCTGGCACGACTCCGGCGCAGATCCAGTGCGTCCGCTGGTCGCGTCCGCTGCGCGGAGCCATGCCTGTCCCTTTTTAAGCGCGACTAGAGCGCGTCAGAGCACCAGAAGCCACCCAATATGTCTGCCGTGCAAATAGAACCCGGGACCAACTCGTCAGCGTCTATGCTCGGCTGCGAGTGGCCCAGGCAGTAGGGAGGGGAGGGAAAGGCTAAAAAAGCTTAATAAATCAAGCCAGCAATTTGACAATGTATCAACTCAATCTAAGATACATCTAGTCCTTTTCTATACACTAAATAAAAAGGAAAGAAAAGCCTAGCTGATTTTAAATAAGATGAGGTTTACACAATGTTGGGTGGCTTTATACTTTTTAGAATCTTTACCAGACCTGTATGTCTATTTCTCAATGGCCTCTTTCTTAGGGGCTTGTTTGAAGAAGAGAAAGGGGTTCGTTACGCGTTCTGTGAGATGTATTCTGAACAGTAATTGGTTTTGTGTCATTTCTCTTTCTTATGTGTTAATATGATATGATTGGATTTTAATGATGGTATTTTATGAAATTTTGGTGTGTATGTATTTATTCTTTTATGATCATTTTAAATTTTGATCGAATTAAGAGTTTTGATGATGATGACAACAGAATTTGGAATTCCAATAGGATATCTAAGTATTGAGAATGTGTGAGTCAATGGAATGCGGTGCGGGAGTTACAACTTTGTTAAATGTTGATGAATCATGTTATGGGTCACATTTAGAGGGTTCTGATAGAAAAACAAGGAGACCAGCTTATTCGAAAGATTTTGTTCAATGATAATGCCATAAAAAAAATCAACATGTTACATGTTATTCTTGATAAGAGAGCATGATTTGTTCAATTATGTCAGAGAAGGGTAAATCTTCTTTTGCATAGATTTTCATTTATTTATATTGCTTGTATAAGTATATTAATAGATAACATTTTATAGATTGAAGGTGCGTTTATTTTATTTTATTTTTTTAATTAAAGAAAGGGAGAAGTGTGATGTGTTAGGTGATGTAGTAGTAGGTTGAGGGTGGTTGGAACCTTGGTTTGAGAGTATTTCAGGGACCCCCAGTTACAGAGGGAGATACAGAAGGAAGCAGATGGTTGAGGTCTTTTGGAATAAAGATCCTACCTGTTACTGATGAGACCTGTGTATTGAGTCCAATTTCATACAAGGTTCCTGAAAATCTAGTGAAAACATTCAGAATGTACCCCTGTCACACAATCTGAAGGACCCAGCTGTCGGTGATCCATTTCCTCCACGTGTGTTAAAACTGCAAAAGATGACCATTCACAGGAACTGAGATAGACCCAGCCTAGTCAGGAGGTCTGCTTCAAAGCCCCTTTCCATCCTGACTGGCCAGAAGCACTGCTTGTTTGAGAAGCCTTAGAACGTTTCTTACTTTTTACAAAATACGTCTGAAAATGATGTCAAGACTGTGAATGTTTCTGGCTCGCGAAGGATTTTTTTATGCACTTACTATAATTCTTCACTCAAAAGCCTGTTATTTGAAAAGGGCATTTTAAGAAGCAATTCATCTGAGTCATTTCGCTTCTCTATCCTCCCAGATGCTAATGTTGTCTTGCAGATACTGAACTGGCACATGCCATAGCAGATGCACTCAGAATGTCAAAGGCAATGTCTGATAGGAACTTGGCCTGTAGTTCTATGCGCCCAAAAAAAACGCGAAAACTCCTCGCTCACCGGGGTGGCAAAAGAAAGGGCTTGGAAGTCTTTAACTAAAGACTGGGATGTGCACACTGCGAATATCTCTGATCTTAAGTAAGGATGATACCTGTGTGAGCACTTTTCAAGGAAGCCTCCACTTTCTTGTCTTCCGAGTCAGTTAAAATAAGATCCTCAGTAAAAAGAAGAGAGTTTGCCAGTGAGGTTGGAAAGTAGAGGATCAAGTGTGGTAGCCTGAGGTAATTCAGGTTCTCCCTCTACCAAAGGGTACAATCCGGCCATAAACCTATGACACCGAGGCTCCCCCAGGAGGGTCTCACCACTTAGACTTCAAGAGGTTTTAGATAACATATATTACCAGAACATTAGGAATTGTTGGCATTTGAAACTCCCCACTCATAATGGGTTGATCATAATCTCATGGTAGCTGGAGGCTCAAAGAGAGATACAATATCGCTGGCTCTAAATCTTTCTTCAATATCTATTTTCCTCTGGCGGAGGCATCAGATGAAAACTCCACCTCCTCCTCCTCCTAATCTGGAGATATAGAGGAAGAAGTTGAGGCATGCAAGCAGACGAATCATAATGAATCTGGAGAGACCAGTGAAGGACTGTACCCACAATGCCTACTGTGTGGCTTTGACAGATTCTTCAACATCTTCTGAAGACGCGACTCTGAAACCGAAGGAGAACAATGTCTATGATTCCGCTCCTGAGATCCACTTGGGAACTTGTCAGGAGATCCATGAAGAGTCTTCTGAGAGTTCTTCCTTATGATTCAAAAACAAGTCTTGACTGAGGAAAAGGAAGGAGGATGGTGCTATATACTTTCAGGGCCCTAACCTGGAAGGTCTTGCGACTGCCTGATAAAAACAAGCATTTGCAATGCAATCGGTCTCACATTTGTAAAAGTTAGACCTATTGGCATTGCAAATGACAATGTTCTTTATTTTGTTTTTTGTTTGCAGAGGAGTGATCATATTTGCATAGGACTGTTGTCATTTGTATGACCTCATGGTGCTGGAGAACCAGAAAATGGGAAATAGGTTAGGAGGAAGGGAAGGTGGAAAATACATTACACCTATGGTACCTGCTACAACATTCTACTGTTAATATGTGCAGAGGTATGACTCTTACAATGTTCCGAAACACACACACACATTTTACAGCTGTAACTCAGACAGGCATGTTAGAGATTGTGAGTGCATTTGCCAGATCACCCACATTGTAAATTAACTCAATGGTGCATTCTAGCCTTTTGTGAATTTGCTTTCCAAGACACAGTGGGCACTAAACAAAGGATAAGGCAGCAGTAGGGTGATGTTTATATATTATTTATGAACAAACAAATAACTGCCAAGCGTGTGCATTGTTTTGGAAATGTTCTGTTTTAATTCAAGTTGATTCTGATCAACAAGACATACATATCATGCAGTGGGAGTGAAAACCGCAATGAT
Organism: Lissotriton helveticus; assembly: GCF_964261635.1. Classification (NCBI taxonomy): domain Eukaryota; kingdom Metazoa; phylum Chordata; class Amphibia; order Caudata; family Salamandridae; genus Lissotriton; species Lissotriton helveticus. The sequence continues at coordinate 1,860,261,383 of NC_136065.1, forward strand.
ACCCTAGTCGGGAACTGCAGGACTTTCTTGACCACAGGGATATGATAGTCACGATGTTTTAAAATGTAATATATTCTTGTATGACAAATTGCTGTTTCTTTTCAGTTGCATGGATTGGTTGCACTGGTCGTGTCCATCTTTGGGAGTCTGATGAAAGTATTTGCTCCGTACATGTCAACACTCCGTATTTAAAATGAAAAACAGACAAAATGTTGTGCCCCCGGCCCGTGTGTGTGAATGCCAAGTTTCCTCTTCCTTTGCCCCGCAAGCTGCCTTCAGAACCTAAGAGCTGTGGATTAACAACTAAAGGCATCATAGTTTGTCATCCCCTTTTTCACTATCTTTAATCAGGCTTTAGCTGAGATTCGTGCAACTTGTTTATTTGATTGGTTAAAATGTACATTGTTAGCGCATTGTACATCTGCAGCAAAGAGACCAGATGTGGTCATTTGTGGGTTCATGTGCATTGTCTGTCAGTTTCCTGATAATGGCAGTCATCAAGTTGGTGTCTCTGATAGGGCGGGATTTTCCTTCTAGAGTCTGCTTACCAATCTCCATAATCCCGTCACAGGTCGACTGGACCTTTTTACCTGTCATAGAATGAATTAGGCAATCTATCCACCAATAGTCACTCAAATTTCAACGATTCCCATTCTTTTTCCCCCAAAGAACCACTGACTAAGAACTAAGTTTGAAGATTTATTACATGACCAAAAACAAGCATTTACAATGCAATGGTTTCGCCTTTGCAAAAGTTAGAGCTATTGGCATTGCTCATGACATTATTTTTATTTCTGTTTTTTTTTTAAACATAAATAAATGGCATTGTCATTTACAATGCCAATAGCAGGGCAGGAGAGCAAGCACAAGCAACGAGGGGGCAGGACAGCAAGCACAAGCAATGAGGAGGGGGGGAGGACAGCAAGCACGAGCAACGGGGGCAGGGGAGCAAGCACAGCCAAGGGGCAGGGATGCAAGCACAGCCAGGGGGCAGGAAAGCAAGCACAGCCAGGGGGCAGTGAAGCAAGAACAGGACGGGCTGCAACTCTGCCTGGGCTGCCGCCATTCTCACTGCCTGCATCTGTTGGTACACCTAAGGGAGACCATACTTAATACATGCCTCCACTGACACACTTGAGTGAGACAACCCTGAATGCATGAATCCACTGTCATATCAAATCTTTGAGTAAATCAGCTATAGACGGATCCTAACTTGAACAGACCCCTGGGGTATCCAGATGCTGTGATTGACATGTGGAAGCAATAAGATATGGCAGATTTAGTGAGACTGGCAGCCTGCATTGTACCTGCAATCGTCCTTGCATGCTGCACACACAGGCTCCCTGAAGCCAGAGGTCATTCCTCCAGTCTGTGGTATACATCCACAGAAATGTACATTCAGATGACAGTCGCGACAAACTGTCTTATTCACTGTTCAAAAAGATTACTTGTCGCATTCACAAAAATAATGGTAAAATACCTTTCAGAACTGAAATTTTTGTCCTATCTTTAAAAAAAATCACTAGCAAATACAGCTACACCAGGGAATGTTTTTTAAATTTAACATTTTTGTTGCAGTCATATGGTGCCCACATTTAAATGCCAGTCTGTTTTCTTTTTGTGACAATACAAAATGTACACAAAACTTAACCATTGCACCAGCATGAGAAGCCTAAACCTAGTGGCATTGCCAGTGCTTATTGTTAATAAACAACTATGCTGAGTAGCAGCCTTCGCTATGCAGTGATCAGCACAACTTTACCGATCACTGTGGACAAGCTTTCATCCTTGTCACTGAATGTGGCAAGAAATGATGGTGTGAGAGGCTGCCACACCGAAAATGAGGTGTGTGTGGGTGCGAGGAATGCAGACTGCAGAGACCTCCACACCTAGATGCATAACCAAGAAAGCCAAGAGGAGCCGTGTGAGGGAGAGAAACCAAGGGGAGTTGTGTGAGGGAGAAAAACAACATACCTTTTTTGAACAGATTGCCTTCTAAACAACCAGGAATGCTGGAAATAAATAAACAAATGCAAGACTTGGCAGTTTGTTCCGTTACTCTTGGCATGAAACCCAGAAAAACACTTATATTCTCACTGTCTTCTCTATCGAATTCACTGGTTTATCTCTGCAGATGTTGCCCTTTTAAAGCAAAAATGTGGAACATTTCTTTTTTGTTTCTGATATTTTCTGAGGATTAGGACTGTCTATGCAACATGAAGGTACTGGCCGAACAGCAAGCATAAGGCGCTACGTCAGAGCTTTAGGTGGTGCGGGTCTGAGCACCGGCAGTTTTTTAAAGGGGGCCTCGAAAGGGGTCTCTATCGGGCTCTGTTTTGTGCCCTGGCACAGGCGGTCCGTTTTTATCCGGACTGCAGTGACAGCAGGCACATGGATGTGCGCTGCTAACACTGCTCAGTTCTCACAAGTGGAGAAGTTATGGCATGATGTCAAGCCAGGTGAGCCTTGTCGGGGAAGGGAAATCCTTTAACAAGAGTCATTTTCTCTCTGGATTTCCCTTCTCTCTTTGAAATCCAAGAGCAGCAACATTGTCGTGGTGTCACCAGGGCTTACGGGGAAGCTTTTACACAATATTATATACACGCTATAGTTGCTGCTTATTTATCTTATGCAACTAACAACCATTGACAATGCCATTAGTCCTGACTTGTTGTAAGTATGATGTAAATGTAAATGTAAATGTAGTATACTTGTAAAGCGCACAGCTGCCCCAGCAACGGGGTGTCCCGGCGCTGTATAACTCTGGGGAACCCGTCCTGGCTTTCCCTGTGGGATGGTCCCTTGCTGGAAGTCCCCAAGGTGGAGCCAGGCATCCCCGGAATTGGTGGGGCCGTTGTGGAGATTAGGCAAGCTAATGCCCAGAGTTGCCGAGTGGAACCCCTGATTAGAGTAAGCACCGAAGCGAGAATTATCGAGTCCGCTGACCAAGGTCCACGACCCTGCCGCGTCGGGAATTGAACCCTTGGCCCGGGCTGACTTCTGCTCTCAGGCCTGCCGCCTCTAACCAGTGAGCCACACTACTCCACGATGATGCTACTCATTGTATCATATATCTGGTTGCAATGACAGAAGCAGCAAAATACAAGTTGGGAAGCATACTATACTAAACACAGATATTTAGTTTACGTGTTTTTAAACCACACCCTTAATTACCTGGCCACGCCCCTTTGAGAGACCCTCCAGTTTTTCCATCCCACTTAAAGCCCTGCGCTACGTGATTCATTTAGGTGACCACGCGAGCCAACCTGTTGATCGACTAAGCAGTAATGGAATACTTTTATTGGTTATTATAACTAAAATATAAGCAAAACTGGAGTGTATAAAACATTCACAAGGAATGAGTTATTATGAGTTCACAATGTAATGAATCACGTTTATATAGAATCTAAAGTCCCTTTCTACGAACATATGGTTTAAGATCGTGCGAGACGCAGATAGTCCTCTATCCCACACAGTGTGCGTTCTGGAGGAGCTCTGGATCGAAGTGTTGACTTCGAGCATGAATACAAAGAATAAAGGAACTATTGTAACCAGCGAGTACAAAGAAGGAAATGGGAACTCTGGCTGCTGTTTTAACTATAAAATACAGCTATAATCAGTACTGGCCATCAGACATCTGGACTCCGGTGCCGCTGCACCTGCTGCACCAATTGAGGCTACTTCCATGCAGTCAACGTGCTACTCTACAGCTAGACAGCAAAATCATTAAACACTGAATCAATATGCGATAACAAATGCCTCATAAGCAGCCTTGATGAATAGCATATACCTTGATTGGAACCTGCCTTAACAAGAATGAGGCAACTGCTTGTGGAGGTCAAAAATTAATCAATTACGTTAGCCATTTTGCTCGGATGTTTCTCACATGGCGCACCAATTCAAATGCAGAACGCAGCACAGGAAAATGAGGAGAGACCTTTTTGCAGGGTAAAGACGTAAAACAAAAAAAATCAAGCATAGCGACAAAACAAAGAAAACAACGAAAAAAAGAAAACCATGACTTGCTTTCTTCTGCCTGTGTCAGCCGTAATGTATCTGACAGTAACAATGACGGGTAAGGTCGCCTGGTTGTGCGAAGGAAAGGCTCCTGAGGGGGTGTAAAATAGGAAAATGCTGCCGCTGACAGATCTATTGAAGGTTAGTGTACAGCATGTGCCACTGGGAGCATTTATCTGGCTATAACGCGCCCCGCAACAGGGACACGCTGTTCTATTAACCTGGCGTGTCGGCCTTTGGCAGCACCGCAGGCCTCAACGGAGCACACGACCACACTGCTCGGGAGCCGCGGCTGAGCGGGTCCCCAGGGTGTCATTTGCACATTCCTGGGGAGACACCGTAAACCCGCAGCCCTAATACGAAAGCAGGCAGGTGGAAATATTCAATTAAGGGGTATTAGTCATTCGGATCCGGTTAAGGCTTTTGTCCACAAGCACACCACTGCCCCGCAGGGAGGGGCGGCTCGGGGTTCCTCGGAGTGCGTGGTGTCAAATAGGTGATCATTTTTTGCCTCCCCATCCTTTGCACGCGCTTCCTCCTGCTGGAGTGGGAGGGTCGCAGCTTCCCGCTGCAGTGCCTGAGTCATGATTAACAGAGAGCGCCATTAAAAAAAAGAAATGGTGCTGCTTATACACACACGCACGCAAAAAAGTACGCGTTGTTATGGCAACCTTTCTTTAAGATGTGTATCTTGAAATTTAGCATTCAGAACACATCCACGATTCCCTTAAAGCCTCCCCCACGTAAAGGCGATTTGTCTTACGTGTGCGTTTCCAGCTGCACAGCAGGCTTGTGCGGCGACCCGTGGTGTCTTCTCTAGGTTTAGATATTTTTTCCAGTTTGGAATAATGATGTGCATGGAAACGTGGCGGAACTGAAAGACAAACAAGCGCTAATTTGCTAGCTTTACTGATACAACAGTGCCTTTCGACGAGGTGCACACAGGCTAGGGGGGGAGGGCGGGCTTCCCATCCACAAGAAGGTAGTTAACGAGGAAAAAGACCCAGCATTTGCAACTGGAAGCAGTGTGCAGCGGCAAATATTTTTTTTTTTAAAACCTCCCAGGGTGGTCTATGGAATCCCCAGACTGCAGTGATGCGCACGAAAGGGCAAAGCAAAAAAAAAAAGAAACAAAAAGCAAACCACGCCATTCATTTCAACAAAACGATTGGCCCTAGATTTATGTAACACAAAATGACACACCAGTGTGCTGCCAGATTTCAAAAACTCCCACGCCTTTGAGCGGAATTATTGAAGCCAAAGCGCGGGCACTGCTGATTGTGCTTACCTAAAGCTAACGAGTGTGCCTTAATTATAGGTTAACCTACCTCATAGAAGAAGTGCCGCAGGTCTGCTCGCCTTTGTAGCAGGAGCCTATGGCTGTTAAAACAAGTCAGGTCCCGGGCCGTGCTGTGATTGGCTGACGTCACGGGGTGTCCCGGGCCGGCAGCCAATCACAGCGCGGCCCGGGACACACGGCAACAAGGGGCGGTGCTTAAAAAAAGACCCAGAAACGCCCCCGAATCGCGTTTTCTCTGGAAAACGTGATTGACGGCCAATCTCTTCCAATGGCTAGCCTCCATTTATGGAGCTAGCCAATGGAAGAAGGGGCCGTGTCAAGTCGCCACTATAGAGCTAACATTAGATTTCGCCCTTGGGCGGAGCAACTGCTACGCAGTTGCAACGCCAGGGCGAAACCTAACAACTGAAGGTATAAACACCTCAGCAAAAGGTTCAGAAGATAAACAGGCACTAATACAAACATAACTCTACGGAAAAGTCTCAGACGGCTTATGAATAATACAAGAATCAATTCGAGAATCCTCAGGCTGATAAGAATTGCTATAACCTGAGTTCTAGTATGCATTGGAAAAGAGTATAATTCAGGTTAATCTGTCCCTACACTATACTAAGTGACATCCCTACTCAACAAATAGCCCAACCTAATACAGGTGTCAGCAGTGGTGACTTCCAAAGAAGTTCACTCACTTTCGTCTGCTCAGACTAGAGGTCTCTCAATCATAGCTAAGCTCTCTGCCAACCAACCGCTCCCTCTCGCCTCTCTGCCCTTCTGCTCTGCCTCTACCCTCGGGGTGCTGTCCCTAATACAAAACCCCACAATGCGGACGACACGCCTTCAGGTACGCCCCTCTCAAAGGTGTTGGTTTTCAGAATTTTCCACTATGGCACATCTCCATCCTTGTCCGTTAAGACGTCCTTGGGTCCCAGACTCTCCTTCGCTTCAAGTTGCTTCCTTGAATTCCTCGGCTACTCCTCCATGTCTGAGTCTAGCATCCTAACACTCATACACAATGGGCCCTTCTACTTTACTGTCTACTTGGTCCGGCACCTGCAAAGGAATACATGTGAATCGGCTCACACAATCTTCAATGTTGCAATTGGCTTTAGCTAAAGGCAGCTTTCTTCATAAAACTTTTCTACGATTTAATGCTAAGCAAGACATTTTCCATCAGGCCTACACGATTTTCATGAACAGGGCTTCTGCATGGTTATAGGCCCAACATCCTAACATTAACATCTCTTTCGTTCTTTAAGCCTCCATCTTTAAAACAAATACATTTTCTACTTCAACACCTTTATAACGTATAATAGGTACCCTATGAACTTTAATAAAGCGGAACTAAATACTCAATGGTGATCTTATAAAACACACCTCTTATTAGTGAAAGGCTTCACGTCAAACGACATTTCTATGTTAAAAACGGCATTATTGATTTTCAAAGCTCTTAACATTTGCTCTACATGTATTTCTAATACCAAGTACATTAGTCCTCAACCCTACATTACATTTTGAACACTATTAGTAATTCCTCTATATATGCGGGTGTTAACTACTTGTACATATGATACACCCCTACAACAATTTTCTTCTGTTTGGCGCTCTCTCAGTTCCCCCCTTTGATGACCTGTGTCATCACCATCATCACACCATCCCTAAGGGTAAGAACCGAGTTAAACAGAGCCTGTCGCCATTTTCCCTCGCTTGAGCATCTCCAATGCTCTCAAGCTCCGATATTGACTGTCCTGCAAATTCTCCATTCTTCGCTCTTGTACTCTCATCGATCTTTCAAATCTGGTTGACTTATACCACTTGTACACTCTTACCAAACCCCACAACCCAATCACACATGCCACCACTATGATGAGGGGTTTCAGTACAAACCCAAGAAAACTTCTTCCCAGATTTGCAAACCAGTTTCCAGCATTTCCAAATCCCTTGCCAGCCTTCTCCCACACGTTCTCTTGCGTCAAATCTTCAATTTCATAATGGATCGCAGTAATGTTACTGATATATTTCTCCAGATCCTTGGAATTATCTGGAATATAAGTGCAACATTCCTGTACCTTCAAAAGTTTACAGACTCCTCCCTCTTTTGCTAGAAGGACGTCTAAAGCAAGACGGTTCTGTAAAACCATCGTCCTTATCGATAACATCTCACCCTCAGTTCAAGTTCAAGTTCAATATTTGTATAGCGCACTACTCACCCAGAGGGTCTCAAGGCGCTTAAGGGAGGGTGGTACTTTACTTATCGAATATCCAGGTTTTTAGTTGTTTTCTGAAGGAGAGGTGGTTCTGTGTAAGGCGGAGGTGGGTGGGGAGAGAATTCCAGGTTTTGGCCTCTAAGTAGGAGAAGGATCTTCCCCCCATGGTGGATCTATGGATGCGCGGAATTGCGGCGAGGCCTTGATTGGACGATCGTAGTTGGCGGGTGGGGGTGTAAAAGGACAGGCGCGTGTTGAGGCATTCGGGTCCTAGGTCGTAGAGGGCTTTGTGTGCGTGGGTGAGGAGACGGAACGTTATTCTTTTGTTGACGGGGAGCCAGTGGAGGTCTTTCAGGTGACCGGAAATGTGAGCTTGGCGGGGGATGTCGAGTATGAGTCTGGCTGAGGCGTTTTGGATGCGTTGGAGTTTTTTCTGTAGTTTGGCTGTGGTTCTGAAGGACTGGACTTTTTAACAGTACCAGCGGTGCCAGGGAACAACACCTATAACCTTCATGGGATACCTGTTTCGGCGCACAAACTACAGAGACACGGGACACTTCCTTCGGCGTCAAAGATTCAAGGTTTATTTACTGCAGGGAACACAGAAGTCACAACAAGTACAACACGTGCAACTTGGGGAGACTGCTTCAAATTGGTTCTGTGGAGCGCTCCTTTTATACAGAATTTACTCATAGGACAACATGGTACACAAAAGTTTACAACCTGGTTCCCATAATTATCCCCCAGAGGGGTCGCTTTGGTCACTTTGTTACACATAAGGTCCTGAACATAAGTGCGGAAACATTTGGCGGTTCCCAACTGTAAAAACCCATCTTCCCAACATTAGTGAATTCCAATCGGTAGTAAAACAGATCGAAATAGGGACAAAGACAGGTGCAGAGGAAGATGGAGACAGTGGGAGATCGAAAAGGGTGTAAAAGGGGAGGTATCGGGAAACACGAGATACAGGCATCAAAGGGACGTGCCTAATGAGATGCACGGCTGAGACAATAAACCGGCACGGCAGAAGCGCCTCAAGCGGGGCCATCTGCCTTACAGTATCATCCCCCTCATCGTAAAAGATATTTACAAAGAACATGTGTCTTCCACAAATATCTTGAGAGTCCCAGGGTAACGAAGCGGACAGTGTCCGTTCGCTGGCTACTTGAGGGCAAGAGACAAAATGGATGCCGTATCTAAGATGGAACCCGTGGGTACAGATGAAAAACCCACATATCAAACGAACGGTTTAAGTTAGCACAGCGAAACTGCGCATACTTACTAAACTCGTCATTTGCGGTTCTTAGATACCAGACTCGACCATATTCGTGCGAGTCGAAAACATCACTTACAATTGTCACGGAACCTCAGACGCTCCTTTTGCCCTCATGTAGGCAAGCACTAGTCGGAATCATATTCGATATTCATCAGACCCTCGAGATGTTGCTGTAGCATAGCTCTGTCCAACCGAGACCCTTTGGTAACAGGTGGCTGTCTCATACACGTTGTAGCACAGAGGCCACATAAGGCAGGACCGCACTGCATGCAAAGGCAACACGTGAACAGGAACGTTACAACGACTCCAATGATCATCAGAATCTTCCAACCCCAAGTCGACATCAGGCCCCAAAACCATCCAAGTAGCGTCCAATCCCCTACATCCACGTGTATGGATTCGGAGATCTTATGCAACTTCGAGATGGCTTGATAGACAGTCGGAGCGTTATCAGGAATGAAAATACAGCAGCTCGAATGGATCACCTTACATACCCCACCTCGATCTGCTAAGATCACGTCTAAAACCATACGGTTTTGTAACGTCATAAGTCTATCCGCCTGAAGTTCTGTGGTGATATTACCAAGGGCACTGGCAGTAATATTAGCTGTCGATTCTACCACTCGAGTCAACTGTCTCAGGTTCCTACTATTAACCATAGGTCCCCAAAATGGGAGGAAACCCTTGAAAAAGTCTCCTGCCTCTTGACCGGCAGTATCCTCTTCGCTAATTACGCCTCTCACAACTCTAGTTTTGTGATAATCTGCATCTACAGTAAACGTCGGAGGCAACAAGTTTGCGATAAAACATGAGCCCATGAAGTCAGAGGGCAACCATGCATACGCACGATCATGACAAATAAAGTATGTACCCTTGGCAGCCAAAAACACAGGGGACGAGACCATTGGCAAAATATAATTTTCAGTGCAAGCACTCTCTCCAAGTCGGTCTTTCGATCTACGGCCGCGACCTATTAAACAAAAATTACCAATGTGGGGTACGACCCATATCGGAGGCGAGCTTTTAAGCTGTTTTTCACCAGTGAACACACTATATTCGCCTCTACTTAGGACCCTATAGGCTTGTACCTCTTCTTCAGGGATAAGCGAGGGATCATAGATATCGCTATCTAAATCCTCTATTGCTATAGACAAAGATTTTTGGTACGAGGTAGGACCAGAGTAGGGGGAACGTGGTTCTCGAATGGGGTGGAAACCCAGTGCGCTTCGAAACATTGTTTGAAATGCTCGAGCAGACCCTTGGGAGCTATACGGTAACACCAGATATGGTATTCCCTTATCCGTAGTATGCGGCATCAACCCACACACCCAACAATTAGTAGTGTTAACCACTAACTGATGCTGATGAAGGAGCTGAATAAAGGAATTGTTGCGGAATTCTGCACGTCTAGCCTGCTCGTGTTCAGGTAAGATGTGAAAAGAATGAGGAGAAACAGTGGAGGTGAGTTTAAGGTCAGGGGTAGGAGTAGGTATGGTAGAAGGCAAGAAGTAAGACATCGTGTAATATACTCCACCCACCAATAACGCAGAAACAGTCACAAACAGTACGAATATTTGGAACACAAAACATTTGGTACGACTGAGTTGCTGCAGCTTGAATCTTTGTGCTTGAGCTCTTTCCAAGTCCATCAGCTTTGAAAATGCCATTCCCTATGACCGTCCGCAACGTTTCTTGACGCACTTCGTTCTGTGTAGCAATAGTCAATCCCTAGGAGTTCCCAGGAACCGACGGTCTTTAACCTAGCGTCAAGACCTACTAACCAGGAGGAAGTACGCGCGCGGCCCTACGGCCTTCATTTCACATATATATATATGTATGTGAAAACAATGTCTCTCAGCTGTGGAAACAAAAAGTGTAAGGAACGAAGCTCAATGAATATGTACAAAATAATTACAATAGTATGAATGTTCAAACTGATCATGGAAAACGGGATAATGCACTTGTCAAGGGACAGAACGGGGTCTTTTATTAGTCTTTAGTGCGGGGTCGCAAAAAGTATCGGGTTTTCCCAGGACGTGTCTGTTCGTTAAACAAAAGATCCGTCGAAGGGACAACGCCCTGTTGATCAGCTGAATGTTCTGGTCTTGAGTCTTCTGATGACAAGTGTTCAACAATGCCTTTTTGCTGCACTGAGGATTCTCCGACAGGTTGTGCGTCGCTGAAAGGTACAAACGCCGGCAATCCTTCGGTTTCAGTTGATGCAATGCCTTTCCTCACCCACGAGTCTGCTGGCAACGGGATGGGGACTTTCTTGGTATGGGTGGCATGCACCCAATTCTTCCGCCCCTCGAGACGAACTGCAGTTCTCGTGGCAAGGAGGACCTGATAGGGTCCAGTGAACCTGGGATCCAAATTGTTCTTGCACGAAAAGTTTCGTGTTACCACCCAATCTCCGGGCTGGAGCGGGTGGCCTGGACCCTCCGTTTGCGTCGGCAATGCTTCGTGAACCTGTTGGTGAATTAACCTCAGTTTAGCAGTCAAGTCATGAAGATAATCGATCAACATTGGATACTCAAGATCACAAAAGGCACCCGGTCTAGGGACCCCCCAAACATTGGCAGGGCGACCGAACACTATTTCATAGGGACTGAGCCCTACTCGGGAGTGTACAGTTGCCCTTGTTGACAGCAATGCTAAGGGTAAAGCGTCAGGCCATGAAAGACCTGTCGTAGCCTGAATCTTTGCTAGTTTTAGTTTAAGGGTGCCATTGTACCCTTCAACCAAACCAGCTGACTGAGGATGATTGGCACTATGGAATTTCTGATTAATTCCAAGGCCCTTGCACACACTCTTCATCACACTTCCCACAAACTCACTTCCGTTGTCTGACCACACAATTCTAGGCATTCCATACCGAGGAAAGTATTCCTTCAGTAGGATTTTCGCAGTGGATAAAGCAGTATTGTCTTTGAGAGGATAGGCCTCAATCCATCGGGAGAATGCGCAAACGACAACTAAAACGTATTTCAAGTTATTGCATCGCTCCATATGGATGAAGTCCAATTGGATCACCTCAAAGGGACATGAAGGGGGAGCAAAACTACCAGGAGGAGTTGGGGTTCCCTTACCAGGATTGTACAACATACACACCATACAATTCTTAACCAAGCGTTCAGCACATTTCGTAATACCATCATTCTTCCACACAGGAAACAGCAATTTACAGATACCTTTCGCGCTAATATGTGCTAACCCATGTGCCATAGTCACAACAGCCAGCACATACGCATCAGGCAACATCCATCTTTTCTGTTCCGATAAGTCAATCCAACAACCATTCGCATCCAACTTTCCCGTACTTTCTTTCCACTTCGCCTTTTCAGTCTCGGTGGCCTCATTCTGAATTGCTTTCACACTCTCGATAGTGTTTTCACACATACTTGATTCTGCAGGCCACCTAACCGAACTCGTCACATACATTCGAGTGCTAAGGTTCCGGGCAGTCTCCTTAGCAGTCTCATCCGCAAATGCATTACCACGACCAACATCATCCGTCACCTTACGATGCGCACTACATTTAACAATCGCCACTTGCTTAGGCAACGTAAGTGCATCCAAAAGATCATTTACAAGCTGGCCATGTTGAATCTTCGTACCATGTGACGTAAGGAATCCTCTCTCTCTCCACAGTCGTCCAAAACTATGTGCCACACCAAACGCATACTGGCTATCTGTAAACACATTCACCCGTTTATCTTTAGACAACACACACGCTCTCGTCAAAGCAATTAACTCAGCAGCCTGAGCCGAATTCTGACTTAACCTTGCGTTTTCCACAATCGTTCTCAATGTAACTACAGCATACGCAGTTGTCACATCACCGTTCGGCAACTTGAAACAAGAACCATCCACATATAAAGTACCATCGGGATCTGTCAATGGAGTATCTCTTAGGTCAATGCGACCCTTAGTTTCCTCTTCAGTTTTGAGATAGCAGTCATGTACTGCTTCATCACTTGATTCTGTGTCGATCGGCAGCAATGTTGCTGGATTCAACACATTACATCGTCTTATCCGTATGTGACTGGCCAGCAACGTCAATTCATAACCAGACAATCTTGCACTTGTCAGATGTTGAGTTTTCGTTCGGTTCAATAGAGTGTCGACTGCATGCGGAACCATTACCGTGAGCATATTATCCATGACTAGACCTGCGGACTGTCGAATGGACGCCGCAGCTGCCGCTGTTGCCCTTAAGCAACTTGGCAAGGCTCTTGCTACTGGGTCTAAAGTCGACGAAAAGTAGGCACATGGGCGTTGCTTACCACCAAAAGGTTGTGTCAAAACACTCAACGCGCAACCATCCCTCTCGTGAACGTATAGTGTAAACGGCTTACTGTAGTCAGGAGTGCCCAACACAGGAGCCGAACACAACGCATTACGCAATTCAGAAAAACTTTTCTGACATTCTTCAGACCAAGGTACTGGGGATGAAACATCCTTGCACGTAAGGGCTATCAATGGTTTCGCCAACAATGAAAAATTTGGAATCCATTGTCTGCAGTAGGACGTAATAACTAAAAAGGCACGAACATCTCTCTGGGTTTTTGGCACAGTCATTCGGGAAATCGCTGCAATTCTCTCTGGGGTCAACCTTCTCCCTTCTTTTGACAATAAGTGACCTAGATAGGTAACTTCTTGACAACAATGCTGTAGCTTTGAAGGCGATACCTTGTGGTGTAAGTCATGTAGATAGTGCAATAATGATACTGTAGCCGTTTTGCAAATAGCTTCTGTATCAGCTGCCACTAAAAGATCGTCAACGTATTGAATCAAAGCTGCACCTTTAGGTAATACAAAGGCATCAAGCTGTCCTTTAAGTGCTTGGCTGTAGATTGACGGACTCTCACAGTAGCCCTGTGGAGCGCGTTTTAGCCTAAAACTGCGACCTCCTAATGAAAATCCGAATAGATCTCTGCTTTCCTCTGCAATTGGGATGCTAAAGAAAGCATTCTTTAGATCGATCACTGTGAACCAGGAGGCAGATGCCGGAATCATTGTTAATAAAGCCGTAATGTCAGGGACCACAGGAAATTGTGGAACCACTATTTTATTTACCTCTCTCAAATCTATAACGAAACGGTACACAGGAGGTTTAGTTGGGTCAGTTCGTTTCAGAATTGGCAATACAGGGCTATTACATACATTTCCACGAGTTTCTTCAACAACACCCTTTCCAATGAGATCATAAACAATTGCTAACAGCGCTCGTTCGCCCTCAAGAGAAATACGATATTGAGGTAAACGCGGTAATCGCGCATTTGGTTTCAATTGAATCACATAGGGTGGAATGTCTAACAGACCCACGTCATTGGGACCTGTGGCCCATAAGGACGCAGGGAGGGAACTCAATTCCGGTGGGAATTTATCAACCGATAAATACATGGGAGAGATCACTCTCCGTCCCAATGTAAGTTCCACTCCTTCGGGGGACAATGTTGCATATAATCGTTTCAACAAATCCAGGCCCAAAAGATTTTCACCACAACCTGTAGAGAGAATCAGTGGAGCGGTTAGCTCACGAGGTCCAATCATAAGAGGCAAAGGGTTAGAGACTGGGTTACTAACAGGGGCGCCAGAGAATCCAACGGAAACATTCGTTAAGCCAGACAAGGGTGCGCCAGGGAGTTTTGAATGCATGATGGAACTTTTTGTCGCACCAGTGTCTAACAGAAAAGGCTCAACTACACCTGATGTAGCCACTGCAACGTAAGGCCCACTCTGATCGACCGGAACTGACACTACTCCCTCTCTTTGTCGTTGGCTGTCCTAGTAATGGTCATTTACAACAGTTTCATGGTCTGCATAATAATCATCAACATTATACTGTGCAGATCGAACTGACCCCGCATTTCGCTGGTCAAAACAATTATTTGCGTCTGATTGATTTTGATAACGATCACTCTGATTGTGGAATGAACCACGACCTCTACCACGAGGTGCCTGTTGAGGACCACCACCACGGTTTCCACGTGTCGACACACCACTCAGACGGTCCCGTAAGGCAAGACAATCATATTTTAGATGTCCCTCTCTCCTACAATATGCGCACTGATTATACCCAAGTGAAGATCTATAATCAAAGTTGTCAGAGCGCGGCTGTGTCCTATCGGGCTGTGCTCGTGGTCGATACTGCTGTTGCGAATCATTTTGGTTTGATCGTGGAGGGTATGCTTGCTGCAACAAAACCTTCGTTTTGAGCTCCTTAGTTTTCTTTTCTACACGATCACTTTCTTCCTTTTCCCTATTCTCATAATACTGGGCCGTTGCTAGTATTTGCGCAGGGGTTGAAACTGCCCACGCACTTTCTGAATTTTTTAATTTGTTGCTTAGTTCAGGCAACAAATTCGACACGAATTTGTCAACGAATAACCGCTGGCATCCCTCAGCGCCCATGTCCTGGCCGCTGTGGTCGACAAACGCTTCCTCAAACCTTGTAAAGAAATCTGAGACACTCTCGTCTTTCTTTTGCTTACAAGCTGATAACTTATCCCAGTTCACCTTCATCGCTGGCATGAGAGTTTTCATGAGCGTAATGATTTTCTGAGGCAAATCCAAAATCAGCTGTTCAGGCTTGGCCCCACCAACTTGTAATGCATCAGCTGCTAGCAGTGCAGCCCAATCACCCCCTAATTCAACGGCATGATTGGCTTGACGAATTTTAGCCCAAACTGGTTGCGGTACCACATTGCCAAACAACATGTCGATGTCGGCAATATTCATAATAGTAGCTTCCACCAGTTGTGATAACTCCTTATAATAACCAGCCGGATTTTTACGCGGATCAGGTAAGGATTGCTTCACTTGCAAAACTTCTGATCGTTTCCATGGAAGATGTATCCACACCCTTCGAAAATGCGGTAGCACCACAGGGTTTGCATTAGGATCACCAGGCACCCACAGTGGCGGAACCTCTCTCATAGGATACTGACCAGGAACCGCTTTCCAGTTCTCAGTGGTATCATCTGATGATACCCGAGAATGTGCTGTGGATCTGAATGCTAATAAGCGTTCCACGGCACGTCGTACATCGTCTCCTATAATCATACCGTTTGAAAAGTGACTCTGAAGTTCAATTATGTCGGACGGTACATTATCTACATCATCATTATACCATTCTTCTCTCAAAAAGTTACACATCTCCTCAAATACGAATCTCTGCGTAGGCTCATTAAACTGAGAAAACGTATCAAAGACTACACGTGGAGTGTAGTTAGCAGGATGTCTTATCCACCTATGTGCCATTGTTACTAACGTCTCTTTCTCCCTACCACTAGGGATCTGACTCCGTCTCTGAGGAGTTTCAGATGAATCAGACGAAAATAACGGACCAGAAAGAGGTGAATAAAGAGTAGCAACAGAGTTAGGAACACGCTTACGAACAGAAGGAGAAAGAAAAACAGGGGCAACAACACTGGAGGTGAAAGAAGGCATAGTAGGAACGGACAAGATAGTTGGAGTAGCAGAAACAACAGTCTGCGAAGGTACAGGTACAGGAGCAGTAGGAACAAGAACAGGTGGTGAAACAAACGTAGGGTTAACAGCGGGCTGACCCGCAGCCGCTGGAGCAACAAGAGGTACAACAGGAGGTACTACAGGAGCAGTAGCACCCTGTACATAAGGAGGTGGTGATTTCATCAAGTATGACAGCAAGGAATCCTCCTTCAAATCTTCTTTTTTCTTTTCTAGATTATTCGGTAAAACTGGGTAACATTTATCTATTTTCATGTGATGCAATCTAGTAGCGATTTCCATGTCTTTTTCTTCTTTGTCTTGTCTACATTCTTTTATAGCTTGCATTACAGGAACGAACTCTTGTTTTTGATCCTTTTTAAGTTGTTTGATTTCTTTCTGCTTGGCCTCCTTACGCCATATCCGAAAGGAATCAAACATAGCTGGCCTAGCTTTCTTTAAAAATAATTTAGCCTCAAGATTATCTAAAATCGAAAGTTCAAAAGTTCCATGTGGTGGCCATCTAAGGTCACCGTCTTTCTTTGTATAGCGGACCCAGTAATCGTTATATATTATAGGACCCACCCCATGTCGACTATAAAGATCATGTATCGGAGTTCCAACTGGAGGTATCGGACACGAGTCCTCCAACCGGGAATCCATTGCGCAACATTTGAAAATACGAAACAAATCACTATGGCTAGGCATCGTGCACACTAACCTAGTATCAAACTTCAAGGATTACCGAAGCAATAAAACCTCGTGTAAGTCAAAACCCTCGGTTTTTGGCAATTGCAACTGTCAAATAATACTAAGGACCAATACTAAGAACCACAAATGCAATGGAACCATGCAATACAACAAAGCCTTAAGGCTATCACAAAGCTCGGAGAGCTAACCACAAAGCCTGAGGAGGCTATTACAAAGCTCAGTGAGCTATTACCACAAAGCCTCAAAGGCTAACCACAAAGCTTTCAAAAGCTAGAACAACCACTAAGGACTGGGAGCGACCCACAAATACTTAACTCAGAACTTCAATGGCGTCACCAGGAAGGCCCGTCTATCGTCTCGCTTGTACATAAGGTCTACGCCGGGCGTCGAAGACAGGTCGACAGTCAGGGCATCGGTCCGTCGCAGCCGTCAGGAGGCGGGAATCTTCGCAGGGAAAAACTTCGGGCCACTTATTTCGACAACAGGATCGATGAAGCGGGGTGCACCTTCCCTCGGAGATTTCACACGAAGTTCCTCACGATCATCAGGCTTTGGACCGGTACCGCTGAAGTCGCCCCACGTTGGGCGCCAACTGAAGGACTGGACTTTTTAACAGTACCAGCGGTGCCAGGGAACAACACCTATAACCTTCATGGGATACCTGTTTCGGCGCACAAACTACAGAGACACGGGACACTTCCTTCGGCGTCAAAGATTCAAGGTTTATTTACTGCAGGGAACACAGAAGTCACAACAAGTACAACACGTGCAACTTGGGGAGACTGCTTCAAATTGGTTCTGTGGAGCGCTCCTTTTATACAGAATTTACTCATAGGACAACATGGTACACAAAAGTTTACAACCTGGTTCCCATAATTATCCCCCAGAGGGGTCGCTTTGGTCACTTTGTTACACATAAGGTCCGGAACATAAGTGCGGAAACATTTGGCGGTTCCCAACTGTAAAAACCCATCTTCCCAACATTAGTGAATTCCAATCGGCAGTAAAACAGATCGAAATAGGGACAAAGACAGGTGCAGAGGAAGATGGAGACAGTGGGAGATCGAAAAGGGTGTAAAAGGGGAGGTATCGGGAAACACGAGATACAGGCATCAAAGGGACGTGCCTAATGAGATGCACGGCTGAGACAATAAACCGGCACGGCAGAAGCGCCTCAAGCGGGGCCATCTGCCTTACAGTATCATCCCCCTCATCGTAAAAGATATTTACAAAGAACATGTGTCTTCCACAAATATCTTGAGAGTCCCAGGGTAACGAAGCGGACAGTGTCCGTTCGCTGGCTACTTGAGGGCAAGAGACAAAATGGATGCCGTATCTAAGATGGAACCCGTGGGTACAGATGAAAAACCCACATATCAAACGAACGGTTTAAGTTAGCACAGCGAAACTGCGCATACTTACTAAACTCGTCATTTGCGGTTCTTAGATACCAGACTCGACCATATTCGTGCGAGTCGAAAACATCACTTACAATTGTCACGGAACCTCAGTTCCGGCGTAAAGGGTATTTCCGTAATCCAGTCGGCTTGTGACCAGTGCGTGGGTAACTGTCTTTCTTGTTTCGGTGGGGATCCAACGGAAGATTGTTTTGAGCATGCGTAGGATGTTGAAGCATGATGATGAGAAGGCGTTGACTTGTCTGGTCATCGAGAGGGAGGAGTCCAGGATGAAGCCCAGGTTACGTGCGTGGTCCGTAGGTATGGGTGCGGTTCCCAGGGCCAGTGGCCACCATGAGTCGTCCCAGGCAGAGGGGGATGAACCTAAGATGAGGACTTCCGTTTTGTCCAAGTTCAGTTTTAAACGGCTGTTCTTCATCCACTCGGCTACTTCTTTCATTCCTTCGCGTAAGTTGGTTTTGGCGGTGTTTGGGTCTTTGGTGAGGGAGAGGATTAGCTGGGTGTCGTCTGCGTAGGAGATGATGTTGAGGTTGTGTTGGCGCGCGATGGATGCGAGGGGGCTCATGTACACGTTGAAGAGGGTGGGACTGAGTGATGATCCCTCAACCAACACTAATGACTTAGCTGTACTCATTGATAGTTCATCCACCACAGTTGCCAACCGCCGTATCTTCACGTCATTCAAAACCACTCCCAACATGGGTATCACTGCTCCAAACACGTCTCCAATTATTGCACCAGCACTTTCACCTCGCTTTACCCTCGTCTGCCGTCCTCCCTCCAAAAGAGCAAAATCCTCAGTATGGTAAATCTTGGGAAAAATGATCGCTAGATAACACGTTCCATACCACTTTTCCGGCAATCTTACATACGCATTCCTTCCGCAGACAAAGTAAACAGTAGGAATCACCTGCACCACACTATGCAAGAAATCCTTTGTGTAATACTCCAGTGTGAAAGTGTGTTCACATGTAGTATGACCCACATACACATTTTCATAATACGTCTGTGGTCTGTGAATGCACAACTTCCCTTTCTGCACTTCATCTAGAGCTATCGGACCATAACTCCCTCTTGACCTGAGCTGCTTCTCCTCATCCGTCCAATCAACTTTACCTTGCCCTGAATCTCGCAACTGTTTTTGTCTTTTGTACCTGTCCTCAACTTGCTCAATGAACTTCTTCTCTGTCTCTGACAACAGACATGTCAAATTGTGTCGGTGTGCATATGAGGTGTCTAACTCTTGGGTTGGAATGAAGAAATATCCAAGTCTATCCTCTGACTTATAATAATCGAACTTATTCAAGTGTTTATAAGCAGGGACTTCTGGTAACACAGCATCATAATTCGAAAAGAAGTACTCAAAATGGTTTCGCCCGTAAAATATGCTAAGCAGCAGACTACATGAAATACCATATGTCAATGGAAGGTGATGGTATCTAATACCCTCATCTACTGAAGCCGGCAATTGCATACACACATAGCAGTCTTTCGCATCCATCGCATCAATGTATTCATACAATAACTTTGCATACGCATTCTGTCCAAAATTTCCCTTAGACAGATCTGCATGTAACCTACGACTCTCCTCTTCTAGCAAAGCCTTCTCTGCTCTTACTTTGACTTCTTTCTTGCTAGAAGTGGTAGGTGTCGGTGTTCCCTCAATCTTCACTGCCTGCTCATGTGGTACTAAATAGGAAACTATAACTACTAAAAATATAAAGAATATCACTCCTCCTATAAGAGTGCCTACAATGCACTTAGCCCTACGAGTCGGGTTTCCAGCCTCCATGGTCTCGGAACAATAGAGTTCGTTCTCTGCGACAACCCAAAGTCTCTTTCTTGGTTATTTGTGTCTCTCGAACCACACCTCTGAAAGCAGAAACCCCCTATTTAGCTCTTCGCTGCATCAGCAACAGACAACCCTAACCCTTCTCCGTCCTCTGTGGAAAGTCCCTACATTTCTTCTTCTTCCACTCAGCTCTAGGTTAGTTCAACAGCTATTTGTAAAGTCTTTAATAATCGATGATCACACTTGCTCCAACTGCATTTAGCACATAATCCAGAAGTTCCATGCGAAGCACAACCAATTCGTAAGATGGTATTTCTGGACCAAATGTAGGAAAAATCAGTCTATCCAGCATCAAATCACGTATCTTGCTTAGGTAAAGGGGATTAGGAATGGTGAGTGTCAGTACGCCTTCGATCTCAAGTCCTGGTACCAACAGCACCACTTCCAACTTAACATTTGGGATTGTACTGGTCACTGTCACAGCCCTCACCCTCCCTGATCTCCGTACACCGGGCATTTGTCACAGGGTAGGTCCACTCAGGAGTAGCGTATCTTCGACAAGGTACTCTCACCCTCCTTGACCTCCTCGGACCTCTTTGCTCTATTTCTTGTTCTTCCTTGTCCCGGTCGGATTCTTCAGATACAGGGGCAAGATCTCTTTCGGAAGCCAATCTCACGTTCAATCGCTTCCGCCTCTCAGGCCAATGAGCCTCTGCGCTTCTCACTCTTCTGCTTCTCGTTTGCACACCCTGCTCATCACTACTTCCAGCTTGATCTGCGCTCAAATCACCTTCACAGTCACTTTCCCATTCAGAGGCAGACTCAGTGTCACTGTTGTCGTGATTTCCTTCAGCTTGATCAGATGAGTTACTGGCTTCTTCAGACACCCCTACAGCTTGACTTGTCCCCTCCTGTGGATCTTCTTCCACTCCTGTATCTTCATCTACTGGAGGAGCTGTTTCTTCCAGGGGTGCTGGAACCCGTCGGGTGTGAGAAGCATGGACCCAGTTTGGCAATCCCCCACACTTCACAGCAGTGTTCATCACCAAGATAACTTGAAACGGTCCTCTCCAGCGCACGTCCAGGCAGCTTTTTCTCACGTGCTTCCGCACCAGGACCCAGTCACCCGGGCACAGATCGTGACCAAGGTCTCTAGAAGCCGGAATTTCCGCAGCCTGCACCTGAAGGGACATAGAATGGACGACATCAGAAAGTCCTTTGCAATAATCAAGAATCATATCATCTGTGATATTTAGCAAGGCTGTTGCAGGGATAGATGGCAGCCTCATAGCCCTCCCCATCAATACTTCGTGAGGTGAGAGTCCTGTCCTCCTGTCTGGTGTACTACGCATGCTCATTAGCACCAAAGGTAAAGTGTCTGGCCATTTCAGGGACGTGGATGAGCACACTTTCGCCATTCTGGCCTTGAGGGTTTCATTTATTTGCTCCACTATGCCAGAAGCCTCTGGTCGGTAACTACAATGCAGTCTCTGATCAATGTTCAGTGCAGTGCAGAGCATTTTCACAATTTCGCTATTAAAATGCTTCCCTCTGTCCGATTCCAAAGAGGTCGGAACCCCGAAACGTGGCACCAGCTCCCTCAACAGCAACTTTGCTACTGTGAGTGTATCGCACCTACGAGTTGGGTATGCCTCAACCCACCTGGAAAACACACACACGATCACCAAGACATACCGGAGGCGATTACACCTCGGCATCTCAATGACATCCAGTTGCATCCTATAGAAAGGTCCGCCGGACTTCCCAATGTGACTCATTGTGACTGGTGTTCTTTTTCCAACGTTCATTTGTTGACATGTAACACACCTCTGACATACTGCTTCCGCAGCCGTTCGGAATTTCGGGTTGTACCACGTCTGTCTGAACACACGCATCATCGCATCTCTTCCCAGATGTACAGGACCATGTATCTGTCGTGCCATTGGACTCACCAGTTCATTCGGCAACACCGCTCTCCCATCAGCCGAAACCCACAAGTCCAACTCTCCTTTGACACAACCAGCCATCCCCCACACTCTTTTCTCATAATCTGACGCCTGCTCCTGCATGCTCTTCAACTCTTCCCAGGTATCGGCCACCTCAAGCATCATGCTTAACTCGGTCCTTTCCTGCGCCCCTTCGACCTTTTGTTCAGTAAAGGAGTATCCCTGCTCGGCACAGTAACGTGCAACTTCATCAGCATAACGATTACCCATGGACACAAAATCAGTACCCTGGTATGTGCAGTGCATTTTACAACAGCTATCTCTGCTGGACCCTGCAAAGCCTCCAGCAGTAATCTGATAAATTCTCCATTCCTGATAGGGGAACCCGATGATGTCATGTAACCCCTTTGAGACCACAACTGACCGAAGTCATGAACCACACCGAACCCATATTGGCTGTCAGTATAGATGGTGATCCGAATCTTGTTGGATGCCAAACAGGCACGCGTCAACGCAATTATCTCGGCCACCTGAGCGGAGTGTACTCCTTCCAGGCAGGCCGCTTCGACTATTCCAGAAATAGTACAGACAGCAAAAGCTGCTCTCAACTGACCAGTATTGTCCCTTACACATGAGCCATCAACAAAGTAAATTTCATCAGGGTCCACCAGTGGCTCATCAACAATATCCGGTCTCGGTTTGGTGCACAGTTCAGTCACATCAAGAAAATCATGGTCTTCCCAATCATCATCTAAATCATTTGGTAATGGCATCAAAGTAGCAGGATTCAAGACAGAGAACCTCCTAAGGGTCACATTCTCCGCAGCAAGTATAACCTGCTCGTAGCGTGTGAGCCTGTTGTTTGTCAAGTGCTGCATCTTGGTCCTGGTCATCAACAATTCCACTGAATGAGGCACATGTACTGTCAGTGAATGACCCATCACAATGCTTTCACACCTTTCAATGCTGATACCTGTTGCGGCAATGGATTTAAGACATCCGGGCAACGCTGCGGCTACTGGATCTAAGGTAGCCGAGAAATAAGCAACTGGTCTACGGACTCCTCCATGATCTTGTGCTAAGACTGCCAAAGCACACATTCCCTCTCACAACAGAACAGTGAAAATGGTTTGGTGTAATCGGGCATTCCCAGAGCCGGAGCGCGACACAAGTCCTCTCGCAGCTCAAGGAAAGCCATCATACAGTCTTTGTCCCATGGTACCGGATCACTTACATCCTTGTGCGTCAGTTTCTGCAATGGTTTCGCCTTCAGGGAAAAATTGGCAATCCACTGGCGACAGTAGCCAACCATGCCCAGGAACATCCTAACCTCTCTCTGTGTCGAAGGCACCATCATTCTCATGATCGCCTCAATCCTGTCAGGTGACCCTTTCCTCTTTCCTTTCTCTATCCTGTGACCCAGATACTGTACCTCAGGCAAACAGTACTGTAACTTGTTGGGAGATACCTTGTGTCCATTCTCTGCTAAATTGTTCAACAAAGAGACAGTGTCAATTCTACAAGCATCTTCTGTCTCTGACGCAACAAGGAGGTCGTCTATGTACTGTACGAGAACGGAGTTCTGCGGCAGTACCAGACTCTCAAGATTTCTTTTCAGCAACTGATTAAAGATCGATGGGCTCTCAGTATACCCTTGAGGGATACAACACCATGTTAGAACGCGATTCTCCAGCTTGAACGCAAAAAGAAATTGGCTCTCCTCGAAAAGAAAGCCTGACACAGATCAATCACAGAAAACCATTCAGCTTGGAACGGTATTTGAAACAGTATCACTGATGGATTCGGTACCACTGGACAGCATGGAACAACTATGTTGTTCACCTTTCGCAAGTCCTGCACAATCCTGAACTTCCCGCTAGGCTTCTGCAAACCCATAATCGGGGAATTGCATGGACTGCCCATGACTTCCTTCAGAATTCCCTGTCTAATCATGGATTCAATCACAGGTTTTATTCCTGCAATAATTTCCGGGGTCAACTTGTATTGGGGTGTTCTTGGGAAATCAACGTTCGGCCTTACTTGAATCTTAACTGGCTCTACTCCTTTGATCAAACCGATCTCCTCTCCTGTAAAGTCCCACACTTCCCGTGAGACCGCATCCCTCAAATCCCAAGAGAGTTCCTCCACAGTCAAAGCAGGATACAATTCTATGCACACATGCGTATTTGCAACCTTAAAGGCAGCATCATCATCATTTGTCTGCAACTCCACTTCCCTCGGGGTACAGTAGATGGTACAATTGAGTTTACACAGGAGATCTCTCCCTAACAGACACACTGGACTGGAATCGCACACTACGAATTGGTGGTTGTCCCTGAAACTTCCGATCTTCACTTGGACTGGTTCAGTCAGTGGGTTTGTCATTCTTCTGTTTGCAACGCCGACAACTTGTATAGTCTGTCCTGAAAGGTGTAAGTTGGGGACTATTGCAGATCGTACAGTAGAACGGGAAGCACCAGTATCTACCAAAAAGGTGGTGGGATGTCCATCTACATCAGCCTCTACGAATGGTCCCTCTGATCTACCTCTAGAACTGCCCCGAGGGTACAGTCCTCTTCCCCACTCAGACACCGTCCTGTCACTGGGTCAAAGTAATAGTACTCGTCCCCCTCAACTATGAAAGGCATCTGCTTGTAAACCTTGTTCCCCACTGAAATCTTCGGTGGCTGGGGAACCGGAGCCCTAGGGGCTGAAGTCCCCCCTTTAGTCGTACTGAACTTGGTAACTGTTACTTTCTGTTCCGGAGGGGCTTGAACCTCCTCCTCCTCTTCTTCCTGTGGTTGATTCTCCAGGTTATGGGGACACTCGCGTCTCCAATGTCCGACCTCGTGACACTGATGACACCTGGTCGTCTTTTTCAGGGTCGCCAGGTCTATCCTTGGTCTTGGGCCTTCCTCGTTGTCCCTTTTCTGTCCCCCTGATTTTCTCCCTAAGGTTCCCCTGCCCGACTGACCCTGTCCTCCCGTTTGCATCTGTACTAACATCAGTTTATCCTTAAGCTTCTTTGTCTTAGAGTCTATCTCGTCACTGCAATACCTCGCGTACCTCAAGATCTCATCCAGAGGCTTGTTCTGCCAACAAATTAAATGTTGTTGTATCATGAGACAGATATCAGGTCTCAGTCCCAGAACAAACTTAGACACAAACTGTCCCATGTCCTTTGGATCCATCACATCCAATCCACTGTACTGCTTAAAAATCTGCAACAGTCGCTCATAATACTCGTGGACTGTCTCCTTCGGTTCCTGCCTAGTCCGATCTATCTTCACCCAGTCAATGTCCTGTGGTGGTACCTTAGTCTTCAACCACGTGATCGCCTGCTCATACTTTATCATCACCCTGGGTGAGGGTCCATTCGTGGTAGCATCTCGGTCTGGCTCCACTGTGGTCCATTCAACACTGACCTTGCATACTATCCACAGGTCCCCTGGAACCACAATGTCAAGCAATGTGTTTAGATCAATCCACAGTACCTTTGAGATCTTAACAAACCTCTCTACCTGTTTGTACCATTCCACTGAACTTTCGCGCAACTTTGGGAACGAGTTCGTAAAGGCAGCCAAATCTCCCCTGCTCCAGGGTACATGTACATATCCCCCGTGAGCCACCTCCCGCAAGGGGTAAGCCTCCGCATGCATCAACCCTCCTCCTGGGGATGTCTCAATAGCACTTCGCCTAACACTCTTTTTCTTTGACCACCTTTCCTCCCATTTGTCCAATTGGGTCCAAGTTCGGAGTCCCACGACCAGTTCCCTGATGTGGGTTTTTAATCCAATCACCCTCTTCTCTTCTAGATCTTGGTCCGAGTACTGCAACCTATGGCCACCCTGTAATGCTTTCGTCCTTGTCAAATCCACCGCATACTTATTCGCTAATTCAGACAATATCTCATGTGCTGTCCTGGCCCTTCGAGTAACATCTTTCGCCACAAACAACAGTTCATCTGTTTCATAGAGTTCGATTCTCTCTAGTGGCAAGGTGCCTTCCACTATTTCCTCCACTTCTAATTTGAGTCTCAGTACATCAATCCTTCTAGCCTTTATTGCCGCCCTCAACGTACCTTGGCTAGAAGTTCCATTATAGTCCCTCCCGCCACAGTCCTGACTCACTCGTCTGTCCTCTTCGGGTGTGTTATGGGGGACCCTTCGTTTTTTCCAACTGTCGCGGTCCCATTCCCTTCTATTATCGCTAGGGGTGTGTTGGGATGCCCCCCTACTTTCCACACTTCCGCGATCCCATTCCTGCCTGCTTTCGCTAGGTGCGCAGTGAGACACCCCCCTACTTTCGTGGTTCCCATTGCCAAAATCATTTCCCGACCTGTTGCTCTGGGTATCCACAATCGTTTCCCAAGTCCTCAAATCAGGCCTTAATTCTCGAAGTGACCTTGGCCATGGTCCTCTCAAGTCCATCGGTCCCCTCAAACCCCCCTGCTCTCCTGATGAGTCTGCTGATGCTGCCAAAGGGGTGCTCCTTTCTACAGGCCTTGGTAATTGGCTCCATCCGTCCGCCACATTACTCCTTCCTTCCCTGACACTTCTCTCTCTCTCTGTTTGTGACGGACCCTCACTTGGTGTCTGCTCTGGATTGTACACTGATACTATGGGACCTATGGTAACAGGTACCGTAAGAGCATCTGGCAGCCTCTGAGAATCGACACCTCCCTCCTCTTGTACTTTTTGTACCGTGAATCTTCCCACCACTCTCGTCCTTGGCGAAGGTTGAGGTGCCCTTTCTCCCTCTGCCGAGCTGAACCTGTCCCCTAAGGGGCTCAAGCCGCTCTCTGTTGGGACGCCACCGTCCACGGCGGAGGCTTCCCTGCTCATTGCTGATGTTGACCTTCCCTCTACCTCAGGATTATATGGAGGTGGTCTCTCCGACAGCAGTCTCTCTATCAGGCTGTCGTCTGTCTCACTGTCCTCATCCTCGGTACTTCTCCTCTGTGTATCGCCTGTATTGACCAACAACGGGTACAACCTGTCCCCTTCGATGGTCTGCACTCTCCACCTCTTGGCCAGTGCATCCCATCTCGCATCTTGCACCGCCCTAACTGATCGTTTCACTCTTTCTTGTCTCCTATCTCTTCCATATTTAGGAAAAGTCAATTCTTCGCTTCCATCTGTCATCTTACACCAATTCTCAAGCCACAATATGGTATGCAAGTGCAACCCAACATTCGTAGCCATATAATGGGCTGGGGTATCCTCGGGTGGAGCCTCTTCCCCACCCCGAGGTTCTAACTTCTTTTCACCTTTGAAACAATTTCGCAACACTTTTAAGCATTTCATGATGAAAACCACAACGTTTCTTTGTTTACAGCGCTCTTTTACTTCTCGAAGACAATCCACCAATCCCAGCGCGGCTCCACACTAACCGCCCATCCCAGTGTGGCTCCTTCTGATGTCACTCGCCTCCGTTTCGCAGCAGTGTTAGAAAGGCGATCCCAGGGGAGGCAGAAGATGTCTGACTGACCACCACTAGGTCCACCCCTCCTCTTGGAAGTGGCCGAGCGTTGTCGAGAGGCCTCCTGGGTGAGGTTCCTCTCCTATAATCGTACAGCAGAGCAATCACACCACTACAAATGGACACCACACAAGAGGATAAGTTCTTAGGTTTTATCAGTAATAAAGGTTGATGATCTTCGGCAATATGTATAAGCGGATCGAGAGATCCGTAAAGTCTCGTAAGCGGGGAACAGGGTAGCGAGTCAGTATCAGTACTGGTTGGGCGTAGGGATACCCTGCGCACAGCTCTCAATCCTCGAGCTGGGGGGTTCCGAAGGGTCGAGCCGCGGCAGCGCCAGCAGGACTCGAAAGATGGTTTTGACGAAGTTGGGCCGCGGCAGCGCCAGCAGGCTTCGAGGTAGTTTCGGCGAGGATGGACCGCGGCAGCGCCAGCAGGCTCCAAAGATGGTTTCAGCAAAGGTGGGCCGCGGCAGCGCCAGCAGGCTCCCAAGATGGTTTCAGCGAAGATGGGCCGCGGCAGCGCCAGCAGGACTCCTAGATGGTTTCAGCGAAGATGGGCCGCGGCAGCGCCAGCAGGCTCCCAAGATGGTTTCAGCGAAGATGGGCCGCGGCAGAACTCCAACAAGGGGTTCAAGGCTCAGGGTAGCGAGTTCTTCTCGGGGTCGGCCGCGACAGCGTCAGCAGGGCTCTCGACTCCAGGATACAACTGGCGTCCTAATCCAGGGCTAGCCCAGATATAGGACTGGAGTCCTTTGATGTCCGGACCCTCGCGCCTGGGGGTTAGAGGGGCCGGGATGGTGGTGTCCAGACACCCAGCAGGGGGGTGGAGCCAGCGCCCAGGGAGGCCGGAGGGCGATCGATACCAGGCGTCCGGGGACGGCTGGAGGGCCATCAAAACTCCCCTCCTCTTGGATCCGTCGAGTGGCCACTCTACCACCTGGGGGGATCTTGGTGCCTCGATGTCGGGGCTTCGCTGGGGTCGTGGCCGCGGCCACGTGCTTGGGACGTGATGGGCCCAAGATGGCGTCGGGCCTGACATGGTGGTCCGGAGTGGTAGCCGGACCTGCAGAGTTGGGGCGCGTAGGGTTCGCCGTGTATCAGGGGGGAAGAGCCGGGGGTTGCCAGGGTGGCTGCTCTTGTCGAGAGTTTGTGTAGGGTAGCGCCAAGGGGGCGACAGCGGATCGATGGAGGGCCGATGTTGTCCCGGGCCCACCATGCGGGAGGGGTAGGACCACGCCATGAGGCCGGGTCCAACACACGTCCCCTCCAGCTGAAGGCTGGGGAGAGTCACCCATCTTCTTGGGGGTTCTCCTTGCCGAGGCGGAAGAAACGGGACAGGCCATCAGCATTGGCGTGGTTGTTGCCAGGGTGATGCTCCACAGTGAAGTCCATCCCTTGGAGGGAGATGGACCATCGCAACAGCTTCGGGTTCTCGCCCCGCATCTGCATCAGCCACCGCAGGGGCCGGTGGTCGGTCTGTACCCGGAAGTGGGTGCCGAAGAGGTAGGGCCGGAGTTTCTTTAGGGCCCACACGACGGCAAAGGCTTCTCTCTCGATGGTGCTCCATCGTTGTTCTCTAGCCAGCAGGTGCCGACTGATGAAGGCCACAGGAAGGTCGACTCCCTCAGGGTTAACTTGTGATAGGACCGCCCCGATGCCGTGCTCCGAGGCGTCGGTTTGGACCACAAACTCTCGGCTGTAGTCGGGGGCCTGGAGCACAGGGGCGGTGCACATGGCAGTCTTCAGAGTCTCAAAGGCTGTTTGGCACTCGGGGGTCCAGTGCACCTTCTGTGGTAGTGTTTTGGAGGTCAGTTCAGTGAGGGGCCCCACAATGCTCCCATAGTCTTTGATGAAGCGCCGGTAATATCCCGTGAGCCCCAGGAAGGCTCTGACTGCTGTCTGGGTGACCGGGGGCTCCCAGGCCCGGATGGTGTCAATCTTTGGTTGGAGGGGAGCCACCTGGCCGCTCCCTACTTGGTGTCCCAGATAGGTCACGGACCCTTGGCCTATCTGGCACTTGCTGGCCTTAATTGTCAGTCCGGCCCGTCGGAGGGCCGTCAGGACCTCTCAAAGGTGCATCAGGTGCTCGTCCCAGTGGAGGCTGTACACCGCAATATCGTCCAGATATGCGGCACTGAACTCTTCTAGCCCCGCCAGCACTCTATTCACTAGTCTCTGGAAGGTGGCTGGGGCGTTTTTCATGCCGAAGGGCATTACTTTGAAATGGAAGTGGCCATCGGGGGTCGAGAAGGCAGATCGCTCTTGGGCACCAGGGGTGAGGCCGATCTGCCAATACCCGGCCGTGAGGTCGAAGGTGCTGAGATACCTGGCGGCCCCCAGGCGATCGATCAGTTCATCCGCCCGGGGGATGGGATGGGCGTCGGTCCTGGTGACGGCATTCAGCCCCCGGTAGTCGACACAGAACCGGAGTTCTGGGGGGCGCCGGGGGCGGCGGCTTTAGGGACCAGGACAACGGGACTGGCCCAGGGACTGACTGAGGGTTCGACCACCCTCAGGGCTAGCATCTTGGCAACTTCGGACTGGATGCAGGCCCGAACTCTGTCGGGAACTCGGAAAGCCCGGTGTCGCACAGGCGGGCTGTCCCCGGTGTCGACATCATGGACACACCACCGGGTGACCCCGGGGGTGAGTGAAAACAGGTACGCAAATTGCCCCAGCAGCTTTCGGCAGTCCTGGTGCTGTTCTGGGGTCAGGGCGGAGGAGAGGGTGACCCCCTCGACGGAGCCGTCCTTCTCGGCGGTGCTCAGGAGGTCCGGTAGGGGCTCGGAGTCGTCTTCAGCTCCGTCATCTGTAGCCAACAGCAGGCTCAGCTCCGTGCGGGCAAAGTGAGGCTTGAGCCGGTTGGCGTGTAGAACCCGGAGGGGGTTCCGGGAGGACTCCATGTCCACCAGGTAGGTGACGGGGCTCTTGCGCTCCACCACTTTGAAGGGCCCCGTCCATTTGTCCTGGAGGGCACAAGGTTCGACCGGGGACATGACCCAGACCTGCTGGCCCGGCTCGAACTCGATGGACGAGGCGTTCTGGTCATACCAGCGTTTTATTTCCTCCTGGCTGGCCTCAAGGTTGGTCTCGGCAAGTTCCCGGAACTTCCGAGTTTGGTTGCGGAGGGTCAGGAGGTACCGGTAGACATCCGGTGGAGCATCTCGGACAGCCATCTCCCAGCCTTCTTTGACCAGGCTGAGGGGACCTCAGACGGGGTGTCCGTATAATAGTTCAAATGGGCTGAACCCCAGGGACTTCTGGGGCACCTCCCGATAGGCAAACAGGAGACAGGGCAGTAGGACGTCCAATTTGCGTCGTAGTGGCTCTTCTAGGCCCTTGATCATCCCCTTGAGTGTTCCGTTAAACCGCTCTACAAGTCCATTCCCTTGGGGGTGATATGGGGTGGTGAACTTATATGTGACCCCGCACTGTTGCCACAGGGACCGCATATATTTGGATATAAAGTTTGTGCCCCGATCACTCACGACCTCTCGGGTGAAGCCGACTCTGCAGAAGATCCCCATTAGCGCTCGGCCCACCACGGGGGCCGTTATGGGGCGGAGGGGGATGGCTTCTGGATAGCGGGTGGCATGGTCCACCAGGACGAGGATGAAGCGGTGTCCCTGAGAGGTGCGGGGGTCCAGGGGCCCCACTATGTTGATCCCCACGCGCTCGAAGGGGGTTGTTACTACGGGAAAGGGTTGGAGCGGGCCCTGACTTTCCCCCCGCTCTTCCCGCTGGCTTGACAGGTCGGACAGGTTCTGCAGTGATTGTTCACATCGTTGCGCATTTTTGGCCAGTAAAAATGGGTCACCAGGCGGCTGTAGGTTTTGTCCTGCCCCAGGTGCCCGACAAGGGGCACGTCGTGTGCCAGGTTTAAGAGGAAGTCTCTGAATCGTAGGGGGACCACCAGCACTCGGCTGGCCCCCAGTTCGGCAATTTTCTGCTTGCTGTATAGGAGATCGTGGTCCCAATAGACCCAGTGGGACCCCGATGGGTCTCCGGCGGCTTGAGTGGCGGCTTGTTGTCGGATTCCCTCGAGGGAGGGACACGTTTTCTGTTCTTGCCGGAACAGTTCTCGTGTGGGGCCACCTTCTTGGCGCCATTGGGCTAGTTCGGGAAGGTGGCCGAGCTCGGTGATGTCTTCATGGCTGGGCCCCTGGGGGCCGGGCTCTGGGTCGGCGTCCTCGGGACGGCGGGAGGCGGAGGTGCGGGCCACTTCGGTTCTTCAGGCGGGGTATCTTCGTTCGGGGCGGTGGCCCGGGCGGCCATGGATCGGGTGGTCGCACAGACCCACTCGGGAAGGCCTAGCATCCCCAGATGCTCTCTCCGCTCAATGTGGGTCCAGGGGGAACTTTCCAGGTCGTTCCCGAGGAGGCAGTCCACGGGGGCATCGTCCCGGACAGTCACTTTCAGCATGCCCGACACCCCTCCCCACTCGAAGGGAATACGTGCCATCTGGCACAAGCTCTCGGAGTTGTCCGCTGACCGTACTGGGCACAGGACGTTGGGCAGGATCTGTTCGGGGGCCACCAAATGGCAGCGGACCGCCATCACGCTGGCTCCAGTGTCACGGAGGGCTTCGGCCCGGTGTCCATTATTGGTGACCCATTGGTGGTACTTTTGGGTGTTGCCTGGGATCGGGGCTCGGGGGATCATGTCTCTTTCCCCAGGCACACCAAGGACATAGCGGCGGGCTCCCACTCGGCCTGCTCGGGGTTGTCGTCCTCTTCCTCGCCTCTTTCTTCGCCTAGGGTGGCGGCCGCGATCTGGCGGTTTGGAGGACCGGTGGTGCCGGGTCGTTGGTTCATCGGGCAGAGGGGTCACTAGCATAGTGACCAGGCCGCTGGCATCTGTGGCAGGTAACGTTTGGGTGGGGCCCCGGTCGTGCTGGGGGGGCCCCCCTTCGGGCCAGGGATGGCGAAGTGGAGGTTGGGGGTGGCCCCGTGGGGGCATCTCGGCCCCTGTTTTGGCCTCCTCCGCCGCCTCGTGGCCGGTGGTTCCCCGGGGATCCCCGGCCGTAGTCTCCCATCGGACTACGGGGGACTCGGGTGCTCACCCATCGATCAGCCTCGGCAGCGAGTTTCCGTGGCTCTGTTAGTTTGCTGTCGAGGAGATGCTGCCGGAGTTCGATGAAACAGTTGTTGGACAGGTGTTCCCATACAATGAGGTTGAACAACTGCTCGTAGGTGGTGACCTGGCTGCCTTTGATCCACCCCTCTAGGGCTCTACTATAAAAGTTTACGTACTCCACCCATGTGGTACCGGGGAGTTTTTTACAGTCTCGGAATCGCTGCCGGTACATTTCGGGGGTGAGTCCGTAGCGAGTGAGGAGGGCGCCTTTCATGTGTTCGTACGAGGTCATCTCGGCATCTGGGAGCTCTAGCAGGGCGTCCCTCCCTTCGTTGATGAACTTCCCCCACAAGCCGGCGCCCCAGTCCTTGAGGGGTACTCGATGGGCGGTCATGGCTACTTCATACGCTTTGAACCACTGTTGGATGTCGTCATTTTATAGTACTCTTTGACGACATCCTTGGGGATGTGAACTTTCGTGTCCACAGGTGGGGCGAGTTCCTGCTCCCGGAGGCGCTGGCCTCACTCGTTTTGGCCTTGATTTCAAGTTCTTTAAGGCCACGTTCGTGCTCTAACGTGAGTTTCTTCTCTTCGAGGTCTCTCTGCCTCCGTTTCTCCTCCAGGTCTCCTTCCAGCCGTAGTTGCTCAAGGGCTATTTTTCATTCTGCTAGCTGCAGTTCTCCGTCCAGCCGGAGTCGGGCGAGCTCCAATTCGTGGAGCCGGTTCCTCTCTCGTTCTCGGGCGTCTTCGTGGGAGAGGCCCGTGTCTATGTCTGCGGGTCTTTCCCCCGCTGGGGTTGCGTTGGTCTCCGGGGGTCCGTTCGGGCCCGGGTTATCTTCGTTCTGGGGTGGCGTCGCTCCTGCCTCCACCCATGTTTGCAGGGCCGACTTGAAATCTTCTTTGGTGCTTAAGCCAGTGGTAGCAATGCCCAGGTCCTTGCAGAATTGCTTCAATTCCTTATGACTGTACTCCTCCATTTTTTCTTTCTGGAACTCTGCGGTCGGTCTGGTTTCTTTGGTAGTCATGGTCGCGGTGTGTTTCTGTCGGTAGTGGTTGAGTCACTCTCTGTACGATTTGCGTTGGCTCCGATCGCACCGCCTGCCACCAATGTTAGAAAGGCGATCCCGGGGGAGGCAGAAGATGTCTGACTGACCACCCCTAGGTCCACCCCTCCTTTTGGAAGTGGCTGAGCGTTGTCGAGAGGCCTCCTGGGTGAGGTTCCTCTCCTATAACCGTACAGCAGAGCAATCACACCACTACAAATGGACACCACACAAGAGGATAAGTTCTTAGGTTTTATCAGTAATAAAGGTTGATGATCTTCGGCAATATGTACAAGCGGATCGAGAGATCCGTAAAGTCTCGTAAGCGGGGAACAGGGTAGCGGGTCAGTCTCAGTACTGGTTGGGCGTAGGGATACCCTGCGCACAGCTCTCAATCCTCGAGCTGGGGGGTTCCGAAGGGTCGAGCCGCGGCAGCGCCAGCAGGACTCGAAAGATGGTTTTGACAAAGGTGGGCCGCGGCAGCGCCGGCTGGCTTCGAGGCAGTTTCGGCGAGGATGGACCGCAGCAGCGCCAGCAGGCTCCAAAGATGGTTTCAGCGAAGGTGGGCCACGGCAGCGCCAGCAGGCTCCCAAGATGGTTTCAGCGAAGATGGGCCGCGGCAGCGCCAGCAGGACTCCAAGATGGTTTCAGCGAAGATGGCCCGCGCCAGCAGGCTCCCAAGATGGTTTCAGCGAAGATGGGCAGCGGCAGCGCCAGCAGGACTCCAACAAGGGGTTCAAGGCTCAGGGTAGCGAGTTCTTCTCAGGGTCTGCCATGACAGCGTCAGCAGGGCTCTCGACTCCAGGATACAACTGGCATCCTAATCCAGGGCTAGCCCAGATATAGGACTGGAGTCCTTTGATGTCCGGACCCTCGCGCCCTTGGGGTCAGAGGGGCCGGGATGGTGGTGTCCAGACACCCAGCAGGGGGGTGGAGCCAGCGCCCAGGGAGGCCGGAGGGCGATCGATACCAGGCGTCCGGGGACGGCTGGAGGGCTATCGAAACTCCCCTCCTCTTGGATCCGTCGAGTGGCCACTCTACCACCTGGGGGGATCTTGGTGCCTCGATGTCGGGGCTTCGCTGGGGTCGTGGCCGAGGCCACGTGCTCGGGATGTGATGGGCCCAAGATGGCGTCGGGCCTGACATGCTGGTCCGGAGTGGTAGCCGGACCTGCAGAGTTGGGCCGCGTAGGGTTCGCCGTGTATCAGGGGGGGAGAGCCGGGGGTTGCCAGGGTGGCTGATCTTGTCGAGAGTTCATGTAGGGTAGCGCCAAGGGGGCGACAGCGGATCGATGGAGGGCCGATGTCGTCCCGGGCCCGCCAAGCGGGAGGGGTAGGACCACGCCATGAGGCCGGGTCCAACAAGCAGTTCCCCTCCTCTCTCCGCTCGTCTCCCGTTCACGCATGCGTCCCAATCATACACTGAAAAATGATCACTTCCGACCAAGCAACCACTTCCTTGACTGTACGGCCACAGTCTAACTGTAATTGTCACCGAACTGGCAAATGTCTGTCCATGAAACGACCGGACACTCGCCTCAACTGATAGGTTACAAACACACGGCAACTTCCGACCAGCGTCCGTTACCCACGTACTCACACATTCGTTCCCCCTATCTCGGTCCTGCGGGCGATCAATGGTACCTCATGACCCCCTTAACAACGGTCGACAATTACTATGGATGTTCGATACACCCGAACCACTTAAACTCCCCTTGAGTTTAAGATTTTGACTGATTGCGCGCTCACAACCTGTTCTACTTTCATACTACAGTCACTCAACTCCGCAAGACAATACAACACAACAATACAACGTAACACCGCAATCTAACAATGCATGACCCTTTTCATACTCACTCTCTTACGACCTGCTGCTTTCTGCCGCACCGTCACTCTCCGTCAGTTTCCGTGGAACGCCATCCTCCGTCCGCGACTCTCTGGATTCTCGTCATTGGTTCTCTATGGGCCTCGGGGAAATCTCAACCTACTCTAGATTACCCTCACTCCAGAAGATAAACCATCCTACTCTGCTACCAATTGATAGGGCGGGATTTTCCTTTTAGAGTCTGCTTACCATTCTCCAGAATACCGTCACAGGTCGACTGGACCTTTTTACCTGTCTTAGAATGAATTCGGCAATCTATCCACCAATAGTCACTCAAATTTCAACGATTCCCATTCTTTTTCCCCCAAAGAACCACCGACTAAGAACTAAGTTTGAAGATTTATTACATGACCAAAAACAACTGAAGGTATAAACACCTCAGCAAAAGGTTCAGAAGATAAGCAGGCACTAATACAAACATAACTCTAAGGAAAAGTCTCAGACGGCTTATGAATAATACAAGAATCAATTTGAGAATCATCAGGCTGATAAGAATTGCTATAACCTGAGTTCTAGTATGCATTGGAAAAGAGTATAATTCAGGTTAATCTGTCCCTACACTATACTAAGTGACATCCCTACTCAACAAATAGCCCAACCTAATAAAGGTGTCAGCAGTGGTGACTTCCAAAGAAGTTCACTCACTTTCCTCTGCTCAGACTAGAGGTCTCTTAATCATAGCTAACCTCTCTGCCAACCAACCGCTCCCTCTCGCCTCTCTGCCCTTCTGCTCTGCCTCTACCCTCGGGGTGCTGTCCCTAATACAAAACCCCACAATGCGGACGACACGCCTTCAGGTATGCCCCTCTCAAAAGTGTTGGTTTTCAGAATTTTCCACTATGGCACATCTCCATCCTTGTACGTTAAGACGTCCTTGGGTCCCAGACTCTCCTTCGCTTCAAGTTGCTTCCTTGAATTCCTCGGCTACTCCTCCATGTACTGAGTCTAGCATCCTAACACTCATACACAATGGGCCCTTCTACTTTACTGTCTACTTGGTCCGGCACCTGCAAAGGAATACATGTGAATCGGCTCACACATTCTTCAATGTTGCAATTGGCTTTAGCTAAAGGCAGCTTTCTTCATAAAACATTTCTACGATTTAATGCTAAGCAAGACATTTTCGATCAGGCCTACACGATTTTCATGAACTGGGCTTCTGCATGGTTATAGGCCCAACATCCTAACATTAACATCACTTTCGTTCTTTAAGCCTCCAACTTTAAAGCAAATACATTTTCTACTTCAACACCTTTATAACGTATAATAGGTACCCTATGAACTTTAATAAAGCGGAACTAAATACTCAATGGTGATCTCATAAAACACACCTCTTATTAGTGAAAGGCTTCACGTCAAACGACATTTCTATGTTAAAAACGGCATTATTGGGGAGGAGCCAAGCTCGCGTCCGAGATGGCCGCGTTTTAGCTCGGCTCCGATCACTCTCCTGTCTGCAACAAAAATCCTGTACTTTATCCTGCCCCGGGAAGTATTCCACGATGTGCAGTGGAACGACGATAACTCACAGGCACTTACCGTTTGCTCCGGTGATTCCTGGGTGTCACGGATCCTGAGTTACGCCCCTGTCTGCTTCGGGGCCTCCGGAGCGGCCGGGCCTGGCACTCCTTGACGGCGCCCGGGCTGGACGGGGCGCGGTGGCCGGCCCTTGGTGGTGGTGTGGAGTCGGTCGGAGGGGCCGATGTGCTAATAGACCGATTGCGGCCTCCCGGGCCTGGTCCGGCGGTCCTGCGGCCTGGTGTTGGGGAGCTGACTTCCATGGACGGGGTTAACCGTACATCTGGCTCGTCTCCCCTTTGTTCTCCGGCCCGGCCATTTTGAGTTCCTCCGCCCGGACTCGGAGAACGGTGCCGGCGGCGTGTGGGGTGCCGGCGCATCGCCTTCTTCTGGTGGCTCCCCTTCCTGCCCTGGTGGCACCTCCGCTGGTGGTTGCCGGTGTCCTGTTTTGCCCCGCTGATATCCGGGCGGGGGTCGGTGTTCGCAGCGGCCCCGCCGGGCTTCTAAGATGGCGGCCGGCCCCATGATTCTCGGCCTTGCGGGGACCGGCGATGCGGGTCCGCCGCGCGGCACGTTTGCTGAATACTGTAAAGGTGAGCCTACGCTTCGCGACATCCTCGCCGCCCTGCGCTCCTGGGGGGCACCCATGACCGCACCGACCGCTATCCTGGAGGGGGATCCCTTTGTTGGGCCTGCCGGACCCCCCTCGGTTTGTGCGGCTTCATCTCTGTTGTGTGCTGCTGGAACTTTCCTTGGGGTCGTGGACCTGGAGGCTGCTGTTGGTGTGGATGTACGGGGGTCCGCTGCCCTTCTTCGTCCTGTGCCTCCTTCTGCTCCGGAGGTTCCCCGGCTGGATCCCGTCTGGACCGACCTCGATGGGTCTCCTTTTCCTCTTTTGCCTCACATGGCCGTACGAAGATCCTGTGACGGTGCCGCTGGACCGGCTTTCTCCGTATTCTCATCGGAACTTTGCCTGCTTTGCCTGAAGTGGTTACTGTACTTTCTGGATCATCGGGGTCACGATCGCTACAACTTGAGTGTATTTTTGATTCGACTCCCTGTTATTCACCTCCTGTTTTATGTGATCTGGTTCCTGGTGCGCTGGACGATTACAGTTTGCGAAAAACGAGGACAGGGTTGAGCTGATCTTGCCTCTGTGGACTGTTATTTTGTGGTATGGTTGGGTGATCCGTTCATAATTGTATGATTATGTTTGATACGTCTTTACGTTCCTGGAGCTTATCCGTGTGTTTATTATCTTCCCGTGGGCTCTGAGTATTTTCGGGCGGGGGGGTGGGAGCTGAAGGGGTTTTGATTATGTGGCTCCTCTCCCGCTGTTTTTCCTTGTTTTCCCTTCCCCCCCTTTTTAATCTAAGTGATTCTTCCTTTCTTATATTTCTCTATATTTCGGGTTCTAATTAGGGCGACAGGCACGCTGCTGGGGGGTAGGCCATAGCCTTCTGCAGGGGTGCAGGGTGGGCTGTGCGGGGTGGTGGGGGGGTCTGTTTATTGTATCTTTCCCTGTTCCTCTTTTTGGTTCTATGGCTCTTATGTATCCCCTAATTTCGTGGCGCGGTGTCGGCACGTAGCCCCCCGGGGTGTTTGTGCTGGCATGGCCCTTTTGGTATGTCTGCTGTCACGGTTTACTACGCATTCATTTCTCCTGTTTCCACTAGTTCCATGTGCCGAATTAGTATTGGGTGCTTTGTTAGCCGTGGGGGGCGTGCACTGACGCTGCGCCCTCACTTTCCCCCTCCCCTTTTTTGATGTCCTCTTCCTCCCCTTTTTTTCCCTTTCCCCACCCCATTTTCTTTTCCTCCCTTGGGTTGTTGTAACGGAGGGCTTTTAGTTTTGTAAGCGTATTTTTCGCTGTTTTATTATTATGTGCCCTGGTAGTGGTGGGTGGGTGCTGAGCAGCGATTGTGATTGTTCTGGATGTGGGACTCACGTTCTGCCTTTGCCAAAATGTACTGTTCTGTTGGTCTTTTCCTGTATTCGAGACTTCAGCTTGGTCACGGCCCACCACGGCCCTCTGGACTTTACAGATTGTCGTTATCCTGTGACACCCCTTTTTTCTATTATAAAATTAACCTACTTTTATCCTGTCCGTGATGGCGACTCAAAGACTTGTTGCCTTTGCCTTTCATATGAGCGATTTAGAAATCCTGTTGTCTCTCCTGTATTGCCTCGTATGTCTCTTCATTGTGGTGGCCGGCCCGGTGGGTTGTAGGCCCGTATCTGTGCGCGCCTTCTGTACAATAAAGGTTTAAAAAAAAAAAAAAAAAAACGGCATTATTGATTTTCAAAGCTCTTAACATTTGCTCTACACGTATGTCTAATACCAAGTACATTAGTCCTCAACCCTACATTACATTTTGAACACTATTAGTAATTCCTCTATATATGCGGGTGTTAACTACTTGTACATATGATACACCCCTACAACAATTTTCTTCTGTTTGGCGCTCTCTCATCTCCGTGGCATTCTGGCGAGTTGTACTTGATATTGTTTGTAAAACAGAAATAAATATATCGATGGAGTGCATGAACAGGGGAGAAACGTCTCACCGAGTGATGGTTAAAGGGTGGATGTCTGCAAGCCTGTGAGCATTAGGAGGGCAGATGTTAGACCTTTGAGTGTTTATCTGCATTCCTTTCCCCTCCATAGTCTTGTTGTTGCAGAAGTAGCCAGTTACCAGCAAAAATGACTATGGCATTTCTCCTTCAGTAAATCCTTAAGCAGCAAAGTCTCAGTGGTGGAACTTGCAACAGCCTTTTCGAATTTCAGCTCTGCCTCTTTTATGACATTGCTTCTACAATGGGGAATGTTAGTATGCCACTTAAAAGGTCTGAAATGTCAATCATTTTAACTTTGTGGCGTTACATGTGTTCCAGGCACACCTAAATGAATTGAAGAGTTGATAAATGCCCTACATCGAATTTGCAGTAGACTGTACACCGCCATAAGGAGAGCTTCGCCCATGAGTGGCAGCAGTCCCCCCTCATCCCGCCCCCACTTTTTCACCAGAAGAGAAGCAACATGTAACCGATCTACGCTTGTTAACGCGGGATTTCTGGTCTATATTTATAGATCTAGATCCCAACTCAGGTCGACTGAACCGTTGGTACCTGTCATTGAGTAAAAGGCAATCCACTACTAGGTCAATCAGTTAATGACTTACTCCACTCTAAAGAACCACTTACTAAGAATAAGGTTTAAAAGTTTATTTCAAAGCCAAAGTTAACTGGAGATACAAACATCTCAAAATAAGGTTCAAAAGATATACGGGTATCAATACAAACATGAATTTTCTAAATGTTCTTAGTCGGCAGAAGAATATCATCAAAACCAATTCAAGAAGGCCGACGTTGTCATCGCACCCCACCTGCGGGACATTATCAACACCTCCTTCGACACCGCCACCTTCCCGGAGAGCTGGAAGCACGTAGAACTCAGCGCTCTACTCAAGAAACCTACAGCGGACCCAACCGAACTCAAGAATTACCGTCCCATCTCGCTCCTCCCGTTCCCGGCCAAAGTCATCGAAAAGACCGTCAACAAGCAGCTGGCCGCCTTCCTCGAGACGAATGGATCCCTCGACCCCTCACAGTCCGGCTTCCGAGCCAACCACAGCACCGAGACCGTCCTCATCGCCGCCACCGATGACATCCGAACCCTGATGGACAACGGAGAAACAGCGGCCCTCATCTTCCTGGACCTCTCCGCGGCATTCAACACTGTCTGCCACCGCACCCTAGTGCAGCGCCTCAGCAACATCGGAATCCAGGAGAAGGCACTGGAATGGATCACCTCCTTCCTCGACGGAAGAACACAGAGAGTCCGCCTACCACCGTACAAATCAGAGGCCACCGATGTCATCTGCGGCGTCCCTCAAGGATCCTCGTTGAGTCCCACCCTCTTCAACGTCTACATGAGCCCCCTCGCGGCCATCGCACGCCAACACAACCTCAACATAATCTCCTACGCCGACGACACCCAGTTGATCCTCTCCCTGACCAACGACCCCGCCGCCGCCAGAGCCAACCTGCACGAAGGGATGAGAGATGTAGCCGAGTGGATGACGACCAGCCGCCTGAAACTGAACTCAGACAAGACGGAGGTCCTCATCCTGGGCTCCTCGCCCTCCGCCTGGGACGACTCCTGGTGGCCCCCCGCCCTGGGCACCGCACCCAAACCGACGGACCACGCACGCAACCTGGGCTTCATCCTGGACTCCTCCCTCTCCATGACCAGACAAGTCAACGCCGTCTCCTCGTCATGCTTCAACATCCTACGCATCATACGGAAGATCTTCTGGTGGATCCCCACCGAGACCAGGAAGACTGTCACCCAGGCCCTCGTCACCAGCCGACTGGACTACGGCAACGCCCTCTACGCCGGAACCACCGCCAAGCTCCAGAAGAGACTCGAGCGGATCCAGAACGCCTCAGCCAGACTCATCCTCGACGTCCCACGAAACAGCCACATCTCCGGACATCTGAGAGACCTGCACTGGCTCCCCGTCAACAAAAGAATCACCTGCCGTCTCCTCACCCACGCACACAAAGCCCTACACGACCAAGGCCCGAGCTACCTCAACAACCGAATCAACTTCTACGCTCCCAAGCGCCACCTCAGATCATCCAGCCACGCCCTCGCCGCCGTCCCACGCATCCGAAGAGCGACAACAGGAGGAAGGTCCTTCTCCTACCTGGCCGCCAAGACCTGGAACTCCCTCCCGACCGACCTGCGCCTGACCCAAGACCACCTCTCCTTCAGGAAGAAGCTCAAGACCGGGCTGTTCGAGCAGTAACGCCCCCCCCCCTCCTAGCGCCTTGAGACACTACGGGTGAGTAGTGCGCTCTATAAATGTACTGATTGATTGATTGATTGAAGAATCACCAAAGTTGCAAGAATAGACACAAGCTGTAGCTTGTGAGTCATTTACAGAAAGGAAAATTTAGATTAGACTGTCCCTACACTAGACTAAGTGACATCCCTACTTAACAAGTTCTTAACCTAAAAAGGTGTCAGCCGTGGTGACTTCCAAAGAAGATCACACACTTCCCTTAGTCTTCGTTGTGAATCGAGGTTTCGCAGTTAACCTATCTGCCTACCCATCCGCTCTCTTAGGTTCCTCAGACCATCTGCCTTAACTCCACCCAGGGGTGCTGTCCCTAATACAAAATCACATTTACAATAGAAACGCCCCTTAGAGACGCCCCTCACGTGGTGTTGGTTCTGGTATGTTCCATGCTGATACTCCTCTGGACCCTTCGTTAGAGTTGACCTTGCTTCCCAGGCTCCTCTCCGGCAGGACGGTACCCCCAGGAAATTCCCGAAGACTCCTCCAGGCCTGTGCCTGGCTCTCTTGAACAAAAGTCTATTCATCACTCTCTTGATTAAAACCTCCTCGCACCTGCAAACAGACACTTGTACTGTGGGCCCCAAATTCCGGCCTCCACCGTATCTTCTAAGTCGTAAACCATCGAGCAGGCTCCACAGTTTGTGCCTAACACGACCTTTCTCTAACGAGCACATGCAGATCAAAAGAAACGATTTTTGTCTATTCAGGCCTATTAGAATTACATGAAACGGGCCTATGCACTCTGCAAACCTTTAATTTCTTAGTCTAAACAGTATTCTAACTTATTACACACAATGATTATATAAACTTATATAAAACATTTTTCAGTTCTATGATCAATAATACTTTGAACTACAATAATATTAAAATCCATATTATGTGGAAATGCATCAGCTTCTTGTATTCTCTGTGAACTGCCATGTGGCCTACATATTTCTACGTTTAGCAGAATTACATTTTCCCCTCCAACAGCCACATAACATAGGATTCCAACATCATCTTAACATTTCTACACAATTCTACATTAGCTTCTCACACAAATATATGCATTCTAATTTAATTAAACACTCTTATATATTTGCACTCTATAAATTCGACACCCTTACATAATGTTTACTAGACTAATACAACGTGCTTGTAAATATGGTGCACTTCTATATTTTTTCTTGATTTGCGCTCTCTCAGTCCCCCCTTTGATGACCTTGAGTAGTCATCACCATCACAACACCATCCCTTAGGTATGAATTGAGTCAAACTGAAGTCGTTGCAGTACCCCCTCGTTTCATCATCTCTAGAGCCTTCAGACTCCTGTACTGGTTATCCTGCATTGCAGTTAATCTCCTCTCCTGCTCTCTCATAGATCTCTGCAACCTGTTTGATCTATACCATTGGTACAGCCGCACCAATCCCCACAGGGTGATTATACAAATCACTATTATGATGATAGGTTTCAGTATGTACCAAATGAAACTCTTTCCTAGGTTGGCAAACCAACCTCCAACTTTACCCATTCCTTGACCTACTTTCTCCCACACATTTACCTTTGTCAAATCCTCAATCTCATGATGTATTTCAGTAATGTTCCGTATGTATTTTTCTAGAGGTTTTGAATTGTCTGGAATGTAAGTGCAACATTCCTGGACCTTCAAAGCCTTACAGACTCCTCCCTCTTTCGCTAACAG
Source organism: Lissotriton helveticus (assembly GCF_964261635.1). NCBI lineage: Eukaryota > Metazoa > Chordata > Amphibia > Caudata > Salamandridae > Lissotriton > Lissotriton helveticus. Next base: position 1,860,305,074 of record NC_136065.1, read on the forward strand.
AACGTCTAGAGCAAGTCGGTTCTGAAGAACCATTGCCCTTATCGATTGCATCTCTCCCTCCACCAGCATTAATGATCTAGCAGTACTGGCGGACAACCTATCTACAACTGTTGCCAATCTTCTAATCTTGATGTCATTCAGTATTATCCCCAAAAGAGGAAATGCAGCGCCAAATACGTCTCCAACTACCTCCTCATAGTTTACATCCCTTCTTCTTCTAGCTTGAGTTCCTCCCTCTATGATTTCTAAATCCTTAGCATGGTATAATTTGGGGAAGACAATTGCCAAATAACATGATCCATACCAATTATCTGGTAGTTTCACGTATGCATTTCTTCCACAAACAAAATATACATTTGGAATCACCTGCATTTCCTTCAAGAAGTCCTTAGAGTAATATTCTAGTTGGAAAGCATGTTCACAACTTACTTCTCCCACAAACACATTCTCGTAATAGGTTTCACCCCTATGTATGCACAGTTTCCCCTTTTTCTCTCGGTCTAGAGCTATTGGACCATTGCTACCCTTTCTTTGGTGTGACCTTTCTTCCTCGGTCCAATCTGTTTTCCATTGGCCTGAAGCTGTTAAGATCTTTTGCCTCCTGTATCGATCATCCACCTGCCCTACAAACTTTTTCTCAATTTCTGACACTTTACAAGTCAAATTATTTCTTCGAGCATGTGAAGTATCTAATGTTTTCCAGGGAAGGAAAAATTTCTGTAATCTGTCTTCACTCTTATAATAATCCCACTTGTTTAAATGCTTGTAGTTTGGCACTTCTGGTAACACAGCATCAAAGTTTGAAAAATAATACTCAAAACCATCACGTTCATAAAATATGCTCAGCAACAAACTACATGTGATTCCATAAGTCAATGGAAGATGATGATATCTAATACCTTCGTCTACAGAGGCTGGCAATTTCATGCACACATAACAATTTTTAGCCTCCATAGCATCAACATATTCATAAAGCAATTTAGCATATGCATTTGATTTAAAGTTCCCCTGTGATGCATCTACATGTAACCTACGAGTCTCAGCTGCTAGTAAAGCTTTATCTTTCTCTGTATTGTTCCCCTTTTGACCAGCAGTTGTAGGTTTCTGTATCGACACAATTTTTGCTTCCTTTGTTGCTTTCTCTTCATTTTCATGTCCCACTACATATGATATAGTAACCACTCAAACTATAAGAAAAATCACTCCCACTAAAAGTGTGCCTACTATGCATTTTGTCCTGCGGTTCGCGTTGCCAACCTCCATGATCTCAAACAGTGTAGTTCCGGTTTTCTTTCACAGCACAATGTAATGTCTCTTTTCTTTGCACAATGTCTCTTTTCGAACCACACCTGGAAGCTGATAATCCCTTCTGCAGGATCAGTCTTTGAGTTCCATAGCAACAGACAACCCTAGCCCTTCTCCGTCCTCTATATGGAAGTCCCTAAATCTCTTCTTCCACTCGGCGCTAGGTTATCTCTCAATCTGTTTATTTACAAAGTCTTTTACAAAGTCCTTTAGCAATCCAGAATTATACGTGATCCAGCGACTCTAGTCACGCACTCTAATATTTCCAAACGAAGAAGGATCTCCCCAAGTATTGACCTCCTTGGACAACAAGTCGGGAAATCTATTCTGTTAAAAATCATGTCTCTTATTCCGCTCAGATAAGGAGGATAGGGGATATTGAGTGTCAGCAACCCTTCGACCTCCACTCCCGGTACCAGCAACACTATTTCCACTGTTATGATGGGGTCAGTACTGGTCAGGGTCACTTCCCTCACCCTCCCAGATCCCTGTACACTGGACATCTGCAGCGAGGTAGGTCCACTCAGGAGTAGCGTATCTTCTGCAAGGCACTCGCACTCTCCTCGATCTTCTCGGACCTTCCTGTTCCTGTCCTTGTGCACTTTCGTCCAGATCCGAGTCTTCAGATATAGGAGCAAGAGTTCTCTCTGGAGTTGACTTCAAGCTCTGCCTCTTTCTTCTTTCAGGCCAACTAGCTTCTCCACGCCTTGTTCTCCTGTATCTTGTCCTCTCACTCAGTTCTTGATCACTCTGGGCTTGATCTGTGTCTGAGCCGTATTCACAGCAACTTTCTCCTTCTGTGGCAACTTCAGTTTCACTGCCGTCCTGTCTTTCTTCCTCTGGATCTGTAGCGCTCCCAACTTCTTCCGACACCCCCACAGCTTGACTGATCCCCTCTAGTGATTCGCCGTCCACAGCTGGATTTTCATCAGCGAGATGAGCTGTTTCTTCCAGGGGTGCTGGAACTCTTCGAGTATGGGAAGCGTGGATCCAATTTGGCAGCCCTCCAAACTTCACAGCGGTATTCGTTGTCAATATGACCTGATAGGGCCCCTTCCAACGCACGTCTAGGCAGTTCTTCCGGACGTGCTTCTTCAATAGGATCCAGTCACCTGGGCACAAGTCGTGACATAGGTCTCTTGAAGATGGAACTTCAGCAGCCTGCACCTGAAGGGACACAGAATGAATGGCGTCAGACAGTCCCTTGCAGTAATCCAGGATCAGGTCATCTGTGATATTCAACAAAGCTGTAGTTGGAACAGACGGAAGTCTCATTGCCCTCCCCATTAAAACTTTGTGTGGAGAGAGACCTGTCCTCCTGTCTGGTGTGCTACGCATACTCATGAGTACCAAGGGCAGAGCATCAGGCCAACTTAAGGAAGTCGATGAACATACTTTGGCTATTCGGGACTTCAAAGTGCCATTGATCTGCTCCACGATACCTGAAGCCTCTGGTCGATAGCTACAGTGCAACTTCTGATCAGTGTTCAATGCAGAGCAAAGCATCTTCACAACTTCACTGTTAAAATGAGTTCCTCGATCTGATTCCAGGGAGGTCGGCAGCCCGAAGCGCGGGATCAACTCTCTAAGCAACAACTTTGCTACTGTGAGTGTATCGCACCTGCGTGTAGGGTATGCTTCGACCCATCTGGAAAATATGCATACAACCACCAGAACATACCTGAGGCGGTTGCTTTTTGGCATCTCAATAAAATCTAATTGCATTCTGTTGAAAGGCCCCCCAGACCTCCCAATGTGACTCATTGTAACTGGTGTTCTTTTCCCTACGTTCAGTTGCTGACAAGTAACGCATCTCCTACAGACTGCTTCTGCTGCAATCCTAAACTTAGGGCAATACCAAGTCTGCCTAAATACCCTCAGCGCATGGCATCTCTTCCTAAGTGTACTGGACCATGTATCTGTCGTGCCATTGGACTCACTAATTCCTCAGGTAATACTGCCCTACCATCTGCTGAAACCCAGAAGTCCATTTCACTTTTCACACAAACTGCTGTTTCCCATGCCCTTTTCTCAGAATCAGGTGCATTCTCTTGCATGTTTTTTAAATCCTCCAAAGTATCAACTGTTTCTAGCATCATGTTTAACTTGGTCTTTCCTGAGCCCCACCTACTTCCACCTCCGTGAAAGAATATCCTTGCTCCGCGCAGTAACGGGCAACTTCGTCTGCATATGTATTACCTTGTGACACAAAATCTGTATTTTTGGTGTGGGCTACACATTTGACAATTGCAATTGCAGCTGGACCTTGTAATGCTTCTAACAGCAGTCGCACAAATTCCCCATTTCGGATCGGCGAACCAGAGGAGGTCATATAACCCCTCTGAGACCACAATTGCCCAAAATCATGAACTACGCCGAAACCATATTGGCTATCGGTATAAATGGTGACTCTAATTTTGCTACCTGCTATACAGGCACGTGTCAATGCAATGATTTCTGCTACCTGAGCGGAGTGTACTCCTTCCAGGCAAGCGGCTTCCACAACTCCAGTAATGGTGCAAACAGCATAAGCTGCTCTCAACCGACCAGTATCATCTCTTAAACATGAGCCATCAACAAAGAAAATTTCATCAGGGTCAGTCAACGGCTCATCCACAATATCTGGTCTGGGCTTCGTGCATAGTTCAGTCACATCAAGGCAATCGTGATCTTCACATTCTTCGCCTTCTATATCATTAGGAAGTGGCATCAGTGTAGCAGGATTCAAAACAGAGCACCTCTTAAGGGTCACGTTCTCCGCAGCAAGAATAACTTGCTCGTAGCGCGTGAGCCTACTATTGGTCAAGTGCTGTGTCTTGGTCCTGGTCATTAACAGTTCTACAGAATGCGGTACATACACCACTAATTGGTGTCCCATGACGATGTTCTCACACCTTTCAATGCTGACACCCATTGCAGCAACGGATTTGAGACATCCGGGCAACGCTGCGGCTACCGGATCTAAAGTAGCCGAGAAGTATGCCACTGGTCTACGGGCATTTCCATGAGTCTGTACTAACACTGACAAAGCACAACCTTCTCTTTCGCTGCAGTAAAGTGAAAATGGTTTCTCATAATCTGGCATTCCCAAGGCTGGAGCACGGCACAAGTCCTCTCTCAGCTGTAGGAACGCCATCAAACAATCTTTGTCCCATGGTACCGGATCACTCACCTCCTTGTGCGTCAGTTTTTGTAAGGGTTTTGCTTTCAGTGAAAAGTTAGCTATCCACTGTCGGCAATAACCAACCATTCCTAGGAACATCCTAACTTCTCTCTGTGTCGTAGGTGCGTTCATCTTCATTATCGCCTCTATCCTATCTGGTGACACTTTGCGCTTTCCTTTTTCTATCCGGTGACCCAAGTACTGTACTTCTGTCAAACAGTACTGCAATTTGTTAGGGGATACCTTGTGTCCATTTTCAGCTAAATGGTTCAGCAAGGCAATGGTATCTGTCTTACAAGCTTCTTCTGTTCCTGACGCAACAAGTAGATCGTCTATGTACTGGACCAGAACCGAGTTCTGTGGCAGTACTAGACTTTCAAGATTTTTCTTCAACAGCTGGTTGAAAATTTATGGGCTTTCTGTGTACCCTTGTGGGATACGACACCATGTTAAAACACGATTTTCCAGCTTAAAAGCAAAAAGGTACTGGCTCTCCTCATCTAATGGAATTGAAAAGAAAGCCTGACAAAGGTCTATCACTGTGGACCACTCAGCTTGGAATGGTATCTGAAACAATATCACTGATGGATTCGGTACCACTGGACAACATAAAACAACTATGTTATTAATCTTTCGAAGATCCTGTACTATTCTGAATTTCCCACTAGGTTTTTGCAAACCCATAATCGGGGAGTTGCATGGACTACCCACGATTTCCTTCAGTATTCCCTGTTGAATCATAGAGTCGATCACAGGTTTTATTCCTGCAATCGTCTCCGGGGTCAGTTTGTACTGAGGCGTTCTAGGATATTCAACATTTGGTTTTACCATGATCTTCACTGGCTCTACCCCTTTGATCAATCCTATCTCTTCTCCAGTAAAATCCCATACCTCTGAAGACACTGCATCTCGTAAGTCCCAAGGAAGGTCCTCCACAGTCAGGGTAGGATACAGTTCTATGCATGTTCTCGAATTTGTAACCTTAAAGGTAGCATCATCGTCTGTAGTCTGTACCTCCACTACCTGAGGTGTGCAGTATATTGTGCAGTTCAGTTTGCACAATAAGTCCCTTCCTAACAGACACACAGGACTTGAATCACACACTACAAACTGATGTTCATCGGTGTAGTTTCCTATTTTCACTTGCACTGGTTCCGTCAAAGGGCTATTCATTCTCCTATTTGCAACTCCTACCACCTGAATTGTCTCCCCCGACATTGGTAGATCTGGAACCACTGCCGATCTCAAAGTTGATCGAGTAGCTCCGGTATCCACCAAGAATGTTGTAGGACACCCTGCCACTTCAGCCTCAACAAACGGTCCTCTTTGATCCACCTCTAGAACTGCCCCGAGGGTACAGTCCTCTTCTCTACTTACACGTCGTCCCGTCACTGGATCAACGTAGTAACACTCTTCTTTGTCTGTAAAAAGAGGCATTTGTCTATAGATCTTTCCCCCTGTCGAAATCTTTGGTGGCTGCGGGAACTGAGCTCGTGGAGCCGAAGTCCCCCCTTTGGCCACATTACTTCTTGACACTGTCACCCCTTGAACTGGAACTTCTTGAACTTCCTCCTCTACTTCTAGTTCACCGTTTTCAGGGTTATAGGGACACTCGCGTCTCCAATGTCCCACCTGGTGACACTGGTGGCACTTTGTCGTTTTTTTCATTGTAGCAAAATCTATTATAGGTCTCAGACTTTCCTCGTTGTTCTTATTCTGACTATTTGATTTCCGTCCCATTGTCCCTGTTCCCTGTTGCTGCTGTCCGCCCTTTCCAGCTGACTGCATCTGCACCATCATCAGTTTCTCCTTTAATTTCTTCGCTTTGGAATCTATTTCATCACTGCAATACCTTGCATATCTCAAAATTTCATCCAATGGTTTGTTTTGCCAACAGATTAAGTGTTGCTGAATCATCAAACAAATATCAGGTCTCAACCCCAAAACGAACTTTGATACAAACTGTCCTATATCCTTGGGATCCATTACATCTAGTCCACTGTATTGTTTGAATGCTTTCAGCAATCGCTCATAATACTCATGAACTGTCTCCTTTGGTTCCTGTCTTGTTCTGTCTATTTTTACCCAGTCTATATCTTGTGGTGGCACCTTCTCTTTCAGCCAAGTCATCACCCTTTCATATTTTAACATTACGCTTTCTGACGGTCCATTAGTACGAGTATCCCTTTCTGGTTCTGCAGTTGGCCACTCGACACTAACCTTGCATGCTATCCACAAGTCTCCTGGGACCACAATGTCAAACAAGGTGTTCAAATCAATCCACAATACCTTTGAGATCTTCACAACCCTCTCTACCTGCTTGTACCACTCTACAGGGTTCTCCCTTAACTTCGGAAATGAGTTGGTAAATGCAGCCAAATCGCCCCTACTCCAGGGCACGTGTACATAACTCCCTTTCGCTATTTCTCGCAAAGGGAATGCCTCAATCTGCATTAGCCTTCCCTCCGGAGACACTGCATTCACGCTCCGCCTAACAGTTCCCTTTTTGGACCACCTCTCTTCCCATTTGTCCAGATCTCTCCATGCTCTTATTCCTGTGATTTGTTCCCTTATGTGTGTTTTTAATCCTGTCGTCCTTCTCTCATCTAAGTCCTGATCTGAATAATGTAACCTATGGTTACCCTGTAATGCCTTGGTTCTGGACAAATCTACCATATACCTGTCTGCCAGTTCAGACAGTTTCTCATGAGTTGCTCTTGCCTTTCGAGTGATATCCTTTGCTATAAACAGCAGCTCATCTTGTTCGTACAAGTCAATCCTTTCTAAAGATAATGAGCCATCTATTATATCATCCAGGTCAGATTTTAAGCTGGTCACATCGAGTCTTTTAGCTTTTACCACAGCTTTCAGTATGCCATCTCTAGAGAGTCCATTTACATCTCTCCCATCACAGCTCTGAGTCCTACGTCTGGGCTCAGGCGTGTTATGGGGAGTCCTCCCATGCTCCCATCTCTCCAGGTCCCATGCAGTTCCATCCTCTCTGGGTGTATGGTGAAACACTTTCCTATTTCCCATAGTCCCACAATTCCCATCCTGCCTGGTTTCTCTAGGTGTATGGTAAGACATTCCATTATTCCCCATTCCTTCGCAATTTGCCTGTGACCTCTGATCAGTTGATACACGAGAAGATCCTTCGCGGTTCCCCGTGTTCCCACGATTCCAGTGCTGTACGTTATCATCAGGTGTGTGGTGAGTGCACTTAAACCTATCCCTGTACTCTTGTGTCCTTTGGTCTCCCTCACTTTGAATGAGACGAGATATCTCCCCACACTCCGTAATTCTGCCTCTTTGCTCCTGCCCATTCCCTCCGTCCATATGACATGTAATTCCTCTACTCTCCTGACTTTTACCATCCCACTCCTGACTGCTTTCGCTAGCCCCGCAGTGAGATAATGTCCCTTTTCCTCGACTTCCCCATTCAGCTTCTGCTCTTGACCTGTTGCTCGGTGCTTTCATGGACCTATCCCATTCTTTCAAGTCAGCCCTCAACTCTTTATAGGGTTTCGGCCGTGGTCCCCTCAGGTCCATCGGTCCTCTCTGACCCCCCTGCTCTGTTACGGGACCCACTGCTGAATCCAATGGGGTGCTCCACGTTATCGGTCCTGGCAATTGCCTCCAGGCATTCGTCGTGTTATTCCTTCTTTCCATCTCAACTCTTTCTCTGTCTAGCTGTACCTGTTCTTCCTCTTTCCCTTTCTCTGGGTGATAAATCGACCGTATAGGACCTATGGTAACGGGTACTTGAAGAGCATCTGGCAATTCATAAGGCTCAGCCCTCTCTGTTGCTGGCATCTTCTGCACCACAACCCTTCCGACTACACTCTGTACTGGACTATGTTGAAGTGTCCCCTCGCCTTTGGTAGGAACCCAATCCATTCCCTTGGGAGCTCCGTACCTTCCGTCTCCCTATTGTCCGGAGGCGGTCTATCTATCAACAACCTATTTATTAGGCCGTCCTCCGACTCACTCTCATCATCCTCTTCTATGGGTTTCTTTCCTCCTGTAACCTCTCTCATGGGGTACAACTTATCCACCTCAATCACCTGTACCCTCCACTTCTTGGCTTCCGCATCCCATTTAGCATCTTGCACTGCCCTTACTGATCGCCGTACCCTTTCTTGGCGTCTGTTCTGACTCCTGTCGTGAGCCGCCCTAATCCATGCGTTAAGGGCCTCAAACTGTGTTGGTCTAGGCAAAGGTCTCAGTGAGGACATAACTGCTTTCAGCTGATGCAGCACCTCTAGTCTAAACGTTCCGTATTTTGGAAAAGTCAATTCCTCATTCCCTTCTGTAATCTTACTCCAAGTACCAAACCACAGTATAGTATGCAACCCAACGTTCGTTGCCATATAGTGAGCTGGTGTACCCTCTGGCGGTGCCTCTTCCCCGTAATAAGATTCTCTTCTTTTTCTCTTAAAAATCCCTCTCAAACATTTAAAACACTTCATGTTCAAAATCTACAGAATTTCTATTTTCTCCGCGTTTGTTTACTTCCTGATGACAATCCACCAATCTCAGCGCGGTTCTCGCTAACTGCCCTATCACAGCGCGGCTTCTCACTGACGTCACACCAACCGCCCTATCACAGCGCGGCTTCTCACTAACGTCACACCAACCGCCCTATCACAGCGCGGCTTCTCACTAACCGGCCTATCTCAGCGCGGCTCTCGCTGACGTCACTCTCCCCCTTCGCAGCAGTTATCCTTCTTTCTCAGCTCGTCTTCGCGGTCATGCATGCGTCCCATTCATACTCTGAAAAATGATTACTTCCGACCAAGCGATCAGTTTCCTTGACTGAACGTCCACAGTCTAACTGTAATTGTCACCTTAACTGACGAAATGTCTTTCCGTGTACGTCTAGACAATCGCCTTCTCTGATAGGTTAATTGCACACGGTAACTTTCGACCTGCGTCCGTTACCCACACACTCACTCTTGCATTCCCCCTATCTCGGTCCTGCGGGCGATCAATGGTACCTCATGACCCCCTTTACTCTGGTCGACAACTACTCTGGATGTTCGATACACCCGAACCACTTAAGCTCTACCCCGAACTTAAGATTTTTCACCAGTTCACCGGTTCACCCGTTCCCCAGGTTGCCAGTTTACCAGTCTACCAGGTTGCGCGCGCTCACAACCCTCTCTCAATCACACTACAGGCATTCAACTCCGCATGACATTACAATACAAATACAACACAAAACACCGCAATTTGTCAACGCATGACCCTTGTTATACTCACTCTCGTCCAATTCTGCTGCTTTTCTCTCGCTCCGTCAGCACCTTCTTCGGCAGGCCACCTCTCGATCTCTAGGGACCTTGGGGTAAACTTAACCTAGTCTAGATCACCTTCCTCAAGAAGGTAACCATCCTCACTCTGCTACCAACTGTTAACGCAGGATTTCTGGTCTATATTTATAGATCTAGATCCCAACTCAGGTCGACTGAACCGTTGGTACCTGTCATTGAGTAAAAGGCAATCCACTACTAGGTCAATCAGTTAATGACTTACTCCACTCTAAAGAACCACTTACTAAGAATAAGGTTTAAAAGTTTATTTCAAAGCCAAAGTTAACTGGAGATACAAACATCTCAAAATAAGGTTCAAAAGATATACGGGTATAAATACAAACATGAATTTTCTAAATGTTCTTAGTCGGCAGAAGAATATCACCAAAACCAATTCAAGAATCACCAAAGTTGCAAGAATAGACACAAGCTGTAGCTTGTGAGTCATTTACAGAAAGGAAAATTTAGATTAGACTGTCCCTACACTAGACTAAGTGACATCCCTACTTAACAAGTTCTTAACCTAAAAAGGTGTCAGCCGTGGTGACTTCCATAGAAGATCACACACTTCCCTTAGTCTTCGGTGTGAATCGAGGTTTCGCAGTTAACCTATCTGCCTACCCATCCGCTCTCTTAGGTTCCTCAGACCATCTGCCTTAACTCCACCCAGGGGTGCTGTCCCTAATACAAAATCACATTTACAATAGAAACGCCCCTTAGAGACGCCCCTCACGTGGTGTTGGTTCTGGTATGTTCCATGCTGATACTCCTCTGGACCCTTCGTTAGAGTTGACCTTGCTTCCCAGGCTCCTCTCCGGCAGGACGGTACCCCCAGGAAATTCCTGAAGACTCCTCCAGGCCTGTGCCTGGCTCTCTTGAACAAAAGTCTATTCATCACTCTCTTGATTAAAACCTCCTCGCATCTGCAAACAGACACTTGTACTGTGGGCCCCAAATTCCGGCCTCTACCGTATCTTCTAAGTCGTAAACCATCGAGCAGGCTCCACAGTTTGTGCCTAACACGACCTTTCTCTAACGAGCACATGCAGATCAGAAGAAACGATTTTTGTCTATTCAGGCCTATTAGAATTACATGAAACGGGCCTATGCACTCTGCAAACCTTTAATTTCTTAGTCTAAACAGTATTCTAACTTATTACACACAATGATTATATAAACTTATATAAAAAAAATTCAGTTCTATGATCAATAATACTTTGAACTACAATAATATTAAAATCCATATTATGTGGAAATGCATCAGCTTCTTGTATTCTCTGTGAACTGCCATGTGGCCTACACATTTCTACGTTTAGCAGAATTACATTTTCCCCTCCAACAGCCACATAACATAGGATTCCAACATCATCTTAACATTTCTACACAATTCTACATTAGCTTCTCACACAAATATATGCATTCTAATTTAATTAAACACTCTTATATATTTGCACTCTATAAATTCGATACCCTTACATAATGTTTACTAGACTAATACAACGTGCTTGTAAATATGGTGCACTTCTATATTTTTTCTTGATTTGCGCTCTCTCACGCTCCATGCAACCTGCGATGTTGTCACGATCATGGAACCAGTGAAATTTAGGAGAAAAGGAAACTGTAATTATGCACTGCTATTTTTAAGACGTGACGGCTATTTTCGAGGCAGGCAGTCATTTTAGGCAAAAAAAAGAATGAATGTAAGTTCAATTTATATGACACACGTGGCCCATCTCCAACAGCGCACCTTAATACATAAATGAAATAGATCGCCGTCACCATGCCTTTTCACTTGGTAATTATAATACAGAACTCTCCAGTTAAAGCAGATGATTTTGTAAACATTTAGCGCTGCTGGGCACTTTAAAGACAGTAAATAATCCCATGCATCTTGCTTGGTGGAGGGGGAGAGCAAGAGGAAAGGGCTGGGAAGCAAGATGAGGCAGTGACGGGTACGCTGCAAGACTTAACAAACAGCAACAGGAGGTGGTGGCCGGAAGAGGCCAGCACAAGACACAAGCTGGCCTTCTAGTGCATGGAAGGGCAGCAGAGGAAATAGAGTTCTCCCAAACAACACATAAACCCTTAACACATGAGGAAATGGGACTTGGCCGGTGCACCTCATCCTTCAATGGAAGTGACATGTAGGCTGTGTCAACCAGTTTGGAGGCAGCAAGGAGCCAGCAAAAAAGAGCGACAGTGGACTTAACCTATCATAAGCAGCAGGTGGGACAAAAGTCATTTTGTTCTTACAACAGGTCTTGCAGACAGTGCATGCACGCTACCTGGGCTCGACCTAAAAAGGCTAAATAATTACATATATATCCTTTACTCTAACAGAGAGTGTAGAAAAGGAATCCACGCTGTGTCTTGCCCCCGTAAAACTAATAGGTGAAAACATGCAGGCAGACATAGGACACCCCACCCATGGCTAATAGGAACAGGTAGGAGGGCCTCTGTGACTCCCACTGTATGTAGGGAGACTGCAGAAAGCAGGTAAGTCTGCCATATTTCTTCATCTACCTAGGAACCCATATTAAGGCCCCTGCTGCAGCCCCTTTTGAATCTTAGAAACTGTTCAGGAAATGAGTGGTGACAGAGGTGGTAGTTAATCACAGCCTGGTTCTTGGACTCTTGAAACATGGCACCAGAGAAGCCGCCTGTGTAACATGCATGCATTCCCGATCCACAGCTAGTCTAAGTCTGCATGAGGCGCCTGAGCAGCTTCTTGTATAACTTTATATGTGGTGCCCGAACAGCCACTTGTTTAATTTTGTATGAAGTGCCAAAGCATCTGTTTGTATAATTATGTTAGCAATGCCCAAGATCCCGACTAATTAACCAAGTACATGGCACCTGAGCATCAGCTGACTCAATTATGTATGCAGTGCCTGAGCAGCCACTTGCTTCTATCATATATGTGGCGCCCGAGTAGGACCTGTTAAAATTTAGACTCAGGGGGCCAGTGATGAATGCTATGAACCCAAGAGACGACACAAATGGAAACCATTAAATTTAAGGCGTAAAGTGTCCTCAGGTCATGATATATACAAAAACAGAACATGCCTGAAACAGTGCCCCAGCAACCTCCAACAGCCATGCAGAACACACAAACGAAACATTAATGGAGTGGAGCATGGGAGGGATATATGGGAGGTTCTTTGAGCTTTCATGAAAAGGAAAAACAGCTTTGCAGTGTACCTGTGAGTGTGTGCCTGTGAGTGGTACTGTGACCTGAGAGGAACTTGGCAGCATTTCCAGCAACCCCAGATGATTTTTCTTTGCTCTCTAAAACTGCTGCTCTCTACTGATGAAGGGCTCAACACAGAAACACGTGTCTAGAGATATGCAGCAATGTCTGCACCAACTTTGGTGAAAAACTCCAGCTAATTTTGAAGTAAGTTTGAACTGTGTACTGCATTACCAGGATGCAAAGGGGCGAACTGTGCTGGGGCTGTGAGGCAGTGTGCTCCCAAAGCCCATTCTGTTTAAAAGGCTCCCTTGAGCCAGCAAGCTGACGTGCTTTAGAGATGCACCTGTGTGTGGTAATGTGACCTGATAGGAACTTACAGCATTTCCAGGAACCCCAGATGATTTTTCTTTGCTCTCTAAAACTGCTGCTCTCTACTGATGAAGGGCTCAACCCAGAAACAGGTGTCTAGAGATATACAGCAATGTCTGCACCAACTTTGGTGAAAACTCCAGCTAATTTTGAAGTAAGTTTGAACTGTGTACTGCATTTACCAGGATGCAAAGGGGCGAACTGTGCTGGGACTGTGAGACAGTGTGCTCCCAACCCCCATTCTGTTTAAAAGGCTCCCTTGAGCCAGCAAGCTGACGAGCTTTGGAGATGCACCTGTGAGTGGTACTGTGACCTGAGAGGAACTTGGCAGCATTTCCAGCAACCCCAGATGATTTTTCTTTGCTCTCTAAAACTGCTGCTCTCTACTGATGAAGGGCTCAACCCAGAAACACGTGTCTAGAGATATACAGCATTGTCTGCACCAAATTTGGTGAAAAACTCCAGCTAATTTTGAAGTAAGTTTAAACTGTGTACTGCATTTACCAGGTTGCAAAGGGGCGAACTGTGCTGGGACTGTGAGGCAGTGTGCTCCCAACCCCCATTCTGCTTTGCAATGGTGACTATTAGAGAGTGAAAGGGCATACTCAAAGAGTAAGGAGTGTGACAAGGATGTATGACATTACAACGCATGCTTTTACATCGCATGCCTTTACAACGCTGTTTTTACAACGCATACATAGTGCTTTGGGGCGCTGGATAGTGAATAGTTTAATTTACTATTCCAACTCCAGTCCCCGTGGATAGTAGGGAAGGTGTTGGATAGTAAATTAAACCTATTCCCTATCCTAAAGCGCCCCCCAGCGCAATGCGTTGTAATGGTTTGCGTTGTAAAAGTTGCGTCGTAAAGGCACTGCGTGGTAAAAGTTGCGTTGTAAAGGTTGTTCACCGTGTGACAAGGATGGAAGGAGAAGAAAAGGTCATTTGACTTTGCACTGAGACTCCATGCTCGCCTCCATAACTCTACCTTCGATGGTCATTGCTTTTATTTTATTTTCATAAGAGGGCATAATAAAAGTGACATTTTCCTGAAGGTTAAAGTAATTTCAGTCAGGCTCACAAATTATTCACTGAACTTGCTGAGGTTGTACCACGTGTCAGACCACTGTGACGATCTTCTAAGGAGTCTCGCACTTTAATGATGCTTTAGAGAAACGTAAAGAAACTTTCTGGCTGTAGCCCCAGGACGAGTCACGCACCACACTTCACAATCCATGTACATTTTGTATAAACTAAGATCTTTGAGACATCCATTCATTTACCCTATGGCATACCCACCCCATGGAAACACTTGGCTAACAAGCTCTGTTTACAACCCGACCCCACAAACGAGGTAGAGCGTCTTCTCCTGATTGTAAAAATGATGCATAACATCCACTTTGTGGTGTTACATTCAACCTTTGTGCATTTGTTGCACTTTGACACCCACAATTTCACCATAACCAGTAAATGCTCTACACAAAAAATACATTGAATCTCACTGCCCTCCCCTGCATAGCTACCTTCTGCACAAACAAAGAAGCAGTTCAACAGCAAAAACAACCAACTACAAGCAATCCGCAACTTCAGTGAGACTCACATTTTTGGAATAATTAGTTGTGTTTGCTGCGGCTGACTTTTGCTGACCTGTTATCGCAATCTACAGTGGAGCAAGACTTCTCGCTAGCAATTTCCCCTTGTCTTTGTAACTTAGATCACCTCACGCCCTGCACAAAGCAGCCCTGGAAATGAGCATCCTTCTCTTCTATGAAGCATCAGTGTTCAAGCATGTGCGCTGCCTTAGAACGACACACATTGTCCCTCGCCATAGGATTGTAAGAGTTTCCAAACTAATTTGCATTTGCTAATTTATAGTTCTTTGACGCAATCCTGGGGCCTGTGATCTGTAGAATATATGATAACATTGGAAACGTTGATGTTGGCAAATTGGAGCTTCTCTACTAGTTCTAGCTTTGTTATTTGTTATATAATGAGGACTCCAATACCTGTTACCTTATTGTCATGTGTAAGTGTTTATTAATGAAAACCAAGATATTGCCTCAACAAATATGTAAATGGGCACTTCACCTGAGCACATCTAAAGATCAATTTAAAAAGTAAATAAGTAGGGCTTAACACCAATTTTAGTTAAGAGGATAAGTCTGGTTGGATCCTGTATATCTTGGATACACAGGTTACTAACTTGATCACGTTTATCCTCTCCCAAAAGCATTAATACAGCAATTATCAAGTGCAGACCAGGACGGTTCAGACCTGATATGCATGGAGTGCAGAGCTCGCTCTTTTTATATTCAATAGTTGTTTCAGTGAATACAACTATATATTATGTTTTAACTTAAACTGTCAAGATCTACATTGTTTTTCCACATAATGCTCTTATTCTTGCCAGGCGAGACCATGAAGGACATGAATTAGGCATGACCATCCCAGACTTGTGAATTAGTAGGGGTGCCTACCAGTAAGCTTGTTTACTTTTATAATTACATGCAGAATCATTGTTTGGCTGCACCAACTCTGAAGCACAGATCTTATATGATGGCCATACAGCTGTCCGAGCACAGTGGAACTACTGTCCATGATGTGACTGTCACCATCCTGGAATTTTTATGAAGTTAAAATCAGAATTAGCCAGAATCAGAAATAGGTCTGTGACATTAGAACACAACGTGCCATTAGTACACTAAGAGTCAGTCCCTAAAAGCCTCTCTCGCTTATTGAATGATGATATATAAAGAAACCCATCAGCTATGTTTTTCAAAACAGCAGACACCATTTTATTACATGTAACGTGAGACACGCACAGTTCTAGGTCTAAGTAAGAGCAGGGGTGGTCCCTCCCTTAAAGACGGAGAAGCGTCGCTCCACAAAATAAATGCCACCAGGGATAGAAAAATTAAATATTAATAAAGTACCATTTTATTTTTCAAAACCCTGCCCCGAGCCGAGCATCAGGACGTGGGACGGGGTTTTTTGCTGCTGCCAGTCCCGGCAGAAGCAGAAAGCAGTGATAGGCAGGTAATTAGGATTACCTGCTGTGCATGTCTTTTTGGCCGGACATCTTGTGATAGCAAGCTAGACATTCGCAGTTTAAACCTCTCTACCCCAGCAAGGACAGCTGGGTTAGAGGCAGCATAGGGCTCCAGTTCCCTCGGGAGCGGTGAGAGAAGCTGCTCCCTCCAATCCTGGCACGGCTCTCATGCAGCATGAGAGCAGCGCCAGGTTGGTTGCTGCAGTTTCCTGGATCCGACCTGGAGACCAGAGTGCGGAAGAGGGCGTTGTGCATACAAGGCAAGTGGGATTACTTTTCACTTTTATTGTCCCCTCACCCTACCCTTACATGCCAGCCAACTCTGACTAAGACTGTAGAAGAAAGATACTTGAAGACAACAACAAGTATTACTAGATATAAAATATGCCATGATAAATTCAGAGATTTTCTTAAGTACAGTCAAATAATCAACATATGTACAAAATGGAAAGCGGACTTCATGCCATGTTTTTAATACCAATGCTGATTTTACCGCCTGCACTGTAGCACTGAAGCTGAAATTGGCGGAAATGACCATGGGTAGGGAGCGGGGGTATGGTTGGTCACCCCTCATTAAAAAAGCAGCAATCACCATGAGGCAAAGATTGGCGCTGAGAGTGTGGCAGTGTTTGTCCTTTGGTGAAATGTCCACAAATCATGCAAAGACTTTTGGGAGACCTGCAGGGGCGGCTGGTGACTTTTTCAAATGGCGAGGCGTAAAAGTTGGGGGGGGGGGGTAGTTTTACTTATCAAGTAAGCGAACCTTACTGAAACACAGACTGAAGATCCAGCCAAACTAATTTGACTTGTGCTTTGGAATTTATGACGATGCAACAGAACTGCAGAAGTATAGAGCGAACAAAAACATCTGTAATACCCTGCTTTTCAAATGCTTTCTCTTGCTTTCTAGTTCACAAATAGTCAAAGGTCTCTGCCTGTCAAAAGTTGTGTTCAAATATTCTTGTTGTACATTTCTGATGTCTTTAATATTTTATAGAATACAGTTTTTCAAGTACCATAAATATCAGGAGTGTGTGAACACTACTCTTTACAACCTGAAAACAAACTTTTCTTGTCCTAAAACTCATTGACAAGGATCGCCCAACCCTCTCAGCACCACATTATCTGAGCTAAGAAGCCAGTGACATAAACCATAAAGTCCACTGTGACTGTCAAACATTTCTGACAGGCTAGTGATGCTAAAAAGACTGTGGGGATGGAGAAGAGTCAGTTATGTGGCAGGTCTATGCCCCCCACTGTAGGGACAGATTACAGGCCCCAGACCATCAGCTGATGTCACTGAGGCTCACGAAGACTAACCTGAATACATGTGCCCCAGGCTAGATGCCTTATGTGGGTTAGGGACAATTGAGTGTTCTACAGATTCCCAGCAGTTGAAATGGACTAACAAGCATTGGTTAAGCCACATGGCCTCACCCACAAGAGCTATTGACATTCTCAATATTTTTTTTTTGCATATTGTACAGCAGCGCACTTGAAAGTCTAAAAAAGCACTATGATGTGGCAGCGCTCCATGTCAGTTCTTTTTTTGTATAACTCTCATGCATAATGCACAGCAGCCACTCTGCTGTACATGGGTAAAATAACATTGACAACACTGATAGCTGTCCTTAAAAGCATTTTTTAAGCCATATTGTACAGCAAAAAGGCTGCTGTGTGGCAAAGCTGAAAGTAAAGAAAAAAAGCGCTATAATTCAGTCTGCACTAGCCATCCCACAGCGCTTTTTTCACTTTTATTTTAAAAATGCATTCCTCACAGTGAACAGTTGCTGCAAAATAGTATAGTGTTCAGATAAAACAAGTAATCTCAAAATGTATCTTAATAATAATAATAATAATACACAATCAGATTTTCTCGAGCTCTTTTTTAGATTTTTTTTGTGTTGTACGAAAATAACACTCCATAACTCAGCTGGTGGTAGCACATTTTCTGTGAATGTACATCTTTTTCACCATTAAGCCTCCAATGTGTCAATGACTTAAAGACGTATCCTGATCCGTGCAGCCTTCTGATTTGCTAATTAACCAATGTCACACATTTACATTTCTTTCTCGTACCTAGCACACTCTCAGATTGATTCTACCATAGTTGATAGCACATGATCACCTCACTGTCCTTATCAGCCAGAGGCACTTAATTTTCGATATTAACAGTTCAGGAATGTTTTTTGTTTTTTTAACACAAATTATAGGAAAGACGTAACAGACGTTTTCCTGGTCTTCCTTGCCTTTGACCTGTCAGACATGAATACGTGTCTCATTCCTACTCCCAAGTATGTCGCGGTATTAAAAAGTGTGCAACATCCATTTAGTCTTGAATTTATTTAACAAAAAATATAAAACATGGCCTCCCATTTAATCATAGTAAACATAAGGGCCATTTCTTCCAGTTTTTTATTAGTGCCAACTTGGCCCGGGGGCATTGCAGCGCTTTACATGAGCGACATCATATTATGCATGGTCAGATTCATTTTTCATTTACAGGTTCATGAAGATGAAGGGATTTGCACAGAAAACCCAGGACCTTCTGACCACGCAGGATCTTTAACCGAGTTCCCCAGTTTCAAATGCGGCCGCTCCGGCAGTGACTCAGTAGCCTCTTCCCATTCAACACAACTTAACGCTAAAGGAATGCTACAAGCTACCAATGTTGTGAATGTATTTATTGCAATTTAATTATTAGGCTCAGCATCTGCCTTTCACGGGCGGCACTCTTGATAACTTTTATGGCCGACATTGCAATCCTGGCTGAGATAGTGCCTGCCTTTCATTCTTTATTTGTTTCTCGTTCCGTTTTTTTTTTTTTTTTTTTTTTCCCCTGCCTCGAGGCTCCAGCACTGTCTGGTTGCCGGAGGAGTATATACTGAATTGTCTTTAGGGAAGTGTTCTGATCTCTTACCCGAGCCTTCCACAGTGAAACTACTGCAGTATAACCTACGCACCTGCCCCATACCTCCCCATCCGTGCATTTACAAATTTCCTCATACTGAATTCCACATTCTGTCAAAGAACAAACGTACACGTTTCTTTGTGGTGGTCATTTTGTTGGCCGCAGTTTATTTTGGAATACAATGTCAACATGCATAAATGTGTACTTTTTGCTGTCTAGTCTCTCTTCGCCCTTCCGGGTCGTTTTTCTTTGGTAGTTTGGATTTGGGCTCTTTTTGCGCGGGGGAGGGAGTAGCTTCTGTCCCCGGAGTTAGGCCACTACTCGCTACCTTGTTTGATTCTTGTTGTGCCCTGCCATCCGGCGGGGGCTGGGCTGCAAGCGCCGTCTCCGTTTGCCACCCCCCGCCCCCTTTTGGTAAGCCGTCTCACCCAGCCGTGAGGCATCTGAAGGTGAGTGGTCTAACCTGCTGTCCTTAGGCTAGCTCTCCCAGCTGTGAGGCATCCCAAGGTTAGTGGTCCAATTCTGGCACACCGCCCTCCGGTGTGCCACCTTACCAACCATTATCCTTGTAGTTCTCTGTGGTGCTGCTCCCCCCTCCGTCCGTGAACATGGAGCTCACCTGGAGGAGCAGGCCTTATATCCCCCCCATGCCTATTCCGCCTAGCCGCTGCCTCTCCCCATTGGGGGGTTTGTATGTTGCTTTGGGCCCCCATTGGCCGGGGGGGGGGCAGCGCCTGCGCGATGGTCGCTGGGGGCGAGGCGAGTTTTTCGCGCCTTTGCTTTTCGCGCCGAAGACCTGCCGCGATCCGGCTTGTCATGTAGGGGGGGGCACGGCAATCGCTATGGCGCTGGCTCTTGAGCCCCCTTCGTGTGCAGCCTCCGCAAAATAGTTTGCGCGCCAGTTTGGGTTTCCCTCCTGAATGACAAATAGCCTGCTGCGTGTGGATCACAAAACTGAACTCGGAGTTGCGTAGACTAATTCAACAGCCCACTCCCTTAGCTTCTATTGTCCAATCAGGAGGCTTAGTAGTGCACACATTAAGGGAGTCCTTCTGCAGTTGTTGCCACCCACTTCACTATGTCAACGTAGGCCAGCCCTGCCCCGTACCATTTTGTTCAATGGCGCTCTGCTGAAAATGCCTGGGCTAAGGCATAAGCGCCCTATTTAAACGTTAATTACTGATGCTTCCTCCGGCCACTCCCACCATGCTGACATCACTCTCCTCGTGTGTGCATCATCGAGGGCGAGCAATAGCCCTCGTCCCCGGCCAGCACATGCGCGGACTCGTCTCTGACCTCACTCCTTACTTTAAAAAAAAACAAACTAGACTTTGTTTTGGAATTAGAACGAATGAAGCAGAAGGTGCTTAATTTAAAGATGTGCTACATGGTGTACACATTCTCTCTCTTCTCCCGGATGCTGGTAGGGCAATGCCACTTTCGCCCATTAAGACCAGCCGCCACTGGAGACCTGGAATATGCTAAGATGTAGTTTATATACAAATTCATAAGTAATAGAAACAACACATCCAAGGATTAATTATATCTACAGTAAATGGTGGTCTGTGATAAAAAGTGATCACACAGTGCAGGTGAGTAAAATAGTAAAACAGTCCTGCAACGTGATTAATTAACAAAGCTAGAGGTGCACAGATGGCCAAATAAACCAATATGTCACATGACTGAACAAAGCCTGGGACAATTATTAAACCAGAAACATTAGTTGTTAAAGCTCCTGTCAGAACTGAAAGGAAGATGGTTTTGGATTCCCTGGGTGACTTCCACTCACTCAGCAGGGAGACCAGCAGGCTTTGTCTCCAGTCCTGGCAAAACGCCCTAAGTTGGCAGGGTATGCCCAGACGTGGGTCCCTTGCTCACTTTGCCACTGGATTCAAGCTAGCCTGGCTGATGATGGCTGATTAGTCAGAAACCGGTTCCATATGCATATAGCCATGTCTGAACTGGGGTGGTGGAGTGAGCTAAAGAATGATGATGGATTAGACCCAGATCAGTTGACTGGGGGTGAGTGCTTGCAATGTTCAACACTCCATCCATTTTCCCCTTTGCTTTTGCTTTGTTCACCCTAAATTGGCAGGGTATGCCCAGACGTGAATCCCTACTCACTTTGCCACTGGATTAAAGCTAGTCTGGCTGATGACGGCTGATTAGCCAGAAACCGGTCCCAGGATGCTTGTTTCCGGTCCAGGGAAGACATGGCTTGGGTTCCCCAGTGGGATTTGATGATGAGGGCAGGCAGTAGGGGGGAAAAGCAACTGCAATTAGAACACGAAAGAACAACCCTGCCCATACGATATAATGGTCCCAGAGGGGATCCAACAAATTTTAAAGGGGTGATTTATCTAGGAGCCAGCACTGCACGAAACAAGAGTCAGTTCAGTCTAGATATACTCAGAGAGGATATATTCTTTTTAAATACATAAATTAATTTATTCTTTTTCTTGGAGTTTTTTTTGTATCAACCGGTGCAAACATAATTTACATTGTTTAAATCCACATTATATATACAGCATACAATACTCATGATAGGTATCAAAAAGATAAAATAGACAGGAATGGTCCTACACCTGTAGCAAGGCCTACCCAGTAACGTACCACACAGCATTCATTCTCTTATATTCACTCATTCCAGTTCAATCACTCTAGTGTTCTTTCATTCAACTTTCATTCACTAATATGGACCTGGTGCTTGCAACATGAAGATGTTTAAGTTTGTTGCATAGGTCAGGGTATTTTTCCAGGGGACAGACGACATAAAGAGATCCTGGTGAATATGGATTAGTGTGTCGTTTTCCTGGAGACGCAAGCCGACGCGCGTTTCGGTGATTGGCCGGGGGGGCCACACCTTCGTCAGGGCTAGAAGTTGTTAGCTGGGAGGGGGACAGGCATGAAATCTAGAGATAAAAACAGTGTCTTAGATCTTCATTCAAAATACAGGTTCAAAACATACATATATACATTTTCTGTTTATTTAGCGAATATCAGTAACATTAAAAATGTCCTTTTTACTTTCTGCTTTTAACCAAACATTTTTTCTAAATGGATGGGTCTATAGTTAACTTCTTGTGACTGTGCAGAACTGGACTACCTATAGGCACTCCCTGGAGAAGACTTCCCGTTCGGTGAGGTCTGCGAAAGGCAACTAGATAGCCTTATCTAGGCGAACCATTGGATACATATCATCACTTTTCACATATTACGGCTAATTAAACTTCCCTCATACATACACACAATCATTCTAGAGCGCATAGATTCAATTTACCTAATAGGAAATAACATATCAAATTCTTTTTCCCATTATTCTGGCGGTCAGGGGGTTCATTTTTAGATGCCCAGTTATGCATGACTTAATTGACCCTATCTAATATCTGTGGTAGTTTTAATCTATTGAAAGAACCAAGTTTTACTGCTAGCGTAGTACTTACATAGTGTTAGTCAAAATATGTTGGTTATTCGCACGATTCGCGAGGAACTTCACTCTCTACACAGGTGGGCTGCTGGAGGTAAGGAAACATAGTATGTTGAACTATCATATACTATCCTTCATATTACAGGGTTTAACTGCTAGGAGGTAAAGAAACAGTAAGTCGCCTATATTGGTTGACAAGTAGTAGTAGCCGATGGATCTATAGGTAGAGGGAGTAACATCTTCTGATTTCACTCGGGCAGAATGGTGCTATTTAGAAATCACAATGAGCTACAACACATGAGAAACTGGGTCATTAAATGCTGATAAAGTGCATAGATAAGTAGTGAGTCACCAGTGTTCATTAGGGCACTATTTCTGTATTCATAGTGAGGGGGAACTAAGGCTTCCGTATTACCCTCCGTTTAAGCATGTAACTGGATTTTTACAGGAAGGCTCCACGATCTTATTTTTATTGAAATCAGGGTCGGTCTAAGGATCCGAGGTCCTATATTGTCGAATAATTATTTCACAACACGATGGGCTGATTACCCTGGAAGATTTCAGGCTGTTTTCCGGGGGTGAGAGGTGGCTTTTAAATTTTCATAAATAGTGTTCATTGCCGGAGACAGAGGTTCCTAGCGGGTGAGAAGAAAACGAATTTTAGTTTGTATGGCCATTAAACCTGGATGTAGGGTGGTTTAATCTAGAGTTCCGCAGCCCCGATAGGTAAAAAAGGCCGGCTGTGCAACTAGTCGCTTACCGGAGCACGATTGCAGACTGCTCTCTATCGGCGAAGTGCGGCAATAGCGGTACCATGGGTCCCGATCGTTGTTGTCTGCAGGAGTTCCTATTATAAAACAGGAAAGCTAGTTTTACACACGGTTTTGCTAATCGCGTGAGCTACCTCTGAGGGCTAAAGTTAGGGCATGCAGGGGCGGGGACCCTTACCTTGGAATTCAGATAGTTCCTCCTTTAGTGGGGTTCCGTCGGCTCAAATCCGACCGACCAACCGTAGTAGGGGGCAGGTGCCTTACTCTGTCTGGGTCATTTCACATTTAAATAGAGAAGCAGTCCCGCGTCCGGTAATGGGGATCAGCTGTATTGCGGCTATCAACATAGATGACAGACACATATTCTGCAATAGACGGATGGAGGCCATCTTGGAACGGTGAATCGTAGTTTCATGGACATAGACAAATTATTTACATTCACTGTCTTGTTAGATCTTGTTATTATTTTCAAATTTTTTTTTTTTTTAAATAAGGTGTTACGATAATTTCATGACATTTATTAAAAGGCTTATGAGGTATGCCAATTTTTATTTATTTCCAGAGGGGAATTTTGAGTCACAAGGCGGTCCCAGTGATTATAATTACGAGAGCCCAGGGTGGAGGAGATATGAGGAGCGGGATAGCCGGAAATCCAATCATATATATAAAGTACATGGTAGGATCTCGTCCAGAACCAGGGGGTGTCAGCCTCGTTGTTGATCCACTCAGTGAGCCCCAACAGGGTATTGGGGATAAGTCCAATGTCTGGGTTTTACCTATCAATGAGGTAGTTTTCCCCCCCAAAAAAGATTATTGTTTCACAGCTCATGTTACTTAGGGTCGCTTTATAAGAATGCCTGGTGCCAAGGGCATTCTTCGTTCAATCCCTTCGTCACAGCATTAAAAAAAAAGATCCAAAAGACCTCTCGTTTTTTCCGGAGGCCCACAGGGTCACTTCCTGGTGTGGCCTTTATCTTCTCCAGAATGAACCAGCGTAATTCAGATTCATTGTGATCTTTTTCCAGCCAATGTGCTACAATGGGGGCTGCGTTTTTCTTGTTTCTGATGTTAGACTTGTGCTCCCCTATTCGTACCCGACATTCTCTGCCTGTTTCCCCAACATAGGGGAGGTTACATGGACAGAGTATCAGATAAATGATGTTACTAGTGCGGCAGTTGGTCATGGTGGCATTGCGACGCACGGACACAGTGCGAGTGTTAGTACTGACATTTTCACCCACAATGGCTTGTGGGCAAGCATGGCATGTCCCACATTTGTGGTTGCCATATATGGGTTCCAATCCAGTTAGGGAAGTTTGGGCATTTTCAGATATTTGGGGAGGCTTGCCTCTAACCAGATGGTTTTTCAGATTAGGGTTCTTTTTGAAAGCAAATATTGGTCTGCTCAAGTGGGTTCTGTCTTTCTCCAGATTCAGGATATGCCAGCTTGAATTGATGGCTTGTCGAATTTTATGGTTCATTTCCGAGTGGCGGGTAATGCATACAAGTTGGGTGGTTTTTTCGGTGTTTTTTGATGTGAGCATCTCCTCTCTATTTGTGTACCTAGCCCGTTTAAAGGAGTCTTTAATCAACCTAGCAGGGTACCCTCGATAGAGTAGTTTTTCTTTCAGGATGTCAGCTTGGGACAGAAAGTCACGCATATCAGAGCAGTTCCTTCTGATGCGGAGGAACTGGCTATATGGGATACTGTCCCTCTGGCTTCGCGGGTGGAAGCTGGCATATTGGAGGAGGGTGTTTCGTGCCGTAGGTTTGGTGTATAAGGATACCTTGATAGTGTTTCCGTGATGTTCGATCCAGATATCCAAAAACTCAATTTTGGATTTACTGGTATGGCTGGTGAATTTCAAGTTGGCATCTGCCGCATTGAGCCATTCGATGAATTTATGGAGTAGTTCCTGTGTACCCTTCCAAATAAAAAAGATGTCGTCAATGAATCGCTTCCAAATCTTGACGTTCTCGTAGAAAGGAGCCATTTCATTGAAGATGTTAGTTCTTTCAAATTCTCCCATGTACAGGCATGCTATACTGGGTGCACAGCTCGCTCCCATGCTAACTCCAGTAGCTTGTCTGTACATGGTTTGGTCGAATTCAAAGTAATTCTCGAAGAGCACTATCTTGAGACATTGTAGGATAAATTCGCCATTGGTGATGTCATTGTTTCTGGATAATATGATTTCAATGATCTCATACGCACCCTTTTGGGGGATGTTAGAATACAAAGATTCAACATCTAGGGTGACCAGTATCTCAGAACTCTCAATGAAAGGAGTACCTTCCACCTGTTGGATGAAATGTCCCGTATCTCGTACATATGACTTAAGGTCCATGACCATCGGATTTAGAAATTTGTTGATGTATTTCGACAATGGCTCTGTAGCAGAGCCAATGGTTGATACGATCGGTCGCATGGGTGGGTCGGTACTGCTCTTGTGTGTCTTTGGCACTCCATATATAATTGGCATTTTGGTGTTGCTGGGGGTAAGAAATTCGGCTTCTGCCTCACAGATATAATTTTGATTGACCGCTCTCTGCACCATGGTCAGTATCCGTTTTTTCAAGGCATTTTCAGGGTTCCGTTTGATAGGTATGTAATGACCTGAGGCAGATAGTAATTCCCCCATTGTAGCACATTGGCTGGAAAAAGATCACAATGAATCTGAATTACGCTGGTTCATTCTGGAGAAGATAAAGGCCACACCAGGAAGTGACCCTGTGGGCCTCTGGAAAAAACGAGAGGTCTTTTGGATCCTTTTTTTTTAATGCTGTGACGAAGGGATTGAACGAAGAATGCCCTTGGCACCAGGCATTCTTATAAAGCGACCCTAAGTAACATGAGCTGTGAAACAATAATCTTTTTTGGGGGGGAAAACTACCTCATTGATAGGTAAAACCCAGACATTGGACTTATCCCCAATACCCTGTTGGGGCTCACTGAGTGGATCAACAACGAGGCTGACACCCCCTGGTTCTGGACGAGATCCTACCATGTACTTTATATATATGATTGGATTTCCGGCTATCCCGCTCCTCATATCTCCTCCACCCTGGGCTCTCGTAATTATAATCACTGGGACCGCCTTGTGCCTCAAAATTCCCCTCTTGGAAATAAATAAAAATTGGCATACCTCATAGGCCTTTTAATAAACGTCATGCAATTATCGTGACACCTTATTTTAAAAATTTTTGGGGGGGAAAATAATAACAAGATCTAACAAGACAGTGAATGTAAATAATTTGTCTATGTCCATGAAACTACGATTCACCGTTCCAAGATGGCCTCCATCCGTCTATTGCAGAATATGTGTCTGTCATCTATGTTGATAGCCGCAATACAGCTGATCCCCATTACCGGACGCGGGACTGCTTCTCTATTTAAATGTGAAATGACCCAGACAGAGTAAGGCACCTGCCCCCTACTACGGTTGGTCGGTCGGATTTGAGCCGACGGAACCCCACTAAAGGAGGAACTATCTGAATTCCAAGGTAAGGGTCCCCGCCCCTGCATGCCCTAACTTTAGCCCTCAGAGGTAGCTCACGCGATTAGCAAAACCGTGTGTAAAACTAGCTTTCCTGTTTTATAATAGGAACTCCTGCAGACAACAACGATCGGGACCCATGGTACCGCTATTGCCGCACTTCGCCGATAGAGAGCAGTCTGCAATCGTGCTCCGGTAAGCGACTAGTTGCACAGCCGGCCTTTTTTACCTATCGGGGCTGCGGAACTCTAGATTAAACCACCCTACATCCAGGTTTAATGGCCATACAAACTAAAATTCGTTTTCTTCTCACCCGCTAGGAACCTCTGTCTCCGGCAATGAACACTATTTATGAAAATTTAAAAGCCACCTCTCACCCCCGGAAAACAGCCTGAAATCTTCCAGGGTAATCAGCCCATCGTGTTGTGAAATAATTATTCGACAATATAGGACCTCGGATCCTTAGACCGACCCTGATTTCAATAAAAATAAGATCGTGGAGCCTTCCTGTAAAAATCCAGTTACATGCTTAAACGGAGGGTAATACGGAAGCCTTAGTTCCCCCTCACTATGAATACAGAAATAGTGCCCTAATGAACACTGGTGACTCACTACTTATCTATGCACTTTATCAGCATTTAATGACCCAGTTTCTCATGTGTTGTAGCTCATTGTGATTTCTAAATAGCACCATTCTGCCCGAGTGAAATCAGAAGATGTTACTCCCTCTACCTATAGATCCATCGGCTACTACTACTTGTCAACCAATATAGGCGACTTACTGTTTCTTTACCTCCTAGCAGTTAAACCCTGTAATATGAAGGATAGTATATGATAGTTCAACATACTATGTTTCCTTACCTCCAGCAGCCCACCTGTGTAGAGAGTGAAGTTCCTCGCGAATCGTGCGAATAACCAACATGTTTTGACTAACACTATGTAAGTACTACGCTAGCAGTAAAACTTGGTTCTTTCAATAGATTAAAACTACCACAGATATTAGATAGGGTCAATTAAGTCATGCATAACTGGGCATCTAAAAATGAACCCCCTGACCGCCAGAATAATGGGAAAAAGAATTTGATATGTTATTTCCTATTAGGTAAATTGAATCTATGCGCTCTAGAATGATTGTGTGTATGTATGAGGGAAGTTTAATTAGCCGTAATATGTGAAAAGTGATGATATGTATCCAATGGTTCGCCTAGATAAGGCTATCTAGTTGCCTTTCGCAGACCTCACCGAACGGGAAGTCTTCTCCAGGGAGTGCCCATAGGTAGTCCAGTTCTGCACAGTCACAAGAAGTTAACTATAGACCCATCCATTTAGAAAAAATGTTTGGTTAAAAGCAGAAAGTAAAAAGGACATTTTTAATGTTACTGATATTCGCTAAATAAACAGAAAATGTATATATGTATGTTTTGAACCTGTATTTTGAATGAAGATCTAAGACACTGTTTTTATCTCTAGATTTCATGCCTGTCCCCCTCCCAGCTAACAACTTCTAGCCCTGACGAAGGTGTGGCCCCCCCGGCCAATCACCGAAACGCGCGTCGGCTTGCGTCTCCAGGAAAACGACACACTAATCCATATTCACCAGGATCTCTTTATGTCGTCTGTCCCCTGGAAAAATACCCTGACCTATGCAACAAACTTAAACATCTTCATGTTGCAAGCACCAGGTCCATATTAGTGAATGAAAGTTGAATGAAAGAACACTAGAGTGATTGAACTGGAATGAGTGAATATAAGAGAATGAATGCTGTGTGGTACGTTACTGGGTAGGCCTTGCTACAGGTGTAGGACCATTCCTGTCTATTTTATCTTTTTGATACCTATCATGTGTATTGTATGCTGTATATATAATGTGGATTTAAACAATGTAAATTATGTTTGCACCGGTTGATACAAAAAAAACTCCAAGAAAAAGAATAAATTAATTTATGTATTTAAAAAGAATATATCCTCTCTGAGTATATCTAGACTGAACTGACTCTTGTTTCGTGCAGTGCTGGCTCCTAGATAAATCACCCCTTTAAAATTTGACCATTATATCGTATGGGCAGGGTTGTTCTTTCGTGTTCTAATTGCAATGGCTTGGCAGTTCAGGCTGGACTGTTCCCATGAGGCACACGGTCAGACTGATTTGCATATGCC
This sequence comes from Lissotriton helveticus, assembly GCF_964261635.1. Taxonomy (NCBI): domain Eukaryota; kingdom Metazoa; phylum Chordata; class Amphibia; order Caudata; family Salamandridae; genus Lissotriton; species Lissotriton helveticus. The sequence goes on from NC_136065.1 coordinate 1,860,334,221, forward strand.
CATGTCCGAACTGGGGCGGTGGAGTGAGCTAAAGAATGATGATGGATTAAACCCAGATCAGTTGACTGGGGGTGAGTGCTTGCAATGTTCAACACTCCCTCCATTATCCCCTTTGGTGTTGCCCAGTCCTGGTCACAGGCAGAAGTCTTGCTGAGCATCTCCTCCTCACACAGCCGACTGGCTGCTTGAAAGTTGACAATTTTCGGGGTCTCATGCTCCCCTTATTATAGACCATTTCCAGGCACCAAATGTGATTTAGAGTCTGAACCTTTGAAGTTTATGTTAGGGGTCTGCCCACTACTCCGTCCTTTCTTCCACTTGGAAGCAGTCTATAACACCAAGCGCGACTCCAAAGCTAATAGCCCGACAACACAGGCCATGGGGGTGACTAGGGTTCAAACTTGGATGTTAGTCACATTGATATGTGTATTAAAATTTTAGCCCAGGGCCCCAGCCCAACTCTTTATGATTCTCCTATGAGCCCCATCTCCGTCCTGAGATATGCCTAGGCCCCTTCCTTGTGACCTCTCAGAATCAAAAAGCACCTTTTGAAGAGTATGGGGAAACCTGGCTCTCCTGTCTCCAGTGTGTCCCAACCAGCTTACAGAAATGCAGCAGTACACAAATCTGTCTGGGGATTCCTCTTCCCCATCTCCTCATGTTTCGACATGCAGGCCTGGGTGCCCAAAAAGAAAACCATAGTCTGCCATATATTGCACCACCAATACCCAGTACATGCATTTAATACACATGCACTGCACAGCACTGTTTCTTTCATGTGCTGTACCCTTCACGGGCAGACATACACCATCACATACATTTATCATGCATGCAGAGCTCAGCATAGCACTATATACTTCATGTGTGTGCACCCCTAGCAAATGCTTTTACTATGCACACAGGTGCACTGCACTACATCCTTCATGTACTGTACCACTCAAAGGCTCACATACATCTAGCACATGCATTCAACATACATGCACTGCATAGTGCTACATGCTTAATGAACTGCACCACTCACAGGCACACATGCACCCAGTGCAGATACTTCACTTTGCACTGTGCAGCACTCCACACCAAATCAATGTATGCCATTGGGTGAGTTAAGCACACAGCAGTGGAACTGTTAATGAGAATGCCTGTAGGCCTCAGTCCAGTGTCCAAGATTAAAGAGAATCTCTTCACTCCTAATATGAGGATAGCGCTTTATTCGTCCCTCCTGGTTCAACAAGACCGAAATCCATGAGACAGTCCTATGTCTTGGTGGACATGCATGATCCGTATTTCCTATGGTAACAAAACTCAGCATTAAGGATCTAGACATCAGTACAGTTGGGGCAATCAGGGCACGTCCATTACTCAGCAGATGACTTTTCTGACCTATACAGACATAAATTCTTGTGAATAGTCTTTACACCCATTAATGTCGATGGCACTTCAACCAAAAAACAATACTTGCAGAGCCATCCTCAGGACAAAGGAATTTCTAATGATTACAGTAGATGCTATAGATAGCCAACACAGTTAGTTAAATTGGTATATGCAAAGGTTGTATTTAATTAGCACCAAAGGGATTGCTGAGTCACAAGAAAAGGTCCCCTAAATTGTAGAATTTACCTGAGCATTTTGCGTGCAAAATTCATAGAACCAAATAAAATGGACATTTGTAAAAAATTGGAGTCTGCATGGAAAATAAGTAATAAGTGCAGAAGTGAAAAGTGCACACTCCCATGCAACTTAGAACAAATTTGGTTGTCAGTGGACTTGGCCTGGAAGCGCTGAAAAAAGGGTTGACACACCCAGTCCTTCTGAGGGTTAAGAACAGCTCATAACAAGTAATAGAAAGATAAGTATGAACACCTGACTAGATCACATGTAGCAATTTCTAGCAATGGCAAAGTGATCTCTGACTGTGCTCCTTGATAATGTATGTGATTATGGGCAAATCATTTTATCTAATTGGACAATATTGTTAATATGCAAGAAACAGTACTCTTCGGTTTGTTTTCTAGTTCTGTTTCATTTGTGTTCTCAACTCCTGCTCGGCTCCCCATCACATTCTGTCCCAACCAGATACCCAACACACAATATCATTCTATGGGATGGCGCTTCATGTTCAAGCTACTCCTGTTTCAAAATATGTTCTCTGGAAAGCTCTCTACTGCTCATAAGAGCTAGGCCTGCACACTAACAATCCCCTAAACCATTCTCCCGTATAGTAAATTTGCTCTGTCTTGTTCAGTGGCATTTTAAAAAGCAATTTCATTCTTAGTTGCCAATTACCTTAGTACAGTGAAGAAAAATAAAGTATAACCTTGATGAGGAATTGAAAGATTTATTGTTCAAATTCATGCTCAAGGTGTATGTAAAGGTGTGTGTAAAGTAAAAGCGTAATCTGTATTGTCTTTAAAATATTACATGTTCTGTTGTAATACTGTAATCATTCTTTAACTTTAGAAAGGGGCACACCATCTTACCAAATGAGGATTCATACCACGGATGTTGTAGGGGATATACAAACTGAATTTGCCATTAGCGCTAGATCTAAACCTTAGTTGTTATTACAGAAATGAGATGCCTTATGCTGACCTACACAATTACCGGATAGGCATATCCTAAGTGAATTTTTGATGATTTTCTAGATTATATTGTAATAGCCGTTGTTTCGATCTTATTTCAGTATGAAATAAAAGGTTACCACATGTGGCACTGATGCCTCGTATTGGAACACGTCCAATGTGGAATCAAGGTTTCTCCTGAAGAGCTTGGGAAAGTTTTGTAAACAAATATCTTTCAATATTATATAAAACAACAAGAGGCTCTCCTAGACTCCTCATTTAGGGGTCGATTCCGATCCTGGAAAACAACCGTCCGTACGATTCGTATCCGGAGCCCTCTCCGTACGAATCGTAAACATGCCGTACGACCCGACGAGTACGATCGGACCGGGGTATGAGGACGCGATTCGTATGGTCCACGTCAGGTAAGGGCGATTTGTACGGAAAAGCACACAATCACATACACACCATACGGTCCGTACACCCCATGATCGCAGGGGTAAGGTGCGTATCCCTGCGATCATGGGGTGTACACACCGTACCCCGTGATCGCAGGGTGTTCGCACCGTATACCCAGCGAACATGGGGTACAGTGCGTACACCCCATGATCGCGGGGTATGGTGCGTACACCCCATGATCGCAGGGGTACGCACCGTACCCCTGCGATCATGGGGTGTATGCACCGTACCAGGAGGGGGGCGTTCCGTACCTGTTTCGAGGCGAACTCTGCTTCTCCGGATGTTTTCGGCTCCCATAGAAAAAGCATTGTACGGTGCGTACCCGACACGAATCGTACTTGCTGGGTCGGAAAAACCAGCTGCGAACCGTACGGATGTCGCGTACAGTGGGTTCCGAGGGAGATTCGTACGGGGATTAGATTCGTACGGTCTCTGTACAATTCGTACGGAGTCCAGCTCCTGGTACGAATCGCACTTCGTCGTACGTACGGGGGACGTTGCAGGGTACGATTCGTACGGGAAAAACGCTCCGTACGGCTATTCTGAGCAGTTTTTCCCGAATCGGAATCGACCCCTTAGTGTACATAGCAATTCTTAAGCAAGTTAAAATGTCAACAAGTGAAACATTTCTGAATGCTGCAATCTTTGCATGCCAGCAAAATCTTTACTGAAAGACATTGCCTGGTTAAAACTTCCCTTGGGGCACCATAGTAAATTTGTCAGAGGCGGAAATCCGCTCCCTAGCTACCGGTCGCATTTAGCTGAAAAACACATATGTTTTCTTATCACAAAATTATCAACAGTTTTTTCATTGATTTCAAAGTTCAATCATCTGTAATCCATTGTAGTGACACCAATTTCTTTATTGGCTGATGAAATTCATGTAAACTTTTTCTAATTCAATATTTAGATAAATCATGGATGATTTATCTAAATATTGAATTACAACAATTAAACCTCTGACACATTTACTACTGCTGATCTTCTTAGTGCTAATTCAGACATTGCGCTATTGACCGGGACGAACACTGTGAAATACATACACAGTGAGAAGTATAGCTGTACCATAACGAAGTGCACAGCGGTAACATATATGCTGCTTAGGGGGACGCCATTAGGCGTAGAATGGCTTCTTTATGCTATGGACCCTAATAATATACCTATATATGTTATATGGATTTGTGTGGCATTTGCTACCAGTTGAATGGTTCCATATCCCCTTCAGAATTTGATCATTCTTTATGGTTCCGGGTACTTATTGACCATAGTTGAGGATGTCTGTTTACATGTAGTAGTCATATTCGATAGTGGCCTTGGAGTTTAAAATAGACTTGTATATTGTTTAATAATGTATACTTTTGAGCCCAGTATGGATTTGTGTGGAGCATTATGGGCATGGATCAGTGTATCTAAGGGCATTCCCATTGTTTCATTCTTCTGGGGTGTACTATTATTGTTTGTTTTATGTCACGTTCTGTCCTGATTAGAGAATCTGAATTTCTCAGTGGAAGAATATGAATGGAATTACACTGAGGGGCTTATAACAAGGGTACTCCCTGATTTCGTCTGAGATACAATGGTACAACTGTTTCAAATGCTGCATTCTGATTCAATTCAATTCAATTCAATTCGATTCAATGATTTTATATAGCGCACAGCTAACCAAAGGCCTTCTTCCTGCAGATTCCTCACTTTTGAATTTCTGAGGTAACAGCCTGAATCCAGAAACTTCAGTCATGGCACTGGTAGCTGGTGCACTGGCCCAGGCTCAATGCCAGAAGAAAAGTCTGCTGACGTAGCTGCTGGAGCCATACAGCATGAACCTGGAGTCCCCAACGTTTGTTCCTTTTTTATGATGTTTTTCATCGTTGGTCCAGAGTTTTACTCTGAGGTGAAAAGAAAGTTGCTCTCAAACAGTTTTTTTGATGGAGTGCTTTGGACATGTCCCTCTAAAGAAGTCAGGGTTCAAACCCTGCTACAGGTGTGACGGACAGATACACATTGCAGATCAACATGATGTGTGTCTGTGGGGTCTCGGTTCGAGACCTCTGCCTCCAAATGAATTTGAAGGACATAAAGGAGTTGAAGGCAAAGCCCTTTATTGCTCTAGGCCCTGACCTAGCACCAGGAGAAATGGTATCCTCCTATGATGTACTTAAGAAGGTGGCTAAAGTTCTTGAGCTTTTTCTCCCCTGAGTTTAATATAGGCCTAGTTACCTGACCCATGTACTACAGTGGGCCACCTGTACTGTAGGACGTCTCCTCTCCTTTAGTAAGATCCTTGATACCTGTCAAAGAGCGTTGTCTAAGCTCACCTTGGGCCCAGCTGTGAACTGAATGATAGCAAGTTGCAGACTAGCTCCTAGAGACCAAACTTTACTGTCTCTTCATCCTCCACCAGATACCTTAGTGGTACAGGCATTCTCTACAATAATGTTGGACCTTTGCTACCTACCATCCCAGACAGTTGAAATGCTGAAGGGAATGGGCAAGAAGGCTTTTACTCGGCAGTTTGGCACTGTGTTCCTTTAATGAAGATTGTTGATTGGGGCGCATCTCCCAAGCCCTTTGGGATATGGCAGCAAAGGTGTTCTCCAAGTCCCTTGAGTATGTGAACAGCCACTTTGCGGAGGTTGTTTGTCATGAGCAGCATGCTTGCAGCCATATAATTAGGACGAAGTTAGATACAGCTGACTGTGTTGCCAGATGTATGAGTTCTTCTGTGGCATTAGGAGGACATGTGTTTGTGTTCAACTTGGTTCTCTACAGATGTTCAAAACACACTCTTGGACTTGCCCTTGCATAGTGATCATCACTTTGGCTAGAAAGCAGATGCAGCACTGGAACGGATAAGGGAGGTAGAGCCAATGCAAGAGCATTAGGGCTGCAGTCATCAACCAAGGAATCTGGGGGCATATCATCAAGGCGGCGTTATTAAATTATCGCTGCTTTTGCGTCCGTTTTTGGGCAAAAATCGACGATAATTTCATCGCCTTATCAGCAAAGACACGCTATCGCGTGTTTCGCTGATTTAGCGCCAGTTACAACAACGCCCAGCTTTGCATCTCCAATGAGATGCAAAGTGGGCGTTCCTCCCCGAAATAACTGACGAAATGTCGCTAACCGACATTTCTCCAATTATCAAGCTGCACGTTAACAGGCAGAGCGATAAGAAAAGTAGCGCTAACCACGGTTATTGCTACTTTCCTTACGCCTGCTTGTAATCTGACTGAGCCATGTAATCCAATGGGAGGTGGATTACATGGATAAGAACACCCTGCCCTATCAGCAAGGTGTTGCTGGTGGCGGTGCGATCATCGTTGGATTTCCAGCGATAATCACACTGTTTTCCAGCTAACGCTTGGATTCCTATCGCATTGGAGATATGCGTTGCTGATAGCACGCTATCTCCGCGATAGGAACCAGCGTTAGCAGGCGATAATTATCCTTGCTCTAAGTGCGCTTAGCGATAATTATCGCCTGGCCTTGCTGATATGCCCCTTCATTCTTTTCATATACCCAAAGCCTTCGGCAGGGGTGTTCAATTCAAGCAATGCCATCCCACCCTGGCTGGCCAGAAACAGTATATTCTCATTGCCCGGCAATTCAGGGCAGAGTCAAGGAACACAGATATAGGATTTAACCATCATCCTGATCCTTACCCAGAACACCAGGGAAAATGCAGTTATTCATCTGTGACTGAGCATGTTATTCCGGAAAGAAGATGGGTATCCTCTTTTCTGAATGCCTGGAAGGTCAAAATGTGTGTCCTACAGTTTGAGAGAAAAGGGTATACTCTACACTTCAGCAGCATCCCTCGTGTACCATCTCAGCATTCTCTTCTATCTTTCAACCATCCATGAACCAAGCAGTAGGAATCTGTGATCCTTCTGCAGTGGAATTGGTGCCAGAGCAGGACATTTGACAGGAGCGCTACTCTTAGTATTTGCTGGTTCCTAAGAAGGACGGCAGCATTTGTCTGATTCTAGACCTCCGGGTCTTGAATTTTTACCTGTACAAGGAGACGTTCCTGATGCTATCCTTGGTTTAGGTCCTTTTCGCTTTGGCTGCAAAAACTGAATAGTGTCCCTTGACCTGCAGGATGCCTACTTTCATTTATCAATTCTGCAGTCACACAGAAAGTACTTGTGGTTTGTGGTGGGGTCCCCTCACCTTTAATTCGTATTTTTTCCTTTTGGATTAACTTCAGCACGTCGGTCTTCAACAATGTGATGGCGGTAATAACTGCCCATCTCAGGACATTGGAGATCCTGGTGTTCTACCTGGACAACTTGCTGCTCAAACCTGGTTTGCCACAGATGGTGAAGTTCCACCTGCAGACGATTGTGCCATTGATGTTTGCCTTGGAGTTCTTAATCAATGTACTCAAGTTTCACCTGGAGCCCTCCCAGTGCCTTCTGTTCATGGGGACGGTATACGATACAACCTTACTATGAGCTTTCCCTTCTTTACAGAGGGTTTCACACATCCAGAAATGACTCCAATGTCTCGTTTAGGAGCTTGGATTAAAGTCTTTTTGGTTTGATACTTGCTTGGTCTGTTGGCTTTTTGCATCTTCATGGTCCCAACTGCACCATGCACATGAAGGACCTCCAGTTGTGCCTCAGCATGAGGGAGATCTGTCGGACTTCATAGTGATTTCCAGAGACACTGCAGTGAACTTACCCTGGTGCTGAATGAAGGAGAACATGTCTAGAGGGAAGTCTAGCCTCTTGATGGATGCATCCACCTTCATGTGTGGCACAATAGCGATCAGGGGCCTCTGATCACCAAAAGAACCAAAATTACACATCAATCTGCTGGAACTCACGGAGGTCCACCTGGCAGATAAGGCCTTCCTTTTGTCAGTTTGCAGTCTGTCTGTCAAGATCTTGATGGACAATATGACCGCAATGTGGCAAGTCAAGAAGCATGGGGAGTGGAGTTCACCTTCTCTGCTGGGAAGCGTTGAGGCTCTGGACTTGGCTGGACCAACAGAGGCTGTGGGTTCAACTCAACATCATGGCCGACAGCCTCAGTTGGTGTCATCTTGTCGAGGGTGAGTAGTGAATACAACTGGAGGTGTTTTCATGCTCTCTGGGGCACACCTCAGGTGGATAATTTTGCTACATGCTCCAACACTCATCGCCTGATTGTCGATGCCCTCCCAGATTTATTGCGAGGAGCCTTGGAGGATGCATTTAATTTGAAGTCGAAATTTCTATTTCACTGCACATTTCTTCCCATATATTTGGTGTGGTATACAGACCTACTGCACCTCTCCCAGTGAGCTCCTCTTCGCCTTCCACTCAGAGTGGATCTTCTCTCCCAATTTAGGGGGGGTCAGAACTTGAACCCCAGGCTCCAAGAATTACAATTCATGTGTGGGGATTAAGTGGGGGTATCATTTTAGCTTCCACCAAAGCTAGTCAACGTGATCCTGTCAACTCATCATCTCTCAACTACATCGGTCTATTCAGGGAGATGGAAAATGTTTGTTTCATGGTGTTCAACTTGACCCTGTGAAAGCATATTTTGTCAGCATTATTTAGTTGCCATTTTCCGTGGCCCAACATGGCTGTGAAATTGGTACAGTCGAAAGATATGGTGCAGCTTTGCCAGCCTTTTTATGTCTCCTGGACCAACCTTTTCTGTTTAAGTCACCAGTAGCTGTCAGATTTTAAAGAGTTTGACCACTATGTTTCTGCCAATTCTATGTGCTATGCAACAGTAGGTCTTAAATTTAGTTTAGAGGTTCTTGGTGGGTGCTCTATTTGAGCTGCGGCACAACTGTCAGTTACGACTTCTCACTTTTAAAACCGTGTTTTTGGTTACTAAGACCTTGAATCATTGTGTTAGTGAGCTTCAGGCCACAAGTGTTAGACCTTCCCTCACATTCTTCTTCCCAGATAAGCTTGTACTACGAACTAATGCTGCTTTCCTTCCTAAAGTGATTCCCCCATTCCATCTGTGAGATTGTATTTTAGAATATTGACCCCAACAATATCGTGGTGCAAGAATATTGTGAACAGATTATTGAGGGACAAAATATCGAAAGGTAAGTGCATATAGGGAAGCATAGATTTACTATCCATAATTCCACATCTATTTACCTTAAAGATATATATAGCATGTAGGTGCATAGATGTGATGTTAGTTATGGAAAATATAAACTTACTTACCTGTTGATATTTTCTTTCAATAATTTGTTCTCGATTTTCTGTCATATTGATATTCTGGGTTCGATATTCAGGGTACATATCCATCTGGTGCAATCTGTCACCTTGCCCACCTCCTATGTGCTCCTCCACCTTACCAAGAAGGAGGAGCAGTTCCATAGGTTAGTCACCAGACAGGCGCTGCACTACCAAAGAAGGTACATCCAGAAGGGATCCGAGCCCATTCCACAAGGCAAAGCCTTGCATGGTGGCTTTTGGCTAGAGGAGTGCCAGTGGTACACATATGTAAAGTGTCGATGGGGCTTTCTTCCACACCTTTACTGAAGACTATTGTTTGGATTCTGAAGTTATATAGGATGGTCACTTTGTCCACTCACTCATTTGCAGTTAAAAAAAATGTCAAACCCGCTTCCTGGAGGATATTGCTTAGTTATCTATTCAAAGGTGAAAAATCTGCATGTAGATGTAAACATCAGAAGAAAAAGTTACTTACCTTCAGTAACAAAGTTCATCATCGACATTCTATCGACCTGCAGATTCCTCACCCATTTCCCTTTCTGAAGGAAATTTATAGGCCTCATAAAAAGATGGCAAATTAGTGTATTGCACTGTACCTTTCCTTGTGGACATTATATCTGTCCCCTCCTTCAGCGTTGTGGTTACAAATAGAGAAAATGTGATGTGGGGGGTTCGGGCCTCCCTATGGCTGCAAAGACATCACTTCAACTCCACAAGCTGCCTCTACCAGTGCCAAAATACAGTGTCAAAAGTCTCTGGATTTAGTCTGGTGCCTAGTACAGGCATAGGTGAGGAATCGGCAGGTAGATAGAGTATCCACCAGAAACATTATTACAAAGATAAGCAACTTTTAGTTGATTTTTCTTTCATTCAATGTCAGTTATATTTAATGTCATGATGCCAGATCCTCTATGCTATGACATTTGTGGTCTTGGAAAACGACCGTCTACACATTCGTGATATAGCCTAAGGATCAGTCCTTTTTTTTTGTCTGGCTACAGGCAGGATGTAGCTGTTACTTGCTGAGGCTAATTACATTTATACAGACAGCACCGGGCAATGACATATCACAGATGCATTAATTGACATTTAGAACATTACATCATGAGTGATGGCCCTCAGTCACAGCCTCTCAAGAATTCCTTTTTTTGGAGAGTTACTGGAGGTGCTAGCATCAACAATTTAAAAAATACTGTCAAAACATTAAAGAATTTAAGTAAATAGGTGTTAACTAAGTTGTGCCATGAAAAAGTGGTATGAAAGCACGACGGCGAGGTATGTTCAATTCTAATGTCAGTAATTTTATAAAATCAATAAAAATCGACTTACAAAGTGAGTGCAGCCAAGTACCCCCCTTTGTTACAGACCTGTTTATAAATGGCTTAGTGCCACCTCTTCCCCTCGTGTGTAAGAAATCAGGGATTGCACCACTTGTGAAGCAGAAGTTCTTCCTGTACATGAGGACATGCACCCAACTTCTTCCTGTTGTCGATGTACACTAGTCACAGAGCGGCAAAGGACCCATGACAAGTTCCCAATGCATAGCAAGGCACTTCAGATCAAAAGCCAACGTTTGTGCAGTGACGTGTCATCTGTGCATCCATGCTAATTACTAGTCTCCAGAAATGGCTGCCCCACAAGACTATGTATAATATACTTTGGGCGCCTCTATGAGGTAGACCAGGGTCTCAACAAGATATGCACATGCTCAGTAGGGCTCAGTTGATTCTTATAATATCCTGTTGCTGCTTGCTTAAGTTGTCCAATTATGGAGTTGAAACCTGATGAACAAGCTCTAAAAAGTCAAAATAAACCGAATATGTGCAAGCATGATCTTCATGTATCCATGCATGGGTAGCCTCACCTCACTGCACCGTTTGTGGAATGTGTTGCGCTGGGGCCTGGGGGCACAAACAGACACAGCGCAGTATGGGCGGTATGCGCGGGGGCAAGAGCACGCAGGAATCACACACAGAGCCCACACTTAGCTCTCGGTCGGAAGGGCTGACCTCGAGCGGCTGCCCCCCCTTTTATTTTAACCCCGCAGGCCACGCCTGGCCTGCGGATGTAGTGGGTGTGTGTAAGTTGGCCACTAAACCGCCAACTGTTACATCCCTATCCAACTCAGTTGTTTTTTTTTCTTTAACAAACACAGTGTTTTAAACATCTTAATTAACAAGAGAGAACAGTCTCTGTACTTGCGTGGACCTCGGTTGGTGTCGTCCGAACACCCTCAGCAAACAAAGTCTCTCAATCGCTGGCTCAGGCGAGGGTTCGGTCTCAGGCTGTATCGTTGGGGCCCGATGCGCACCCTTGCGCCACTCAAACCAGTGTCCTCGGATCGAGCCTCGGGCTGAGGGGAGGGTCCCCCTTCTGTGGTCTCTTCAACTCCGCCACCTCCTGCTCTTTCCTTTCGGTGTTCCGGTGCAGGGGCGGTTGTGGGGCTTGTTTGGTCACTAAAGGCCTCTTGGTGGTGTTCTGATGGGACCTCCTTGAACCATGAGATGTTCCGGGACACTTCCACTTCTCTTCTTCTTGCAGTCACTATGGTTCTTGGTGACTGTCCACGTGCCTGGCTCGTAGTTTGTCCGGAATTTCTCTCCCGTTCGGCGGTCTCGTAGGATGACGGTCGCTCCTGGGTGGATCGTTCTAAAGGTGGCACGACGGTGGGGGTGACGCCCACCCTGGACAGGTGGGGAGCAGGTCTCTTCGGGGGCCATGGAGCATGAGTGCCTATGGGCTACTATGAGTTGTGCAGTGGGGTGTTCTTCGGTACTCCCTTAGGAACTCGTAGAGTCTCTGTCCTGGGTCCGCTTGTTCAACGACCGATATGCGGAACATCTTGTTCAATGTGCGCATGACGCGCTCAACGTTCCCGTTGGCTTGGGGCCATTGAGGGGTGATCCGTCGGTGAGAGATGCCTCGCTGCTTGAGGAACATGGCAAACTCTGATCCTTGGAATGGTGGCCCGTTGTCGCTGCATACTTCTTGGGGAAACCCGAACATGGCGAAGACCTTCTCCAGTATTGGTCCCAAGTGGATGAAAGCCATGGACACAACGGGTTCTACTATGGGGTACTTTGAATAGGCATCTATGATTACAAGTGTGTGTTTTCCTCCCGGAAAACTCCCAAAGTCTATGCTCACTTTCGACCATGGAATGGTGCATGCTTCCTCGGTGATGACTGGGATTGGTCTCTCGGGGCCGCTTGTCAGCTGACACGGTGAACACCGGCGGACATATTCCTCTACCCTGTCCTCCAGTTCATGGAACTAGATTTTCTCCCGCATTCTTGCCTTCATTTTGGTTACCCCTTGATGTCCTCCGTGGGCTAGTTCGACTGCCAGATGTTTAAGACTCTGTGGTATCGCCATTCTGGACCCTCTCAGCAGGATGTCGCCACTGGTGGCGCTGAGCTCACGGCATATCCGCCACATTTTTGTTAGTGCGTCACGTTCCACCCGGCTCCAGGAGTTGGCCTAACGAAGGTAGTTTGTCCACGACCCTTCCTGCACAACACACAGCATCTTGGTGTATAATGCAGCAGCTTCTTTCGCATCGTCCAGGGTCATGCTCTGGGGGCAGGCCGCAAGGGATATTAGGTGTGCATTTCGCTCGACGTCCTCAGTCTCTTCCTCGCATCTCTGATGCGACGGGGTGTCTCGAGAGAAAGTCGGCTGGGTTGTTCGATCCTGGTCGATATACCACTTCCATTTCATACGGTTGTAGTTGAACTGCCCACCGCTCAATGCGCGGAGGTGGGTAAGGTGCCGTCCCTTTGAAAAGGGGCACAAGGGCTGTTGATCGGTGACCATGGTGAATGGTTGACCTTTTAGGTACAGATGAAAATGGTTGCAGGCCCATTTGATGGCTCAAGCCTCCCGCTTAATCTGGGCGTATCTTGTTTCTGTGGGCGTAAGAGACTTGCTGGCAAACGCTGGGGCCACCCAGTGGCCGGGTTCGTGTTCTTGAGTACTGCACCTAGGGGAAACATCACTTACAACAAAACTTTTACAACGCACTACCGTTACAACGCAACCATTACAACGCAAACTATAACAACACATTGCTCTGGGGGGCGCTATAGGATAGGGAATAGGTTAATTTACTATCCAATAACCTTCCCTAGTGTCCACGGGGACTGGAGTTGGAATAGTAAATTAAACTATTCACTATCCAGCACCCAGAAGCACTATGCGTTGTAATGGTATGCGATGTAAAAACCGCGTTGTAACAGCATGCGTGGTAAAAGCATGCGTTGTAACATCATACATCCGCACCTAGTCCTATGGGGCTCGCGTCGACTAGTACTTCTGTTTGTTTGGTGGTATCAAAGTAGGCTAGCGTGGCTTCTCCTAGGAGGGCATCCTTTACTCATTGGAAGGCTTCCTCCTCTCTTGGGCCCCAGTGCCAGGTTGCATCCGTCCTCGTGAGGGCCCGCAGTGGTTCCGCTCGGGTGGCCAAACCAGGTATAAACCTCCCACAGTACGTGGCCATACCCAGGAAGCTCCGAACATCTGTTGGTGTCGTCGGTGCGGGGGCATGTTTGATCGCCTGCGACTTCCTCGGGTCAACTTGGATGCCTTCCTGGTTGAACACGTATCCGAAAAACTCGAGGGATTGTTGGAAGAATTGGCATTTGTCTTTATGTAGGGTTGCTCCATACTCGCTGAGGCGCTTCAGTGTGTTGCAGAGGTGTTTATGGTGATCTGCGGCCGTCGCGGAGTGGATGAGAATATTGTCGCTCACGTTAAACACCCCAGGTAGGCCTGACAGTAGCTCTCGTATTGTGTTCTGAAATACTTCAGCTGCTGAGGATATTCTGAAATTTAGACGCTTGTATCTTCGCAATCCTAGATGAGTGCTGAATGTGGTGATGTACCGGCTTTGTTCTGAGAGGGGCAGCTGGTGATACCCCGCGTTCAAGTCAATTTTTGAGAACCATTTGGACCCATTTACATCTGCGATGATGTCATCCATTGTCGGTGTTATATGGCGTTCTCTTCGGATAGCTTTATTCGGTAGCCTCATATCAATGCAGAGGCGTATGGCTCCTGGTTGCTTTGGCTTCTCTGCAATAACCATCGGGGACACCCAGAACGTGGGCCCAGATACTTTTTCGATGGCTCCTTGTTTCTCCAGGGCCTCTAGCTCTTTCTCCACCAGTGGCCGTAGGTGGAATGGAAATCTCCTATGCCACAAGGCCACTGGGGCAACCGACTTGTCAATGTGGAGTTTGATTGGGTCGCACTTGATGCACCCAAGTCCTTGGAAGAGTTCGGGAAACTGGCCGAGTAGCTCCTCTACTTGGTATGTCTGGATCCTTCTTGCGAACGATATGAGTCTGAGGTCTTCTGCGGTGTGGCTGCTCAGGAGGGTGTCCGCTTCCCTGTCAATGACATGGATGATAGCCATCACCTCGAGGCCATCTGCTTTGATAGGCACCGAGATCTTGCCTTTTAGTGGGAGGGGTGTGTCAGCTCCATATGCGTAGATCCGGGTTTTCGACAGCACTACAGGAGGGCAAGGTCGTAGGCGTTGGTACTGTTGAAGGCCCATCACATTCACCGTTGCACCTGTGTCGATGACTTCTTTTATTTCTGCCCCCGCAATGTGGACCATGCACGTTGGCTGTGGCCGGCGGCGTTGTTTGAGTTCTCTCGCAAAGGACACCAGGTACGCCTCTCCTTCCTTATCCTCTGAGGAGTCCTCTACCATCTGTAGGTGTCTCACAGGTCTTCTCTGCGTGCTTTCAGGTGTTGCGGCGTCCGTCACGGATAGTTGTTGGACGGCTCGCGTTGGGGGTTTCTGCCCGCAGAAGTCTCCGTTCCTGGTGCGTCTCCGGCAAATAGAGGCAAAGTGATTAGGTATCCTGCAGTTGGTGCAGGACTTTCCTTGGGTGGTGCAGTCTTTGGCGGCTTGCGGCTCAAGACTGCAGTATCCACATCTTGACTTTGAGGTGTCTGCCCTCGATCTCCTGACAGTGTCTCCTCTGGGTCTGGTCCGAATGGCATCTACACATCCCGTCTTGATGGCGACGGACTTCGCTTGGGGTTTGATCAGGGCTTGATCCATCTCATTAGCTCTGGACTCAGACAGATCATGTGATCTTGCCAGTATCAGCATATCTTCAAGCGCGATTTTCGGCTGGCGTAAGATGAGTCCTCTCAAAGTCTTGTTGCGGCACCCCTGGATTAGCTGTCCTCAGATCTCTTTTGGTTGGCCATCTTCGGTGCATGTGCTGGCAAGCTTCCGGAGTCACGCGTAGAAAGTGTCCATCGATTCTCCCTCTCTCTGGTGGGCTTGTCTGAGATTGAATTGTTCAAAATCAGAGTTTAGCTGCGGGTCAAAATGACCGTTCAACGCTGTTACCGCCGCATTATAGTCATTCGCCACCCCGGTGTTGGGCAGGTGCTTGAAAAGTTTGAAGATCTCGTCCCGGGCGTAGTGTAATAGCAAGGACCTCTTTACCGCGTCATCCGTTTCCCTGGTAGCGACGAAATAGTTGTTGAGGCGCTCGATCCATATCTTCCACCAGGGGGAGACTGATGCGGGATCCTTTAATTCACTGAACAGGGGTAGGACCCCTGACGCCGCGTGTTGGAACGGCACGCGGACTAGCGCTGCTGCATGTTCATCGTCTCCCATGGCGTCCTGTTGCAGGAGCTCCTGGATGTGCTTGAGCAGATGGGGTGCCTTGTGCTCTAGATGTAGGCTTAGGTGGATATGGCGCCGGGGGACTCAAGTGGTGCTCCGCGCTAGGGCCTGTCTCTTTTGTTTGTTCCTCTGTTAGCTGGTCTGTTTTTTGCAGCTTTCCTGTGGGCTGGGGGTTCTTGGCAGCTCTCCTGTGCTCTGTGATGCGCCTTCCGCCTGCCCTGTCTAATGCTGACCGTGTAGCAGTGATTGGGTATCTGGATAACACTACGGCCCACGTGTGCCCTTCCTTATTTTTCTGGCCCTGGGACGACTTTATCTCTCCTCCTTTCCCCTCCTTCACTGCTTCCTCTTTTCTCTTTCTTCTTTCTTTTCTCTGAGTCCTCTCTTCACCTTCCCAGTGTTTCCCGGTAGGGCCCCTGGCAGCGGCTGGGCCAGCTGCTGTGGATTCCAGCGGAGGCGTGGCCACGTGCCCCGCGTGTGGATGTAGGGCGTCTTGCTGTATTTTTTTTTTTATTATTCCGGGCGCCTTTGACAGAGCACACTGACCTGAGCAAACCACTCCACGCGGGGCCGTTTACTCGGTGGGGGCGAGGTGCACACTCTCTCCAGGCGCTCAATTCCCTCCGCGTCGCATGGCTCACGGCCGCGGCGTGCAGCTCCTGACGCTGCCCCAGTACGGGCCGTGTCGTGTTACAAGCGAGGGTCCGACTCCCTCCACTTGTAGCCAGTGTCGCGCTGGGACCTGGGGGCACAAACAGACACAGCGTAGTATGGGCGGTATGCGCAAGGGCAAGAGCGCGCAGGAAACACACACGGAGCCCACACTTAGCTCTCGGTCGGAAGTGCTGACCTCGAGCGGCCGCCCCCCTTTTATTTTAAGCCCGCAGGCCACGCCTGGCCTCCGGATATAATGGGTGCGAGTAAGTTGGCCACTAGACCGCCAACTGTTACATCGTGCTGAGGCACCAGATGAGTTCTTGGCACTAAAGGGGACATAAGAACACAATATATCACTTATTTAGAGGAAACACAAAAAAAAGATTGCCCCAACGGTAATCAATGTACCGGAGTAATTATCAAATTTAAAAGAAGAGATTTTCACATAGACAAGGGAGACAGATTCAACATATTCTCCAGCCGCTATTGTGAATGTGGTGACCAGAAGTAAGTCTGTGGATGCAGATCCAAGTATGTGACCTGAAAAATACACTAGCAGACACTTCCTTATGTAATTGTTAAAGTGGAATATATTATTAGAAAATAGTGCATAGTATGGGTTTGGTTGAGTTAGCATAAATAAACTGCATTAACAATTGTGCTTGTCACAACAAGATAACTTTGGCTTCCTCTGCTAAGGATGGACTTGTATTGCAACATTGCAAAATTATGAGATAAATTTCATCGTTATGAATGTGCAGAAGTAGCTCTTTTAATCTCTCATATTTTTGCATTAATCAAACGTATGATTTCTTCTGAGCAACAATTTATGAATCTAAGAACCAATGTAAATAATGTACAAGTATGTGATATTTTAAAATAATAATGTCATTGGTGCTGCACAAGCACCATTTTTACTACAACCTATTTATGTAAAAGAATGCATGAATTTGTCTTATTTTGTGCAGAACATTATACAAGATGTGCTTTTTGGGGAGAAGAGCCAGATTTTCTGCCTTTCCTGTTAGATTTTATCTTCTGCTTGTTAATTAGAGAGGGCTCATAACTCTTTGATTACAAGGTCTGTTATGCTTCTTAAATTTCTTAAAGTCACATAACATTATTGCATGTATGTTGATTTTAGTTTATGCTAATTCCCTTGATGACTGATGAGTTTTGTGAGGCCGAAAATGTCCTCCTGCTCCGGTTTTCTTCTTTGCACTCCTGAAGTTCTGAAAAAACAAAGCTGCAAGAACCGGAATGCAAGAAAAACGAGGAGTTGTAGATCTCTTGATAAATAGGAAAGTTATTAATTACCGTTCTTGCAAAAATGAAGGGTTTTCCCCAGTGGTGAAGCATGCTCCCTCTTGTCAACAAATACAAATTGTAAATCGTCAGTACTGTCAGTGACCCAGCCGAAACAATAACTCCTACACATGTATACATTTTTGGGGAGTTTTATATTGCGCAAATTCGACCCAAAGGTATCAGATCGCTTTATGTGAGCACCAGTTGCGTTAAAGACTGACATATTCATTTTTTTGTTAGGCACGGAAAGATTTATTTATGTATTTATTTAATGATTTTTATATAGCGCTGGCTAGACACGAAGGTATCAGAGCGCTTTACATGAGGTTCCACAAAGTTACAAAAATTACATCAGGATACAGGATACATCAGATTGCTAGTTAAACATTCAAAGAGTATACAAAATGAGATAAATGGAGCGTAGAAGGGTAAGGGGGTAGGGGTAGGGTGAAGGGGTAAGGCGACAGCGAGAGGATGGAAAGCTGCCCCAAGTCCGGCTGGGTAAGTGATGGCCAAGGGGGAAGTCCACAACCCATAACTCATTAAATAAATAAATAAATCTCCTCTTTAGTTATCAGGTAGCTCCACGGGGCATCGGCCAAACAGCAAGGTCTCCGCTAAAAAACATATAAAGTGTGATTTGCCCAGAATCACAGGATGTTGAGCATCCCTGCCAAGACTTGAACCCGGTTCCCCAGCTTCGAGGCCGACCATTGCTTATTGGACCAACCAAGGTTCTTTAATGATACATTCCCTCATGTCACTCAAATGCCCTTCCCTTAATGAGAATATGGCAATTTTATCTCACAGCAAAAGGAATACACTGATGTGGGCTTCACCTGCAGACAGCTTTTTGCTGTCTGTTATTGAAAGGCCTCTTATGAACCATACCAGAGCTCACAGGGTTTAGCGCCTGCACATTGGATACCATTGAAGGGTTTTGTTCTCATTCTCATTTCATTGCTTCTTTTGCTTCTTTTTCAACTACTTTTCTTTCCCTTCTTGTGTTTGTCCTTATCATGGGAAACAAGACTACAACTATCAGAATGCGTTTTGGTTATCAAACAAAAGCCCAGGACTGCATCATTGTCTCCTTGGTGACTATCAAGTCATTCATAACCTACCTACCCGAAATTATGGAAAAGCGTAAATAAATATTAGACACCATTTATTTTTTATTGACGGTATTAATTGGTACTTGAAGGCGGCGCACACTTGTTCATTTGAAATCATAACTCAAAGTATGTCATAAATAAATGGTCAAACGCTCGTTGCATAGAGGACTGTTCCTTTCATATCTCATCTGAAAAGTGCACATTCCCTATGAAGAGTGATGACTTGTCAGCTATTTTTGTATTTAATCTGATTTAGTTATACTCAATATTTGTAATAATGAGCAAGTGTCTTTACACCATACATCTTGAACTTATTATTACAAATTCTTCCTTGAATGTACATAGGTTTTGGTACAGCACAAATGTGGTAAACAATAAACATTTTAATCCCTATCATAAAAGACACCTAAATTAATTAAAAACCACCTTGAACTTTCTTTTCTAAAGAAAGGCTAAAAGTCCAGAAAAGCATAAACACCTAGCACTAAAGTATATGCACTCATATGTGTACCTGCAGCTGCGACCCGTGCAGGTAAGAGCAGTGGGGAGGGGGAGGGGTGTCAACAGACAACTACGAGGGAAAATGTATTATTTATAACATTTTCCCTCGTCGTTGTATGTCAATATCCCCCCTACCTGGCCCTACTGCTCTTACCTGCAGGGGCCGCGGCTGGGTACCTTTAAAAAAATGAATGTCTACTTGACAGATTCCCGTGGTTTTCAATTTAGGGAGGATTCCGATCTTGTCTGGAAAGCATTCCGACCGATTCAGTTCCGGAATGCTTTCCGAACGACTAAGATCGGGGGAGTCCGACCAAACGATTTAGTTGCATCCAAATGTTTCCAGATGCGATTTGGTTGGACTCACATTGACTTCAATGGGAGCCTGTGTTCCGAACGTGAACACAGACTCCCATTGAAGAAAGGGGTTGCTTGGGAAAATCATGCACGCTGTGGTGGGCACCCCATGGGGCCTACCACACTGTGCATGGTTGAGAAGAGGGGACTCATGGGTAACCCCATGGGCCTGATTTGGAAGGCCCCGGGTGAAAGGGCACCGCTATGGGCCTCCAAAGACAGATTCTGACAGCAGTTTCGTTTCGAGCAAACCGAATCTGAACGGCTGTCCGAATCACTCATCGTAGTCGCTCGCTCGGAAACCAAGTTCATAGAGCTGTACGATTTGGGTCCGAAAGGCTCAACCCGATTCGGACAGCCCAAACATTTTCCGGGCATCGTAATCGGTTGTTCTGAACTGTGTGCAATTCAGTCGGAAACAAGGGTTCAGAATCCGATTCAGCAAACCCGAATCCGATTCGGAGCCCTTCCGAACGGCAACGTAATCACCCCCTTAGTTTGCAAATATTTTAACAAGACCAAGCGCATACCAATTATACTAGCAATTTGCTAGAATTCATGTGCTGCTTGAGCTTATTGATGGAAAGAGCCATAATTGGGGTGCAGTGGGCCCCTCACATCCTGATGCCCGGTACCACCACACCTTTTGCACTAATAATTACTCCTCCCATGGCTGCAAAAGGTACAGCAGAAGGGAGTGAATGAGGTGGTAGGTGATACATAGCCCCCACCTAACTACTGCCCGCAGTAAGCAGTAGATACCACAACTTGAGCAAGCAGACTTTCCATACAGCTTCCTGTCAACTGCCTAGGGTGGGCAGTGGATGTGAATTCTGAAGTCTCACACATCCTCACTGTCCACAATGGGAAGTGGAAGCAGGACACTCAAATCCCCTTGCTTCCCACAGTGTGATGTGAAGCTCAGGGCAGCACCTTTGCCCCTTCGGTGGCCTGTCTCTATATGGCTGAGTTCGAAGACAAACACATACATCACCAGTCCAACCCCTTTCGAGATAACATCATAATGTGGAAACGTTTTATAGATGATGTCCTAATTCTCTGGACTGGCCCTTCGACAGCCCATGGTGAATTCTTTGAGTGGGTCAATACTTTAAACCCGTTCCTACACTTTACCATGTCCTCTTCACCAAGGGAAATTGCCTTTCTTGACCTCACCATCAAACTGGAAGGTGGGTCCCTCAAAACCACCATGTACAGGAAGCCAACAGACAGAAATAGTCTTCTCCATTTTCAGAGTCACCATCCTCAGGCCTTACGCTCTAATCTTCCATTCGGACAATTTCTCCGGATAAGAAGAAATTGTAGCGAAGTGTCTGACTATAAGAAGGAATCCACTCTCCTCTCCAGGAACCTCCTTGACAGAGGATATCCGAAAAGTGATGTTTATAAAGCTAGGAAACGGGCTCGCAATAATAATCGAGAAGCTCTACTTGAGAGACAGGAGGACACACCGGTTGAGAACCAACCCATCACCTGTGTCACTACCTTCACCCCCCTGTCCAATAAAATCAGAAACACCATCAAACACCATTGGGGAATCCTTAATACAGGGGATCTAGTTTTGGAACAACCCAGGTTTGCTTTCAAAAGATCACAGAACCTGAAAGATATTTTGATTAGCACCAGACCTAAGAAAATTACGAAAAAGACTCAACAAACCCTTTGGCATCTTCCACCTTTCATGGGCCATTACCCATGTGGCTCTTGTGTTGTCTGTAGGTACACACTAACATTGAAAACCATCAAGCTCTCCGAGACTTTCAATTGGAAACTCAGGCACCACACTAACTGCAATACGACACATTGCATTTACCTATTGACCTGCCCATGCAATTTGCAGTATATTGGGATGACCACCCGCCCGATAAAGACCCGTATCATTGAACACCGCAGCAATTTCCGCTGTAAAAAAACCCACACTAAAATGTGCAAACACTTTGTGGATTCTAACCATAGCGCAGACTCCTTGACATGGGTTATTTTGGAATCTAGTCCTAACTGTCCGAAAAATGCTCTCTTCAGGAAGGAGCAGAGATGGGTCCATCGACTTTCCTCAGATAGCCGAGGGTTGAATGAGGATATCCCTTGGCACTCATTATAAGCCGCACACCAGCTATTCTGAGATACTTGATATGGCCCTGCATAATTCACATGGGCTTAAAACCTGGGTCAGGTCCTCACTGACTCACTTTGGGTGCATTTAACTCTAATAAACGCTAGCGGTCGCGTTTGCGGACACGCCTCCTCAGCGCCGGAGTCACGCCAGAGTCAGCCCGTCTGCGCCCGTCAGCGTTCCGGCAGCAGACGGAGCAGGACGGCTGGCTGGCCTTTACCTTTGGTTGGTGCCGCACTCTTTTCGGCTTTAGCTATGTGTTTCTCTTACTCCTCAGAGACCCTCTTAAATATTCGTCCTCCGGTAGGTCGCTGCCACCCTGTCTTTCCTGGTTGCCGTGCCCGTAGGAAAGGTTGCACGGAGTGCGGATGGCGCTTTCCTATACACAACAAGCCGATGTTGATCCATCAACCTATTTCTACCACCTGCCTACTCCTTAACACACGTTCCCTAGGCTGTCATGCGCTAGATATTTGGAATTTGCTTGTTAACTCTAATATATCCTGCCTCTTTCTTACAGAGACTTGGCTTAGTGATACCTCAGCCCCTGACTTAGTCAACGCCATCCCACCAAACTATTCCATCATCAGGAGGGACAGAACATCTGGGCGCGGGGGTGGTGTGGCTATCATAGTTAACAACCAGCTGCACTGCACTACCTTCCCGATAGACAATATTCAGGACACCGAGGCGCTCGGCTTCACACTTCATCTGTCTCCCCACCAGGCATGTACCGGCATTCTCGTATACAGAGCTCCCGGTCCCTTAGGCTCTTTCCTGGATGAATTACAGGTAGCACTTTCTGTCCCATGTCTTAAATCAGAACATTGTTTACTTTTAGGTGATCTAAACATACACATGGATGAGGCCATAAATTCTGACACAATGAAACTCATGGAGGTCACAACAGCATTAGGACTTACACCTTTCATTCATGATCCCACGCATAATAAGGGCCATACTTTGGACCAAGTTTTTTCCACCGTCCCTATTAAGGCACTTGCTCCTCAGCCAGTATTATGGTCGGATCATTACTTAATTTCCTTTTTCCTATTGAGTACCCTTCCCCCTAGACCAAATCCCACTACCTCTGTTAAACGACTTTCCAGGCCTTTTCATCTGCTCTCGAATGAGATGCTACTACAGGCCATGTCATGTTCACCCTGCACCTTGTCAGGTAATGTGGAAATCGATCTAGCTCATTACACTGACTGGATTACGACTATACTGGCGGATCTCGTGCCTGAGAAAGCCGCTAAACCCGGAAACAAACGTCCTTCTGCTCCTTGGTTCACATCTCAGCTTAGGGAAGCCCGTCAGAACTGCAAGAGAGCAGAAAGAGCCTGGAGGAAAGACTACAATCCTCTGGAGAAAGAAAAATTTAAAAACTCAACTAGATCCTACCACAAGATGATTTGGAGTGGGAAAAAATCCTATCTTGAACGTCGGATAGACGAATCTGTAAACTCCTGTAAGGAATGCTTTAAAATTGTCAAGGATTTTACTTCTCCGTCCCTAGGCATCTCTGCTCAGTGTCACTCAGAACCTTGGCTGACTGAACTGGCACACTATTTTGTAGATAAAATAACATCTATTCAAGCCTCTCTTGCTATTTACTCAAAACAGCCTCAGGATGCCGCTCTTGGTGCCCTCGCCTCTTCACAATCCACCCTCTCCTCTTCACAACCCACCCTCTGGGAATTTCCGCAGCTGAGCCTTGCTGCCTCATTAGACCATCTGACAAGCTTGAAGTCGGGCTCTCCTCTAGATCCTTGCCCGGTCTCTTGCCTTAACAAAATAGCCCCTATGCTAAATGGCCCCATAAATTCCATTCTCAATTCTTCATTGTCTTCTGGCGTAGTCCCCCAGGCCTGGAAGAGTGCTCTCATCCTTCCACTCATAAAAAAACCAGCTTTGGATCCCATCATACATGCCAACTACAGGCCTATTTCTCTCCTCCCCGCTCTGGCAAAGGTGGCGGAAAGACATGTGCACAGATCTATCTCTGACTTCATCGAGAATAACAATCTGTTGCACACCACTCAATCTGGGTTTCGTGCGAATTACAGCACAGAGACCACACTACTTGAAGTCACCACTGCCATCAGAGAGATCTTGGATACTGGAGGAAAGGCCATGTTGGTCATGTTGGACCTGTCGGCGGCGTTCGACACTGTTCCCCATGATACCCTCCTAACTCGACTCTGGGATTGTGGTCTCCGGGGGACGGTGTGGAACTGGCTCAAATCATTTCTAGCTAGCCGTCGACAAACGATCTGGGCGCCACCTCACTCCGCGGCTATGGCAACTCTGGAAGTGGGAGTCCCTCAGGGGTCTATTCTTAGCCCCCTGCTCTTTAACATCTTTCTGGCCCCCCTTGCAGAGGTTGCGGAGTCGTTTGGCGCTCAGATCGTGTCTTATGCTGACGACACCCAGCTCTTGTTCACATACGACAAGAATGAGGTGTTCGATGGGATCCGCATCAGAGGCTGCCTAGAAGCAGTCTTTGATTGGTTCAAAAGACACGGCTTAAAATGCAACTCCGATAAATCGGAGCTGCTTTTTTTTGGATGTGTCTCTGAACCAAACTGGAAAAGTTGGTGGCCACAAGACCTGTTTCCTCCGGTTAATGCAAGTACCAGGGCTAAAAATCTAGGTATCATCGTTGACAATGAGTTAACCTTTGGGCCTCAAATATCCTGTCTTTCGGGGAAATGTTTCGGGATCCTGCGGATGCTCAGGAAATTCCTCCCCTTGATTTCTATGAACCACCGAAGGGTCACTGTCCAAGCACTTGTCGGGTCGCGCCTGGACTATGCAAATGCCCTCTATCTAGGACTCCCTAAATATCTCGTGAGGAGACTTCAGGTAGTCCAAAATTCAGCTGCCAGGGCTATTTATGGACTTCCTAGACGAGCTAGTGCGTCTAACTTGCTGAAGGAACTGCACTGGCTTCCTATAGCCAAGAGGGCTCTCTTTAAAAGCCTGACGCTGACCTACAAGGCCCTTCATGACTCAGGCCCTAGATACATTAGGAAGCGCCTTGCTTTTTATAAGCCAAGCAGAACCTTGCGATCTGCCTCCTTGTCTAAAATGGTTGTTCCATCCATCAAGCGAACCAGACAAGGGGGGCGCTCTTTTCATTACCTGGCCCCGCGCGCCTGGAATGAGCTTCCCATTTCTCTCAGACAGGCCCCTAGTCTAATGTCTTTCAGAAAGGCATTAAAAACCTGGCTGTTTACCAGTTAACTTCGCTGTTCCTCTTATTCTGCAGTTATGTTTCCTCTTCCTAAAGGACCTCTTCGATAAAGCGCCGGGACACTCCTACTGGAGTAGCCGTTGCGCTATAGAAGAACCCAAATAACATAACATAACATAACAATAAGATCACCCATTCATTTTGGGTTGAGTTATACACCATGGTAATAATAACATTGGCCCATTACATTTTGATCGTACCAGCCATACAAAATACCATGTGACCACCTGAGTGATACAATGTACCACACGAGAATTGAAACAAATTTCTGTATTGAAAACATTTCCGGGGACATAATTTATGAGTCACAAGACAATATAATTTGGTCCTACTTACTAGACTCAGTAGACTTATTCATTCCCCAAACATACTCCGCCCATGAACAATTAGGCTCATTTGATCCCCTACAACATGGCCGACCTAGACGGGCTGTTTCTCTCAGATCGGGTCCACAATACTGCCTGCCCTTCGCATCATGGCAAATCTGATCACTCACCCGATCACGTGACAGACTCTTTCCGAAAAACAACCCAATTCCGCTAGTAAACATATCCTGGTCAGCTCTGAAGGATTTATATGTAATAATACCCGGGTTTCATACAAATGATGCATAAATCCACACTTAGACTTTATTGGCCCACTAACGATGAGGTTGGTTTGACCATTCAATCATGGCCGACCCAGTCACCGCTTTTGGCACGTGATTTCCACGGAAGGGCGGTAACAATTAGGATCCCGAGATACAGGTTACAATATAAACAAACACCGCGATCACCACCCATCTATCCGAGTTCGGCGGAGATGGGTAGGTGTCCCCACGTGGTCACGAGCTGATTAAGGTAAGATGCAATGGTTGATGGGGGGACCCGCTTCGAGGCTCTTTGTCTGGGTCTCTCTAGAACCTATGCCTGTAACTCCTTGCGGAGCGTCCACATTGCAGCCTACTTCGAGTCCTTGGAACTGTTTTCTTAAACATGTTTGCAATCCGTCTACTTTGTAGCTGAATCTGATGGCTTAACCTCGGTGTACCGACCCGCCGCCCACTTATGTGGCATTTAGTTCATGACCATTAGGTGAGTTTGGCTCTTGCAATTTAAATCTCTAAATCTTTAAATTGGTTAACATATTGTTTTGTAAAACCACCCGAAGTCATAGTTGGTGTCACTTTCACGTTTATAGCTCGCCCTGCCACTGTGAGCCATTATGGTGTTATTTGAGTTGCTTGCTGTTTAAAGATAATGTTTTTTAACCCTATACCTTCCTACTGACATAGCTTTAGTGTGTATGTGCACCCCACACTGCACGCTGATTCCACTTGGCATGCACAGATAGTGATTGCTTCTCAACACTGCCACAAGCATGCCATACTATGTCTGCATTCTGGCGCTGACCTTCCATGCCGCTAAATGAGAAATGTACTTCTAATGTCTATCTTTCTTTTTTCTCATTATCTAGGCATAGGACTGTCCACGGAGGTAAAATATACCCACACTACATACATGACACTGGCATGTTCTTGAATTTTTTATTCTCACATTTCTTCACCTTCTTGAGGTCCTGATGAATCGCGGGAGATTAATCCAATTGCGAGAAACATGTTGACCACTTATTATTATTTTCCTTAGCTCGACAAGGGTCACTCTACCTAACGAGGTGACACCAAGCGAGCTGGTATTCACGATTTTAATTGTAGGAGGGGGACCACCAGAATAAAATAGTTTCCGGCACCCCTTGCTGCATTTTAATTATCACACCAGGCTCACCTGCTCCCTTGCCCACACACCCGCACTTCACCATCGGGCAGTTTGGACACAAAAGATCTCCGCCAAAGTGCCCCTCTTTGAGGTGTGCCCGTCGGGGATTGCACCGCCCCCCCGACGAGGAGCAACCGCCGATGATGAAGCATGACATCCCTCGGGGTGTGTGAGGCAAACACGTCCAACACAATGGATGCCCCAAGGTGTAATATTTACACCTCCGGTCACGCCAGTCTTTACTTTTCTTTGACTTCCCCCTTGCTCTAGGAACAGTTCCGCACCCCCTTTTTGTTGAATGCTATTACGGACACATGCTGTAACTGGACCTTCCACTCTCTTAAGTGGTAACCAGTGTCCACGGATCAAGTGATCACTCTCCCTCCCTTTGATAAAGATATTTGCACGGTGCAAACCGTGGGAGTTTCATATTGGTGGGTTAGTTTTGACATATCCCCCACTTTAGCGACCCTAAATCCTTTAGGCGTGTTGCTTACCATTCTCACACCCCCAATTGGGGTTTGAGTCCCTTTTCCTCACGTCCCTTTAGGACCCTCCCTTTGACCCGGAGCACGACCCTTGACTTCCTCCACCATGGAGGGACAGGGCTTGAGCTTCGGCGAAGAGGAAGCAGCAGCAATTATGAGAACACCATCACTCTTCGGCATTGACGTCGAACCGAGCTCATCGAGCAATACAACTGAGTGGCAATCTTTGTCAGACCTCAAACGAGAATGGATAAGAATAACAATACATGGTACCATGATGGCTGAATACTTCAAGGCCAAAATTGCTCCTAATGGCCTGATTGTAAAAAAACTTTCCCAGAATTTTTTGGGAAGATGGCCAATTTAAGATCGAGTGGTCACAGGTCTCATGGAAATGCACCCATGACCTTTTGATTCTAATCGTGAACACGGCCAAACGATTAGCTGATGCTCTATTGGTCCGCATTCAAGCAGCAGAGGCCGCATTGAAGGCTGCGGCTCCCAATCCAGGTTTTAAAACTAAATTGGCTGATTTGAACAAAGAGATTGCGGAACACAAAGAGTACCTCATGAACCAAAAAGTGGCTAAACTGCAAAAGGACATTAAAAGATTCTCCAAAGAGAAAGTCTATCCTTATTTGAAGGATGATTATGTCCCCCCTGGAACAAGTTATAACTCGGACTCGAGCGCTACTTCATCAAGAAGAGGGTCGAATAGTGGCTCTGACAGTAGTGAAAGTAATGACCCCCAACAGATGCCACCTAAGCCTAAGAGGGGGAGAGGTCGTGGGCAAAACAACTTTCAAAATTTCCCGTACCAAGGGCAACAAATGGGCCCTCCATTCTGGCAGTTCCCACAATTCCCACACTTCCAACCGCCACTGGCCCCGCAATATCCCCAGTTCTATGCCAATCAAAACCCTGCACACCCTCCTTTTTTAGGCAGAGGTTGGGGCAGAGGGCGAGGGCGAAGAAGAGGGAACGCACAAGAAAAGAAAGTACAATGGGAGGACAAACGCCCACAAGGGATGGACACGAGGACCACGACTCGCTCAGGACCAAATTGAGTCTAGTGGTTAACTTAGCAGACCGTGTCTTAACCGAGGGAGAGGAACTTGTCCTCCAGAAAGGGTTGGGCTTCGTCCCCACCCCGAGGACTGACCTTTTCCAACAAACTAGAGAAATAAAGTCATTCTTCAGAAAAATAAGACTTAAGGCCTTCTTTGATGGCAAACCCTGTGTACCCACTGAGGACTCGGGTTTACATAACCCTTCAACCTTTACACCTCACAACGGGATGGTTCCTAACGAGGTTTTGACTTTTGAACAGACAGTTCTTAAGGAGATAAACCAACTGGATAGACAGACACCCTTCTCTAACATTTCCAACAACGAAATGTTGGTCTTAAGATCACTGGCAGACGACCCCCTCATCACCATCAAACAGGCAGACAAGGGCGGGGCGACAGTCCTTATGAATACTGCGGATTATGATCTGGAATGTACCAGACAATTGAATGATCGCAGATACTACACACCTATTCCCGGTGACCCAACGAGACGTCTACAGACCATAATTGCAGGTCTAGTGATGAGTGCAGAAAGTGAGGAATGGATTACCAAAAAGGAGGCAGAATTTTTGACAAAAATGGACCCCCGGGTACCATATTTCTACATCCTGCCAAAGATCCATAAAGGGACTAGTCCAGTACCAGGCAGGCCAATCGTATCAGGGATCAATTCGGTGCTGGAGCCACTTTCACAGTTTTGTGATCATTTCCTCCAACCTCTGGTGAAAAACATCCCCTCATATATCCAAGACACTACAGACGTCTTACGCCTTTTGAACTCCATTCTGGACACGACACAAATCGATCTCCTGATTACTCTAGATGTGGAGGCCCTCTATACCAATATCCCACAGAGGGCCACCCTAGAAGTAATAGAGGAGAGACTGGGCCTGGAAGTGTGGAACTCAAATACACCACAAACCTTCATCATGGAATGTGCCACCCTAGCGCTCACCGAAAACTATTTCGAATACAAGGGACAACACTACCACCAGACCCAGGGGACATCTATGGGCAGCACCTTTGCCCCTTCGGTGGCCTGTCTCTATATGGCTGAGTTCGAAGACAAACACATACATCACCAGTCCAACCCCTTTCGAGATAACATCATAATGTGGAAACGTTTTATAGATGATGTCCTAATTCTCTGGACTGGCCCTTCGACAGCCCATGGTGAATTCTTTGAGTGGGTCAATACTTTAAACCCGTTCCTACACTTTACCATGTCCTCTTCACCAAGGGAAATTGCCTTTCTTGACCTCACCATCAAACTGGAAGGTGGGTCCCTCAAAACCACCATGTACAGGAAGCCAACAGACAGAAATAGTCTTCTCCATTTTCAGAGTCACCATCCTCAGGCCTTACGCTCTAATCTTCCATTCGGACAATTTCTCCGGATAAGAAGAAATTGTAGCGAAGTGTCTGACTATAAGAAGGAATCCGCTCTCCTCTCCAGGAACCTCCTTGACAGAGGATATCCGAAAAGTGATGTTTATAAAGCTAGGAAACGGGCTCGCAATAATAATCGAGAAGCTCTACTTGAGAGACAGGAGGACACACCGGTTGAGAACCAACCCATCACCTGTGTCACTACCTTCACCCCCCTGTCCAATAAAATCAGAAACACCATCAAACACCATTGGGGAATCCTTAATACAGGGGATCTAGTTTTGGAACAACCCAGGTTTGCTTTCAAAAGATCACAGAACCTGAAAGATATTT
This sequence comes from Lissotriton helveticus, assembly GCF_964261635.1. Taxonomy (NCBI): domain Eukaryota; kingdom Metazoa; phylum Chordata; class Amphibia; order Caudata; family Salamandridae; genus Lissotriton; species Lissotriton helveticus. The sequence continues at coordinate 1,860,364,458 of NC_136065.1, forward strand.
TGATTAGCACCAGACCTAAGAAAATTACGAAAAAGACTCAACAAACCCTTTGGCATCTTCCACCTGTCGTGGGCCATTACCCATGTGGCTCTTGTGTTGTCTGTAGGTACACACTAACATTGAAAACCATCAAGCTCTCCGAGACTTTCAATTGGGAACTCAGGCACCACACTAACTGCAATACGACACATTGCATTTACCTATTGACCTGCCCATGCAATTTGCAGTATATTGGGATGACCACCCGCCCGATAAAGACCCGTATCATTGAACACCGCAGCAATTTCCGCTGTAAAAAAAACCACACTAAAATGTGCAAACACTTTGTGGATTCTAACCATAGCGCAGACTCCTTGACATGGGTTATTTTGGAATCTAGTCCTAACTGTCCGAAAAATGCTCTCTTCAGGAAGGAGCAGAGATGGGTCCATCGACTTTCCTCAGATAGCCGAGGGTTGAATGAGGATATCCCTTGGCACTCATTATAAGCCGCACACCAGCTATTCTGAGATACTTGATATGGCCCCGCATAATTCACATGGGCTTAAAACCTGGGTCAGGTCCTCACTGACTCACTTTGGGTGCATTTAACTCTAATAAGATCACCCATTCATTTTGGGTTGAGTTATACACCATGGTAATAATAACATTGGCCCATTACATTTTGATCGTACCAGCCATACAAAATACCATGTGACCACCTGAGTGATACAATGTACCACACGAGAATTGAAACAAATTTCTGTATTGAAAACATTTCCGGGGACATAATTTATGAGTCACAAGACAATATAATTTGGTCCTACTTACTAGACTCAGTAGACTTATTCATTCCCCAAACATACTCCGCCCATGAACAATTAGGCTCATTTGATCCCCTACAACATGGCCGACCTAGACGGGCTGTTTCTCTCAGATCGGGTCCACAATACTGCCTGCCCTTCGCATCATGGCAAATCTGATCACTCACCCGATCACGTGACAGACTCTTTCCGAAAAACAACCCAATTCCGCTAGTAAACATATCCTGGTCAGCTCTGAAGGATTTATATGTAATAATACCCGGGTTTCATACAAATGATGCATAAATCCACACTTAGACTTTATTGGCCCACTAACGATGAGGTTGGTTTGACCATTCAATCATGGCCGACCCAGTCACCGCTTTTGGCACGTGATTTCCACGGAAGGGCGGTAACAATTAGGATCCCGAGATACAGGTTACAATATAAACTAACACCGCGATCACCACCCATCTATCCGAGTTCGGCGGAGATGGGTAGGTGTCCCCACGCGGTCACGAGCTGATTAAGGTAAGATGCAATGGTTGATGGGGGGACCCGCTTCGAGGCTCTTTGTCTGGGTCTCTCTAGAACCTATGCCTGTAACTCCTTGCGGAGCGTCCACATTGCAGCCTACTTCGAGTCCTTGGAACTGTTTTCTTAAACATGTTTGCAATCCGTCTACTTTGTAGCTGAATCTGATGGCTTAACCTCGGTGTACCGACCCGCTGACCACTTATGTGGCATTTAGTTCATGACCATTAGGTGAGTTTGGCTCTTGCAATTTAAATCTCTAAATCTTTAAATTGGTTAACATATTGTTTTGTAAAACCACCCGAAGTCATAGTTGGTGTCACTTTCACGTTTATAGCTCGCCCTGCCACTGTGAGCCCTTATGGTGTTATTTGAGTTGCTTGCTGTTTAAAGATAATGTTTTTTAACCCTATACCTTCCCACTGACATAGCTTTAGTGTGTATGTGCACCCCACACTGCACGCTGATTCCACTTGGCATGCACAGATAGTGATTGCTTCTCAACACTGCCACAAGCATGCCATACTATGTCTGCATTCTGGCGCTGACCTTCCATGCCGCTAAATGAGAAATGTACTTCTAATGTCTATCTTTCTTTTTTCTCATTATCTAGGCATAGGACTGTCCACGGAGGTAAAATATACCCACACTACATACATGACACTGGCATGTTCTTGAATTTTTTATTCTCACATTTCTTCACCTTCTTGAGGTCCTGATAAATCGCGGGAGATTAATCCAATTGCGAGAAACATGTTGACCACTTATTATTATTTTCCTTAGCTCGACAAGGGTCACTCTACCTAACGAGGTGACACCAAGCGAGCTGGTATTCACGATTTTAATTGTAGGAGGGGGACCACCAGAATAAAATAGTTTCCGGCACCCCTTGCTGCATTTTAATTATCACACCAGGCTCACCTGCTCCCTTGCCCACACACCCGCACTTCACCATCGGGCAGTTTGGACACAAAAGATCTCCGCCAAAGTGCCCCTCTTTGAGGTGTGCCCGTCGGGGATTGCACCGCCCCCCCGACGAGGAGCAACCGCCGATGATGAAGCATGACATCCCTCGGGGTGTGTGAGGCAAACACGTCCAACACAATGGATGCCCCAAGGTGTAATATTTACACCTCCGGTCACGCCAGTCTTTACTTTTCTTTGACTTCCCCCTTGCTCTAGGAACAGTTTAGCACCCCCTTTTTGTTGAATGCTATTACGGACACATGCTGTAACTGGACCTTCCACTCTCTTAAGTGGTAACCAGTGTCCACGGATCAAGTGATCACTCTCCCTCCCTTTGATAAAGAAGCTCAGGGTCTGCTAATACTGGGGAGCCACATCAAGCTGTGGATGTCACAAACTGCAGTGAGCAGAGGATGTCAGGGCCTGCAGAGTCAGGAAACACTCACCTTCTTACTGTCCACAATGACCACAACTTCTTGCTGCCCAGAGTAGGTAGTAGATGTCAGGGCCTCTGAAGACATGAAACACTACTTTACTGCCCAAAAGTAGCAGAAAATGCTAGCCGTATGAGAGACACACCTCCCTGTAGCCAAGAGTGGGCAGTAGGGAGTAGAAGACTTCCATCTCTCACTGCCCACAATGGGCAGTTGTGCCAGGGCCTGCTCACGTAGGAGACACGGCTCTTGTTGCCCACAATCGGTATGCAGCCTGCATTACACAGGAGATGCTTGCTGCTGTAGTTCATGCCGATGCTCAGAAGATACAGCTCCTGCATCATTGAGTGAGTCAGTGTGTCCCCCTTTCACCGCACTCACATTTTTTATTCAGTGCTCAGTGGCTGTCTGTTTGTGTAAGAGAGAATTACCCTGGTTATGGCACTTCTGCAGGTGGGTGAGGCTTTTTAATGGTGCACTTTATGAATTTCTAACGGTGTTCACGTCTCCAGTCTTGAGCCTTTTCCTTTCACCCATGACTGTGTCACTCAGAAAAGTTGATATACATTAGTGCACACTTAGCCCTCTGTGTATTGCATGTGCTGCAAGGATAATTTTATGTTACTGATTACCACTAAATTGATTCTGTGAGGAAGCAAAACTGTTAATAAAAATTCTTTTCATGGTCTATTTGGAAAGCTGTGAGACTGGAGATGCACTGTGCCTCAGTCCCACATGAAATGGGAAAAACACCATGATAGACGGCTTGCTCAAGCCAAGGAACACATTGTTAAGCACACTTCACGGTTCACCAACTTCACCTATCTTAACACTTACGTTGTATTAGTATCTTGAACTCACACACTGGAAAACACTCACCCACACTTTAGAATACTGGCACGCCCTCTGATCTTTGAGTCATTTATACACTCACTCATCTTGGACTCACTCACACACTCATCTCATGCAGTACATCGCTCACACACTCCTCCTTCATCCTCACCCTGAAAAAGCTTGTGGGTGGTCAGCTCAACCTGCTGCAGATGTGTTATGCAGCACAGAGAGTATTCTGATCAGATCCAATTAGCCACATGCTATGACCAGAGACCACTTCTTGTAATCCTCACAATAAGCATTAACTTTAAACAGTAGACACAATATCTCGGAATGGACAGCTCAGTGCAGAAACCACCAAAGTGGGATTATGAACTAAAGAAATACCATTAAGGAACCTGCATAGAGATGAAAACCAAAATTGCATGCATATCTCTCACACCTCTTAATCTATCAGATTGCTAAGCGATGCATCCCATTACACGATAAGCTGCATGCACCCGAGTGAGCGGTACTCATACACAACATGGGAACACTTCCCATATAGCATCAAAACAAAGACAACACCCTTCGCACCACACACACTACATATAGTGTAGCTTTCTTCTCATGTAGGCAAGCTGCAAGAACTTTAGTGTTTCACATAGGGATAGTAATCACTATACAAATATAACAATACATTCAAGACACCTCCACCCCTCCTCTCCTGTCTTCTTGGCTCCATCCCTTTAGCTCCTGTCTCCTTGCAGTCGCCCATTTAATTCATGCCTTCTTGCGTCCATCCATTCAATTCCTGCATTCTTGGCTCCTATTGTCCTCATCTAACTGTTAAGGGATTACGGGGCATATTACCAACAACTAGCGATAATTATCGCTATGTTGGCTTAGCGGCAATATTTATATCGCCGTGCTGCGGCGATTTTTATCACTTAGGAACCTTGCTATTATCAAGGTTTATCTCCTACGCGATAAAAATCGGCCAAAATGCATGAATATTGCTGAAAAGTCAGCGATATTCATGCATTACCGAGCTAATGCTCTTAGCCATGTTATCCACCTACCATTGGATAACATGCTCAGGGGCAGGTGTTAGCTTTTGGAGATATTCGCGCTTAGCGCCAATATCTCCAAAAGTTGGTAATAGGAGATAGCGATGTTAGCGACTGTTTCCAGTCGCTAACATCTTGGCACGCCCACTTTGCATGTCATTAGTGATAAATTTCACTGACATGCAAAGCGGGGCCCAAGATGGTCGCTATCTCCTACTAGCTGTCGCTAACTGGTGTTAGCGACAGCTAGGTAATAGGGAGATAATTTTATCTCTGCTTTCTTGGCTTTTAAAGCCAAAAAAGCGGAGATAAACCCCCTTGATGATATGCCCCTACTTCCTTAATTCCATCTCTTCTACTATTTACTTATTGTATCTTTACCTTGCGTACTCGCCTTCTTGCATCCATTCCACCAGCTCTTGTCTTCCTGTGTCCCTTCCTTCAACTCTTTACATCAATAGTTTGTATAGTATGTTTAAGCTAATGTAGTGTTTAGTAATAATGCTTTGTATTTTCCTTCCCTCTAGGCCAGAGGTCTTCAAACTTTTTGGCTCAGAGCCCCCCCTAAGCAAAATGTTTTGAGGTCGGACCCCCCTCCAAAATTTATTGCAAGGATTGGGGGAGCAGGAGGGGCATGACTGTGCGCAGGGGGCAGGGCTTATGAGATGATTTCAAGATAACTTTTTCTATAGCTTATAACCGGACTAGCTATGAGATTTATAAAACAGCAAAAACATACATTATCCCAAACATACTTATTCCCATAATTGGGGGTGTTGAGCCCCTCACACTCTTGGACCCCAATGCAACTACAACTGCTGCACTAATAACTGTAGTCCTGAGTAGCAGGCTATCTCCTCTGCATCTTTTACCTCTTCCCCACCATGACGGACCATCACCTCGGTCCTAATGCTAGAAAGGAAAATAAGCCGCCAGGCCCTTTTTTTAAAAGGTACAAAGCCATAATTGTGATGCAGCAGGCCCCTTAAACTCCTGGGCCCCCGTCCTGCTTCATCTGCTTCCTTAATGATAACCAGCAGTGGCCACTTACACACCTGGCAGCAGTTCCAGCTCCACTAGTCAATGGCCCTTTTAAAAAAAAGAGAGACCACCTATATTGTCCCCTTCTTTGCAGTATCTCTCTGAAGAAGCTGTCTCTAGCCATTTGTAAACGTAAAAATGAGTTCCCATACAGTGCTCCCTATTCTGGGCCTTCTCTTTGACAACACCTATGAATCTCAATCCTTTCCTCTGTCTCCTATACCATTACTGATTAAAGTGAGGCCCCAGGGGTCGAAAGGATTAGGGCTCTTCATCTGAATGCAACTGTGCTGGCCTTCAACCTGCCACCCAATGGACTCAGATTTAACACAAAAACTGCCCCTAAATGGTAAATGCTGCCTTTGACGAGCCTCTGCCTGAAAGTGAAAGGTGTGGTGGTAATGCAGAAAGTTAAAGAAGAAACCACCGTTAATTGATTAAGTCCCTTAAAGTCAGGGACACTGGACTTATGGGTTTTTGCAGCAGCAGCGTTTTCCACACAATTATGAGTTTGCTACATAATCCATACTCTGCAGATTCCAACAAAAAAACCTGATTCTAGCTCAAATGGAACAAACGTTACTTAAAACGTGGCAAAGTGTTCGGGAGCAGTGGAAGGACCTTTGCAAAGATTGACCGGTAATCTTGTAGTTGCTTATTGCTGTATTTGGGTGTTAAACTGGAACTAATGAGGTGAAATATTTCCCTTGACAGTATTGCCATGAGTTAAAATGACAAAATAATGAAGTAATGCTAACCGTATAATGTGGCGCATTGTTCCGCATAATTTACCTGATCCTGCTGCATAATTTAGTCAAACCTGCGGCATGATGTGGTCCTCTCCTGATGAGTTATTGCAGCAGCTCTGCTCAAAAATTCATGGTTGCAAAGATTTGAATTTCACACATTACTAAACCAATTCTCCCCCCCCCCTGCTACCCCCTTGCTATCTTACTCTCAGCAGGAAACAAGCAGATGTTACCCTGATGTGCACCCAATGTAAAGGTAAAACCAAGTGCAATTCACACTTGCTGAGACTGCATTGAGATGTGGCGCACTGTGAAAGGCCTAGTGTTATTGACAGTTGTGGAAGAGCACCCATAAAAGGCAGTATTTAATTTTACAGAACACTGAATATAATATTGCTCTGTTTTGGTCATAAACGTAAAAAAAAGAACGAAACAATTTGACATAGTATAGACATGGATGATACAACCAGCAAGAACATGGTAGCCTTGGCGTTTGAAGAAAGAAGAAAGCCGGTAAATATGTGATATTAGTTTTCTACCAGCAAATTCATATGGTGGATGCAGCTCAATTTACTCAAGTCAGTCATTTTCCAGGTTAGTTTAATCACACTCCAATTTTTCCAAGGGTCAAATGTTTTCTATCACGAATGGAAAACCTCTGGCACACGTTTCATTATTTTGGCCAATAATCAGAAAATTATATTTCTTTTATTTTGAAGAGCCTAAAACAATGCTCACAAATGAGGGCAATGAGGTCCCAAACGAAGCGCAATGGCTAGAATATTCTTCTTATGGAGTAACAATCTTCCAGACTGGCGCCAAATAACCATAGACACATTTGTTGAAAGTAAAACACTGTTTTTTGGTAGTTTTCAAAATGTGTTATTCACATACAACCACTGACTGTGGGCCTGCTCGTGCCCTCCAGTGCCTTTGGAGTGAAACAGGACATGCAGACGAGGTCTCACGGTGGCCCTGGGACTCGACCTCACCCTGCTGCCAACTTGCTGAACCTTTGTGACAATCGCTGATGATGTGCACTGGCAAGGCAGCTTGGAATTGCTGGTGAGTGCTCTTCTCTCAACATGCAGAGGATAAATCTTCTCTAAACAGCTGCACCACATTAAGGGGGACCTATAAAGACTATTTGGCACTAAATAGCTGGTTTGGGTTAGAACACAGCGAGCGTACATTCTACCTTTTACAGAGCATGTTAACAAGTAGCAATATAAAAATAGCCTACACTGCTACAGCTTGGAGGCTAGATCGGGCTTTTTTATTTTTTTTAGCAAAATCTTTGACCCTGCCAGCACACGCCCTCACCCCCACCCCCATGCCACTGATCACAGTTCACACTTCTCGTCTCCGAGCAAATGAAGACAGCCTCGAAATGCCGCAAATTAACATCGCTGCACTTCCAGGCCATCTTCATTTACATGTACTTTCAGAGGCATTTGCGTCCCCCTGGGAACCCATCGGCGCCCCCCCAGGGGGGCGTGCCCCACAGTTTGAAAACCTCTGCTCTAGGCAGTAGTTGTGGAACAAAACCCAAAATTATAAACTTTGTGGTGTGCACAAAAATATTCTTACTGCTACCTTCATAGTGGGACTCTCTTCCACCACATTGAACACAATTAAAAACAAGAGGAGTTCAAAGGCAAATTCGTGAAAATTTACTCTGCGTGACTAATGGAAAGTTTAGAAATGGAGAGTACACCATCACACCATCACCAGATAAATCTCTGAGTCTGCTATTACAAATCACTGAAGGAAGTGTAGAAACTGTAAGTACACAAGATGTGAAAATGCTGCTACCGATGGCTAAAGAAAGTGAAGAAACTACAAATGTGCAACTTGTTTCAGCAGTATTGCCAAACAGTGAAGAAAAAAGTGAAGACATTATGAGTGAGGATGTGGAATTATATTTAGAAGAACTAGAATTCTTCTAAAATCAAGCAATAGTCAGTTTTGTAAGAATTTGTACCCAAATGATAGAAGGAACTTTCTAAACAAACCTTGACATGATACAGAGTTATGAAGGTTTGTTATTAGAAGTGGTCAGTGCATGCTTAGAGCACCCTTCCCACAAGATAATAAAAACCAGTGCTTTTCCTCAAAGTACTACTACAATGCAAATAGGACTAGAAATACAACTCCAATACTTAGGTTGTGCTACTTTTTAAAAATAGACAGAGCATACTGTGAACCTGGAGATAGAAAATTGGCATCCTATCACCCAGAATGATCTATTGGTATAAAAGATTTGCAATACATGTCTCGAAAAATTAAAGAACATGAAATGGTGCGCTCATTGTTAGTGGTTTGTGCTGTACATGGAAGATGGAGGCACAATGATACCAACGATACACAACTGGAGTCAGACTACAAAGAGCAGGTAAACTATTGAACACAAATTCCGAGTAGGATCATCAATGTTACACTCATGTTGTGAACTGGCAATTTACATTTTAGAGGACATAGAGAAAAACTGGGAGAAAAAGATGGTCAGAACACTTTGGCAATCATTGAACTTTTGGCCAAATAATATCCTGATTCATACCAACTGATTACAAAAGAGAGAAGTGGTACAATTATTGAGTCCTGCTATACATAATGAGCTTATTGAAATGCTTTCAAATAAAGTACAAAATGACATAGTAAGTGAAATAAAAAATGCCCCATTTTACTCTGTTATAATGGACACAACACAGGAAATTAAAAAAGAAGACCAATTAAGCCCGGTTATCCAATATGTAACACTATTCATTAGTGATGAAGAAATTCTAACCAAAGTCAAAATTAATGAAAGCTGGTTGGGTTCCATAAAATCACAGACCAACATGCTGTGGGTATAGCAACATAACTTGTAAACCTGATAGAGGACAGGAGCTTAATAAATGGAGAGAGCAAGGGTATGATGGTGCCAGTGGTATGTATAGTGGAGTGCAAACAAAAATATGACAGAAAAAACCCAATGCAGACTATGCACACTATGCTGCTCATAACATAAATTCAGAATTGAATAAAGCCTGCATGCACATTCCTGAATTTGCAGAAATATACAGACAGTATATATTTTTCAATCTATGGGCATCATTATGTTAACGGGCAAAGTCCGCCCGCCACCGCAACGGAAAAAGGGACTGCCCGCCATAGGTGTGGCGGCCCGCCATGCCAATCAGGAGGCGACCGCCACCATAGCGGTCGCGATCCGCATTTTTCATATTGCAGCAGGCGGTGCTGTAAACAGCACCCGCCGCAATGTGAAAAATTAATGTTGTGCATTTGCAAACACAACGTGACAGGCACCGCATGGTGCCTGCCATCTTGTTCATGCAAATGTAGGGAGGTACCATGGGAACCCCCCATGTGCACCCTCCACCCACCCAACACCCCGGTCCCCCAACATAAAAGACTGCATGCCTTTCCATGGCGGCAATGCCGTCATAGAAAGGCCAATCTCCACCTGCATCTTAATAAGAAAGGCGGTGTCTTGCAGACACGCCACCATAATATGCCCCTTTTTAATGCCCGGTCGACCGGCGGAAAAGCGACGGACGGTCTTTCCATCCGCCGCGGACCCACCAGCCATACTAATATGGCGGGGGTCAATCAGGCATAGATGGGGGTGCAGATCTCCCAGCAGGGGCAATCCGCCCCAAAGTATCAAACAGTGGGAGATAGTTACAATTACAACAGAAAACACAACTCATTCAAAGCCAACATTGAAGAGACTCTGTCCAACATGTTAGGCATCCAGACATGATGCTCTGTTTTTTCTATGCTTTCATTGTATGGATATTAAGAAAGCACTCACTTTTTACTGCTGTCTAAAAAGGTTGACGGGTGTACAGAAGCTCAGGGTCTTAGGAAGTGCATGGAGACATTTGTGTTAATGGTTGTGATCTAGTCCAAAGTGTTGGAAATAATGAACATTGCGTCCAAACTGCTTCAGTCTAAAGATCTGGACCTTTTTACAAGCATCAAATATGTCAAGGAGTGCAACAAATAAGTTTGCCAGTTTCAGAGGGAAGTTTGAAGATGTTAAAAGCTCAGCATCTTCACTTGTAGCTGCACGGGGAATTCAATTGTATTTTACATAAAAGACCACAACACAAAAAAGTCTTCAATGAACTCTGTGACGAACAAAGGTTATGCAACTCCAAAGACAATTTTAAGGTGTCCGTGTTTTATACTAACATAGATATTGTTGTTAATCAGATAAAAATGTGATTTGCTGGTATGAACACCATAATACAACACTTTTATTTTATAATGCCATCAGAAATACTCACAGCTAGTGAGTAGGAGCTGTTTGAAGCAGCCATGACCCTGTTTTAAGTATTGTTTTCTGCTATATCAGCCTGCAAACTGTACTATTAACTTCTTCAGGCTCATTACCACCAATTAATGTTTGTACTCATAGTGTGATTCTCTAAATGCATCTATCCTTTGAATTCTTTGAGGAAGTAGTAAGTAATATGGTATTCTGACAGGATGTCACATGTTAAATATTAGTTATTGTTTATGAGCTACCACAATATTTTAAAGATATGCTTATAGAGGCAAGAAGAAATGTATTCAATTTAACCTGACATGTATGCCCCTCCTTTACACTTTATTTTGCACAGACAAAAGAGCCATCATTTGAGTAAACAGGTTTGTTTTACATGCTCTTGAACTTGTTATTTTTTTACCAGCCAATTTGAAATATTTGTGCCTTCATACACTAACAAAAATGGCATTGTTCCGCTAGATTGGTTTAATGTTTATGCTGCTGAACTTCTTATTGTTTTACAAGTCACTTTGAAATATTTGCACCTTCATGTACAAACAAAAGGGGTATTGCTTGTCTAGACTGGTATGATGATTTATGCTGCTAAACTTGTTATTGTTTTACCAGTTGCGTTGAAATATTTGCACCTTCATGCACAAACAAAATGGGCGTTAGTTTGACTATATTGGTTTGATTTGTGTATGCTGCTATCTGCTGGACTTGTTATTGTTTTACCAGTCACTTTGAAATATTTGCGCATTCAAAAAGGGAATTATTTGCCTGAACTGGTTTGATTTTTGTATGGTGCTGTACGTATTGTTTTGACAGTCACTTTGAAATATTTGTGCATTCAAAAAGGGAACTATTTGCCTAAACTGGTTTGTTTTTTGTATGGTGCTGTACTTGTTATTGTTTTACCAGTCACTTTGAAATATTTTCACCTTTATGCAGAAACCAAAGGGGGAATTGCTTGACTAATGTACCATCATTTTTGTATCCTGCTGGACTTGTTTTTTCATGCACTTTGAAAGTAACTTACCCTTGATGAAAGAAAAAAAGGGGGATTGCTTTACAAAAAACGCTTGATTTTTGTTTTAAGGCTTGACTGGTGATTGTTTTATTATGCACTTTGAAAGTATTTGCGCATTTTCCTCTGCTTTACCAACTGAAGTTAAAATAGATTCTGTCATTAGGAACTTGCTGATATGGTTTGTTTTTATTCTACATGATGTGTTATTTATGGGGTTGTTTGCACTTGTCTGTATTACATGTGGTTTCAATCATGTCATTAGCATTGTTTACACTACAGATATGATAAATATAAACAGACAAACATTTGCATCAGTGTTCCGAAGCATCCAAGCAGTTTTCATCCTCAGCCTCCTTTGCCTGCCTGTTTTTATCCTGCTTACTAATAAAGAGTGAGTGAGTGAGTGATGATATTTATAAAGCCCACTAATGCCGAGGCGTCTTGGCGTTATGCAGGGTAACTGACGGAAAGTGCTGGCAACTGTCCTATCAAGTGAAAAGCCACGTCTTAACTTCCTTCCTGAACCGCATGTGGTTGGAGATTTGTCTTAACTGTTGTGGTAGTGAGTTCCAAAGCCTCGAGGCCAGGTGGGAAAAGCTCTTCCCTCCCCAACGTCGACTATTAAACTTGGAAACCATAGCCAGCCCATGAGAGGCAGACCTCAAAGGTTGTGTTGGCATGTACCTCGTAAATAGGGGTTGAAGATCGGAGGCCCCTGCTCCCGCCTCGGAACTGGAAGCCAGTGTAACTGCTTGATGGCCTGTGAGGTGGAATGGTATTTGAGCAAGCGGAGGAGCAAACTGGCAGCGGCATTCTGAATTGATTGCAACTTGGCCAATTTGGCACACCCTGCTTCTAGGTAGAGGGCATTGCCATAGTCTATTCTAGACAGGATAGTGGCAATGATAACCGTTTTCCTAAGATTGTAGGGAATGAACGGCAAGATCTTTCTAAGCCCTTTGAGCACAAAGAAGCAGGCAGACACCACCTGGTTCACCTGTGGTAACTATGCCAGATCTTTGTCAAAGATGAACCCTAGGTTCCTCGCTTTCGCCACTGGAACCAGACAAGCTCCTGCCGCTGTGGGCCACCAGTTGTGGTTCCAGATGGACACTTTCTGTCCAAACTCAAGGACTTCTATCTTCTCTGTATTCAATTTCAAGAAGTTCAGGTTCATCCACTTCATGACTTCTGACATACAGCCGGCGAACTCTGCAGCCTTGGAGTGTACAGAGTGTGACACAGAGACGATCAGCTGAGTGTCGTCAGTGTATGACACCAGCTTAAAGCCCAGATTCTTTATTATCTTGGCCAGAGGGGCAACGTAAATATTAAACAGGATAGGCGATAGCGCCAAACCCTGAGGAACTCCTCCAGGAAGGGTAAAATTATCAGACTGATGGCCATTCCAATATATGACTTGCTCCCTGTCAGACAGAAAGGAGTAGAGGAGAGCTAGCGCTAGGCCTTTGACCCCGATATCCTGCAGCCGCTGGATAAGTATCTCATGATTTACGGTGTCAAAGGCCGCTGTGAGATCCAGCAGCACCAGTGTGACCCTGCCTCCCTCATCCATCCCCATCCGGATTTCCTCAGCTGCCATCAGCAAGGCAGTCACCGTGGATTGATTCACACAGAAGCCGTGTTGAGTGCTGTCAAGGAGGTGCCATGTCTCAAGATAGTTGGATAGCTCCCCATTCATGGCTTTCTTCGCTAGCTTGGCTGGCAGCGGCAGGCAGGAGATGGGGCGGTAGCTCTTCTCATCAGAGGGATCTAGCTTGGGTATCTTTAACAGAGGCCGAATACAGGCCTTTTTCCTAGCTAGTGGAAAAACTCCCGAACTCAGGACCTGGTTGAGAACCAGTAGTAGTAGGGCACTTATTTCTACAGGTGCCACATGGTGCACAAAGGGTGGACAGGGGTCCATAGGAGAGCCTGACTTGGTGTTCAACAATAAGTCGGCTAGCATGTTCTCATCCAGCAGGGAGAACGATGAAAGGTAACTTTGTACTTTGGAAACACCGTCACACCCGCTTTGCTCCATCAGTATACTGTCTGCTACAGAAGACAGATCATTGTACACAGATTGCACGTTGTTCTGAAAGTAGGTAGCCATCTTGTCAATGAATGCCTTATCAGGTTGAAAGCTGGCGCTCCGCGGCAACTAAGTAGGGTGTTGACAGTAGAGACTAGTTCTCTGCTGGAATGGGCGGCGTCTTGGATTTTCCTAGAAAAGTAGGAGGATTTCGCCTGAATTATTAATTTCTTATAGTCCTCTAATGCAGCACAGTAGATGTTCTTGTGGGCTGGATCATAGTTCGTTCTCCAAGCCCGCTCTTTCTGTCTGCATTTAATTTTGGCGTTTTTTAGCACGGATGAATACCAAGGGGCAGACACCCGTTTTTGCCGCTCTCTGAAAACCTTCTCTGGTGCTACCTGATTGGCAGTATTAAGAAGGCTAACTTGCAGCGCCATAGCCGCCTGGTTGGCGTTGGAGCAGGCCGCTACTCTTTCCTCAAGGGCACCAAGTAAGTCCGACCTGGTAACTGACTTCCTATTTACTATTTCATGGTGGGGGACCTAATGTAAAAAGTTCAATCGGGTCGGGGACAATCGATATTTGCCCGGCGGTATTGCCTCTGTGACCCTCTAGTTATTTAAATCAATGAAGAGGCAGGCGCTGGAGACTGGAAAGCAGGAAACAAGGTTTTTTTTATTCTCTCCGGAGGAGAACACAACGAAACGGACAGAAGGTATCGTTCTGAGGTGCTCTAACTGTATTTCTGAGGCCTGGCCTCTTATACCCACATTTATGACTTTATTGTAGATTACACATACATGTTTAAAGCTTTGATGTACGGAAAAGACATTCTCGGAACTCCCCTTTGGGCCCGTTCCCACACACATTTACAGTTGAAGTCCCCACCCTAGTCACAACGGGTGATGAGCATCGCGCAGCTGGATAATCCGCCGATTCACGGAATGTGGGTGGGGGCTTTGATCAACCCGGGGATTCTTTGATGGGGGAAGCTTTCTATTGTACGGGGAGGGGCAAGGATGGTATCGGCAGAGCTGGGTGTCGGCTTGGGAACGGGGAGGACAAAACGGGCACACGGGGAAAAGGGGGTTTGCATCTAAGGGCCGGAGATCATGAAAGGAAAGCAGGGAGGTGTCGCGCTGGGAACAGGATGAGGGCCTGGGGCAGAGCAGCGCCGAAGAGGGGTTTATGACTCAAGGCAGGTGCAAGCAGGGGGTGGTCAGCGTGCAGGCTTAGTGAAGGCAAAGGGCTATGTCAGGGGCCAGCGGCATGCAAAAGGGTTTGTTCTGATCGGGGCATCTTAAAAATGGCGGGCGCGCACGACAAAAGTGTGGCATCAGGGGAAGAGGCAAGATGGCGCAGATAATGTTCACCAAAACGCACTAATTTTCCACAGTCCTCCCTTTAACATATTCAAGACATCTTGCTGGTTCATTTTCTATTCGGTTCTACTGTGGTGAGCATGAGAAAGAAAACGGTAGGAACCCTAGATGAAAAAGAGTTGTAAACAATACATTTTGAGGTTTCTAGTTTTTAGGAGGTGCACCTATTTGATAAACTTTGATAAATTTGTTCAGCAGGAAAGTCATAGGAATGAAATACAAAAAACGGTTCTGCAGCGAGAGCAGCAAGTACATATCATAACGTGAACTGGCAGGTTATTGCATATTTCGGATTCGGATTGGAGCCGGATCAATACAATGGCGGCTGGGAGAGAAATGAGGCGTAGCAAAACGGTGGTTGAGGATGTCAAATGTTCGAAGTTTACGAGTTCTCATTGTTCTTTGTGGTCTTTCGTTGGCGCTGTTGAGCACCGGCGGTGGAGCTACGAGTCCAGCTCTGTTCTAAGTTCTGCGTTGCAGGGCACGACCCTTTCCTCGCGTCTCCGGTCGAAAAGGTCCTTTTCGCCCTGTGTCCTTTGAGGTGATTGTCAGAAAGTTCAGATGGAAGAAGAGCGTTCAAAACAGTCCATAGGGTAGGTCAGAGGAAAAAGGGGGATGGAGCAAGGCCAAATTGGGAACAAACTAGGGGAACGAGAGACTTCAAATAGGCGGGCGTGTGACGGAATTCAGAGAGCGGGGACTTGTCGACAGGCACTGGACGTCGAGCAGGGGCATCAGGTCGACCCTTTCTTTTCATGCTGTCGAAAACAGTGCCTCGTCCTGCAGCTCTTTTCAGTCGTGGTCTCGCCTTGGCTAATGTCGCAGGTGTTCCTTAGTCTGCAGTCGGGCCTCGTGCTCCCACATCCGGTCCTTCTCTCCTCCAACAGCAGTACCCTTAAACAAGTTTGAAAAGACAGTCTTTAGAAAATTTGCAGATGAAGATAATCAAAAAGTCTATTTCTCTCCCAGCTCCAAGCAAAGAATGAAAATGTCCGTTATATTTAATGTTCACAACTGGCATATGAACGACCGGTGACGGATCTGTTGGATTTACTATGACTTTCCTTCATAATTATTTATTACAGGCATGACAGTTCATCTGATGGTAACCCACCTTCGGGAGACAAATCCGGCAAAGATATGCCGTTCTCTAGAGTTTTACATTTACAAAAGGGTACAGTGAGTCGTCAACATGGTACTACACAGGTATTTTGCTGAGAGACGAACATGGCTAAACATTTCCTTTCTATCGGTGCATCCTGCTTTTCAACTACTGCGGGGTTCATTTTGATGATTTTTTTTTACCTTGGTCTAGTCTGTTAACCTTGTAAAACATCATTCTGGGTCCTACGTAACCTTTTACAGCCCGGTTACTTAACTAGGAAGGACAGGGGTTTTATGGGAAACAACCAGGGACATAGACAGGGGAGGTAACGGGGGTGGTCACTTTTCCGGTTTGGGTATTGCGACAATTCGGGGAGGGGAGGGTCGCGTATTCTGAGGTCCTTGTGTTATACTATAGGAGCCGTTTGACATGTAGTTCCCTTATTTCGGGTCAGATTAGGGAACCTCTGTCGTCTTGCCTGTCCTTTCCCTTACGGCCCAACCTGGGTTCATTGACTTCTAGCGGAAAAGGAGAGGTAGTGACGCGGCTTCAGGGTGATTGTATTAGAGACAAGTTTTTGTGCAAATACTGACGGTATTTGACGCCAATTAGGTGGTGTGCTAGGGGTGGCAATCTGCCAATTTCGGGGCTAACCACTCGGAAGAGTGGTAATGCAAAAATAGAGAGAGAGAGAGAGAGAGAGAGTGAGAGAGAGAGAGAGAGAGAGAGAGAGAGAGAGAGAGAGAGAGAGAGAGAGAGAGAGAGAGAGAGAGAGAGAGTGCAACGGCAGGCTAAATAGTACACGTGCAACAGAGAGGGTGGCAGTGTATTCAAGAAAGGCTATTTAGTGCATTACACAGTAAAGGGCATTCACGAGTCTGCGTTAGAATCTTGTAATCATGCAGTTTGAGCATTAGACAGGGTAGAGGGGACGTGCCTCGAGAAAAAAGGAAAGGAAAAGGAGGTACCATGTTGTCGCACTTTCTCGCAGTCTCGGTCCTTCGACCAGTTGGGCCAACGCCTCAGTCACACACACACATTCCCTCATAGTTTCACATCATACGTGACATGGGTTCATTCGTCCGGTCTGGTTTAAGGGTGATCACTTTTTATCAGGTTGTGCTAATTTTTCGGGTTTGTTCGATACGTGAGTAGTTTGCAGGCGTGCTTAGACACCACCCTGCGGCGCTAGTCCGTTTCGTGTATTTAGACATGGCAAGGTCTCAGATCTTCGCCACACCTCAGCTGTAATCTCTGATGTAACCTGCAGAAGGAGGAAAAAGGGGGGGGGGGGGGGTGGGGGAGACAGCATTCGCGCGCATTCAAATACATGGATTCATAAGTCCTTTACTTACCTCTTACTCGTCTTTTCCTCCTTGGGGCAGGGTCCCCGGGGATATGGTTTCCGGAGTCGAGGGGGGGGGTAGTGTGTTCATGTAGGGCGTGTGCGGGGAAACATAAAAAGGAAACCAGAGGTGCCTAGTGCGAGGTATCTAGTCAAAGGATATATCTCACTATCGGGATCCTTAAACCTCTTTCAACGCCGTGGCGTTCTAAAGTTCTTCGGTTCTTGGGTCCCTGCTACTTTGGAACGTTGTACTTTATAATATTTACATTATTTCTTTTCACCCTCCTTTTACATTCCCTCATTTACACCATTCGTTTTACCCATCCTTGGAAGTCAAGGTCTTCCTCTACGCGAGAGTTCATGAGTCAGTCGCGTACTTTGAAGGCGGAGTGTCGTGTTGTCGATCCGATCCGTCCTCCAGGGCTGGGCAACCATCTTCTTTTAACCTTAAAGAGAGAGCAGAGTAGGGTGCACAGAAAAGAACTTTCCCACCCATCCCATATTGTTTTAAAATAAAGCATGTAATACCCGTCCATAGTTTCAAAGACTTTATTTTGCAAAATCATTTCAGCATATGGATTATGAGGGTGCGGTCGTTTTTGGTCGGTCGTGGCAATGGCTAAAGTGCGTACAGTGGGGGGTGTCGTTTGCCACAAAAAAACATCGGAAAGTTTTACTCATTCATTTGTAAGAGACTAAAACGTCTATTAATTGGCTGGGGGTTCGGGGGCATATATTTTCATAATTTAGAAGCATAATCATAACAGTTGTAATCAGATTTCCTATATGCATACCGTACGTGTGCGTCGTAAATGGGGTTTACACCAGTTATAAAAATATAATACATTGTACATTCGTAATCAACATTTGTAACGGGGATCTTTTCACACTATTCGTCGAGTGAGTTCTCTTCGTCTTTTCTAGCCAAGTGTACAAAGGATCATATAAAATCTCAGAACATCAAGTTTATATTAGTGCGAAGGAACACCACGAGGTGTTCGTAAGTTCCGATTGATACCAGCGCCATTTTGGGCGGGGCCGGCACAGTCCGGAAGCAGCATCAGGGGGAAATGTTTCCATTACTGGCAGTTTGGACCAGAGTCCTTTTCGGCAGTTCTAGAATTCACGCTAACAGAAGGTGTGGCAATGTCATGTTTGTTTCGTTGGCGATCGAGGCAGCCGTCCCTTACCGGAAACCTGCAAAGGCCGAAGGTTCCGCCGGGGACCTTTGTATGATCTTCAAGGCTGCGGAGATGCTGTCGGAGATGGGGGCTCGTGCTCCATGGGACAAATGTTCGAGTTATACGGCTGGCCAAAGTTACTCTAGTGGCCGGGGCCCGCCTTCCAGCGGATCCAGACGCCATTTTGAGGCCCTACAGGGGCCACTCTCGTCGAGTTTGCAAGAATGGAAGAGACCCTTCGGAGTGAAAGGAAGAGGTCCCTGTTTTGTGAGAGCGGGACGTTCAGCTGGGGTGCAGCTGTGATGCCCCCACCTGGGGGGGCGAGGGAGACTCGTTCACATCGTCTCCTTCTCCCGGTGCACTCCATGCCGCTCCTTTTCATCGCCCCGCATGAAGGCCTCTCCACATCCGGTGTTCCCCAAGCGCCACCATTGTACGTTCGGTGCTGCGCAAGTACTGGGGTGCCACCATCGTACGTTCGATGCTGCGCAAGTACTGGGGTGCCACCATGGTGTGTTCGGTGCCGTGGAAGTATGGGCACCATCGCCTGACTGGGGATGTTCGGCGTCGGGCTGGGGGCTGGGAAACCTCCTACCGGTGGAGGTGGGAGAGGCTCGTCCGCGTCGCCTCTCCCTCCCAGCCCAACTTGGACAAATTGTTGTGGAGGTACGTGCAGGACATCCCGCCGTCCAGGACTGCTGCGGCTGTGACGGAAGAGAAAAGGAAGAGGTGCCTCGTTCTCCTCTGGACATGTGGCGGGACTACCTTAGTCTTTCCAGGCCCGTTGCGGCCGGCCAAGGAGACATGTGGCGGGACTACCTGCAAATGCCCAGGCTGCGGGCTCCTGCCTCTCCTCCGGCTCCCCCATACGTTAAGATTTCCTGACCAAGAGTTGGCGGCGGGGCTCGCCTTATATGGGTTGCCGTTGGTTGGGCGTAGCCGTAACCCTGCCCTACTTTGGAAGGTTCCAGAATGGGGGGGGGGCGAATGTTCTGTTTGACTTTCGTTTTCTACAGTTTATCGTTATTATTCCTTGTTTGTTGCGTTAAATTAAAAGTTCAAGTTTATTAATGGTCTACGGATTTTGTTTTACCATTTCTTTCTTTCCAGGTTGCTTTTATGCTAAGTTTCTGCTAACAGAGGTCGAGTAACACGGAAACACGTGTAGAGGGATGACGCAGATTTGTACATTACATACACACAAACTCAGACGGGGGACAGTACAAGTACGACATACAAAGACCCAAGACAAATATAAAAACAGTTATTGGTCATAATTATCTCTTTCCGTCTGTGAATTTTAAACGAGGCTGGGTTCCCGTCTTGACATTGCCCGACCTAGGAGAACTTGAGCATGCCGCTGAGATTTTCCTGGCGAAATCTGTGCCATCGGGCATAATCAAACGTGGTGGTTCTGTCTGGTCTGTCTATGTAAGTCGGGTTCTTCTCTGTCTCGCGCCTTTTCTCGTACTGTCGGTCTGTCGTTCTTGTCGGCCCTTTGCCTTTACTCACGCTCAGTAGAGTCGGGCATTGGGCTTTCCAGTGTCCGACATACCTACAAAAAGCGCATTGGTCTGACCCTAAGTCTGGTCGTCCTTTGCATAGTGTCGGGGGATAAGTTGTGGGTAGCGGTGTCCTGGGGTTGTCCTGTCGGTATATTTCCCTACTTGGTTTATCCTCGTCTTTTCTCTGTCGTTTCGTAGCCTCTCTGCGCCACATACCGAGACTGTCGAGCATAATTGGCGTCGTCTTATTATTTCGAAGGGCTATTTCTAACGTTTCTATTTTATCAAGGTCAAAGGATCCTGCCAGTGGCCACTGTTTGTCTTGGCTATCTTCGGTATACCTGTGCCATAATTTATTATAAGCTATGGTGACTAACCCATAGTTTATGAACATGTCCTTATTAGGGGTGCCTTCTAGTGGAGCTATATGGTCCACCTCTAACACCCGGTCCGGGCTAAACAGGCTATTTATCAGTGGGGAGAAGACAGACATGACGGCTCGTAACGAGGGACTAAAAAGTCAGCACTGCCTATCTTATCACTAGGTGCAAAGACTAGACAGAATATTTCTATTCTACGTTGTTTGCAGGTAGTGAATACCTCATGGATCAAAAAAAAATATAAAACCAAACGACCAATAAATAACAATGGGGAGAATGAGTAGGTCCGCAAAGATCTGCGTTACCTACCCTTTTCACTATCTGCAAAAAGGGTGGTCTCTTCCCTGCTTGCAGACAGGGAATCTCCAGGAAACAATAGTTTTGTGAACAACAGTTCAGTTTCAAGCAATTATTGAGTGGGGGAGAAAAAGAACAAGCACGGCTGCTACCCTACCTATCCTCCACTGCTTGCAAAGGGAGAGAGAGCCTGTTGTTTCTCCGTTTGCAGACAGTGAATCTCCAAATAAAAATAAACAGAGCAATACTAGTATTTTGAACAATCAAGCAATCAAAACAAATTTTTTCGCAACTTGTCGTGGCAACACGACCTTACCCGGACCATGTGGACAGTTTCTTGTCTTCCGAATCCAGCGCCCGATCGTCCTCTTTTTCTCGTATTTCTCACGGCACTCCTGATGGTTCCCAGTCAGGACCGTAGATCACTCGAGAGAGGTCTGTTCGGAACTAGTGAAGTTCGGATGATCGGCTGCCAGACGAGGGTCTATTGGGCAAGAGCTCTCCCGATCGTTGCAGTCGTTCACTCTGTCGTCGGGACCTCTCCCACTGGATCCACGAGTCGCTGATGGGCCCCACGTTGGGCGCCAATTGTAAAAAGTTCAATCGGGTCGGGGACAATCGATATTTGCCCGGCGGTATTGCCTCTGTGACCCTCTAGTTATTTAAATCAATGAAGAGGCAGGCGCTGGAGACTGGAAAGCAGGAAACAAGGTTTTTTTTATTCTCTCCGGAGGAGAACACAACGAAACGGACAGAAGGTATCGTTCTGAGGTGCTCTAACTGTATTTCTGAGGCCTGGCCTCTTATACCCACATTTATGACTTTATTGTAGATTACACATACATGTTTAAAGCTTTGATGTACGGAAAAGACATTCTCGGAACTCCCCTTTGGGCCCGTTCCCACACACATTTACAGTTGAAGTCCCCACCCTAGTCACAACGGGTGATGAGCATCGCGCAGCTGGATAATCCGCCGATTCACGGAATGTGGGGAGTTTGATCGGATCTCATGGGGTGGGGGCTTTGATCAACCCGGGGATTCTTTGATGGGGGAAGCTTTCTATTGTACGGGGAGGGGCAAGGATGGTATCGGCAGAGCTGGGTGTCGGCTTGGGAACGGGGAGGACAAAACGGGCACACGGGGAAAAGGGGGTTTGCATCTAAGGGCCGGAGATCATGAAAGGAAAGCAGGGAGGTGTCGCGCTGGGAACAGGATGAGGGCCTGGGGCAGAGCAGCGCCGAAGAGGGGTTTATGACTCAAGGCAGGTGCAAGCAGGGGGTGGTCAGCGTGCAGGCTTAGTGAAGGCAAAGGGCTATGTCAGGGGCCAGCGGCATGCAAAAGGGTTTGTTCTGATCGGGGCATCTAATGTTCACCAAAACGCACTAATTTTCCACACTAAGTCGCCTTCTGTGGGAGGAGTTGATGAGCGGAATGGTGAAGAACACTGCATAATGATCAGACCATATCATAGGACTTATTTTATTTTTAACAGCGTGGGGCATGTTGGTACAGATGCCGTCCAAAGTGTGGCCATCCCTGTGCGTGGGTTCATTAACAATCTGCTCGAGATTGTGACAAGAAAGTATATCCAGGAGATTGACCGTCTCCAAGTTGCTTTTGTCCTCCAAATGAAAATTCAAATCTCCCAGAATAGTGTAATGGTCATGCTCGACGGAATTTTCTAGATGAGTTTGGATTGCCGCTAAGAACGGAGCTCTCGGGCCAGGAGGCCTGTAGATTAATAAGCCAGAGAAGGAGGAGGTGTTATCGGATTTCAAAGTGAAGCAAAGACATGATGTTAGAAATTGAAATTCCTTCCTCAGTTTCTTTTAAATACTGTATAATGGTTATTGTCATGCACAACCCCTGATAATCACACGTGTGTGCCATGCAGATAATTCACCAGTTTATTTCTGTTGGAGCTGGCAGGATACTGAGTTATATCTTGTGTACTCCTCCTGTATATTGTCAGTTGAGTCTGAGAAAATGCAGGTTTGGATTTGTCTTTCAAAGAAATGTAAACTCTATGTAGTTGTTCTTTGTCCTGTAGGCAGTTCCTGAGACAATAGGACCTCTCCCCCCACCGGGCACGGGCCTTCATGCACTATGCAGTGGGTCCCTGTAAGTTTAGTTACACCACTGTGTTTGGAAAACGTTGACTGCGTTACCACTTACAAGTTGAACTAATACAGGCCCTCAGTACTGTTGCTAGGCTGGATTGTAAGTTCTCAAAAGAGATAAACACCCCTGAAGCAGCAGGAAAGGATTTAGAGGTGTTTCTTCTCCAGGAGGAGAGAAGCCATTGAGGCGGTGCAGGGTGCAGTAGAATGACATGGGCTTCTCTTCACATTGGAATGCGTAGTCTTGCACCTTGGAGTTTTCATGTTAAATATATTTCACCAGCTAGTCACTGAAGTGGTGTAGATTCACAATGATAAATACATAAAGGACAGCATCACATGGGGAAGAGCAGTAGGCATAAGCCCACCTCTGGTGATGTAAAATTTCAGGGTGCTGAATACTAAGGCTTTGCAGTCTTGATTCCACCTCATGCCTCTGTAATCCACCACCATCCACTGCATCTTTATCTAACTCTTGCGGGTTCATTTTCATACATGATTTCTCCCTTTTTCCCTGTTCTTCCATCTTTTCCTTCCTCGTTTTTCCTCCTTTTGTGCTTTTCTGTCTCATGCTTTTTAACAAAGTCCTATGAGGAAAAATAATTGCCAGTCCCCAAAAAAGAGTGCCGGTAGGCCCCACCTGCAGCCAATACCTTAAATTAAGCACTGTTTCCAATGCACAATCTTTCCGTTTCTTAACAGTTTACAACTAATTGAAGATGTCATTTTTGTAATTGTTTTAACAGACAAGTTTATATTATATAATTTTCATTCAATATATCTAAATATTTCTCAATCATAAAAGGTTTGCCACATAGCATAAACTCTGTCCCGGCCTCTTCTAGTCTATGGCTCATTTGTTGACTGAAGCAAGAAGATCTAAGTTCTAATCCCTGCTTTTCACTTGAGTAAATTGTGTCATACTTCACCATTTGTTTTATCTCTCAGTGCCTCAGTTCCCTCTCATACTTTAGAAATCATTTTACATCATTGTCAGTTCCTGTATTTGCAAATATTTGAAGCCTGCACAAAAGGACGTACAATTGTCATTAAACTACATATGTAGAATGTTATTGGTTGAGTTTATGAAAATATAGGAGGGTGTGGGAGTTTTGCGCTTACCATCACTTAGGGTGCTGACTGTCCAACAAGGGCTGCGTAACTGAGCTAAGATTGGACAATCCTGTACACATATTATAGAGCAGGGGTTCATCCTTTACCCAGAAAAACAGTAAGGCGTAAAGCAACTATATACAGTGCCACCGTGGGCAATAAGCAAAGAGAGTCCTTTATTTGCTGGTTACTTTGGGGCATATTATCAAGGACAGGCGACACATTATCGCCGCTTTTACCGGTAGGAAACTGCCGATAAAGCGACGATAATGGCCTTGATAATATGCTCTATGAATTCCAATCGAAGCCCATGTCTGACATATCTGTAAGCGCAAAAGTGACGCATTGCTGGAGTGTGTCCCAAAAGTGACGCAACTCCAGCAATGCGTCCTTTCACATGCTGGATGTGAAAGGGCCTGCGTCAGTCTTACGCTGCTGTGAGGCAGGCGCAATATTTTGACACAACGGCGTCCTAAAAGTGACACAGTGAAATCTCATAGATTTCACTGCGTCACTTCTACGACCCTTCCTTGCGTCAATACGCCCCACTTGCATACATTATACCTGGCGCAGGTATAATGTGGCGCAGGGGTTTACAAAATGACGCATCTATCTAGATGCGTCACTTTGTAAATATGGCGCAACAAGGCGCATTTTTTACGCCACTGGTGCGTCACAAAAAGTGACGCACCGGCAGTGTAAAAGTGACGCACGGCCTCATAAATGAGGCCCTTGGTGTGTAGCTCTTTCCTATGAAAAAGTGAGCATGTTTGCAAACATGAAGAATAAAAATAAAACCTGTAATGTAAAACTAAACAGATCAAAATCCTGTTAGTTATTTGTGGCAAACAGATTTTAGAAACAGTTCAGTATATGTCAGTTATTTATTGAAAAAACAAAAGGGTACACTAACTCAGAATGTGTAGAAACATGCAGAAAGAGACTAGCTTTTCTCTAACTAAGGAGTGTAAAAAATAAACATGTTCTCACGGCTGCTTATTGTAATCTAAAAAATAGAGTGGAAGAAAGAAGAGGAAAATCTGTTTTCATTGCTTTAAACAGCTGCTTCGATTATGCTCTGTGACCTGACCTGCCTTTCACCCCAGCTGGTGGCCCTAGCAGTAAGAAATATGACATCAGAACTCAACTGTAATAACGTGTGATAGTTGAGTTGTGGCGCCTTTTCTTTATAATCGGCGCCTGGGTCCACCACAAGTCACAGATGATAAAGAAAGTAGAGACTGATATTTATACAGGGATTACAAAATCGATAAAACTACATGTCTATGAAAATGTAGTGCCAATTCAAATGGAAAATGTGCTGTCTGTAAATGACCACACCATTGCTCCAAAATGCACGACCGGTTACACACCACACCCTTATCACTCTCCTACTGAATGCACATTTGCTTCTCGTCGTGTGACTTGGATTTTTCACATTCCCTATGACTTCAGTGATATAACATGTTTGGCTGCACCCCACACTCTGAAAACGATTCTAGCACCACTGGTACCAACACTTGTTTATTTTGTAACACCGGCACACATTTATGACACTCTATTTCCCCCCAAAAAGAAATCTGCAAAGTGTTCAACAATCCAATATATAAGACAAAAATAATACGAGGGTTCTCAGTCCATTCTTACCTAGGGTAGTACAGATTGTCTCATCCGTAGGACTTTATGGCTAAGAATATGTTGTTGGGAGTTAAATTCTCTATTTTTCCTCACTCACTGCTCCTCCATAAGTGACCGGTTGTAGCACTCCTCAGAGTGGATGGCTTATCTTCTCAGACTCTTCGTAGCGTAAGACAGGGAAGTCCTTTTAGTGGTATGCAATGGCAGCATAAACTGGCAGCAGGAGTAGGGTATGGAGCTAGGCAATCTCCTGCATGCAGGCTGAAGGGGGTGCAGTGACAGGCAAGCGACAGGAGGCCTGGTATGTTCAGGTCGGCCCCAGTTTCTAAATAGAACCTAGAAAAAAGTGTAGACACGGGTTTACAAAAGACGAGGTTCAGGACACAGGCTCACTAATTGTTGTTTGTAGAAATTATAGAATATCTTGAGGTGGGGCTTATGCACTGTGGACACTAAGGGCCACATTTTTTAATGCCCTGTGCTGGCACAAAATGATTTCCAGCAGAAAAAGCATTTTGCACTGAAAACATTTCTTATTCTCAGTTTAAAAGCACTTTGTGCTGCTTTGCGTTCTTTTTTGTCAAGAGAACATTACTGGCGTATTACGTGGTCATTCTGTGCAAATATACATAGGTTTTGTCACAAATACCAATCTATTATGATACCTAGAAAGGGCTTTTCATCAACAACTAACACCTTGGCAGTTCAGGCTGGACTGTTCCTATGAGGCACAGGGTCCGACTGATTTGCATATGGCCATATCTGAACTGGGGTGGCGGAGTGAGCTAAAGGATAATGATGGATTAAACCCAGATTAGTTGACTGGGGGTGAGTGCTTGCACTGTTCAACACTCCGTCCATCATCCCCTTTAGTTTTGCTTTGTTCGCCCTAAGTTGGCAGGGTATGCCCAGATGTGGGTCCCTTGCTCACTTTACCACTGGATTCAAGCTAGCCTAGCTAATGATGGCTTATTAGCCAGAAACCGGTCCCAGGATGCTTTTTTTCCGGTCCAGGGAAGACATGGCTTGGCAGTTCGGGCTGGACTGTTCCCATGAGGCACAGAGTCAGACTGATTTGCATATGGCCATGTCTGAACTGGGGTGGCGGAGTGAGCTAAAGAATGGTGATGGATTAAACCCAGATCAGATGACTGGTGGTGAGTGCTTGCAATGTTCAACACTCCGTCCATCATCCCCTTTGGTTTGGCTTTGTTCGCCCTAAGTTGGCAGGGTATGCGCAGATGTGGGTCCCTTGCTCATTTTGCCACTGGGTTCAAGCTAGCCTGGCTGATGATGGCTGATTAGCCAGAAACCAGCCCCAGGATGCATGTTTCCAGTCCAGATTCAGTCCCCGGATGCTTGTTACCAGTCCAGGGAAGACATGGCTTTGCAGTTCGGACTGGACTGTTCCCATGAGGCACAGGGACCGACTGATGCTTGCTATGGCCATGCCTGAACTGGGGTGGCGGAATGAGCAAACAATGATGATGAATTAAACCCAGATCAGTTGACTGGGGGTGAGTGCTTGCAATGTTCAACACTCCGTCCATCATCCCCTTTGGTTTTGCTTTGTTCGTCCTAAGTTGGCAGGGTATGCCCAGACGTGGGTCCCTTGCTCACTTTGCCACTGGATTCAAGCTAGCCTGGCTGATGACAGCTCATTAGCCAGAAACAGGTCACAGGATGTTTGTTTCCCGTCCAGGGAAGACATGGTTTGGCAGTTTGGACTGAACTGATCCCATGAGGCACAGGGTCAGACTGAATTGCATATGGCCATGTCTGAACTGGGGTGGCGGAGTGAGCTAAAGAATGGTGATGGATTAAACCCAGATCAGTTGACTGGGGATGAGTACTTGCAATGTTCAACACTCCGTCCATCATCCTCTTTGGTTTTGCTTTGTTCGCCCTAAGTTGGCAGGGTTTTCCCAGACGTGGGTCCCATTTGGTTTTGCTTTGCGTTGTTTTGTGTGAAGAGAACGTAACTGGGGTATTACTTGGTCATTCAGTGCAAATACACATAGGTTTTGTCACAAAGACCAATCTATTATGATACCTAGAAAGGGCTTTTCATCAACAACTAACACCTCCTTGAAGCAGGCGCTAAAAAGAAGAAATTATTTCATTTGTAAAAAAAACAAGCATTGTATGTATGCTGGAGAGCATAGCACACATCTAGTGCATGGGATCCTTTTGTGTTTGTCTAGAAATAAGAATTGGTACAGGTATGGTATGCTTCCAGTACATATCTGTGAGAAATCAGGACCTATTTCTAGTGTCCCCCCACTTTTTGCCCTCATTTGTTGACTAGGTGCTGTTTTTCTGGTTCTCTGACTGTGCTCTTGGCTCTGCTACCAGACCCAGGGCTTGTGCTCTGTGTAAAAAGTACATGGTAATTTGGTATAATGACAATTGGCAATGACATACCCCTGTACGTCCCTAGTAGATAATAAGGCAACTAGGCAAGGGGGATTCAAACTACCTATAAGTCCCTAGAATACAATAGGGCTGGGAGTTTAGAGGCTCAGCAGATTTCCTGCACTGGAGTGTGTACTACTGCTGTGCCTGTTGTCCTTTGAAAAGCCAGCCCTGCCTTGCAGGCTGCTTTGACATTGAAATTATATGCAAATTCGACTTTAGAATTAAAGGTATTTCTAAAGTAGTAATCTACTTTATGTTTACATAGAAGCTACCCCTAAGGTCTCCCCTAGTTGCCCTGGGGCAGGGTGTCCTGTAACTATAAGCAGGGACCTCATGAAATATGTTTTATAAGCCCCGGTAACGGTAAGGGAAAAATTGCCAATTTCATTTTCCCATTTTCCCCATTGTAGTGAATGGCTCCATAGTCTAAAATTGTAATATTTTATTTAAGTATAAATATTGATAGGAGCAACATAAAAATCTATACTTTAAGGTATGAAATTAATAGCTAAGACAAATCCAACAACTTGCCACTGCTAGATTTATAATATCTATAATAGAAAATAAGTTGCTGCTCTCTCCTTATTGGCCAGCCTCTGCCCATGCTGGCCCGGCTGCTCTAATGAGGTGTGAAAAGCCCTGCTAGAGAGACAATGGATTTTCTGTGGACGGAGAAGTCAAGCTGCAGAGCGGATGGCAGGAAAAGGGTGAGGGGTAGCCAAACTGGTCACAAAGGGAGTATGTCACTTTAGGACAGCAAAGGCTGACCCCCACATCCTGTCACCCCACCAAACAGGAACCTTAGTATTCAGATTAGGGAAAGGGTTGAAAGAGGAGTGTTTAGGAAAATTAGTCACACCAGCAGGTTGGATTAGCCTGATCCAGCTCCTCTGGAGAGACTTTCTCCATTTTAGATTTTGATAGAATAGTGCTTTCTGGAAAAATAATGTGCCACAGTTTGGAGGAAATGTTCATACACTTGGTTGTCACTCTACATCCCATTGGACAGAGGAGCCTCCTTGCTTGACGCCCAGGAACACTGGAAAAATATGGAAGAGCTGCATAGCTACTCAGATTTTCTGCCTGAAACTACCAGGAGAAGAAGGACTGTCCTGCTGGAATCTGGATCTGCACCCAAAGGAGTGCACTCTGAAGTCCTGCACCTGCTTCACAATCTGGTACTAGAGCCCTAAGGACTTTGCCTTACTTCAAGAAGGATTAACAAGTGGACTCTCTGTAAACTACAGGTTAACAGAACCCAACTTCATCATCTCCACCAAGAGTACCCTGGAAAATTGTAGTCCAGACAACCCAAGGACCACCTAGGAGAGTCCAGACCTTTAGATTTGTAATTTGGACACTTTGAACTCTCAACAGAAACTTCAGGAAGAAGTTCCAAAAGTTCTAGAAGTTCGGAGAAGTTTGTAACAACTTTTGGGAAAAGCTCTATAAGGTGACGAACTCGGCGTTGAGAGTCAAGCCGGCTACCTTCATCAGCGACTTGTCTGGAATTCAGGTTCATCCAGCTTAAAGCTCCGGAGCGCCAAACTTCTAGGATTTGACCAGGGCCTTGCAGAGAAGCAATCCAATGACGCTGCATCAAAATTGGCCGGCTGTAGGGGACCGCTCGATGTCTAGGGAAAATTCTCCTGGAAAAATGTCTAACTCGTAAGGTAAAATTTTGACTGAGGCCTCCCATTTAGTGTATGAGACCAGGGCTCAATTGCAGTCAGTCTCAAACTTTTACTTTGTCCTGGTCAATTGAGACCAGCTGTCCCAAAGAGGCGCTATATGGTTCTAAGCACTCGAACGTGTTTATCCTTTAGAAATTCATATCTCCAGTTCCTTACATTGGACTTTTGTTGTTTTGGTGTTTATTTGTTAATACAAACATAATAATCTATTTTTATAAATTATTGTTGGATTTTTATTGTGTGTTGTGTCTTACTTTGTTGGTGTTTTAAATGTTTTACATACCTGTTTCTTAAGTTACACCTGCCTGCTCTTTGCTAGCTACCAAGGGTCCAAGCAATGGAATAATTTATTGAGGCCTTGTTTGAACCTTTTTATGTTGTTTGTGGCCTTATTACTAGTGGTAAGTCACTACTTATCACCACTAATAAACCACTTTCCAACAATATCCAATGCTAGTCAGCACCCGATGGCCTCTGCAAGTGTGTGTGGCATGCAAGTCAGCTGTTTACAGTGCTAGCACGGGTCTTAGTAGACATGGCTCTGCCCTATGTATGTTTGCATCTTGCCCAATAGAGCAGAGCAAATTTAATTGTTTCTCTTCGTTGCATGAACAATTAGTAAATCTGCCCCCAAAAGAGGCCAAAATAGAAACATGTTTTATGATTAGAATTGTATTGCCTTATCAAATCATATGTACTGCTTTTAGATGGAATGGCAGAGTAAACACACACACACATATGTTATTGTACACATATATTTATTTTATTAAATTAAAAAGGAAGGGAGGCCGTGCAGCTCCCCTCCCGAGGCCGATTTCGGCCCGCGGACCCCATCATTCGGGGCTAGGCCTGTGTTTATATTTTAATACAAAAGGAGAGGAGGGCTGTGTGGTACCCCTCTGCTGGCCGTTTTCGTGCCAGGTGACCCACATCCTCTAATACCTGGGCAATTTAAAAAGGTTTTTATTCTTAAGGGAGGGGGGCTGAGCGGCAACACTTCCGCAGGCCATTTTCGGCCCGAGGACCCCATCCCCTGGGGCTTGGCCATTTTTTAAAATTTAAATGTCACTCTATTCTAAGGGACAGGGGTCGCACGCCCCCCAGGCTGATTTTGGTCCGGTGGCCCAATCCCCCGGGGCTTGGCCAATTCTTTTTTAAATTTCACTTTATTTTAAGGGAGAGTGGCTGCTCTCCCCTCCCTCTCAGGCTATTCTCGACCCCAGGGACCCCATTCCCTGGGGTTTGGCTACGTCGTCAGGGAGCCAGCATTGTTTTTAAACAGAGAGAGTTGCAAACATGCAGCTCCCTCTGTCCAAAAGCAATTCAGCTTTGTTTCATGGAAGTGAGAGCATTTTTCCTGCTCCCGCTTCCATGAAGCGTAGCAGAGTTTGCTATGGCTCGGTGGGAGCAGTGCTCCTCCCAAGCCATATCAAACTCCAATGTCCCGGGGCTGGGCAACCCGGGACTTGGGCAACCCGGGACCCTGTGTAGTGGAGGTACCCATGGACATTTACGGCTCCAGGAGGGGGGCTGCGCACCCCCTCCCATCTTTGAAATACCCCCTGGGAGGTGGTTGTCCCTGGGGCTGTGTTGGGGGGCTGGAGCCCCCCACACATAATTTTTTTAAATAGCCTTGGGGGAATGGAGGTCTTCAGGTTTGCGTGGGGTGGCAGAAGCCCCCCCCCACGTAATATTGCAAACAGAGTCCCAGGAATGTGGCAGTCCCCGGGGCTGCAGGGGGGGCACGTGGCCCCCTGCAGTTCACATGATTAACCCCAGGGAGGTGGCGGTCCCCGGAATTACATGGGGGCTGGAGCGCCTCACACATTTTTGTTCAAATAGCCCCTGGGAGGTGGTGGCCCCCGGGGCTACAGGGGCTCCGCGCGCCCCTGTGGACCCCGGGGCTGCAGGGGCTCGCACGCGCCACCGCATCACTATTTTTCATATCCCCAGGACCTGGCCCACCCGGGAGCCTAAAGGAAATGAAGCGCAGTAGCCCGCACTTCGGTTTTTAAAAAATTATCCACCGGATTTATCCCGCCAAAAATTTATAAAAGAAAATGCTTTTTTGGGACCCCCTGAACAGGCCTAGGGAGTCAGGGTGTTTCTACCCTGCCCCCTTTTCTTATTTTATCATGTTCTTTCTTGTGACTTGGTTCAACCGAGTCACACGATGGTTGCCAACACTTCCTGGTTGGAAGTGTTGGCAGCCAATCCGACTTCAGGCACAAGTTTGGTAGTGTTGGCGGATCCTCCGCGGCCACAGTTGTGTCTCTGAGAAATCTACAAATGTCTCAGGAACTACAGAACAGATTTACACCCTTTAACATTTTGTCATCGGTGATGTCACTGACCATTTCATGAGTGATGTAATATATGAGGTCATAAGCAGTGCATTACGGGGGCGCGAGTTATAGTTAGAACTATAACTGCTGAATTTCAATGGTTTTGTATGAGTGAAACCTGAGCCGAACTATAATGTCCATGTAACCTTTTTTTTTTTCAGTGACTTTCCATGGTTCTTTAAAATTTGGTTTCCTAACTATAACGTCCCTTTAACCTTTAGTTTTGTCAGTGAATTTCCAAGTTTTTTAAAATTCTATTTGCTAAATATAACGTCCCTGTAACCTTTGTTTTTTCAGTGAATTTCTATGTTTTTTTAAAATTAGTAATCACATTTGCAGAGTGGTGGAGAAAGGGGCTCAGCCTCCGACCAGCTCTCAGGGATCCCACTTTGTAGGACTTACAGGAGGTAACAGGAGGGCTTCTTGGTGCCCAAGGTCCCTCAGGAGTAAAGTGGACTTCATCCTCCAACCAGTAGTGCACCACTAGCCGAACTGCATTTACATAGTGGTGGAGAAAGGCGTGGCCTCCAAAGAGCTCTTAGCAATCCAGCTGTGTGGGACTTATTGGAGGTAACAGGAGGGGTAGTTGGCTCTCATGGATGTCCTGGGGGATCAACTACCCCTCCTGCTACCTCCAGTAAGTCACACACAGCACGATTGCTGATTGTTGGATGCCACGCACCCTTTCTTCACCACTGTGCAAACGCAGCTCCTGGCACACTACTAGTAGGGGGATGAAGCTCCATTGGCCCCAGCAGATCCTTTGGGGCCAACTATGCCT
This sequence comes from Lissotriton helveticus, assembly GCF_964261635.1. Lineage (NCBI taxonomy): Eukaryota > Metazoa > Chordata > Amphibia > Caudata > Salamandridae > Lissotriton > Lissotriton helveticus. Next base: position 1,860,397,501 of record NC_136065.1, read on the forward strand.
CCTGCTAACTCCAGGAAGTCTCACACAGTGGGTTTGCTGAGAGATGTTCGGTGGCCACTCTCCCTTTCTCCACCACTCTGCAAACACGCTTCCTGGCGCACTACAGTTGGGGAATGAAGTCCCCTTGGCTCTTGAGGGTCCTTGGGGGCCAACCACCCTCCTGCCACTTCCAGTAACACCTACACAGCTGGATTGCTGAGAGGTTGTCAGAAGCCACGCCCTTTTCTCCACCACTCTACAAACGTGCCTCCTAATGCACTACTTGTTTGAGGAAATAGTTCACTTCCGTCCAGAGGCCCTCAGGAGAAAAGTGGAATTCATACCCCAACCAGAAGTGTGCCATGAGGCATGTATGCAGAGTGGGGGAGTAAGGGGAGTGTCCTTCAAGTCCTCTTAGCAATCCCACTGTATGGGACTTACTAGAGGTAACAAGAGGTCTTGTTGGTCCCCAAAGACCCTCATCATTCATTACCCAACCACCACTGGGCCAGGCACTGCGTTTGCATAGTAATGGTGAAGGGGGTGTGGCCCCTGGCAACTTGCCGGAGTGTTTTTAATTTTAATTAAATATTTTATTTAGGGAAGGGGGATCATAGCCTCCATCCCTGGGCAGATTACGGCCCTGGGTACCCCATCCCCATCCCCAGGGGTCTGGCCTGAGCCAGGCCTTTATTTATGTTTTTTAAAGAATAAGGTGGGGTTTTGGCCGCGGGGACCTCACCGCCCGGGGCCAGCCATTTAATTTTTTTTTAATGGAAGGGTAGGCACCATGCCGCCTTTCTGAGGCCAATTACGGCTAAGGGGATCCCATCCCCTGGGGCCAGGCCTTTATTTATATATATATATATATTCTTTTAAGGGTGGGGGCCACAGGGTCTATTTCAGCCTGGGGGATGGGGACCCTGGGCCGAAATAGGTCTGGGGAGGGGGACCTTCATCTTTTATTTGAAAAATGGGGAGGGTGGCCTACACAGCCCCTCTCCCCGGGCCAATATTGCCCCGGGAACCCCATCCCCCGGGTCATGGCATCTTTGTTGGGGACCGCGGGGAGCCTGAAGGCTCGCATTGTCCCTGCTGGTTCCCCACCTCCTGCGGGAGCTGGCATTGCTTTTGGAAAGTAATTCTGCTCCGCTTTGTGGAAGCAAGAGCATTTTTAGGTCTATTGCTTCCATGAAGCGTAGCAGTGTTTGCTATGTTTGCTATGGCTTGGTGGAGCGGTGCCCCAATGTCCTAGGGGTGGGCACCCTGGGACATTGCTGAAGCCGGCTCTGTGGCTGGCGGTCTTGAGGGCCAACTACGGCTCCACTAAGAGGGCCTGGGGGGTGGCGGTCCCCGGGGCTGCTTGGGGGGTTCCAACCCCCTGCATAATTATTCAATATAGCCCTGGGGAGGTAGCGGTCCCTAGGTAGCGGGGCACATGGCCCCCCAGCATTTTAGTGAATTAGCCCCAGGGAGGTGGCAGTCCCCTGGGCTCTATGGAGGGGCTGGAGCCCCCAACGCGTTACTATTTAATATAGCCCAGGGCAAGTGTCAGTCCCCCGTCCTGCAGGAGAGCCGCGTGGCCCCTGCATTTCCTTTCCCTTCAGCCCCGGGGAGATGGCCGTGTGGCCCCCATTATTATTTTTAGTTGTCCCTGGGACCTGGCCCACCTGGGGGCCTAATTAAACAAAGCGTGGGAGTCCGCGCTTCATTTTTGGTTTAATTTTTGGTTTGATTCACTAATCCACCACAACTCCCAACGAAAATTAAAAAATAAAATACTTTGTTGGGCCCTGGTGGTCCCTACAGTACCCCCTGCAGCGGCCTAAGGGGTCAAAGTGTTTCTACCCTGCCCCCTTATCTTTTTGTTTTACTTTTCTTCTTGTGACTTGGTTCAAGCGTGTCACAAGATGGCTGTCAACACTTTTTGTTTTAAAGTGTTGGCAGCCAATCAGATCTCAGGCATGAGATTGGCAGGGGGTGCGAATCCACTGCGCCACAGTTGTATATCTGAGAAATCTTTAAATTTCTCAGCAACTATTGAACGGATTTCAACCATTTAACAAAGGTGGCTCTCAGGACCAAGTGCTACCTTTCTGCCAAATTTAGTGAAATTCCATTCAGCAGTTCAGGCTGTACCTGTGTGTAAAGTTTCCTATGGAAATTAACATGGAGAAAAGTGTCTTGGGATCCCCCCTTTTTCTTGGCTCCAGCTTAATGGATCATCCTGAAATATTCAAGACAACAGCTGAAGTGACTGCCTCAATAGTTTTGAAAGTTTCACGAAGATTCGTCAACCGACACAAAAGTTATTGGCAAATGAAAAAAAGCTGTTCCAACGGAAACTGCATCCTAACTATGATTACCCACTGGCAACCACTAGTAGGTAATATATATATATATATACACATATAGTGATAATTTTGTAATAGATATAACTTTGTGATAGTTATATACCATAAATATTTTGAATAATTTCAAAATGGTGCCCAATAGCTCCTTTGGGACCATTATGTGCTGATTTTTGTTTTATACAGTCTTGCTGGGGGAATATTTTGTTGCCCTGTTTGCTGAAGATTGTATGTGCATATTTTTATCTTCAATGGCCCTCAATAAGAGCGGTTGTATAAGTTTCATGACAAATTCGAAGTTACTGTTTTGTTATTGATTTACTTTTTCACGACTCATATGTTACAATAAAAGATTATGCCTGAATCAGAAACACTAGTTTACTCTGATGATTACATAGAAAAGATTGCAAGTAGACCTTCCCTATTAGGGAATCGTACATCAGTATTTGCAAACAAAAATATACAGAATTAGATCATCTATAAAAATATAAATCCAACTGATTAGTACTGAGTTGCATCAATCACACAAAAAGGTAATGGGGGGAATGCTTGCAATTTGTCTGACAACTGGCAAGTGCTCAGGGTAGCATTGCAATCATTGTTCTCACCTCAGTCTTGGTCATCTCCAATAGGAAGAGTCCAGCCCGAACTACCAATGGAACATGAGCAACCCAAGGCCTATTCCTATCTGATTGGACCTCTTCAGTGGGGAGCAGCTTGGTTCCAGTGGCACAGTGAGCAAGTGACCCACAACTGAGCATACACTTGGCTACTCAGGGTGTTACATCAAATACACAAAGAGTGATGGGAGGAATACATACAATTTGTCTAACCACTGGCACTAGACTCCAATGCTACTATGAGCAATTGGCAGTAGTTGGTCTCCAACAGATCGATTGAGAGCTACCAGTAGCTTACAGGCACTGTGTAGCTCACACACGATAATTGCTTGTGGTGACGTAGTGCCACTATTTTTCATTTGCTCCTAATAATATGCTAATTCATAACACATGCTTACTAATACGCAAATTATATTTTATATTGAGATTGACAATATTAAGTAAGGTTTATATAAAACATTCACCATAGTTATTCATATTAATTTAAAGTGCGTCATGGTAGGCCTCAGAATGATCACCTCCGTATTGCTGAATTATATTCTTGCTTGGTATGCATTCCCTTTCTCTCCTTGCAGGTCCTGAGAGGTACAGTGATGTCGTTATCCTGATTATTATGGTTAACATTTTATGTGAAGGTCATGGTTAACATTTTATGCGTCGATCATGTCTTGCAACTAATTGTTTAAATGTTAGCTTTCTGCACCTTAGAAGAAAAGGAGTCAAGGAAGAAATAGGCCCTCAGTCTGATTTCACTAAAGGCCGTGGGATTGGAGCTGCTTATTGCCTTAAACATGTGAAAGAGCCTGACACCATACTCATTGTGAATGTTTAGATTTGATTGGTTCTTACACTGTGAGAACTCATGAAATGTATATGTGATGTAATGCTTTAATTGTGGCTCACACTTTAGCTAGTTAGACTTGCCTCTGTCCACCTTCACAGGCGGATGCCACTTTCCCCCCCTCTCCAGATCCTGCGCTCCTTATATTTCTTCTTGTTAGAACTGGCTATTTTTGGTAGGCTAAGGCTGACGCCAAAGCCAGGCAGAAACCACCATTCTAGTCAGGGCAAGGGAGTCACACGCCAAGATAACCCCTGCTCACCCTCTTGGTAGCTTGGCACGAGCAGTAAGGCTAAACTCGGAGGCAATGTGTAAAGCATTTGCGCCAGCACACAACAGCAACAACATCCTAGGCACACCACAAAAGGAACTCCACACAAGGTTATATGAAAATAACATCCGTATTGTCAAAACACATCAGATAAAAATCACACATGTACATTGTGCAAACTGGCACGGGCAATAGTCATAAGGGATTATTTCCAAGACAGGGCCACAGGGGCCACTGTCAGAATCAACACTTTTATAAATAGAAATACTGTCAGAAATTAGAATAAAAGTATAAAAAATCACTGTAGCACAAAATAACAGTTATAAATCACAACCAGTAACTACTGGGAACAGGTAAGTACCACCTACGCAACCCTAACCACCTTAGGAGAATGTCACGCAGGGGACCAGGACCTCACTAGGACCACCTGTACTGGAATGAACAACCACCTAAGAATAAAATACATTTAGGGGTATCAGCAAGAACACATTACACATGATGCATCAAACATTCAGAGGTGTGGGGAAGGAAAAACACATGATGCATCAACTAACACTTTCAGAGGTGTAAAATCAAGGAAGACACATGATGCATAAAAACATTTAGAGGTGCCAGACCATAACTCAATAGCGCAAAAACACATGATGCCTAAAAACATTCAGAGGTGTAAGATCAAGGTGCGTAATCATATTAAATGCATTACATTTCCTAGCACCATATCACATTGCACAAAACTCACACTAGGCAATTACCATCAAATAGATAACCACATTGTGCCTAAATAAAATCACATACCAGCCCCCATCTAATAAAAGGGACTAAAAGAGCCCTGTGTCCAGAATGTCAGGGCGTGCTGCCATGCAGCGCCAGTCAGGGGTGCGCCACTGGCGCAAAACCTAAACGTTGCAGGTGCCCACTACTTGCTGGGCACCTGAGAACATCCCAAGACCTAAACGGTGCAGCTGCCCACTAATTGCTGGGCAGCTGAGAATCATCAAAACTGCGACAGGGCCCCCACTGGCCCTAGGACAGAACTGCACCAAAATGTAGGAGCCACACAGGCTCTGGGCAACCCTGCGCAGAACGTTGGAGCCACACAGGCTCTGACACTACACATAGTCAAACGTTGGAGCCACTCAGGCTCTAAAACAAATATGCCCCATGGAGCCCTCAGGCTCTGAAAACAACTGTGCCCCGAACGTTGGAGCTCTCAGGTTCTGGCCACAAACATGCAGCCTGGGTTCTCACTGGCCCTTCTCTAAACAAGGGTGTCCAACGTTGGAGCCACGGGGCTCTAAAAACAACAATGGGGCCCTTGAGCCTCTCTGGGCTCCAAAATTACGAAATGCCCCCCTAGAGCCTCTCGGGGCTCTACAACATGCCCCCAGGGAGCCTTCTCAGGGCTCTACAACGTTGGGGCGACCCGCTGCCAACCGGGGCCGCCCTTAACTGCACCACCATCATGGAGCGAACAGGCTCCTTAAATCATCGTGACCCCCAAGGCCTCTTGTGGCCCTCAAACAACCAGCATGGCCCCCGGAGCCTCTTGGGCTCACAAAACACCGCAAGGCCCCCGGAGCCTCTCAGGCACTGAAACAAAGCTATGCCCCTGAGCCACCACCCGCGCTTCACACTGGAGGGGGGGGGCGGCCACCGGCAATGTGCCCCGACGTCCCCCCTCCCTCTAAGCGGCGCGTGCACCCACCGGCTTCTCGGTGCGACGGCGGCTCTGCTTCTCCTGGTGCCGCGGGCGGGGCTCCTTCCCCAGGGGAGCCTCGCTAGGCTCCCGATGCTGCTGAAGACTCCCTCTCGCCCCGAGGCTGCGGGGCGGGACTTCCGGCCAGCCGCGCCACCATTGGTTGGCCGGCCAACCACTTCCGGGTCGTCGCGGGCAGCGCGGCGGCCCGCTTCAGGTACTCGTAGGCTGGGGCTGAATTAACTGAGGAGTGGGCTCCCTCGAGTTAAAATATAAAAAATAGCGGCCAGGTCCCTGGCAGGGTGGGCACCTGCCAGGGGACAAAATAATCGCAAATCAGGGTGGGCACTCGCTAGGCCAACCATAAGCAGGGTGGGCACCTGCAAAGCAAATAAAGCGCTCCCAGCGCTAAAGGGCAGGATAAAGTGCTCCCAAGCGCTAATGGCCAGCAAAGTCCTTCAGGGGATAGGAAGAAGGTCCACAGGATCCCAGGGCAAAGCCAAGTCCCCCAATCAGCCCAGGCAAGGCAGAGGGGTCCCCCAGAAGTCCTCCAGGCATCCATCAAAGTCCATCAGGTGTCCAGGGGCTGGGCAGGGCCCAGGGATTCCCCTGGGCCCAAGCAGCAGCACGCCCCTGGCAGGTTTCAAGTCCAAAAACAAGAACATTTTGGAAGGGGACACAGCCCCTTTTTATACTGTAAAATCCTTTGTCTAAAGGGTGCAGGCAGTGTGAGAACCAGCTAGAACTGGTTATAAGGAACTCCTTTCAGTGTCAGGGACAGAGGTGAGAGTCGCCCAGCGGAGAGGTGGAGCCAGCATTGTGGCAGGCAGGCACAGCCTCATTCACTCCCAGGTGCTATCTCCTCCCACTTCCCTGGCAGCAGATGCAGCCTTTCATCCACGGGCTGACTCAGACAACCTCCTGGGGGCTCCCCAGCCCCTGTCATCCTCAAACCAGACAGTCAATCCACAAGCAGGCCCAGGCACTCCTGGAGCCAGGCTCCAGCCAATCACGTGCCAGCAGACTCACTACACATGCACCCACATGTCTAGAAGTGGCACTTCTACACTAGACACAATCATGCCGCATACACCATTACGCAGCATTCAATCTCACGAGTTCGCACATATCAAACTCAACCCTGCACTCCCCACACATCAGGAACTACCATGGACATACATATTCCCCATTCATTCCTATGGGAGGGCAGGTCACTCACCACACACACACAGAGAGCTCACGCACTTTACACTGTACCACAGTGAAAAAGTGCGCAAAGGCCTAAAATCATCAACACTAGGTTCCAGAAACAGGCTAGGAAAAAGCTAAAAGTTTCGGGGTGAACCTGCCAAAAGGGCCAGGTCCAACACTTCTCTTACAGTTACTTTTCTTGATTGGAACCTTCCTTTGGTTCTACTTCTAAATTCTCCAATTTGTCCACACTGCTAGCTTAATGCTAAGGAGTTTCCCTTCAGGGGAATTGAATGTATCTTAATTTGCATAGACTGACATTTAATAACCCATTTTCACAGGTGCTATTTGACCTGCCTGGATTACATTCACATATGCTGTATTCAGGTGATTATTGACTTATTATCAAACTGTTTCAGAGTGAGACTGTACCTTTAGTAATTTATTAACCTTAATTATTTGAAAATGTACTCTTCTCTGTTGTTACTTTGGGCCAAATCTGCCTCACTGTCATTGATATGTTGTTGAATTTATGATTTTAAGCCTCAGTTTGAGGTCAAGATCCAAATGGAGATAGCAGAGTTTTGAGTTTGCCCCAAGTTTGCACCAATACCCTATTTATCTCTTCTACCATCACCTGTCAGCAGGCTTGAGTTTTACAGAAACCCACCTGATAAGGCTGCTATTTAAAACATTGTGCCTGTTTCTGTGAGCGCTCCAAAGCTGACAGTGCAGCGTTATTTAACCTACCCTCTCTTACAAAATTCTATCGTTACTTCTTTTTCTCCTTTTGTCTTGCCCCTTTTCTTTCTTCTTTGCTTTCATGTATTTCTCTCTTTCTCAGTTCTTCATGCTTTCCTTCTTACACTACACTACTTCTTTCTTTCTGTACTTCTCTATTTCCATTCTTCTTTGTTATGCATTCTTTTCAGGTTTTCTTTCTGTTTTCTTCTGTCACTATTTTACTCTTGCTATTTTCTATACTTTTATTTTTCTCATCTCTTTTTCACTTTTCTCCTTTTCCTTGGATTTTGCTTTCTCTGTTTGTCTAACTTTTTCCTTCTTCTCTTCTTTCATTCTCTTTCTTTCTTCTCGGCTTTTTTCGTTTTCTCTCTAATTCTGACTTCATCACCTTTCTTTATCTCATTCTTTCTCTCAATATTTCTCTTTTGTTTTTTAATTCTTTCTTTTCCCCTTCTGTCTCTTATTTCTACATGTATTTCTCCCCTCTTTTTTGATTTCACTCCTTCTCTCATTTTCTTTTGTCCTCTCTCTTGCTTTCTCTTCTCTTTTCTTTCTCTGATTTTTCTATTCTTTTTTCATGTATTGAGTCTTATTTTCTTTCTCTGTTTCCAATCTTTACTCCACTGTTATTGTTTCTGTCTTTCTCTTCCCCTTTAGTTACGTATTTCACTATTCCTTTTCTTTTCTTCCTTTCATACTCCACTAGTATCCTTTTCACCATGTCTCGCCTTCTTTATTTCTTTCTTATTTTCTTTCTTCTTCTTAAATCCCATTCTCTCGTGCTTTATTTTTTCTTGATTGTCCAACCTTTATCTTGCTTTCTTTCTAATCTCTTTATCTATTGTGATCTTGCTTCTTTTTCTACTTCTTTCTTTGTCATTCTTTCCTTCTCCCTTTCATTTGATTCCTTTCACTGCTTTTCTTTTATATTCCTCTTGAATTTTCTCCTTTCTCTCTTTCTTCGTTCACCTCCTATCTTTCGATCCTTTCTTTGTTTATTTCCTTTTTCTCTCTCTCCTTTTGAGCTCTTTCTTTCCCTTTTTTCTTAGTCCTTTCTTTCTATCTTGCCCCTTTTCTCTCATTTGGCAAGTTCTACTTTCTCTGTCTCTTTCTCTCTAACTCTGCTCTATTCCTTTCCTTTTGTCTCACATTCTCTGCCACTCTTTCTCTCCCTATTTCTCCCTTTCTTTGTCTCAAGAACAAAGGGACAAAACTGACATTTAGGGATCCAAGATGTAATCCTTTTGAACTACAGCTCCTGTGACATTAAGGTTGTGTCCTCCCTGTAACAGGACTGGGGTCCTTTTTTATTTCTGTACATTTATTGATGAAAATGTAAAGTAATTGCTTACCCGACAGAACCAGTTGTAGTGAATATTGGAGTACCCTTGGGGCATTGTTTATGTTATGTAGCCTCAGTGTACATTTATTGAATCCCTACATTAAACAGTAGCTCACAACGGTATTCAATAATCAGAAGTAGCTCTCACAATAATAATAAAGGTTGGAGACCCCTGAGTTAGATTATTTGTAAGCACTCATACCACCACCTTTAGTGGGATTGATGTATCAACCTAAGTGGCTAAGGGTATGTCCAGACATAGACCCCTTGCTCATTGTGCCATAGAATCCAGAGCTTTTGTTTGTAGGTTGTCAGAGTCCGCAACTGCTTTGCAAAGTCTTGCAAAGTTATAATCAGGCCATCAGTGTGTAGGAGAATCCACCTGATAAGAGATTCTCACCTCAGTGATAGGGAATCTGTTTACAGTAAAAGGAAATGACTCTATTGCAGTACCCTTCACTGCACTAGAGGGTTGACAGGATGCTGCTGAGTTTAAAATAATCCATTGGCAAAGTTATTCGTTCTCAAAAACTACCCGCAAAATGAGAATTTGCTTTCCCTGAATAAAACATAAATGTGTCCAACAATGTGCAGGAAGTGTTTTTACTAGTAGGTCATATAAAGGTTTTTCAGTCTATGTCTACTAGACTAACATGTAAGAGACAGACAAGGATAATGAGATATGGTCGTTTCTGCCTCAACATAGCAGGATGACTATGACTCTCATGATTAAGTGTGGGAAGCAGGGGTGCCCCAGCAGTGCTAGGAACCAAAGGGTAATCAGTAGAGCATGGAAACAGTGGTTTTGTTAAGGTCATTTCTTAATTATTGTAAATGTTGTGAAACACAAAAGTTATAACCCTAAAGAATTAATAATTCAAAGTGGCTTATATTACACAACCAGCAGTATATATATTTAAGGACACATCATATCAGATATTACATATGACTAGTAAGAATGCAGTAATGAAGGGTAACTCGCAGTGCAGTGTTTGGGTCATGGTCATGTGCAGAAAAGTAAGAAGAAAGAGGGCACATTGAGAGGTAGTTCAGTGGCCATTATGCCCATTCACGGAGCAGCAGGGGGACCGTTGTTTTCTTCTGGGTCGCCTTATATAAAGTTACCATAGATGTGGTCCATTACTGAAGGGTTTATTAGTGTTTCAATCCTACTATAGTTATTTAGAGGGTGTCATCATTACCTATTGTAAGTTTAAAAAATAAGCAACACTAAGTATATTTGATAGTAAGCTGAGAAATTCCTCTCGGGCGGAAATCAATTTATGCATGTTTGCACTACCTCCACTATGTATGCATTTTAGCCCAGGCTGATTATAATAGTGGATTGGGCTTTATTTAAAAATCTAAAGGTGCTTGAAGTTATTATACCCAGAAATACCCACTTGATGCAAAACGGTGCAAAGTGGATTAGGCATTGTGAATAAGCCATCATTCCAGGTCAAAACATATTTATTGCTGGAAAGCAAACCCCTACTGTGCTTTCCACTGCTTTGCCTCACATTAGTGCAATCACAAAGCATTAGTGAACCTGACCCATGGACCATAAGGGTGTAAGAAAGTGGATTATTATTTGGTGTGGGCAGTCATCAAGCTCAAGGAATAATAACCCTATCCCTTCAGGGTGAACCCCAAAAGTCACTAAATTAAGCTGAGTTCAACCTCCTGGTAGCCATATCATAGAGTAAATAAGGTTAACATGGGGCAATATGTAATGTATATGCAGTACCAAAACAGTAAAGATTTCACATTCTGACTTAGTCTTTTTTTATGGAGCTCACAATCCACTAGCAGGGCAAGCCTGAAGCTGTGTCCAAGGAGGGTGCAACCTCTGTATACTAAAAATCCCCGAAAGTTCAGAGGGTCAGGATTTGAAGGCCTTTGTAGCAAGACTACTGAAGTTGAGGCCACAGATTGATTATACAGGAGAAGACTTGGTGGAGGACATACAGAGGGTTCATAGAGACCCTTTTAAGGTAAACCCAAATAAATTGAAACCAAGGGAAATTCTTGTCAACTTTAAATCTTTTAAGGTCAAGAAAGAAATTCTTCTAACAGCCTTAAAATTGAAATCCCTAACAGATGATGGCATCAATTTTGAAATATCTCATAGTTCCCAAATCATGGCAAATAAGCAGTGGGAATTCGGTAACTTGATTGGGCCTTTTAAAAAATTGGGGGTCACGGCCCAATTGACATTCCCAGCTAGCCTACGGGTGATGCATAATAATAAGATGCAAAATTGCTGAAGGGTAGAAGATGCTGCGGAATTCCTTAAATCCTTATCTGATACAGGGGTGAGGTAGGGGCTTGTGTGTCAGCATATCCATATCTATTAACATCACTTAACTATATTGCCCCTTCCTAATCTAGTTTTGATTGAGCGGAAAGTATTTTCAATGTAGATATAGTTTTCTAAACTTAGGGGGCCTCTTCAGGCTTGGGCCATAAAGAACGAAGAGGAGGGTTTTCCAGGGGAGGGAGGGGTGGTAGGGTGGTCACAGGGTAATGCAAGTGCACGGGTGTGGGAGCAGTGGGTAAAAAAGACATAAAAAAATTTGGTCCTCATTGTACAAGCTGGAACTTAGATCCCAACGAGATGATGATTGTAAGAAATACAGGATGACATCCAGCCAGAAAGCGCAGATAGAAATCTTATCATGGAATGTCAATGGGCTCAGAGTAAAACATAGAAGGGAGAAGATCCTGCAATACTTAAAGGATACCCCTGCCCAGATTATAATACTTCAAGAGACCCATCTAACTAAAGATGAGATGAAAGAGGTGTCTAAATCAAGGAAATGAATACAGAAAGTGGTATTCACTGAGCAACAGCTTACTATTAGAGGGGTAGCGATTCTGGTGAAAACTAATCCCTAGATAAGGATGGAGCACAGTAGAGTGGATAGGGCGGGTTGGTGGGCGATTGCCAAGATAAGATATTGTAATCAGACCTATACAGTGGTTGGCTATTATGGCCCTAACCTAGATGATCCCACGCCGTTCGGAAATCTGCTTTCAGAACTTTTAGATTTCCCTGCAATGCTCCAGGATGTGGAAGGAGGAGAACATTGTTTTATACATAAATATGGAGATCCGCGTTTCTTTAAAAAAGTGAGGTTAAAGACCCTACAGTTTTTTTGCAGAGACATGGTATGAGATTAGGAAAGTATTAAAACTAAATTACCATAGTGGAATGGCTCCTATCTGGAACTCTCCTGGGTCTCCGGAGTGGTCCTAGGATAGTCTGGCTCTTCCGTTGAAAAATGCAGGAATAACAACCTGGGGACAACTGACAGTGGAAGGAGCCTTGATTTCCTGGGAGGAGGGACAAGGAATAGCTAACAATCAGCTTTCAAAATTTAAATATTTCCAAATTAAGAGTTGATTCCACACGGCCGATCTCGGTGTGGGAATATCAAATGATCTGGTATCTAAGTTGATGTCGAATGTGAAAAAGAGGTGGCGAGTTGGTATTGGCTCTTAATGGATTCAGCAGATGGAGTCTTCCATCTACCATCAATATTGTGGGAGAAGATCTTGCCTGGAGTACAGATGGAAGCGTTATGGCAAGTATGTTGTAACTTTTTATACTCCACGATTCGTGCTGCAAATCTAAGGCGGAACCACCTTTTCCATCTTAACAGGGTAATATAAGCTGTCTAAATTGGGGATGGGTCCCACGCAGAGATGTCCAAGGTGTGGTAAGGAAAAAGGAGACGATATACACAAGTTTCTGGAATGCCCCGAACTTCAGGGTTTTTGGCAGGAAGTGAGTAATATTATTTCCACAATACTTAGAGAGACACTCCAGGTAAGCATAATACTTGTTTTCTTTGGGATTCCAGAACATAATGAGGTTCTAATAAATAATATTAAAACATTTATTTTCTATCTGATACTTTTGTCTCAAAGAGAAATTTGTAAAAACTGGGTAAAAGCCACTCCAACAAACAAAATAGAAAGGATGATGTCAATAAAGCATACTAACCGGCTGGATAGGGTAGCTAAGAATACGTGTATCGAGTACTGGCTTCCCTATGAGATTTGGGTGAAATCTATTATTTAATTCCAGTCCAATGATTAGGCCTCTATTCTTTATTTGCTTAATCACTCCTTTGGTGGCTTCACAGGTGGCTGTGATAAACTAAGCCATCTCTGGTTGGAGATATATAAGCAAGGTGTAGAGTCTTCCATTCTTGGTTCAGGGATAAAGCTCTCTGGCCGATGCAACTGCAAGGGAGACCCCGGAGAACAATTTACCATTTCTGGTTAACCAAGGCAAATAAGGACTAATAAAATAAAAATAAAAAAAATTAAAAGAACTAATCAGCAATGATAATCTATGTGGGGGTTAGCCGGGATATAGGTGCAATTTCTGGCCGACTGTGATGGAGTGGTAGGTAAATGCATCATGCAGATTTGTACTGGTTAAAGATTTTACATTCTGACTTAGTCTTTTTTTATGGAGCTCACAATCCACTAGCAGGGCAAGCCTGAAGCAGTGTCCAAGGAGGGTGCAATGAGTTCGCAGTGGCTCTGGGGGGCGTGGAAGCCCAAAATGTCCCATCTTTTAATGGTTTCTGGAACAGCTTCTCTGGGTTTTAGAACCTCGGGGACAGCATTTAGGGGCCAAGGCTCACTCCAGCCTGCGAGGTCCAGTCCATCTCTAGTTGGTACTGGTCAAATGGTCACTTCAGGAAAAATACCGCCTTAAACTATTGGGGCCCCTGTAGCCATGCAGAAGGCCATCCATCTAACTGGAGTCCACCTCTATGTTTTGGGTAGAAGAAGGAGCATGTTTAGTACTAAACAGCTCCTCTCAGGTAACAGACAGCAGATCTCCCACAGGTCCAGAAAGTGTTCTGAGTAGCGTGCTTGGGGTGCCACATTTAAAGCTGACACTAGCTAGTCCTGGCTACTCCCTAACAAATGGGGTAAAAAGTGCCTGCGGCAATGCCACTCAGTTTTCTAAACATTCTTGTTTGCCCTATTGCAAACAATCCAGTGCCCCTTACTCCTAAAATCCAAGACAAAGAAACCCTTTCTCCCCTGTGCAGAGCCTATATGCCCACCCAGAGGCGTGGTCAGGGAAACAGACAGTTCCCTCCTTTATACTCACTCATAAATGGTTCAGGGGGTACGGTGCCAACCTGATTGTAAGGACAAATGTGTGCCTTCTCTAGGTCTCAGCTTAAAGTTACTGGCAAAAGGGTAGGCCCCTTTACAAGTTAACAAAGTTCCAGAGTCCATCATACTGGTTTCCTGCAAGTGGACAAAAAACAGCTCAACCCCATACCCTGGCATATATTCCAGCTCTGGTGGCAGTTTTCACACCTCATTAGGCCAAGCACCGGCTGAGCAGCTGCTGGAGAGCTAATGCAAATTAGCTTATAGAGTGAGGGGTAAAAAGGTCCCAATCCCTTACTGGCCAGAAAATAAGCATAGATTCTTCTGTTTCTGGTTCTTGCCCTTGACTGGGGGAGAAACCCCATACCCCCTAAAGTGAGACAGGTTCAACAGGTTTGTCTGGGCAAGATTTGGTTCATCTGTATTTTTCTGGAAAAAATTCCAATTACGCACTGGTTTGTCATGAGGGGTTTATAGATTTATTGGCACTCTATTCATAAGAGTGGGTGAGAGAAAAACAGCCAACACGTGTTTCGCCCCCTTACATGGCCATCCTGCCTGGGGCTTCCTCAGGGCGGGTAATTGCTTTTGAGAATCAATCAACATCGTTAGAAAAGAAAGGTCCTAGGGATTCTTACATCACGGGCATAATGCCGGGTTGGGATGCGGTAGTCATCTAACGTCGGAATGCAAATTAGCCTAAAGGCACTTCAAGCAGGGAATAGGTAACTGTGTAAAAGTTATTTTTCCTAAATATTTAATACAATTCTAACTTCACCATTGACTTTTAGTAAATATGAAAAATTGTCTTTGAATGACTATTTTAGCTGTTTGTAGCTTTTGGCAGCCTAGTTGCCTGAGGAACATGCAAATTCTAGTTTCCACATTTTCTACTTTTAAACATCAGGCATGCTACCTTGGAGCAACAAGGTATACTTTGGGGTGACTTATTAATATTTAAAAGTAGCGTTTTCGCACCTTTCAAAAAGGGTTATTTTGACAGGTTTGCCACCAAGTTTTTATGCTGCTGAAGTTAGGCTACACGTGATAGGACTGAGGCCATGTTTTCCAAACCCACTCTGTGGATGCCAAAATAGGTGCTGCAGTACACAGGTAGCATTTACTGTCCATGACGTGGACACATTGTATGTACCATTTACCAGGGACATATAGGCAAGTTTAACAACTCAATTAGGGGTAGGCCAATTTAACCAAGTTTAAAGGGGATCACAAGCACTTTATTATTGTTTAGAAGTAATAGTGCACAGAGGTCTGAGTCTAGTAAAAATAGGGTCCAGAAAAAGGCAGGAAAAAGGTACGATATCTGGGGTGACTATGCAGAAAATGTAGATTTCCTACAAGTTTTCATTAAAGTGTCACTTTCAGGTTATGCTAAGGGCATCTGAGTGAGACTTTATTATCCACTTCAATCTGCTCTAGCAGAGTGTAACACTCTAAAACTCTCTCACATGAACCAACATATATATTGGCATAGAAACACACATATCCACAAACACATTGACAGAAATATACAGTTATATACAAAATGTCGATAATTGTATTATTCTGTAAAACAATTAAAGTGGGTTCTGAAAAGAAACATTTATATATTTTTATGAAAGTTGTATTTTTTTGTGTATTTAATTAAAGTTTGTAAATAAAACAAAAATAGCAGTACTGCAATGCGACTAGAGTTTTCAGAAAAAAATAAAGGTGTGAACAATAACTGGGATAAAGTAATACGAAAAAAACTTGCTTGTTTTTTTAAGGCGAACAGCATTTCAAGTTTATCTCACCACGGTTTATTACTTTCCCACATACCATGAAGTGCAATTAAACTGTTTTGAAGTATTTTACTTTTTCTGCAATCAACATCTTTTCATGTTACAATATTTTGTGGTTACGGATTGAAGAAGTATCAAAGTTGTACTTCCCTTTATTGCACTGACTCAACATTTTGAAACAAAAGGAACCTGTGACCTATTTTGAGGTGAAGTTTTTTTCAGCTGTTTGAGTGGTAAAATACAAGTTACACTTAGACTTTGAGCCTTCCAATTCAACTATGTCCAGGGATTATTCTTCATCTGTACTTGTTGTACAGAATTTCCCCTTTCCTCCTGTTCATCTTGTCATTAAGCTACCCCCATTGAATGAAAAGAAGATCTTTCCCCAAAAAATATCAATCACAGCAGCAAACTGTAGTGTCTCATTACCGGCAGGGCTGTTGAATGAAAAGGAATACAATTAAGTTTTACAGAAAGTGTGTGAAATTTGCGTAATTTGCTTTTACAGAATTACTCGAACTTACACATTATTACACAAAATGGGAATCTGTCTTTGTCTGCTGTATTCTAGTGCAAAATGGGTCCTCATGTTAAATTTTGGTGCGAGGATGCATTTAAAGAAAAGCACCACAATCAACAGGCATTCACGTAATTCTGTTCACATGCACTCATAGTAAATGTTTGCAGTGAATTGCGCTTTTGGAGTACATTTTATTTTTGCTTTTCACAATGTTTTACAACAAATGACATGTGAGTATTGTTAGAAATTGAGTTTGTGGTTGGCTAGGGAATGCACCTAAGCCATGCAGAACTCATCCCTCTAGTCAGGGCAAGGGAGTTACACACCCAAGAAACCCTTGGTCATCCTCTTAGTAGCTTGGCAGAGCAGTCAGGCTTATCCCAGAGGCAATGTGTAAAGCATTTGTGCAGGACACACACACACCCATGACACACTAGGCTCACTAAAGAGACTCCACACAAGGTTATATAAAAAATACTTTTGTATTGCACATAAAATACTTTAGACCATAATCACAGATATCATTGTGCCACTAGGCACTTGTCATACGTCGCATTGATTACACAAAACAGATTAGGCAATTGTCATAATACCAGCAGTGTGACTACGCCAGATCCTTATCTCTATTTTATCAGATCTTACAATTTATAAGGATCTCGGTCGACTAGGTCTTTTTATCTGCTAAGAAGTGTAAAAGGGAGAAATCCAATAAAGTCACCTTCATCAATAAGACTCATCAATGTAAACTCGGAAAAATCATTGACTCTATCTTAAATGTAAGGGTTTTATTACAAAGCCAAACATAACTGAACATACAAGCACCTCATTACGAAGTTGAAAAAATACATGGGCACTAATGCAAAGTTCATTCTCCTGATTAACCAAATTCGATACAAAGTAAAAGGAATAATCAATTCTAACAAGATTAAACAGGCAACAATTGATCCAATATCCAAAGTAGTCTTCATCAGATTACAGAAAGAAAATGTATTTGGTTAATTCTGCCCCTACTCTAACACTAAGGTGACATCCCTATATAACATCCTTCTAGCCTTGTTGAGAAAAGGTGTCAGCTGGTGAAGACTTCCTCAGAAGTGTATTCACATTGAAAATGAGTCAAACTGTCTTGATTCTCTACTCCCGTCAACCCTCTCTGCATCGTCTGCCTCTCCTTCCCCGGGGCACTGTCCCTAATACAAAATGCACAACTCCTAAAACACGCCCAACACACCTCCTCTGGACGCACATCTTCGGCAGGTGATTTTCCACAAATTGTGCTTCATCCAAGAACAGTTGAGTTGTCCTTGGGTCCCAAGCATCTCCAGCAAGGATGCTTTATTATCACATTCCACTGTAACTATGTATCAGGTCTCCTCCATAACTAACTCCTAAAACAAAGAGCATCAGTCTAGCTAACGAGGAAAATCTCTTTGCACCTGCAACGGAAAGCATGTGAACAGGACAACGTTGCACGTACAATTTTTGCTGACTACATTCTATTGAGAGCCTTCCCAAGGAAAAATACATTGCAGGCCTTCTTGACTCTGCTAACATAAGAAACCACAAACAGGCCTTCCATGGCAAAACGTGAATATTCATTTAATACAGGTCTTTACTCATTCAAGCCTACACAATATTAATAATATTACATTTCTAAGCATTGCGTTTCTCATTTTTAAGGCACAATGGTCATCCGTACACGTGTAGACTTTTATATTGCACATTTAAATCTACTAAACTATGTAACACATGAAATAATTCATGAAGCACTAACAACAAAGAATCACATTTTAAATTTCGATTACATTTTCAATTAACACAAGCTAATTTTCTAACAATACACGTACACAATTCATTATCACATTTAAATTTCTCTAATGATTAAGTGTTTAATTCAATTCGGGTTACATATGGGTGCGGACTAACGGTGATTATGATGCACCCCTACAAATTTCAGAATAACAAATTTCAGACGCTCTATCAGTGTACTTAAGTAAATACTTGTAGAGTGCCATCACTGGGAATTATCCTGCAGCTCCATATTAGGGCATAAAATGCTTCCAATTATGCACAGGTACATAACATGCAGTTTAGGTGACACCTAAATCACAATTTGGGAATGAAATACGGTGACAACATCACATCAGGGAATAACAGGTAATAGTTATACAATGCACGCCAATTACCTTAAATTCCTAAAGCACAGGGCTTTTGTGCTCCTATTAACCACTATGCAGTCGTCACCAGCTCTCTCCGTAGACCTCTGTGCCACCTGCTCCTCTACACCAGAGAATGCAGGAATAACCTTGGTGCTGCAAAACCACCCATGTCTGTTCTCCCACTGGTCCCTCGGGACCGCGAAAAGCTGTACAGCTGGTGTGCTGAGATTAAACCTGAAAGGTACGTCTGCCCTGTCCGCTCAGGACCAGGCAGATGACTGCAGCACTTCACGGGCAACCCAGGCAGCTCAGAGCTGCGGCACCTGATTCCATTGAGGAGACCACCTCTGAAGGGGCAGAGCCCTCCGCTCTAGCACCCCTGGGCTCTCCTCCATGCAGGAAAGAACCTCCATTGGGCCAGAGCCTTCTGCCCTTGCTCTTTGACCATGGCTGCCCGCAACCACGCAGTGTAGCTGCTCAGTTTTGGCAAGGTGCCACCTGCTCCCTGGTTCTTCTGGTTGGCAATGCTAAATGAGGATTCCCTGCGACAGGCAGAACATGGAGCAAAGCCTCCGTCGGCTCTGCTCTCTTCTGCCCGGCCGCCCACCATGGCTGTGCCCCACCCCAAGTGGGGTTGGCGTTGCTGGGCAATGCAGAGGACTTCCCGGGCTTGGATTCCTCACTATTTTTGTGCTGTTTGGCAGCCCAGGGCCACGTAGCTGAGCCCTGGCTGCAGCTAATCCAGAAATTATGTAGGAACACGAGAAGGAGAGTGCTTCCTCTGTTGGAGCTCTCCTCTCCTGTGGCTCAAACACCAATAGGGCAGGTGCAGCGCTGCCCACGCTGTAGGGCCACCAAAAGCACTCCTGTCTGGTAAGATTGCTGGGTGAGTCCAAGCCTCTGGCACCAGCATTTAAAAGCACTCACCAGGCGCCAGGGATTGAAAAGCACTGGGGCACACCAGCATGGTGCATACAGGCAGGCACAAGGAGTCCTTTGAGCTGAGTGGCAGTCCTAACGGTGATTATGATGCACCCTACAAATTTCAGAATAACAAATTTCAGACGCTCTATCAGTGTACTAAAGTAAATACTTGTAGAGTGCCATCACTGGAAATTATCCTGCAACTCCATATTAGGGCATAAAATGCTTCCAATTATGCACAGGTACATAACATGCAGTTTAGGTGACACCTAAATCAAAATTTGGGAATGAAATACGGTGACAACATCACATCAGGGAATAACAGGTAGTAGTTATACAATGCACGGCAATTACCTTAAATTCCTAAAGCACAGGGCTTTTGTGCTCCTATTAACCACTATGCAGTCGTCACCAGCTCTCTCCGTAGATCTCTGTGCCACCTGCTCCTCTACACCAGAGAATGCAGGAATAACCTTGGTGCTGCAAAACCACCCATGTCTGTTCTCCCACTGGTCCCTCGGGACCGCGAAAAGCTGTACAGCTGGTGTGCTGAGATTAAACCTGAAAGGTACGTCTGCCCTGTCCGCTCAGGACCAGGCGGATGACTGCAGAACTTCACGGGCAACCCAGGCAGCTCAGAGCTGCGGCACCTGATTCCATTGAGGAGACCGCCTCTGACGGGGCAGAGCCTTCCGCCGCTCTAGCACCCCTGGGCTCTCCTCCATGCAGGAAAGAACCTCCATTGGGACAGAGCCTTCTGCCCTTGCTCTTTGACCATGGCTGCCCACAACCACGCAGTGTAGCTGCTCAGTTTTGGCAAGGGGCCACCTGCTCCCTGGTTCTTCTGGTTGGCAATGCTAAATGAGGATTCCCTGCGACAGGCAGAACATGGAGCAAAGCCTCCGTCGGCTCTGCTCTCTTCTGCCCGGCCGCCCACCATGGCTGTGCCCCACCCCCAGTGGGGTTATATGTTATGTTATATCTGTTTTATATAGCGCACGGCTACTCAAAGAGTGTCCCGGCGCTTTTTTTTATTTAAATACACATCTGTATCATAACACAACTGAAAAGAAAGAAGAAACAAAGGAGGGGAATCCAGACTAACCTAAAAAACTAATGTCTAGGAGGTAAAAAGCCAAGTTTTAAGGCCCTTCCTGAATGTCAGTAAATTAGAAGTACTGCGCAAAGACACCAGTAAGGTGTTCCAGAGCTGCGGGGCCAACAGTCTGAAAGATCGGCCTCCTATGCGTGCCCTTTTAATACGAGGGACCGCGGCAAGGAATAAAGAGCCAGACCTCAAGGGTCTTGTAGGGTGGTAGAAAACTACCCTTTTATGTAGATATTTGGCTCCTGACGCATAAAGAGCTTTATGAGCCAGAGTCAGGGCTTTGAAAGTTATCCGCTTCCGGATGGGGAGCCAGTGAAGTGACTGCAGAAGACCAAAAGTTCTAGCACGGCCTGATAGTCCAAAGATGGCCCGTGCTGCCGAATTCTGGACCACCTGCAGTCGTTGTAACAGGTACTCCGGCAGGCCGAGATACAGAATGTTAGAATAATCCATTCTCGAGCCGATTATAGCCTGTACCGTTATCTTCCTGTGGTCTTCCGATAGTATGGGAAGAAATTTGCGTAGCATCCGGAGCAGACCGAAGCAGGTGCCGGTGAGACTGATTATCTGAGAACGCAGTGTCAGGTCATTATCGATCTTAATTCCCAGGTTCTTGGCCACCTGGGAAGAACCTGAAGGTGGAAACATGTTCTCCGGCCACCATTCCTGCCACTCTGGATCCGAACTGCACCCGAAGAAGTGTACCTCTGATTTATCCGAGTTGCACTTGAGGCCGTTAAGTTTGAACCAGTTAAAGACGGCCCCAAGGCAACCCTGGATACTCTCTCCATCAAAATCCACACCCCTCGCGCACGTAAAGAGGAGCTGGGTGTCATCGGCGTAGGAAACGATCTGGGCCCCGAAGGATTCCGCTAGTGCCGCCAGAGGGGTCATAAAGATGTTAAAAAGAGTCGGGCTCAACACAGAGCCCTGAGGAACTCCGACACCCAATGACGGCATCTCAGCGGAACTAGAGGAGGCCCAGACCGTTTTTCGGCGGCCAGCCAGGAAAGATTGAAACCAGCTGAACACCTTCCCCTCAGACCGATCTCGTAAAGTCTGGCTAGGAGACCCTCGTGTGGGACGGTGTGAAAGGCCGCCGACAGATCGAGCATCACTAGCATTGCCTTGCCACCTGAATCCAGCACCTCCTTAATAGCCACCGAGACTTCCAAAAGCGCTGTCTCGGTGCTTAGGTTAGAGCGGAAGCCGGAATGTGTAGGGTGGAGTAGGTCATGCGATTCCAGATACTCAAAGAGCACCTTATGCACATGCTTCTCAAGGATCTTGGCAAAGGCGGACAAGAGCGAAATAGGCCTATAATTGGCCAGTACCTCCGAGTCCAGACCCGGCTTTTTGAGCAGAGGTATAATCATCGCCTGCTTCCAGAGCTGGGGGACTACGCCCTCACTGAGAGAGCAGTTCAAAAGAGGGTTAACAATGGGGTTAATGACTTCTGCCATTTTAGCCAAAAATTTGGCCGGGCATGTGTCACGAGGAGAGCCCGATTTAAGGCGAGCCATCAAATCCAGCGATGCCGAAGCAGAGAGTGGTGGAAAATCTGCCAGCATCGGGCCTACGCTAAGAGCGGAAACAGGGCCGTCCTCTGAAGAGTAAAAAACCTCAGGCCCCCTCAAGGGAAAGGAATCCTGAATCCGCTTGATCTTGGCGGTGAAAAAGTCAGCAAGGGCTCTCACCCATGCCTCCATAGGAGAGGCCTGGGTCAAGGAGACACGGGGCCATAAATTCCCTCACAATGGCAAAGAGCTCCTTGCAGGAATTGGAGGCACTCTCAATTTTCCTAGAAAAATACCCTCTCTTCTCAGAGAGAATGTCTCGATGGTATGCTTTGACAGAGGCTCTATAGGCAAGTTTAGCCTCCGGGTCATACTGCGCACGCCACGCTCTTTCTGCCACCTTACACTGCCGTCGTGAAGCCGCCAGTGCTTCGGTAAACCAGGGGGCGGACGCCCGTTTTACAGTATTACGAGGAGGCTTCACCGGGGCAAGATCATCCAGCCTCTCCGAGAGCCACAGTTGCACCTGCTCCGCATCCCTCTCTAAATCTCCTGTCAGGATACACGGATGAGCCAGACATGCCTGCGTCAGCAATTCTGGAGTGACCCGGTGGAAGGCCCTAGCTCCTTGGGAAAGCTGTCGTGAGACACTAGATGGTTTGCTTGTCTCCGACACATAATACTTGACCAGCCTGTGATCCGACCATATTATAAAGAACAGTGGTCCCTATGTGAAAATAATATACATTACAAAATAATCATATACTTGATAGGTAATATGTCTTCTGTCCCTCCGGACAGGATTTATTTAGCAATAAGTGCAGAGATAAGGTATTTTTAGAAAGAATGTCAAGTGGGCACAGCCGTGACCCTCAACATACAAGACAAAACAACAAGAAAGCAATGTAAACAAGGCAAAAGAATAAGTCTGCGTACTTGTACTTCAGTAAGGCAGGCATAAATTGTAGAAAAAACACTCCATTGCATTTTGTGAATTTGACATAAATAATTCGCATATGGGGTTTAAAAGTCGACGACGTTTCGATGCCTATAAGGGTGGAGGCATCATCACCAGGACAAGAGTTGACACTATTGTTGTCTTGAACAAGAGCAATATATAATGCCTTTCAATTACATTTATTGTACTTCAGTAAGGCAGGCATAAATTGTAGAAAAAACACTCCATTGCATTTTGTGAATTTGACATAAATAATTCGCATATGGGGTTTAAAAGTCGACGACGTTTCGATGCCTATAAGGGTGGAGGCATCATCATCAGGACAAGAGTTGACACTATTGTTGTCTTGAACAAGAGCAATATATAATGCCTTTCAATTACATTTACTGGTATGCCGGGTGATTCAAACAATGTTGAAAATTAAGGGACTACCGGATTGCCACACTCGCAACGGTGCCGTCGCACTCTTAGAGTAGCCATCGCGCTCCTCCGCCATTGCAGCATCAGAGTCCCGGCATAATTTTCTTAATTTTCAACATTGTTCTAGAGGGTGCCATAAAAGATCCCTTTTAATGGACAGAGATATAGGAGTGACATTGCTCGTGTCTAATCTGTGATGAAAACAACAGCATTCCACCAAGCTTTGAAAGTAACTTTATCAGCTTGTTTCCAATCTGAGGTTATTAAATGGAGGGCTATTGCTAATAACAAGTAAATCAAAGAGGGATTGGGAGTGGAATGTGACCAGGAAGGTGACAGGGAGCCTAAAAAGACTGTGGAAATAGAAAAGGGGATTCAGTGTTAAAGATTTTATTAATTTGAGACCAGACTAATTGCCAAAAACAAGAAAGAGAGGGACAATCAAAAATCATATCTGGAGAGTTGTATTGACACTCAAGTCAAATCATTGGCAATAATACTCTGCTAGAAGATCTCAGCACAGATTCGAATCAAGCTGCAGTACCAAGTCAGGTCTGCTGCAGGGGACACATGCTAGCATGTGCGTCCTCAGTAATGGTGACAACTGACAGCTAATCCATTTTGATTTATCCAACGCCTCTGACACAGTAAACTACAAAACTGTAATGGGATACTATATGGGCACAGAAGGAAAGATTGCTTTGCCTTCTTCTCTAATCAATCACAATAATGTAACGTAAGCAACTCTCTCAAAATGTGCCCTCTACTCCAAGGTGGAACTCAAGTGCCTTTCTAGTGACTTCTGTTGTACACTACTGTGACGATATCGTGGCGCACAACAACTATTGCATCGCTCTGCTTGTTTCTGAACTGTAACTGACTGTCATACAAAACGTATCAAATTGTAGATTACTCTAGGTCAATAACGGGGTCAATTTGAATAAAGGGAGGAGAGGGACATCATGGACGAGGAGACAGGAGGTCTCTGATGTCTCTTGAACCCCAAAAGCCTAAACGTTCAGTTAATGATGCCTACCCTACCTCCAATTTTAAGTAGTGTATGGCCTCCTGTGAATTCCCCTTCTATGCAGATCAGGTGCATCACATGCAAAGGGAAACGATCCACGTGGAAGCCATTCAGAAAATGCCCCTTGTGGCCCTCCATCTTCTCCCTCAGACTTCCCTTGCTACATATTGAAAAACTATACTGAATTCCCTACTCTAGGCTCAGGTGGTTTCTCCTTGCAGCACGAGGCTACTCGTCAGGGTTCTATTATCTGCCTGGGACCCTCGCGCTGTGAAAGTGGCAGATGACCAGAGCCTGAAGAAGCGGGTGTATTGAGCAGGGCTTTGGGGTCAAGAAGAATGACAATACTTACCTCGTAGCATGTGCCTTACGTAGTTTCATCCTTCCTCATTACATCTGTCTTCTTCAGGGCATCCTTCCCCCACCTGCCTGGTCAGAGCCGGTCGCTCCACCCGCCTCGTGCCTGACCCCCGCCGCCACCGCTGAGCCTTTGGTGTGCCCCTGAGCTGTTGTGCCCCTCAAGGATCTGGTCTTCTTGCGCTGCTGTGCCCCTCAAGGATCGGGGCTTGTGCATCATTATATTTTTATTGACTTATTCCTCTGCTGGCAGTTATTGAACTGTTGTGCCTGTTCGTTTGCTCTGCTTTGCTATATTGTCGTGCCCCCTTATTGCTGCCGCCACCGCTGCCCGCTGTAAATCTGTAGTTTCAGTTTTCTTTCCAGTTACCATTTGTTGTGCCCGGTGCCCCTCCACCCCGCTCCCTGCCGCTGCTCAGCCCAACCCCCGTCCCCTCCTGCATCTCCGCTCCTACCCTCCCCACTCGCCACCCCACTCCCGCCTCCCAGCTGCTCCTCCCTCCCACTAGTAGCTTAGGCTGGTATCGACGAGACGGGGAGCTGTGACTCGACCTGACCTGGTCAGAGCCGGTCGCTCCACCCGCCTCCTGCCTGACCCCCGCCGCCACTGCTGAGCCTTTGGTGTGCCCCTGAGCTGTTGTGCCCCTCAAGGATCTGGTCTTCTTGCGCTGCTGTGCCCCTCAAGGATCGGGTCTTGTGCATCATGTTATATTTATTAACTTATTCCTCTGCTGGCCGTTATTGAACTGTTGTGCCTGTTCTTTTGCTCTGCTTTGCTATATTGTCGTGCCCCCTTATTGCTGCCGCCACCGCTGTCCGCTGTAAATCTGTAGTTTCAGTTTTGTTTCCAGTTACCATTTGTTGTGCCCGGTGCCCCTCCACCCCGCTCCCTGCCGCTGCTCAGCCCAACCCCCGTCCCCTCCTGCATCTCCGCTCCTACCTTCCCCACTCGCCACCCCGCTCCCGCCTCCCAGCTGCTCCTCCCTCCCACTAGTAGCTTAGGCTGGTATCGACGAGACGGGGAGCTGTGACTCGACCTGACCTGGTCAGAGCCGGTCGCTCCACCCGCCTCGTGCCTGACCCCCGCCGCCACCGCTGAGCCTTTGGTGTGCCCCTCAAGGATCTGGTCTTCTTGCGCTGCTGTGCCCCTCAAGGATCGGGTCTTGTGCATCATTTTATTTTTATTAACTTATTCCTCTGCTGGCCGTTATTGAACTGTTGTGCCTGTTCGTTTGCTCTGCTTTGCTATATTGTAGTGCCCCCTTATTGCTGCCGCCACCGCTGCCCGCTGTAAATCTGTAGTTTCAGTTTTGTTTCCAGTTACCATTTGTTGTGCCCAGTGCCCCTCCACCCCGCTCCCTGCCGCTGCTCAGCCCAACCCCGTCCCCTCCTGCATCTCCGCTCCTACCCTCCCCACTCGCCACCCCGCTCCCGCCTCCCAGCTGCTCTTCCCTCCCACTAGTAGCTTAGGCTGGTATCGACGAGATGGGGAGCTGTGACTCGACCTGACCTGGTCAGAGCCGGTCGCTCCACCTGCCTCGTGCCTGACCCCCGCCGCCACCACTGAGCCTTTGGTGTGCCCCTGAGCTGTTTTGCCCCTCAAGGATCTGGTCTTCTTGCGCTGCTGTGCCCCTCAAGGATCGGGTCTTGTGCATCATGTTATTTTTATTAACTTATTCCTCTGCTGGCCGTTATTGAACTGTTGTGCCTGTTTGTTTGCTCTGCTTTGCTATATTGTCATGCCCTCTTATTGCTGCCGCCACCGCTGCCCGCTGTAAATCTGTAGTTTCAGTTTTGTTTCCAGTTACCATTTGTTGTGCCCGGTGCCCCTCCACCCTGCTCCCTGCCGCTGCTCAGCCCAACCCCCGTCCCCTCCTACATCCCCGCTCCTACCCTCCCCACTCACCACCCCGCTCCCGCCTCCCAGCTGCTCCTCCCTCCCACTAGTAGCTTAGGCTGGTATCAACGAGACGAGGAGCTGTGACTTGACCTGACCTGGTCAGAGCCGGTCGCTCCACCCGCCTCGTGCCTGACCCCCGCCACCACCGCTGAGCCTTTGGTGAGCCCCTGAGCTGTTTTGCCCCTCAAGGATCTGGTCTTCTTGCGCTGCTGTGCCCCTCAAGGATCGGGTCTTGTGCATCATTTTATTTTTATTAACTTATTCCTCTGCTGGCCGTTATTGAACTGTTGTGCCTGTTCGTTTGCTCTGCTTTGCTATATTGTCATGCCCTCTTATTGCTGCCGCCACCGCTGCCCGCTGTAAATCTGTAGTTTCAGTTTTGTTTCCAGTTACCATTTGTTGTGCCCGGTGCCCCTCCACCCCGCTCCCTGCCGCTGCTCAGCCCAACCCCCGTCCCCTCCTACATCCCCGCTCCTACCCTCCCCACTCGCCACCCCGCTCCCGCCTCCCAGCTGCTCCTCCCTCACTCCGCCCCCTCCACTATCCACTTATGACAGATGCATCTGCGCGCAGCGTTCACGCTCAGCGGGCGGGCCAAAGGTAAGCCCGTCTACGCCCGTCCGCACCTGGACCGCGCCCAGCGCCAGACCCCTTGGCCCCCGCAAAAACCACTCCAACCGCCTAACATACGACGCCGCAACCCTCTCTGCACTCAACACCGGCCGTCTCCCCGACTGCCACCGAGCCGCCCCAGGGCGCACCCATGGACCCTTCACCTGCCAATCCTGCAAATTCGGATGCATGAAGACCCACACTACATCCACAAACGCCAAACAGAGCTCCGACAACAACCACCTGAAGTGCATCCTGCTCAACACCCGCTCGGTCCACAGGCACGCCATTGAACTATGGAATCTACTAGACAACACCATGCCGGACATCGCCTTTCTTACAGAAACCTGGATGAACGCCTCATCAGCACCCGACATCGCCATAGCCATCCCGGACGGTTACAAGATCATCCGAAAGGACCGCATCAACCAGACTGGAGGAGGCATCGCCATCGTCCACAAGAAAACCATCCGCATCACGACCAGCTCCGACGACACCCTCACAGCCGCCGAACACCTCCACTTCCAGATACACACCGACCCCAAGACCACACTTAGAGGCACCCTAATCTACAGACCACCAGGACCCCGCACACAATTCAGCGAAGACATCACTGACTTCATCAGCCCAAACGCCCTCCCCTCCGAGGACTACATTCTCCTAGGGGACCTCAACTTCCACCTGGAAAAGAACAACGACAGCAACACCACCACCCTTCTGGACAACCTCGCCAATCTCGGACTCAAACAACTGGTAAACACCCCCACCCACTACGCCGGACACACGCTCGACCCAATCTTCTCCTCCAGCAAACATGTCTCCTTCAATCACGTCACAGGACTCCACTGGACGGACCACAGCTGCGTCCACTTCAACTTCAGAAAGACCATGACCCACCATCACCCACAACAAGTCCCCCGCAGAAACTGGAACAAACTTACCACCGAGCAGCTCACCACATCACTAAACCAAAACCATCCCGTCAAATCATCGGACCCAAATCAAGCAGCCATCAGTCTCGCACAATGGATTACCCACTGCGCTGACGAATTAGCACCCTTGAAAAAGCAACACAACAAACCAGGTAGCAAAAAAGCCTCCTGTTTCAATTACGACCTCAAGAACTCCAAAAAGAACTGCCGCACCCTCGAGAAAGCCTGGCGAAAAAACCCAACCACAAACAACATGACCGCCCTCAAGGATGCCACCCGCAAACACCACCAGATGATCCGATCCACCAAGAAATCAGCATTCAAGGATCGACTCGACAACAACGCCCACAACAGCAAGGAACTCTTCAGCATCGTCAAAGAGCTTACCAATCCAGGCGCCGACACCAACGACATCACTCCCTCTCAAGATCTCTGCGACTCTCTAGCCTCGTTCTTCCACAGAAAAATCGCTGACATACATAACAGCTTCGGCGACCAGCCCACCCCCCTCACCACCGAACTGAAACACCCCACCGCCACCCTTTGCGCCTGGAACCCGATCAGCACCGAAGACACCATCCGCTTGATGAACTCCATTCACTCCGGATCACCAACCGACCCATGCCCCCACCACATATTCAACAAGGCCGACTCCATCATCGCACCCCATCTTCGAGATATCATCAACCGCTCCCTCAACACCGCTACCTTCCCGGAAAGCTGGAAACATACCGAACTCAGTGCCCTCCTGAAGAAACCTACAGCAGACCCCACTGAACTCAGGAACTACCGCCCCATCTCGCTCCTCCCTTTCCCTGCCAAAGTCATAGAGAAGGCCGTCAACAGTCAGCTCGCCGCCTTCCTCGAGTCTAACGGCTCCCTCGACCCCTCACAGTCCGGCTTCCGAGCCAAACACAGCACCGAGACCGCCCTCATCGCAGCCACAGACGACATCCGAACACTACTCGACAATGGGAAAACAGCGGCCCTCATCCTCCTGGACCTCTCCGCAGCGTTTGACATGGTCTGTCATAGCACCCTTGTACAACGCCTCAGAAATGTCGGGATACAAGGAAAGGCACTGGATTGGATCATATCGTTCCTCACCGGAAGAACCCAGAGAGTCCGCCTCCCCCCTTTCAAATCAGAGGCTACTGAAGTCATCTGCGGCGTACCACAAGGATCATCGCTCAGCCCCACCCTCTTCAACGTCTACATGAGTCCACTCGCTTCCATCGCACGCCAACACAACCTCAACATCATCTCCTACGCTGACGACACACAGCTGATCCTCTCCCTCACCAAAGACCCAAACACCGCCAAAACCAACCTACACGAAGGGATGAAAGACGTAGCCGAGTGGATGAAGAACAGCCGCCTAAAACTGAATTCAGACAAGACGGAAGTCCTCATCCTAGGATCATCCTCCTCCGCATGGGACGACTCATGGTGGCCACCGGCCCTAGGCAGCGCGCCCAAACCAACGGACCATGCTCGCAACCTGGGATTCATTCTAGACTCCTCCCTCTCGATGACCAGACAAGTCAACGCCATATCATCATCATGCTTTAACATCTTACGTATGCTCAAAAAGATCTTCCGATGGATCCCCACCGAAACAAGAAAGACGGTCACCCATGCACTCGTCACAAGCCGACTGGACTACGAAACACCCTCTACGCCTTAATTACAGAAAAAACTCGAACGCATTCAGAACTACTCCGCCAGACTCATCCTAGACATACCCCGCCACAATCACATATCCGGTCACCTGAGAGACCTTCATTGGCTCCCCGTCAACAAGAGAATAACGTTCCGTCTCCTCACCCACGCACACAAAGCCCTCTACGACCTAGGACCCAAATACCTCAACACGCACCTGACCTTTTACACCCCCACCCGCCAACTACGATCATCCAATCAAGCACTCGCCGCGATTCCACGCATCCGAAGAACCACCATGGGAGGAAGATCTTTCTCTTACTTAGCGGCCAAAACCTGGAACTCTCTCCCCACCCACCTCCGCCTTACACAGAACCACCTCTCCTTCAGAAAACAACTCAAAACTTGGCTATTTGATAAGTAACGAACCCCCCCCCCTCAAGCGCCTTGAGACCCTCCGGGTGAGTAGTGCGCTATACAAATTCTGACTTGACTTGACTTGCCTGAGTCACCACCTCTGTCAGTGCATAAACCTGTATCAATTTACCCTCCTATACACACCAACGGGAGTGGTGTAGTCCCTCTCGGATGTGATATACAAATCAATACTTAGTATAAACCCAAGAACTTTAAGAGTTCTTGAGTAAGTAATCCAGCATTGATGTGCCTTCAAAAGTGGGGAAAGAGTATCCTCCTAGCATGGGGAAATCACCTTCTTTTGTATGACTGTAAACAAAGGATTTTATACATTCACTAAGTGAGTTCATGGTACACAGGCTTTTCACCAATAAGAAGCAAGCAAAAACAAACATTTAGTACAGAATCCATCCAGGGATTCTCTCAACATTTAACTACACTGAACGTAAGTGTTACCATAGTAGGCACATACAGCATGATCCGTTACATAATATGTTATCCCATCTGAGACAGCCAATTTGTCCTTGGGAAAGTGCATTTCGTTCATTGTAGTCAGAAAATTCTCAGTCCTTCATAGCAAAGTCGAAAATCATTTATTACTTCAAAATAATAGCACGTGGTATACTATCCAAGATGGACTAAAGAACAAAGGTGTCCTAAGTTAGTAAAACTCGATTTCCCATTTATACATCATGATTAGAAACAGATTACACAACTCTACACCAGCCGTAATATTCCAAAAGGTGTGGCATTCTTCTCTTCCCCTGTGCTCCTGAGGACATCCCCTGTCACAGTCACTGCCAGCTCTTCGAAAAATCTGCTGTCTGTTGCGGGTCTGCACTGACCTGAGGTTGGAAGTGGACATGTCAAATAGTGTCGCAAGAGCATCACCTGTCATTCCCTCCATCCCACATTCCTATGAAGACCTGAAAGTTTTAGGACAAGTTGAAAGACATATGGATATATTACGTGCGATTTCACTGCCTCTTTTGGTACTCCCAAGACCATGGCAAGGTGGGGAAACAACTGAGAAGTGTATGCTTCCTGCACGGGATGTCAGAGCACTGAAAAACAAGTTATGTTTTTGACTGCTTTGACATTCCAGCAGTGAATAGCCTGTTTCACATACGGTGCTCACACTAAGGATCTCTTTACAAGTACAGCGTAAAAACCCATGTAGTAATTCTGCACCCCTAATTACTCATTCCAAGAGGTATCATAAAACTGGGTGCACAAATGCAGAGCCATGACCCTCGGAATAGAGAAAAAACGTGCATGAATTGTTCTTTTCCTCACTGATTTCTGCAGGTTTTTCCCTCAATTCAGGAAGTGTTCTCTGGATAAATTCTGCCTGATTTTCGTTGCAAAATACTTGTGGGTCAACTCCTGGAGGTTAGATTTGTGTTCGTACAACTTGTAATACCTACCTGTCCAGCTGACCTGCAGCCCTGGTCCTACCTTAGCCCTACTGGCCTGGGCTGGAATGAGTTGACACTTGGCTGGCAACAGGTGAGCTCCTTCTGTGAAGAAAAGGAGAAAACCTGAAATGTTTGGCTCTTCATGACCATGAACAGGCCTGTTCATGCTGAGTCCTTGCCGCCTGTGATGACTGCTAACACGAAACTCTGGCAGGCCTGACTCTCAGCTCTACAACGATTGCCAGCAATGAAGAGCAACATGGGGTATGCACTTCTTGCTACTGCATCAACATCAGACATAAACTTGTGCTACATCGACAATAGTCCACGAAGCCGGGTCCGGCACGACTAGGAAAATCTTTTGCTGTGACCACCAAATTTGCCTCCTTAGCCTCAACCTGAGCGTAACAAAATGTAAGGTAATTCCAAATTAATTAAATCGATGTGCTTATTTGAATTTCTCATTTGTGCCCTAAAAGAGCTTCCTATGGCCATGCACAAGGTTAATAATTGATGATGTGTGTATTATTAACTTCACGGAATCAGGAAGCAGTGTCTGCAAGGCTTCTTGTGAAGTCATTACATATTTGCTTTACTCTTTGAATCATGCAGGCACAAGAGTTCAGATATGACAAACCAATGTATCCAGGGTTAAGCCAACATGGCGGACTGTTCTAAAAGCTCTCTGGCCATGGCCTATGTATCCATTGCCATCCTACCTACAAATTGCTAAATACCGTATTCCATTGGCCTGGTGGTTACACAACTCTTGCTCTTAGACTCCAGTGTCTAAGAGGATACTATTAAGAGATTGAATTTCAGCAAAGAAGATAAGATTACACCGTGGTCTAAGCCCTGATGATAATTCCCTGAGGCAGAGGGGGATTGGAAACGCGTCGACACGCTAATATTTTGCCTGCGAGGGATCCATATTAATTGAAGCTCTAGAGAGGGTGCCACTACATGAAATATACCCCGAGAGCAAATCACCTCCAGAGAAAGTTTTCCCCGCAGTATACCTGTATGAAGCGCTCAACGAACTGAACAATACTTAATGTCATAGCGCTTACAGGCATTGTTTGAATTACCGACTGGTGTAATTGTTTGAATTAATCGTTAGATTTGAATTGATTGTCGTCATGTTTAAGTTTTTGAATTGTCCAGTTTTCTATGTGTTTATTAACATTTATTCATGAGGAATGTATACATGAATGAAATGTGTATTCTTTTCATGCTTTAAAAAAATGAAAGGATGTTTGAAATTAAGTTGAATCAATGCAACTGTGAAAGTAAAATGCAATGACGTGATGCGTTGTATTTCCAAATCTGCATGAGTAACTAGCAGTTCCAAAACTGGTGGCCAGGTAATCCTTTTTGAAAAAATATTGCAAGTCCTACCGGGCCCCCGAAACAGACGTAACCCCTATAGTTTAAAACTTTTAGAATGTTGGCATTTTCTTTACCTAACCATTTGGTGCCAGCAGCATGTGTCCCGGGTCACGTGGTTAAGTGTAGTTGGCAGTTGGCCTTTGTGTATTCCTCCAAGACAGTGAGACAAAGGACTACGTGTTGGCAGGATAGACCTTTCTGACAGGATGGGAGTGGTGGAGCTGGCCCCAGCCCCAATTACATTACAAAGGAGCTGCCTTCAGCACACTCTCAAAAAACGGCACCCCAGCCTATTGTCACCCCAGAGCCCGTGAAGCCTGTGCAGGAGATGATGGAAATCCCTGAACCAGATATGAGGGGAAGTCTAGAAGGTCCTCCAACTTCAAAGCTAGCATCAGGTATAAATATTGGACCCTCAGACCAACTCTTCAGTCCACTCCTGAACCTGGGAACACTATAGAGTAAGTACTGCCCTGCTGTCAGAGCAGTGCCCTGCTGCTTGAGGCCTGGCAAACTCTCTGAGAAGAAAGAGTACTCTAAGGGTCAGGTAGCTGACCTCCTGTTCTGAGCTACAGGGACACAAGTTCCAGAGACGTCCCTGAAACTGTCCAGCTGACCTGCCTGGACCTGTCTGAGCCCTACTGGCCTGGGCTGGAGTGAGTTCCTGATCCCCAAGAGGTGCCTCCACAGGTCTTGGAACCTTGGCTGGCATCAGTTGAGCTCCTTCTCTGAAGAAAAGTAGAGAACCTGAAATGTTGGGCTCTTCAAGACCATGAACAGGTCTGTTCATGCTGAGACGCGAATCTCCGGTGGACCTGACTCTTCGATCTAAAACTACCACCAGAGATGTCATCAGAGTTATCCCATCTGAGACAGCCAATTTGTCCTTGGGAAAGTGCATTGTGTTCATTGTAGTCAGAAAATTCTCAGTCCTTCATAGCAAAGTCGAAAATCATTTATTACTTCAAAATAATAGCACGTGGTATACTATCCAAGATGGACTAAAGAACAAAGGTGTCCTAAGTTAGTAAAACTCGATTTCCCATTTATACATCATGATTAGAAACAGATTACACAACTCTACACCAGCCGTAATATTCCAAAAGGTGTGGCATTCTTCTCTTCCCCTGTGCTCCTGAGGACATCCCCTGTCACAGTCACTGCCAGCTCTTCGAAAAATCTGCTGTCTGTTGCGGGTCTGCACTGACCTGAGGTTGGAAGTGGACATGTCAAATAGTGTCGCAAGAGCATCACCTGTCATTCCCTCCATCCCACATTCCTATGAAGACCTGAAAGTTTTAGGACAAGTTGAAAGACATATGGATATATTACGTGCGATTTCACTGCCTCTTTTGGTACTCCCAAGACCATGGCAAGGTGGGGAAACAACTGAGAAGTGTATGCTTCCTGCACGGGATGTCAGAGCACTGAAAAACAAGTTATGTTTTTGACTGCTTTGACATTCCAGCAGTGAATAGCCTGTTTCACATACGGTGCTCACACTAAGGATCTCTTTACAAGTACAGCGTAAAAACCCATGTAGTAATTCTGCACCCCTAATTACTCATTCCAAGAGGTATCATAAAACTGGGTGCACAAATGCAGAGCCATGACCCTCGGAATAGAGAAAAAACGTGCATGAATTGTTCTTTTCCTCACTGATTTCTGCAGGTTTTTCCCTCAATTCAGGAAGTGTTCTCTGGATAAATTCTGCCTGATTTTCGTTGCAAAATACTTGTGGGTCAACTCCTGGAGGTTAGATTTGTGTTCGTACAACTTGTAATACCTACCTGTCCAGCTGACCTGCAGCCCTGGTCCTACCTTAGCCCTACTGGCCTGGGCTGGAATGAGTTGACACTTGGCTGGCAACAGGTGAGCTCCTTCTGTGAAGAAAAGGAGAAAACCTGAAATGTTTGGCTCTTCATGACCATGAACAGGCCTGTTCATGCTGAGTCCTTGCCGCCTGTGATGACTGCTAACACGAAACTCTGGCAGGCCTGACTCTCAGCTCTACAACGATTGCCAGCAATGAAGAGCAACATGGGGTATGCACTTCTTGCTACTGCATCAACATCAGACATAAACTTGTGCTACATCGACAATAGTCCACGAAGCCGGGTCCGGCACGACTAGGAAAATCTTTTGCTGTGACCACCAAATTTGCCTCCTTAGCCTCAACCTGAGCGTAACAAAATGTAAGGTAATTCCAAATTAATTAAATCGATGTGCTTATTTGAATTTCTCATTTGTGCCCTAAAAGAGCTTCCTATGGCCATGCACAAGGTTAATAATTGATGATGTGTGTATTATTAACTTCACGGAATCAGGAAGCAGTGTCTGCAAGGCTTCTTGTGAAGTCATTACATATTTGCTTTACTCTTTGAATCATGCAGGCACAAGAGTTCAGATATGACAAACCAATGTATCCAGGGTTAAGCCAACATGGCGGACTGTTCTAAAAGCTCTCTGGCCATGGCCTATGTATCCATTGCCATCCTACCTACAAATTGCTAAATACCGTATTCCATTGGCCTGGTGGTTACACAACTCTTGCTCTTAGACTCCAGTGTCTAAGAGGATACTATTAAGAGATTGAATTTCAGCAAAGAAGATAAGATTACACCGTGGTCTAAGCCCTGATGATAATTCCCTGAGGCAGAGGGGGATTGGAAACGCGTCGACACGCTAATATTTTGCCTGCGAGGGATCCATATTAATTGAAGCTCTAGAGAGGGTGCCACTACATGAAATATACCCTGAGAGCAAATCACCTCCAGAGAAAGTTTTCC
This sequence comes from Lissotriton helveticus, assembly GCF_964261635.1. Classification (NCBI taxonomy): domain Eukaryota; kingdom Metazoa; phylum Chordata; class Amphibia; order Caudata; family Salamandridae; genus Lissotriton; species Lissotriton helveticus. Next base: position 1,860,433,577 of record NC_136065.1, read on the forward strand.
CCGCAGTATACCTGTATGAAGCGCTCAACGAACTGAACAATACTTAATGTCATAGCGCTTACAGGCATTGTTTGAATTACCGACTGGTGTAATTGTTTGAATTAATCGTTAGATTTGAATTGATTGTCGTCATGTTTAAGTTTTTGAATTGTCCAGTTTTCTATGTGTTTATTAACATTTATTCATGAGGAATGTATACATGAATGAAATGTGTATTCTTTTCATGCTTTAAAAAAATGAAAGGATGTTTGAAATTAAGTTGAATCAATGCAACTGTGAAAGTAAAATGCAATGACGTGATGCGTTGTATTTCCAAATCTGCATGAGTAACTAGCAGTTCCAAAACTGGTGGCCAGGTAATCCTTTTTGAAAAAATATTGCAAGTCCTACCGGGCCCCCGAAACAGACGTAACCCCTATAGTTTAAAACTTTTAGAATGTTGGCATTTTCTTTACCTAACCATTTGGTGCCAGCAGCATGTGTCCCGGGTCACGTGGTTAAGTGTAGTTGGCAGTTGGCCTTTGTGTATTCCTCCAAGACAGTGAGACAAAGGACTACGTGTTGGCAGGATAGACCTTTCTGACAGGATGGGAGTGGTGGAGCTGGCCCCAGCCCCAATTACATTACAAAGGAGCTGCCTTCAGCACACTCTCAAAAAACGGCACCCCAGCCTATTGTCACCCCAGAGCCCGTGAAGCCTGTGCAGGAGATGATGGAAATCCCTGAACCAGATATGAGGGGAAGTCTAGAAGGTCCTCCAACTTCAAAGCTAGCATCAGGTATAAATATTGGACCCTCAGACCAACTCTTCAGTCCACTCCTGAACCTGGGAACACTATAGAGTAAGTACTGCCCTGCTGTCAGAGCAGTGCCCTGCTGCTTGAGGCCTGGCAAACTCTCTGAGAAGAAAGAGTACTCTAAGGGTCAGGTAGCTGACCTCCTGTTCTGAGCTACAGGGACACAAGTTCCAGAGACGTCCCTGAAACTGTCCAGCTGACCTGCCTGGACCTGTCTGAGCCCTACTGGCCTGGGCTGGAGTGAGTTCCTGATCCCCAAGAGGTGCCTCCACAGGTCTTGGAACCTTGGCTGGCATCAGTTGAGCTCCTTCTCTGAAGAAAAGTAGAGAACCTGAAATGTTGGGCTCTTCAAGACCATGAACAGGTCTGTTCATGCTGAGACGCGAATCTCCGGTGGACCTGACTCTTCGATCTAAAACTACCACCAGAGATGAAGAGCAACATCGGATCTGCACTTCGTGCTACAGCATTGTCAGCCCACCGTGAACACCAAAGCGAAGTTCCAGCAACACCCATCTACAATGCCTGACAGGATCTTCATGCATGATGCTCTCCGTGCTCCTCGCAACCTCCTCTATCGTGAACTGGACACTTCACGCAGGCGTATGTGGAGATAACGTTTTCAGTGAGACTAACCTGGTCCTTGTATCCCTCCTGCACACCACTGTCTCGGCCTGAACTTGTGACTTTCCCCCAGACTAGCATAACCAGCTAACCTCTGGTCGTGTACTTTTAGGCACAATACTTACCTATGACTTTCAAATTGCATATCTCTGGTTCTACTGATAGGATGTTAGTCATATTGATCTAATTTTATTGATTAGATTTGACTCTATTCGTATAAATTGGTGTGGTATTTTTCTTGTGCTGTGTTTTCACTTTATTACTGTTTGTGTGTTGCAGGAATTCTTAACACGTATCCTCTAAATTAAGCCTGACGGCTTTTGTGCCAGGCTACCAGAGGGTTAAGCAGAGGGTGATTTAATGACTTTTGTGGTTTACTCAAAAAGGGATAGTTTGTTGTCGCTGAACGAGGGTATCAGCCAAAAAAAAACCAATTTCTCACACCAGGGCATACAAATTGCTGCTGTGCAGGGGTTTGGCGGTTGCTGACTAGAAGGCCAAAGACTTGCATTTTTCAGGGTGATTGCACACATCGGGCGCTGGACAATGTGGTTACCGCTGGTGTTACAATGTCTCTATATTTCTGAGATGGTAGAGAGGGCGGATATGACTTCAGGCTGTGGTGGCATATGTTGGTGCTGTGAGGCCATAACTTCTACATCCACCTTAAAGTTTAAATTGTGCACCGTGAAGTTGACCCAGGAGGCCCTGGCAACCCAGACTGACTCTTCTGTGATGCCCAATGAGCATGTACAGGGACAACAGTCTCTTCCTTTATTTTGGGATGCTGAGGGAGATCCAGCCCCCGCCGAGGACTTGCTCTTTATCTTTCACCTTTGTTAAGACTGAACTTAACCTTTGAAGCAGGATTGAGTGGTCGCTGATGTGCTGGGTGGAACGGAGAGATCGGTCTTTGTCTCCCACAGTTAAAGATGGATAAGTAAAATCCATGCATGGGCACAGACATGCCACTAAATTACACATTAGCAAAGATGCATCTGATATCAATAGAACCTTGCAGGACTAATGCTTTATTGCGGTTATGTGAAATAATGAATGAAAGGGCATTTGTTTAGGGCAGTGTTACTCCGAAGAATGACCTGGCGCTCTGCACTTCTGTAAACACTACACCGGGGACCAAAGCAGATTAAAGTTAGATTAAAAAGCCACGTCTTTAATTTCTTTCTGAACAAGGAGGTAACTGGGACGGTGCAAAAATTCAGGAGGCTGTTTATTCCAGGCAGTTATATTGTTGGATCCTAGGAATTTTAGCGAAAAAAGCATTGGCAGACCGAAGACATATGGATGAGGAGCACATGGTGCAGTGATGAGAGGAACCATAATCTTGAAATTGGCTTCTAAACAAAGCCCCCAAAATTACACATTAATACCTACCTAGATCAGGCAGTGCAGGCAACAGAACTTGAATATACAATGGAGGCTCAGAGGAGACACTCTATGAACCTACACAGGACACGCTGTTACTCAAACAAAACCACATTGATGAAGCTAGGAAACTCTGACAAGCTTCCAAGCGCTGACTTTATAAGCAGGGCAATAAGAGTCAATCAATCAATGGCTTTTAAACACGACTACTCACCAGTAAGGGTCTCCAGGTGCTTGTGGGGTGGACTGCTGATCTGTTGCAGGTACTGTGGTTCAGTTGAAAGCCAGGTCCTGAGATCCTTTCTGAATTGGGTCAGTGATGGTGATTGCCTTAGGTGGAGAGGCAGGGTGTTCCAGGTCAACACACACAGACACAGATGCACGTTTCACATTGAAGATGAATCTCTCACTTCTGAAACCACACAGGGTTGTTTCTCGATGGAGGAAATCAAAACTTATGTTTCTGATGTTCAGTCCCAAACTCTCGAAGTGCCCGTCACCACAGATGAGACTGCTGAGGCCATTTCTCATTTATCCATGGGGAAGAGCCGGCCCAAACTGGCTCCTTTTGGGCTTTTCTCATTGTCAGACTGTGGTAAATAAATAAATAATACCTCTATTTTTGGATGAATAAATGAATAACAGATAGCTCAATAAATAAGAGTCAAGATTCGAGGTAGTAGGAGTTTTGCAGGTTTAATACAGCATAAGGACAGGAACAGGACAACCTGCATAGGAATAGGATGGGAGGGCCCAGCAGCTGCTGGGGCTGGATCTGGGATGAGCGCGCTAACATTTAATAACAATACACGATCATATATACTAAAACAGTTGCATTACAATACATACGATAGGCGGAGCAGTGGGTGTGATCAATAGCAGTCGCGAAAGATAAGGGTGAAAAGAGGTGTAACAGGGCGTATACATAGACATGTGATGCAAACGTAACAGAATATGTCATGAATGGGGCGGAAACCATGGAGGGGGCTACCTGAGGAGCCGGGACCTCTAACCTGATGGTGCGCGCAAACTGGCAATGACGTATCACTAGGAGAAACTGGGGGGTTCGAACTCTGTGCTAGGAGCAGAGACTGAAGTCTGGAGAGTCAGGGCGACATGTACCTAAGCAGTATCTAGTATCTGATGTTTAGAGAACATGTTGATATGAACTAAGAGTCAGGAGGGGAGAGGCTAACGGACTCTAAGACTGGAGCATGCATTATTCTACATGTAGTGCGTGATGAAGAATATTAAATGACCATTAAATGCAGTATTTCTCTTACATGGAGACGTAAAGGCTAGACAATGACGGAAACTATTGATGCGATTCAGTAGCTTTAGGAATGCAGAGAAGGAGGACTGAACTGATAACTGGAATCATAACATACTCTTGGCAGACTCAGAGGCAGAGCCAGGCTGAGCCGGGCACTGCGAGGCAGGAAGTAAGTGAAGGGTCGAGGATACAGGTGGGGGCTGTATCGCTACTCAGCGAGGCTTCAGGAGACAGGAGACAGGAGCTGAATCTGGCGTCCAGGCCCTTCTGAGGCCTAGAAACGGGGACTTTACAATGGAATAACGTGCACACTGAGAAACGTGGCAACGTAACTTTACATAGGCCTGATATTCGTAGTATTCACGAGAACTGGAAACTGACATACTAGAGATGGACACAACTGTAATTGCGTCATTAATCGAACATAGGGAATGCATATGCATATTTAATCATGCACACATAACATATGATGGATGACACGTAGGGACACAGAACATGGCAAAATTTACTTTTCCACATTCCCTCCTTGTCACTACGTTTCCATCAGGAAACATCAATATTCATGATACCATCTATCATTTCATACAGTATCATTTGCTCGTCTCGAATTATCCTGGAACGGGATCTAGAACGAGGCTTGGGACTAGGAATACAAGAGGTAGCACAAATGCCGCAAATCGCAGGGCCACATTGTATACAGAGGCAGCAGCTGAATATGATCGCTACTGCAATAAATAGAAAGGACAAGACTTTCCATCCCCAGGCGGAAATTATATTCCAGAACCAACCGGACCATGTCCAGGTGCCTGGATCTTGGTGTAACAGATGGGCAATTTTATGGAGTCTGGTTATAGCTGAATAAACAGACGGCGCGTTATTTGGAATGAAAATGCAGCAACTAGATCCGATGACTCTACAGGCCCCGCCCCTATCGGCCAATATGACGTCAAGGACGAGACGATTCTGTAAAACGACAAATCTCATAGCAGATTGCTCTTCGGTTAAGTTACCTAGAGCAGAGGCAGTCTCATTGACTACTGCTTCAAGGGTTCTGGTTAACCTACGGATTAGCTTACTATTCTGGATAGGTCCTATAAAGAAGAAGAAACCTCTATTGAAATCTGTATATTGTTCTAGAGCAGTTTCAGTATAATCGACAATGGGGGACTCCCTTCTATGTCTAATGTGTACTAGATGTGTATTTCTATGATAATCAGATGGGGCTAGGAAAACTGGTGGCAGTAGGAAGGCAATGTAACAGGTTCCCTCCCAATCGAGGGGCAGACGAATATATGCAGTTTGACCACAAATAAAATAAGAATGGCGTGAAGCTTTGAAAATAGATTTCCCACTGTCACTATACTTGACAATAGTAGTACAATCGCTATGTCCTACATGTACGGAACCATTATTTCTAACACATAATTCGCCTTTGACTGGTAGTACTGAAATAGCAGGTAAATCTGGAGTGGAATCAGACTGAACATTCAGGACCATGAAATTCGAAGAATAATTACCTAAACTGTAAACTTCGTTTTCTAGATCTAACCCGGTTCTGTGGGGGAGACCTTGCTTGTCTGGAAAACATGTACTGTTAAGAAAAGACATATCTGTTGAGGATGACGTTAACGTGGACCATGCTCCACACGAACCATTATGTGAAAAAGGATAAGGAAAGAGTGGCAGAACTCCCTTCGGTGTCTGGAAAGGGGGGAGTCGACCACACACCCAACAATTAGTGGCATTGCTGGTCTGGTGTGAATAATGTAGCATACGGATGAAAGAATTATTTCGCATAGCGAGGCGGTAAGAGAGTTCATGAGGAGGCAGATCACTAAACGTGTGTTCTACTGTAGCATTAGCAGACTTATTTACATGAGAAACTGAAAAATACAGATAAAATGCATAACTGGTGCAGGAAATCATAATGCTGAGAAATAATATGAAACTTAGAAAAACGATACATCGGATTGAGTTTTGACTAACTCTCTCACTATGGGGGTCTATTTTATACATGTCAGAAACAGTCTAACCGTTTCACCTAGGGGAGGACTTAGACAATCAAACTGGCTGACTTATTTTACTAGACCGGAGTTTCAACTTATACTCCTGCTGCGGAGTTTTTTCTAACGGGGAGGGTGCAGTATCATTGTTCTTTGCGGGACAGTCCTTGAGAATAGTACTTTGGCAGTCCTTTGAATCCTGGGAAATGTTCTTTGAGACTGGTTTCAGTCCATAAAACTTCTTTACGTGCGAAAGGTGCACCCAGCCTTTGCGTCCCTCCAACTTCACGGCTGTACGGGTGGCGAGGAGGACCTGTCGGGGCTCCTTCCAGCGAGGCTCCAGCGGACTTGAGCGGTCAAAATTCCGGACAAGGACCATGGATCCTGGAACGATTTCATGCGGTGCCACCTCGGTATTGTCTGGAAATGCGGCGGCAACCTGTGAACGACAAGAGTTGAGGGCAGACATCAAGGAAGCTAGGTAATCTGTCAGCATATTACTTGAAACATCGGTAATACTTCGGGGTCTGGGTGTACCCCACATGTTAGGGGGGCGGCCGAATACGACCTCATACGGGGACAGACCTGATCTGGAATGTGCGACCATGCGCATATAAAATAGAGCAACTGGCAGAGCTACTAGCCAGTCTACACCTTTCTCTTGACAAACTTTTGCGATACGGATTTTCAAAGTCTGGTTATGTCTCTCTACGAGACCGGCTGCTTCAGGATGGCGTACACAATGGAACTTCCACTGGTACCCTAACAAAAGGGAAACATGTTTCATTAACTCTGAGGAGAATGGCTGGCCGTTATCAGAATATACGACCCTAGGGAGTCCATAACGGGGGAAGAACTCACGAACCAACTGCTTGGCAGTGGTCGCGGCTGTGTAATCTGGAACTGGATATGCTTCTGTCCACCTGGACAAAGCGCATACAACTACAAGGACATACTTGAAACCTCGACATCGCTCCATCTGAATGTAATCCATCTGGAGGACTTCAAAAGGGTGGTCAGGAGGTTGGAATCCACCTTGTTCCACCGGGACACTTTTACCTGGATTAAACTGACAACATATCATACAGGTACGGACTTTCTGCTTGGCGGCAGCTTGTAAATGCTTGTTGAACCAAATATTCTGGATACTGTCTAACATAGCTTTTTCTCCTAAATGTGCTGGACTATGTGCGGTATTGATAATGACTTGAACCATAGAGTCGGGGAGAAACCATGTGGCTTTTCCCTTCGTCACCCATCCCTGATCCGTCTGTACCCCTCCTTGTTCAGACCATTTCTTGATTTCATCGGGAGTAGCATGTAACTGGATATCTATGACATCTTGAGTAGGGTCCTTAACTGTCATACATGTAGTCGGATCTAGGGCGTGTGTCATGTTAACTGGAATGTCTGGAGTCTGTGCTGTAAGCTTGGCTGTGCGATCTGCTAGATCATTACCTTGGGAAATGGTGTCAGTAACTTTCGTATGTGCTTTGCATTTCATGATAGCAATGGATGTCGGTAAATGTATGGCATCTAACAGAGCTTGAATAAGGAGACCATGCTGAATCTTGGTACCATGAGAAGTCATGAAACCTCTCTCTTGCCAGAGCACTCCAAAGTCGTGTACGACTCCAAATGCGTAGCGCGAATCTGTGTAAACATTAACTTTCAGGTTCTTGGCGTGTATGCAGGCTTGAGTCTGAGCAACTAGCTCTGCTGCTTGAGCGGACAGGGTGTCAATACGGTGTGTTTCAATAACTTCAGTGTCAGTAGTCACTGCATACGCGGCTACTAGTTCTCCTGTACTTGTTCTCATACATGAACCATCCACATAAAGTGTCAGGTCTGGATCTGGAAATGGAATATCTGTCAAATCTTGTCTTGGCTTTGTCGCGATGTTAACTATTTCCACACAGTCGTGTGTGGCAGAATTCGAAGTAACTGATGGTAACAGTGTAGCAGGATTTAAAATATTGCAGCGTCTGATTTCTATGTGTGGCTGAAACAGTGTCAATTCATAACCTGTTAAACGTGCAATTGTCAAGTGCTGAGTCTGTGTTCGGTTTAAAAGAACTTCCACGGAGTGTGGAACTTGTACTGTCAGGGAGTGTCCTAATACTATGGAATCACTTTGTCTGATAGCTAGTGCTGTGGCTGCAACTGACTTGAGGCACGCAGGGAGAGCCTGGGCTACAGGATCTAATGTGCTCGAAAAATAAGCACAAGGCTTGTATTGTCCTGCTTGATCTTGTGTGAGAACAGATAATGCTGTACCTTCACGTTCTGTGACGAAAAGTGTAAAAGGCTTACTGTAGTTCGGTGTAGCTAGAACTGGAGCTTGGCATAGGGCTTTCTTTAACTCATTGAAACTGAGTGTATGTTCAGATGTCCAAGGGAGGACAGTCGATACGGCTGCCTCCTGTGACGTTAAGTGTATCAGTGGCTTGGCTAGAAATGCATACTGAGGAATCCATTGTCTGCAATAAGAAGTGAGGCCGATAAAAGCACGTACCTCCTTCTGGGTCTTGGGCTGAGGAAGACTCGCTGTTAATTGGATACGGTCAGGTGTCAACTGCCTACCCCTCTTGGACAGTAAGTGTCCTAAGTAGACCACTTGCTGGACACAGAATTGAAGCTTCGAAGGGGACACCTTGTGTCCCATCTCGGCTAGGAAATACAAGACTGTAAGGGATGCTCGCTCGCAAGCACGTTCAGAACGGGCTGTGATCAGTAGATCATCGGCATACTGGAGCAGGGCAGTGTCAGTTGGCATGTGAATGTTGTCTAGTTGTCTCTTAAGTGCTTGACTGTAAATACTAGGACTTTCTGTGAAACCTTGAGGAGCTCGTGTGAACATATAGCTCCTTCCATTTAAACAAAATCCGAAAAGAAACTGGCTGTCTGGATGAATGGGAACACTGAAAAACGCGTTCTTGAGGTCAATTACAGTAAAGAACGTGGCTTCGGAATCGATGGCTGTCAATAGGGAAGAGATGTCTGGGACAACTGGGTACTGAGGAATAATACATTTATTAAGCTCTCGTAGGTCAATCACTAATCGATATACTGGGGGTGCATTTGGATCAGTACGTTTCATGACTGGAATGATCGGAGAATTGCATACATTGGAGTCAGTTTCTACAACCACTCCTTGAGCGATGAGCTCGTCAATAATTTTGGATAAGGCTGCTACAGCCTCAGGTGGCAATCTGTACTGTCTGATTCGTGGTAACACTACACCTGGCTTGAGAGTCACACGATGGGGTGTGATTTGCATATAACCAACATCAGTTGGACCTTGCGCCCATAGATGCTGCGGGACATTGGACAATCTGGGATCAAAATCTCGTAATACATAGTGACCCTTAAAGTCACGCAGGAACAATCGTATTCCCTCTGGGGAACAGCATATAACTGCACCTAACTCTTTCAGTGTTTTAATACCTAATAGATTCTCTGGACATGACTTAGTAAGTAACAGGTCAGTAGTACGGGACAATGGACCTACTTCTAGAGTAACTGGCTTTGATATTTCATTTACAATGGGTTTTCCTGAAAATCCAAGGGAAACATTTCTTGAGCCTGAGAGCGGAGCCCCTGGAACTTCGGCGTGACTGATGGTGGTCCTACTTGCCCCTGTATCAATCAAAAACTTTCTGTCTTTCCCCAATACTTGACTGTGAACATAGGGACCTTCTTGATCTACAGGTATCTCGATGAGAGGCAAGCCTACCTCCCTCTCTAGGCTGTTTCATGAATATGGCTGATACTCTGGATACTCAGACTGTGCATACTGGTACATCTGCTGTGTAACGTGCTGTGTTGCAGCGATGGGCTGCGGTGCTGTAACTGTCTGTGGTGCATTCTGTGGCTGAGAAATCTGTGAAACTTGTTCTTGTCTAGGCGGACGTGGTCTTTCTTTAGTCTTACCAGTAGCTATGTTGTGTTTCAGAACTGCACACTCGTTTATAAAATGACCTGGCTGTTTACAATAATTGCAGTTCCCTTTAACGGGAGCTGCAGGATGACTGGCTTGATTCGGACCCCTCTTCTGACTGTCTTGTGGAACGGATTGTGCAACTAGTACTTTCATTTTCGTGTCTTTCATACGCTTTCTCTCGTGTTCTTGTTCTTCCCTGATTCTATTCTGGTGGTATTGGAGCATCTGTAACATCTGGGACGGGGTATTAGCTTGCCAGGTACTTTCGACTTTCAAAACTCGATTTTTAATTGGTGGACTTGAATTCTCGACTAATTTAGTAACAAAAAGGTGAGGGTATGACTCACTACTTGTCTTGAGGCCACTATTGATGCTAAAACATTTCTCAAATCTAGAATAAAAATCACTAATGTCTTCGTCTTGTTTCTGTTTACAGGCTGAGATTGCATCCCAGTCTTCCTTTCTCGTTGTTAACAATCTGGGTAAAACTTGAATCAATAATTCAGGTAATTCTTTACATTTTGCTCCAAGACCTGTACCTGGTACTCGTGCCTTATCTTCAGCTTCTAGAACTGCCCAATCGATCTTTTTCTCTCCCACCTCCCATTCTTTTTCCTTGAGCTTTTCATACACCCCTGCGGGCAACAGAACCTTTAACATTTTAATTATATCTGGATACGTGTATTCTCCCATACGGAGCATGTCTTTTAATTCTCGATGGAACCCTGCTGGATCTTTATCATGACAGGGGATTAATTTTTTCATCTCTAGGAGTTCCATCTTTGTAATCGGAGTGTAAACAAACACTCGTTCTAGTTCGCCACCCGTTCCTCTAACTGGGTGGACTTCTCGTAACGGATTCTGTCTGTCCATGTAAAATGGTTTACTTTCTGGGGGTGAGGCATGAACAAAATGCGGGTTCAAAAACGTTCTATATTTGTGGCGCTGTTCTAGAATGACACTAATTAAATCGGTACCTAAACCTTTCCATCTATACTGGAGTAACTCGTTCAGGACATCGTGTAACGGACCTGGATCAGAATGTTGACCCTCATACAATGTAATGAGGTGCTGGATCATATACATACCCGCCAGTCGTTGCTCGGCTGGGGGCATTTTCAGAAACATTTGTGCCACTATTTCGTCTGGAAAAGTGGTAGAATCAGTAGTCCATCGGACTGCTGATCGGACTAGTTCTTGTTCATGCATGGTACTTAACTCACTATAACCGATTCGTGATTTCAGAATGTGATCGGTAGCTTGAAATACTTGTTCTAGAGAACCTTGTTCTGGTGCTGGATGATGAAAAATAGACTTGTGTTCTAGGCGTAAATGGCGATCTGGAAATCTAGATTTTCCTACATACGCTATTCTGTCGGGATTCTCGTCCTCTACCTCTTCAGTATCAGAGTTACTTTCTTTCTCGCTTACTTGTGCTGCTTTACGTTGTTCGTGTATCCTTATTATTTCTTTACGAATCTTCTTATACATACTCTCTATAGCACCGATAGTCTTGTGCTTACCCTCGGCTATATTATCACTCCACTTTGTCAGGGTTCTCATTTCGGCTTGATCTTTGGTCGGATAATCTTGTTCTCGTATTAGACAATTAATCAAAAACTTTAATAGCATGAGCTGGACTTCAGCTTTTCTTTGGCACATGACATCACTAATACTTTCTGGATCATTCCCTGTACGGATGAAACGATATATTCTGTCTAGATCTTCTTTCATATCTGGTAGGGTGACTAGATACTCGGTCACCTTTCTTACACGTAATGAATATAAAACCATATTATCCTCGCCTGGGACTGGATCATAGCCACATTCGGTAAGGGCTTTTCTTATTTCTGCAACAGACTGATACCTGGGCGTACGCTGTGACGCTTGTGCATGTAATTCGGCTGACGTTAAACGCTTGTGTGGCGGCGGGGTCTGAGGAGGACCTCCTCCTGCGGCCCCTAAACTAGAATCATCGACTGATGCTCTTCGTCCTGGCAGAGTGGGAAATGGAAATGCAGGCTGGACTTGTATGGCGGGCTGGACCGGGGGGACCGTAACAGGTACTGCAAGGGGTACCCCGGTGTCTGGAGAAACGGGGAGTGCCTGATTTACAGGGACTGGCGGAGCGCGAACAGGATTTGCATATTCTGGGACTGTGTCGTCCAAATAGGACGAAATAAAAATATCAGCTGCGGTCGGTTTGTGACGTAGCTTGGTCGGAACTAATGGTGGCGGAAAGTTACTGGATGCCTCCGGGGTCGCTTTTGGCAGGCCCTCGGCAAGAAGAGGATACATACCCTTAATAAGAGCATGCCTCTGTCTGTCTGACTGTTCGGTTTTAACTCGTTCACCAATCTCGATTAATTCCCTTTCTTGGGCTCGTTCTAAGGATTCTCTACTTAATTCTGACTTTCTGATTTCTTTTTCGGTTCTTTTATGAGATTCTTTGCGCCATAACTCGATGGCATCTTTCTGTGACTGTCTGGCTTTCTTTTTCCATAATGCTTCTTCTACTCGCATGATGCACTCGGCATCCCATGTACCCGATACGGGCCATCTATACTTTTCTTCTAACTGTTTGGTATACTCTACCCATAAATCTAGATATAATATGGCACTTATGCCATGCTTCTGATACATAAAATGACCTGGACTGTCCCTAGGCGGAACTGGAACTGCTGCTTCCAGCAGACCCTTTCTAGTTCTTAACTGACGTAACTTAGAAAACAAGGGCATGACTGGACTGTAATCTAGACACAATACAATACACAATGAACACGATACTTATTCCCCATTCATACCACGACATTAAAATACATGAAGAACATTTAAAATAACAGTTCGAACAGAATACTACCTGGAATATGGAACACAGAATACATGAATTTTCTCGGGAACAGAACTGACTGGAACAGAAACTAGATGCACTGCTGAAACAGTACGAAACTTACCGGTCTCATACAGAGACACGTCAGGACCCGCATCCACCGAAGTGGACACTTCGTTTGTGGGTCTGTGTACCACCAACCCACGGACCAGAGTCAATCAGATTGACCCTGTCTAGATACTACCCCAGTAACGGTACTCACCGGGCAGCAAGAACGGAAGGCCTCAGACTGGACGGGACTGCTTGGACGCCGGACGGACGAACTTCGGACTTCTGTTACGGGTGGGCCTCCGGATACCTCGGACCTTGGACTCTTGGCTTGGGCTCTGGTCGGGACTCGCCGCGTTCCTCCACCGTCTCGTCTGGATGCTGGACCGCCTCCTCCGTCTCCTCCGTGGGCCTGAGGGATACTTGAAGCAGAAATATCTGCCGGTGCGCAGAAGAGTTCCGTCACGACTGCAGAGGGTCAGGGGGTCGGCGTGGCTTCACCGACGCGTGGGGAAAGGGCAAGTCCCTATTCGGGCGCCATTATGTGGTAAATAAATAAATAATACCTCTATTTTTGGATGAATAAATGAATAACAGATAGCTCAATAAATAAGAGTCAAGATTCGAGGTAGTAGGAGTTTTGCAGGTTTAATACAGCATAAGGACAGGAACAGGACAACCTGCATAGGAATAGGATGGGAGGGCCCAGCAGCTGCTGGGGCTGGATCTGGGATGAGCGCGCTAACATTTAATAACAATACACGATCATATATACTAAAACAGTTGCATTACAATACATACGATAGGCGGAGCAGTGGGTGTGATCAATAGCAGTCGCGAAAGATAAGGGTGAAAAGAGGTGTAACAGGGCGTATACATAGACATGTGATGCAAACGTAACAGAATATGTCATGAATGGGGCAGAAACCATGGAGGGGGCTACCTGAGGACCCGGGACCTCTAACCTGATGGTGCGCGCAAACTGGCAATGACGTATCACTAGGAGAAACTGGGGGGTTCGAACTCTGTGCTAGGAGCAGAGACTGAAGTCTGGAGAGTCAGGGCGACATGTACCTAAGCAGTATCTAGTATCTGATGTTTAGAGAACATGTTGATATGAACTAAGAGTCAGGAGGGGAGAGGCTAACGGACTCTAAGACTGGAGCATGCATTATTCTACATGTAGTGCGTGATGAAGAATATTAAATGACCATTAAATGCAGTATTTCTCTTACATGGAGACGTAAAGGCTAGACAATGACGGAAACTATTGATGCGATTCAGTAGCTTTAGGAATGCAGAGAAGGAGGACTGAACTGATAACTGGAATCATAACATACTCTTGGCAGACTCAGAGGCAGAGCCAGGCTGAGCCGGGCACTGCGAGGCAGGAAGTAAGTGAAGGGTCGAGGATACAGGTGGGGGCTGTATCGCTCCTCAGCGAGGCTTCAGGAGACAGGAGACAGGAGCTGAATCTGGCGTCCAGGCCCTTCTGAGGCCTAGAAACGGGGACTTTACAATGGAATAACGTGCACACTGAGAAACGTGGCAACGTAACTTTACATAGGCCTGATATTCGTAGTATTCACGAGAACTGGAAACTGACATACTAGAGATGGACACAACTGTAATTGCGTCATTAATCGAACATAGGGAATGCATATGCATATTTAATCATGCACACATAACATATGATGGATGACACGTAGGGACACAGAACATGGCAAAATTTACTTTTCCACAAGACTACTACATCATGCAACCACTCTTGGTGCTTCATTCTGAGGCTCAAGACAAGGTACTCCTTCATGGGACTTAGTGGAGACCCATATGTGTCTATTCTAAAACGAGACTAGCCTGCACATGTATACTCCCCCTGCAGCCCGATCTTGAAATTAAAATAAGGGCTTGTATTCTTTGGGACAAATCCATGGCTGGACTGGCTGTATCGGGCACCGGGTGTTACCCTGGTGTGTGGCCAGGGTGGGGCCAGTTTTGGACCCCAAGGGGGGCGTTTTTGTTAAGGGGGCCGGTTTTGCAGCATAGTTGCAATATCGGCCCCCTGTAACAAACACGGTCGAGCCTGACCCTGGCCTGGCAAACAGCTCGTCCACCCCCACTTCGGAGGGCCGGCTGAGTGGTTTACCAGGGCCGATTTTGGTTTGCAGTCCGGCCGGCGACAT
This sequence comes from Lissotriton helveticus, assembly GCF_964261635.1. NCBI lineage: Eukaryota > Metazoa > Chordata > Amphibia > Caudata > Salamandridae > Lissotriton > Lissotriton helveticus. The sequence goes on from NC_136065.1 coordinate 1,860,448,664, forward strand.
GGCTAGCTACAATTATAGCTGATTTGACCCATAAATACCAGAGCTTTCTGTCACACAGATCCATGAGGCACAATATTTACAGACTGCATAATGCTCTTGCGGTAGCAAGGCAGCTGAGGCAACTGTTGGCCTTTCTACTTGTTGATTTTGAGAAGGGCTTTGAAGGTGTGCCCTGGAATTACAGGTTCCTTTTGCTCAAACATCTGAGGTTTGCCTCCTATTATCTGTCGTATGACCTCAAGCTCGAGTCAGAGTCAGGGAGTTCTAGTTTGATTACATTGTTATTGGGAGGGGCATGTGGCCAGGATGTTTATTGTCATCCCTGTTGTTTGCATTGGTAGTGCAATCCCCTAGCATATTTTGTCCAGACCAATGCATAAATTCAGAGTTTTAAAATGCTCCGATAAACATGAAGACTGAGTATCCTTGTATGCAGATGGTCTCCTAAGATATGTCAGGAGCCAACATACTTGTAGACCAGGTATTATGGATATCCTGGATACACTCAAGACTGAGTTATTTGGGACAAAACTAAACGATTCCCAGTGGGCCTACCAGATGAACAGGGGATTAGGCACTGAATGTGGTGACCACGGCCTTTTAATATTAGAGTGTCCACATCTGTACCACGGTGACTCACACTAAAGGAGATAACTCTACTCCCCTACTGGCCATGATGGTTGCAGTGGTGAGCACCCTTTGAAGTTTTTCATTGTCAGACTGCTATCCCCACTCAACCAGTCTTGGATCTCTATACTGAGGCTTGAGAGACAGGGCACCTTCTAGAGGACTTAGTGGAGACCCATGCATCTCTATTGTAAAACAAGACCAGCCTGCACATTTATGCTTCTCCTACAGACTGATTTTGTTTATCAATACTGAAATTAAAAAATGGCAACAATTCTTGAGATGTGGCTAACTACGATCATAGCTGATTTGCTCCATAAAGACCAGAGTGGCTCTTCCTTTAACCATGGGGACTTCGAAAATTTGGAAATTATCACTCCAGGATCTCCAGTGGGAGGATGGAATACCAGTGAAACTCTTTTGTGGCAAGACATCTTTTGCCTCAGGTCTTAGCTCTGGAGGGGTTTCAAGGATGAGATCCCCTAAGTATCACCTCCTTAAGACATATCATACATAGGCATTGCATGCCTCAGGTCATTTGATAATTTGTGGGTGGAGTTCCGGGTGGAGCGTATCCAGTTTTGTACTTCCGTCCGGGGTACATATTACCACGTATGCCGACGACACCCAGTTGGTTGTCTCTCTTAATCAGCAGGATAACTCTGGACCTGGCCTAGCCTTGTGACTCGAAAAGGTATCCAGATAGATGGACAGCTCATACTTGAAGCTTAATGGGGCAAAAACTGAGCTTATGTTTCTCTGTAACTCTGCCCCTGCAAACAAAGATCCATTCTGGCCAAGTTGCCTGGGCCCACCTCCTGCTCCGAAAAACCAGATTAAGAACTTGGGCGTCTGGCTCAACTGTAACCTGGATTTTCATGAACAAGCAGGGCCGGACTGGCTACTGGGCGTTTTGGCATGCTGCCGAGCTGGGGGCTGATGTCACTGCATTGGGGCTAATTTCATTGATGAGACATGCGTGTGCTTCAAAATAAACGAAGCAAAACTAATTTTGTTCAGCACACGCATGTCCCCATCAACAAAATCAGCCCCCAGTTCGGCAGCATGCCAAAATGCCCGGTAGCCAGTCCGGCCCTGTGAACAACCTTGGAAAGTCGCAGGCAGCTGTTATGGTCTTTAGAGGAAGATTAGAAAGATCCTTCCCCTATTACCTTTTGTTGCCAGACGGCTGCTAGTTCAAGCATTAATTATGTCATGGCTGGACCATGCCAATAGGTTCAGTGACTAAATATCGAGGGACATAATATAGAATGCCCAAAATATCGACTCCAAAATATCGAAGTACAGAATATAGAATCCCTATCTACAAACAGGTACTAAAATGTCGAATCCAAAAGATAGAAAGCTAAAATATAGTTAACTAAAATATCATATTTTTTTAAATGTATCAAAAATAATATAAAAGTAATTAAATATTAAAAACAATTAAATAAAACATACTTAAAAGACGTTGGATAGCGTAGGGGTAAAAATTATTATTCCCCTCCAAAGAGTGCAACAGTAGGGAAAGCCTTGGATAGCAGGAGGGTACAAATTACTATTCCCACTCCAGTGAGTGCAACAGTAGGGAAAACATTGGATAGCGGGAGGGTAAAAATTACTATTCCCTCTCCAGTGTGTGCAAGAGTAGGGAAAGCTTTGGATAGCGGGAGGGTAAAAATTACTATTCCCACTCCAGTGAGTGCAACAGTAGGGAAAACATTAGGGGGCCGATTCCGATTCGGGAAAAACCGCTCCCAATAGCCGTTCGGAGCGTTTTTCCCGTACGAATCGTACCCTGCAACGTTCCCCGTACGTACGACGAAGTACGATTCGTACCAGGAGCCGTACTCCGTACGAGTTGTACAGAGACCGTACAAATCAAACCCCCGTCCGAATCTCCCTTGGAACCCACTGTACGCGACATCTGTATGGTTCACGGCTGGTTTTTACGACCCAGCAAGTATGATACGTGTCGGGTACGCACCGTATTGACCCTTTTTCTACAGGAGCTGAAAACAGCCATAAAAGCAGAGTTCACTCCGAAACAGGTACGGAACGCCCCCCCCGGGTATGGTGCGTACCCCCATGATCGCAGGGGTACGCACCGTACCCCATGATCGCAGGGGTATGCACCGTACCCCATGATCGCAGGGGTACGCACCGTACCCCATGTACGCTGGGTGTACGCACCATACCCCATGTACGCTGGGTGTACGCACCGTACCGTACGCGATCATGGGGTACGGTGAGTACACCTGCGATCATAGAGTGTACGGACCGTACGGTGTGTATGTGTTTGTGTGCTTTTCCGTACGCCTCGCCCTTTCCTGACGTGGACCGTACGAATCGCGTCCTCATACCCCGGTCCGGATCGTACTCGTCGGGTCGTACGGCATCTGTACGAGTCGTACGGTTCACGGTTTCAGCCTTGCAATACGTACGGATCGCGATGATTCGGACGGATTCACGGAATACGGATCGTACTTCGCGACTCTGACGGACGGGTACGATTCGTACGGAGAGGGCTCCGGATACAAATCGTACGGACGTTTTTTTTCCCGAATCGGAATCGACCCCTTTATAGTGTAGGGGTAAAAATTACTATTCCCACTCCTAAGAGTGCAACAGTAGGAAAATTAATGATTTAATATTAAAAGAAGATTAAATTAATTATCAATACCAATAAAAAATTAATTAAAAATAATTACCAATTAATACAAATTAATTACCAATACAATTTCTTTAATTACCAATTAATAATTAATTATCAATTAATTATCAATACATAAAAATACAAATAAATATTTAATTTATTACAACTAAATTACTTCCCACCCTATTCCCCTATAAACCCACAACCTGCTCCAAATAAATAATACAATTAACATAATTATCAATTAATCAATTAATAAAAATTAATTAACAATTAATAAAACGAATTACCAATTAATAATTAATTATCAAGCAATTAATTATCAATCCATATCAATAAAAATAAATATTAACTTTATTACAATTAAATTACTTCCCTATAGTTGCTGCTTGTGAAATACCCAAAATTGTCCAAATCCAAGCCTCAGTGGGTAGCGATAGTCTTCCTGCGTTGGTTAGAAGGCACACAGTATGTTCTTTCATGCGGGTGCACTCGTCCCTCATTTGCAGCGTAGCTTGACACCACAACAGGGCTGCACAACGGTACAGCGGGGCTTAACTCGCGGCTCAGATTGCGCCGCACAATATCCAACACGAAGTTTGCCTGCAGTGAGTCAGCCCACACGAGTGCATCAAAGTAACCCAATTTATTCATGAAAGAACGGCTTTCCATATTCAGCGCAAGAGCTTCGTCATGTCAGTTTTGTACTGCCCGACACGTTGTAAATGTATGTATAGGCATTTATATAGCGCACTACTTACCCGTAGGGTCCCAAGGCGCTTCGACCGCTGCGAAACCCTTCCTGGCTTCCCTGAGAGATGGTCCCTTAATGGGTATCTCCAGGGTGAGACCAGGCATCCCCGGCGGTCTGGTGGGGCCGTTAGTGAAGATGAGGCAAGCTAATGCCCAGAGTTGCCGAGTGTGATCGCTGATCAGAGTGGGCACCGAGGCGAGAGAATTATCGAGTCCGCTGACCCTGGTCCAGAACCCTGCCGCGCCGGGAATCGAACCCTGGTCCCGGGCCGTCCTCTGCTCTCGGGTCTGCCGCCTCTAACCAGTGAGCCACACTACTTCACGTTTCATGCTTGACGGTATTTCATCAGGGGCTACAAGTGGAAAGGGAAACACAGCTCCGCAATATGCAAGCCCAAACTGGGCGTGGCCGCTCCCGCTGCCTTCTGGATCTTGAAGTGCTCGCTGTGATCTCAAATGAGGGACGAGTGCACCCGCATGAAAGAACATTCTGTGTGCCTTCTAACCAACGCAGGAAGACTATCGCTACCCACTGAGGCTTGGATTTGGACAATTTTGGGTATTTCACAAGCAGCAATTCACTTGAGATCACAGCGAGCACTTCAAGATCCAGAAGGCAGCGGGGGCGGCCACGCCCAGTTTGGGTGGGGACTTGTTCATTTAAAGTGCTTGCATATTGCGGAGCTGTGTTTCTCTTTCCACCTGTAGCCCCTGATGAAATGCCGTCAAGCATGAAACGCATTGGGCAGTACAGAACTGACATGGCGAAGCTCTTGCGCTGAATATGGAAAGCCGTTCTTTCATGAATAAATTGTTTTACTTTGATGCACTCGTGTGGGCTGACTCACTGCAGGCAAACTTTGTGTTGGATATATAAATATATATACATATATTCCCTCGAGCTCCAGTACACAAGCGATGAAAGAAAACTCACTGGTACCGTGGCCTCGTATTTCAAATAGACGTTTATTGCAACAGGTGCCCAACGCGTTTCGGAGTTACTTCACTCCTTGATCATGGGTAGGCGTCTGAGAATGAAGACCTGATCGTGTATCATGGTGGTCATACTACTTGATACTGAACTAATGAATTATGCATTTGCAATATAATACGGAATAAATGCTTTCGTACCCGGCACTGCATCACTCAAGGTGATAATATAGCCGAAGTCTGGGTTAACTTTTTTAACAAGTATGTGTTATTAATTTTTCCTGTGCTTCCACTATTCTGATTAACGGTATGATTTTTTAGGTTTGTTATCAAGCATTGTCTGATGAAGATCTGTTTCTTAAGAAGCATCGAGTGGTAATACTGAAACTGAAACTGAAAGTTTGAAGTATTTCAGCAGTATCTTTCTGCATATGCCCATCGGCATCTTCCACTTCTAAAATGTAGTTGGAAAATGTAGGCAGTCGTATTGTTTCAGCTAGGGCCTTACCCAGCTGCTCCCCTTTCCTATAATGCCGCGTTTTATGATATTTGGTGCTAAACAGGAATTCTCGCACTGCTTCTGCCTGATAGTCAGTAACCAGCTCACGGAGTTTGGCTTTTGGGCTCCCATCTGATTTGTCCCGAGCTGGGATTCAGTTTCCTTGATGTCTATTTCGAATTTCTGCATTGTCCCTCAAATAGCATGCAAAATTCCACCTCCTCTTGCAAATCATACCACTCGTATTGTTACCTTAAAAGCTTCCCATCCCATCACGACGCTCAGTACTGGGTTTAGATTTTCTATCATAGAAGTCACCAATTTCTTGTCTGATCTCCTCTGAGAATCATGCATCTAGAAGGGTCGTGGAGGATAGTCCTCATGATCGGTAGGGGGATATAGAGACTGGGGGCCATAGTTGCAGCAGCATCGGAGAGAGGTCGGAGTAAGTACGCGCTAAGTGTTCCGTTGTAGTGAGCCAAGTTCCCAGGCCTCTCAAGAGTAGCCAATAGTCTATGCATTACCATCTGGCATGCACGCTAGATTAAAATGTGTCCTCTTTCTGTGTGGGGTGCAATATTCTCCATGCATCTATCAGTTGGTGATCCTGCATGATTCCTCCCAGGTGTTTCCCGGTTTTGCTCTGCTGTCCCAGTTCACTGTGTGAGCGTCCTGTGCACCGGTTTAATACCCGGTCGGAATCTCCCCTCCCAGATGAGGTGAGTAGATCCTTTGTCTAATATGATGCCCCATAGTTTGTCGTAAGATAGGGCATCATCTACATTTGGACCATAGCAATTAACCGGTTCACTGATAGAATATCGACTCCCGAAATATCCCCAAACACAAATATCGACTCATAAATATCAATGTCAAAAACATCGCCATCCTATATTTATAATGGTAAGTATTAAAATATCAGGAAAAAAATATCGATGTAAAAAATATCAATGTACAAAATATAATGTTTTTAATTAATATAAAAATATAAATATATTAAATAATAAAATTAACTTTAAAACAATTATTTAGATTTAATGTACATTTTGGGGTCGATTCCGATTCGGGAAACTAATCCGTACGACGATTCGAATTCGTAGCCCTTTCTGTACGAATCGTACAAATCCGCCCGAATCGCGTAGTATGATCCGTAGGAAAAAAATAGGTCCGAATCTTTGCGAACCGTACAAAAAGCAAGGCAAAATCCATACGATACGGACCCTCACGGTGAACCGTACGAATCGTAAATATGCTGTACGACCCGACAAGTACGATCCGGACCGGGGAACGAGACGATTCGTACGGAGAGCCACACAATCACATACGCACCGTACCCCTGCAATCATGGGGGTACGCACTGTACCCCTATGCACCGTACCCCTATGCATCGTACACCTATTCACCGTACCACTACGCACCGTGCACCTACGCAACGTACCGCTATGCACCGTACCCCTAAGCACCGTACCCCTAAGCACCGTACCCCTGCAATCATCGGGTGTACTCGCGTGTACTCGCGTACCCGGGGGGGTCTGTTTTGTACGAGGTTCGAGTTGAAATCTGCTTTTACGGATGTTTTGAGCTCCCGTAGAAAAAGAGTCGTACGGAGTGTTGACGTGACAAATCGTACCTGCTGGGTCGGAAAAAGCTGCTTCAATCCGTACGGACGTCGCGTACTGCGTGTTCTGAATGCGATTTGTACGGATTTTTAAGTCGTATGGTCTTTCGTACCATTCGTACCGAGATCTGCTCTGGGTTCGGATCGTACTTCATCGTACGTACGGGGACGTTTAAGGTGTACGATTCGTGTGGGAAATATGCTCTGTACGGCTATTCGTAGGGGATTTTACCGAATTGGAATCAGCCCCTTTATGTTTAAATTTCTTTATAGATTTAATGTACATTTTAACAAATATAAGAAATAAATTTAATTTGAAAAAATGCAAACACACATATATAAAATGTAATACATATATTTACTTTAAAACAATTAATAAACTCATAATTGACATTTATTTTAAAATGTAAATATATAACAATTACAAATATATATATATATATATATATACACACACACACACACAGGACCCATACACAGGCTTCAGAGGAGCCCCACAATCTCCCCATCTACAATTATAAAAGATGTTAGAGAACCACAAGAATTTTTTTTTTAAGGCTAATTAACATTTTATTGACACACCTTTAGCACACACACACACACACACATATATATATATATATATATATATATATATATATATATATATATATATATATATCAAAACAAAACATGCGGGTTTAACACACTTCGAGGAACTCCAACGGAAACAATTCATAAAGTGATGCATTTATTTCAAATTCTTGCTAGCAGCAGCTAAACAGAAAAACAGCATTCTTTGCAGTAATCGCCAGACGCGTTTCAGGTACAAACAGTCCTTTCATCAGTGGCAGCAGAGACTAAAGGTTCGCGCTGAACACGCACGTAATTTCTCTCACACCTGCCTAAGTGGGCGTGGCATTCCAAAGCCTTCTGGTGCATGTAGTCCGTGTGCTAAATTAATCCCGAGTGGGTGCTGCGTCACAGTCTCTAAATTGTGCTATTAATAATGTCACCTTGGTTGGTAGATGCAGCATTCCCTGTTTGCCGCTGCCTTGCTTTGTAGAAAATGAAATCTACTTGTGCAGACACACACCCTGACATGGAGTCTGCGTTTCCTCCCATCTTTCTCACCACAGGACAACACCAGAGATGAGATGGGCCCGCTTATCAGCAGTGGTCTTTACTCAACGGCCGTGCTCGCCGTTTACAAATCAAAACATGCAGGTTTAACACACTTCGAGGAACTCCACCGGAAACAATTCATAAAGTGATGCATTTATTTCAAATTCTTGCTAGCAGCAGCTAAACAGAAAAACAGCATTCTTTGCAGTAATCGCCAGGAGCGTTTCAGGTACAAACAGTCCTTTCATCAGTGGCAGCAGAGACTAAAGGTTCGCGCTGCACACGCACGTAATTTCACTCACACCTGCCTCAGTGGGCGTGGCATTCCAAAGCCTTCTGGTGCCGAAGTCAAGAGGCTAGTGACTGACTGTAGGAAGCATTGGTATGATTGCAAGCGCAAAACTAACGAGAAACTATCAACCAATCTAAAGGCAGCATTGCAGGCTCCAGGTGGTAATCCAGCACCCCAGGAGGAGCTGGATACCTTGGAGGAGCAAGTGTCCAGAGTCATCTCGGAGGAGTTGGTGTTTGGAGTTGTGGGAGAGGACAGTGCTGCCTATGATGAACTACATTAGCGACATGGTAAGTTCCAACAAGAGCCAATGTGGGTAACTACGTCGTGTTGTGCAGCCCAGGCAGCTGTGTCCCAGCGCTCTGCAGCACTGTCTGCAGGATAAAGGGTAGGTACCTGGCTCATCTATGGTTAGACATGACATCAATCGAATGCTCATGGGCATTATGAAAATATGTTTGCATAGGGCAGTGTTGCAAGCCTTCTAGCTGTGTTATCGCATATCAGAAGATAAGGGCGTCAATGTGACATTTCTACAGAATACACTGCATTCCTGTCCTTTCTGCCAGTATGGGCGCACAAACAGCAGACGACCGCCCAAGCATGCACCCTTGCACCATGGTGCAAGGATACCTGCCTTGGTGTTAGCCAGTCAAATTTAATTTGTAAAGGAAAGCACGGGGATGCATTGCATTGTCGTAAACACTGCGCAACCCTGCACTTTCCAACTCACACAGCTTGGCGAAGAACAATGGTGTCTTGTGCTGCACTACACCACATGTCTATGAAAGATGCCCCTCTGCCTCACCTGGGCCCATGCACATTAACCTAGCCTCAAATTTCCTAGCATAGAATTGGTATCTCACCAGAGAAACAACACAAGTGAGGGGTGGGGGATTATTATTATTATTATGCGTTCTTATATAGCGCTCGATTACCCGGAGGCATCTCGGCGCTTGCCTTGGGAACCTGTCCTGGCTTTCTTCCCTGTGAGATACTCGTACTGGGCATCCCCAAGGTGAAAGCCAGGCATCCCGCCGCAGGGGGGCCGTAGTGGAGATTAAGCAAGCTAATGCCCAGAGCTGCAGAGTGTGAACCCGTGATTCGAGTAGGCACCGAAACGAGAATTATCGAGTCTGTGGATATTTGGGCTCAAGACCCTGCCGCGTCGGGAATTGAACCCTGGTCCCGGGTCTGACCTCTGCTTCAGGGTCTGCCTCCTCTAACCAGTGAGCCACACTTCTCCACTGGATATTTGGGCCATGGATAGTACCCACACAAAGGGACAGTTCATGACGCACGTCCATACTCGCCTATATAAAACTACATGGTATACAGCTTTCTTGGCATTCAGGCTCAGACCACAATGGTAGGATATTAGAACGGGGTTAACCCATAACAAGTCACTGAGACCTGGGTATTGGAAGTACTGAAAAGAAGGGGTCTCAGTGTGAGAGCAATTATAATTATAAACTTTAAGGAAAATTAGACAACAATAAATGAATCCAACATTGTTTTAATTCACAATGAGGAGCAATATCCCAAATATATTAACATTTTCAATGCATAAAGTAGGTCGAACGGTGCCCAAAAGGGGAGGGAGGAAGTGAAATTGTGAGGATGGTGTGATAGAGGTATTGTGACAATAAAAACAAGAAATATCAAAAAGTTACAGTTGTGTTTTCATTTCATTACACATCGGATGAATCACTGTGCCGATATATACAAATGTCATACTCCAATGATGCAATTAATGTCAAAATATAGGTAAGGAGTTGACTAAAAGGACGTTGTCGACGTTTCGACCCTCTGAATAGCGCAGGGTTAGTTGAGCCCTTGCCGTGGGGTCTTCTTCAGGACAGGGAAACGGGCAGGCAACCGTTGTACTTGGCACTCTGTCTTATCACTGCTTTAGTCCTCGGAATGGTTTATCAGAACGATAGTTAATCAATCCATGCATGGATATAGATAAATAGAGGAGAATTGGAGGGCGAGGCCAGCCGCGTGGCGGCGCCACAGTCAATTTCGGCGTCGTCCCAATCAGATCAGCGATCGTTTGATACGTCCCCTCTTTTTCAGTAAATATCGAAGTAGTCCGACTAGTTCAGTATCGTGTGGGTCACAACCTCGATACGATGGTTGATCTGTTGCCAACTGGATCGGAGCATACAAAACGCTGACGCCCTCGCCCTCCAATTCTCCTCTATTTATCTATATCCATGCATGGATTGATTAACTATCGTTCTGATAAACCATTCCGAGGACTAAAGCAGTGATAAGACAGAGTGCCAAGTACAACGGTTGCCTGCCCGTTTCCCTGTCCTGAAGAAGACCCCACGGCAAGGGCTCAACTAACCCTGCGCTATTCAGAGGGTCGAAACGTCGACAACGTCCTTTTAGTCAACTCCTTACCTATATTTTGACATTAATTGCATCATTGGAGTATGACATTTGTATATATCGGCACAGTGATTCATCCGATGTGTAATGAAATGAAAACACAACTGTAACTTTTTGATATTTCTTGTTTTTATTGTCACAATACCTCTATCACACCATCCTCACAATTTCACTTCCTCCCTCCCCTTTTGGGCACCGCTCGACCTACTTTATGCATTGAAAATGTTAATATATTTGGGATATTGCTCCTCATTGTGAATTAAAACAATGTTGGATTCATTTATTGTTGTCTAATTTTCCTTAAAGTTCATAATTATAATTGCTCTCACACTGAGACCCCTTCTTTTCAGTACAGACCACAATGGTATCAGCTGCCATGGTAGGGACCACCAGATCTCCTCTAATCTACTAAATATGACTGGGTGTGAGGGTGAATGCAGGTACTGTACACCAGAGGACCAGGGGGCATATATGCAATGAAATGGCGCAGGACGTCAATACCAACAAATCTGCAGCGCAGCACTGCATCATTGCAAAAAATGCATGATTGGCTGTATTTACGAGAATATGTGCCACCCCTGTGCTCACCCCTGCGCCACTGCTAAAAAACAGCTGTGTGCCAATGCATGCACCCTTGCACTATGGCGCCAGGGTGTCTGTTTTGGCACTTGGCTGTTTTAGTCCGTTCCAGCACAAGGGACAACACATGGGGTGCGCTGTATCCTTGTGAATATTTTGATTTCCTGTGTTTGTGGAATGACACAGGGTGGTGAAGCTTGGGTGGTGAAGCTAAAGTGCTTGCACTGCTGTGTTGTGCCATTTCTAAGTGAATATGCCCCTCAGTAGGTATATGTCACCATTCCCAGAACTCCTACCATTTGGGGTGCTGCGGACACTTGTCACTCTATAACAGTCTGCTATGTCAGTCCATTGCTTATGGTCACGCATAATGTAGGTGTTGTAGGAACATAACAGTCAATGTACGATCAGGGTGCCATTACGGTCTGATGAAAATGTTGTGGGACACCCTGCAGATAGTTTCACAAAATGGAGTATGCTGTTCCTAAGGAAACAAAAAGTGACTAGGGAAGATTGTGCAGGTGACTGTCTATCAGGAAGAAGGAAGGGGAATTCCTCCTTTCGGATTTAGTGCCCTCACACACCCAGCCAGCTGGGTGTCATGCTTCATCATTGGGCATGCTCATCGTCGGGTCGGCGCTGCAATACCCGATGGGCACCCTCAGTGGGGGCTCTTTGGCAGACATCTTTTAATCCTTGAAAGGGGTCGGATTGCGAACTGCCACTTTGAGATCAAAGTGAATAGGTTGTGGTGTGCTTCAGAGGTATCACCCCCTGACAGAAGGTGTTGAAATCAAATTATTGTCCGCGGTACTTAGAATAAGTGCCAGCTCCCTGAGCACAACCTCTGTGAAACTAATATCGTTTTATCAAATATTGTTCAAGTATTGTTCCAAATAAAATTCAGTTCAATGCTGTAATAGCTTGCTTCATCATTTATTCCATGTTGTTATCACATGAATATACTTGATCATCTCATCATGGTAGAATGTTTTCATATTTCACATTTTGTTTAAAGTAAGTTCATCGTCACCCAATGCATTTCGGACAGAGCGTCCTTCATCAGGGGTTTTCTGAAAAATAATACAAATACAATGTATGTATGATCCCATAGGAAATGTCTTGAATGCATAAATCAAAAAAATTTGAACGTGGTGAGATAAAAACGTGCAAAGATGAAAATTACGAAAAGATGAAAAATGAGAGAAGGTAGATGTGTGTATTCGCCCCACAACAGGTAAAATAGAAAGGTGTACACCATCGTGTATCTCCGTGTTATGTTTGCGTGTCCAGAAAATGAATACAAAGGATAGCTTGATAAAAAAGTGCAACATCCGTCAAGTGGTTATCCAAAAAAGAGAGCTAATGTGAGTAAAAAGCAGTGTGAGAACGCCTTCTAAGACGATAGCCGGTGATATAGCGTTGGCCCAAACATGTGGAATAGCTAGATCTCAAAAGCGTAAAAGCGTCCGTCAAGCGGTTGCTTAAGGCACAATCTCATGAATGTAAAGCAGGGTTTACACTAGATGGAGTTATGTGAAAACACCTTCAAAGGGACTTACTTGTAACAACGCGTAGACCCGCGCGTCTACTTCGTGTGTCCTTAGCTAGTTGCGAGTGTGTTCTAGTGCCGTAAATACGGAAGTGAACCCATATTGAGCATGTACATTGAGAGAGGACTTCGCGAGTGGCGGCCATGATGTAATGGTGAAAAAAATTATTTAAGGAAAAAATTTGATAGTATAAAGAAAGCATTATGTGATATATGCAAGATACTGATTATACATAAAACTTCAAGTTGCAAGGAAAATGTAATGGTGAAAAAAACGATTTAAGGAAAAAATGTAATAGTATAAAAAAAGCATTGTGTGATATATACGAGATACTGATTATACATAAACTTCAAGTTGCAAGGAAAATTACTCAATCACAAATAACATGAAAACTCCATACGATCATTTAGTCCCAAAGGTTTTGAAGATTGTAAAAATTTGATCCAGTGATTTTCACGTTGTAACAACAGATTGTTGTTGTCTCTGTCATCTCGCTTAATCACCACTTCCACAGCAGCAAACCTAAGCTGACTGACATTATGTCTTTTGTCTTTGAAATGTACCGCCAAGTTCGATTTCATGTTTCCAGTCCTTATATTACTTTTGTGTTCATTTATTCGCGTTTTCAATTTCCGTGAAGTCTTGCCAGTGTAAACCAGTCCACATGGACATTTAATTATGTAAATTACATTTTCAGTGTCGCACGTCGCATTGAGTTTCAAGTTAATGTCCGTGCCTTTCATCGGATGTTTTAGAATGGACCCTTTTATCAAGTTGTTGCAATTCTTGCAGTTGAGGCATGGCTGATTGCCTTTGAAGTTAGTAGAGGTACTCTGTCTGGGATTTTTGATGATTTCTTTTAAATTCCTACCCCTTTTATAAGCAAACAAAGGTTGATCCTGAAAGAGTTGTTTGAAATCAGGTTCTGTACTGATGATGGACCAATGTTTGAGTATGGATGCCTTTTAAACTTTAGACACAACTGAGTATTTGGAAACGACCACAGGTCTTTTTGTGTTGACTTGTTTCTTCATAATCAATATGTCTTGACGCTTGAGTTTGTCACAACGTTCCTTGGCTTTATTTAAAATGCCTCGGGAGTAACCTCTCATTTCAAAGCGCTTAATCATCCCTTGTCTGCAGACTGATAGGTAATATCAACATTGTTAGCCAAATTGCTGAGTATGGGACAAAAGAAGTACCCAACAACAACCTTCTACAAGCACTGAATCCTCCACTCTCACTGTGGTTCATTTTTTAGAGGAAGGATTAGGAGAAAGAGACGACCCCGGAGGAGCCAGGTCAAAAGAAAAGGAAAAGGAAAAAGAGAAAGAACGAGATATCAGGAGCACAACACTCAATCAGAGAGTGGAGAAACCGAAGAAGAGACAAACCTAGTGGTTAACATCTCATCGTATACTCTCTCAGACCAAGAAAGATCAGTATTACAAAAGGGTACTTCTTTTGTCCCCACCAGCCACACCAACAAACTAGAACTGGAGATCAGCTTGTTTAAATTCATGCGTAACTTACGCTTAAGACATTTCTTCGAAAATATTATGCCCACGTCGGACAGCAGTCAAGTTGATCAACTCAAGGGTTTACGTGCTAAAAGTACTTTTATGGCACCTGTTAGTCACAAGTCTTTCGATATCTTTGAAAATCTAGTTAAAAATGACATTTCTGGGTTCAATTATGGACGTAAGAAGAAATACACTAACATGACAAATATGGAGTATGCCATACTCAGCAATTTGGCTAACAATGTTGATATTACCTATCAGTCTGCAGACAAGGGAGGAGGATTAGTTCTCATGGACACTGTATTCTACCGCGAACAAGTACAAGAACATCTTTCCGATGCTAACACATACATGACTATGCAATTCAATCCTACAATTCAATATATGGAAATCTTACTCACCATTTTGTCTACAGCCCATGAAAATGGCATCATCAATCACAAAACGAAATAATTCTTGACTCCAAGCAATCCAAGAACCCCTGGCATTTACATGCTGCCAAAGATCCCTAAGAATCTGACATGACCACCTTTCAGACCAATCGTCTCTACTCGAGGAAGCATTCATGAAGGAACTGGAAAACTCATAGACAGATACTTACAACCTTTAATACAACTATCACGCACGTATGTCAAGGATACCACAGACTTCTTACATCAAATACGTGACATTTCATTTGAGGAAGATGACACCATCTGGTTATGCTTCATAGATGTGAAATCGCTCTATACCAGCATACCACATGACCTTGGCATGGAGGCTATTGAGAACATTCTGCTGCACTCAGACTTAGACAGAGAATTTCAGCTTTTTATCATGCAACTCATGCACTTTACATTGTATCATAGCTACTTCACATGGGAGGATCAATGTTACACACAGTTGTCCGGGACCTCAATGGGCAACTGTGTGGCACCGGTTTACGCTAATGCGTTCATGAAATACTTTGAAGAGAACAATATCTTGAACCATTCCCCTTGGAATACACATGCCAAAATCTTCTTGAGGTACATCGACGATATTTTTGTCTTATGGCAAGGAGATCACAGCTCTCTGACAACAGCACTAACACAACTAAATCTCATCAATGAATGAATTCAATTTACTTTCGAGTTAAGTCAAGAGTCTATCACCTTCTTGGACATCAGTGTTACTAGAGTTAGCAATCACTTGGAAACCAATCTATACAGAAAAAACACAGACAAAAACAACACACTACATTATAAATCCTTTCATCAGATGTCATTGAAAAATCATTTGCCATTTTCTCAACTCCTTCGAGTTAAACGCATTGTATCGGATGAAACAAAATTTGAGGTACAAGCAAACAACATGATTAAGCGCTTTGAAATGAGAGGTTACCCCCGAGGCATTTTAAATAACACCAAGGAACATTGTGACAAACTCAAGCATCAAGACATATTGATTATGAAGAAACAAGTCAACACAAAAAGACCTGTGGTCGTTTCCAAATACTCAGTTGTGTCTAAAGTTTATAAGGCATCCATACTCAAACATTGGTCCATCATCAGTACAGAACCTGATTTCAAACAACTCTTTCAGGATCAACCTTTGTTTGCTTATAAAAGGGGTAGGAATTTAAAAGAAATCATCAAAAATCCCAGACAGAGTAACTCTACCAACTTCAAAGGCAATCAGCCATGCCTCAACTGCAAGAATTGCAACAACTTGATAAAAGGGTCCGTTCTAAAACATCCGATGAAAGGCACGGACATTAACTTGAAACTCAATGCGACGTGCGACACTGAAAATGTAATTTACATAATTAAATGTCCATGTGGACTGGTTTACACTGGCAAGACTTCACGGAAATTGAAAACACGAATAAATGAACACAAAAGTAATATAAGGACTGGAAACATGAAATCCAACTTGGCGGTACATTTCAAAGACAAAAGACATAATGTCAGTCAGCTTAGGTTTGCTGCTGTGGAAGTGGTGATTAAGCGAGATGACAGAGACAACAACAATCTGTTGTTTCAACGTGAAAATCACTGGATCAAATTTTTGCAATCTTCAAAACCTTTGGGACTAAATGATCGTATGGAGTTTTCATGTTATTTGTGATTGAGTCATTTTCCTTGCAACGTGAAGTTTATGTATAATCAGTATCTCGTATATATCACACAATGCTTTTTTATACAATTACATTTTTTCCTTAAATCGTTTTTTTCACCATTACATTTTCCTTGCAACTTGAAGTTTTATGTATAATCCGTATCTTGTATATATCACATAATGCTTTCTTTATACTATCACATTTTTTCCTTAAATCGTTTTTTTCACCATTACATCATGGCCGCCACTCGCGAAGTCCTCTCTCTATGTACATGCTCAATATGGGTTCACTTCCGTATTTACGGCACTAGAACACACTCACAACTAGCTAAGTACGCACGAAGTAGACGTGCGGGTCTACGCGTTGTTACAAGTAAGTCCCTTTGAAGGTGTTTTCACATAACTCCATCTAGTGTAAACCCTGCTTTACATTCATGAGATTGTGCCTTAAGCAACCGCTTGACGGACGCTTTTACGCTTTTGAGATCTAGCTATTCCACATGTTTGGGCCAACGCTATATCACCGGCTATCGTCTTAGAAGGCGTTCTCACACTGCTTTTTACTCACATTAGCTCTCTTTTTTGGATATCCACTTGACGGATGTTGCACGTTTTTTATCAAGCTATCCTTTGTATTCATTTTTTGGACACGCAAACATAACACGGAGATACACGATGGTGTACACCTTTCTATTTTACCTGTTGTGGGGCGAATACACACATCTACCTTCTCTCATTTTTCATCTTTTCGTAATTTTCATCTTTGCACGTTTTTATCTCACCACGTTCAAATGTTTTTGATTTATGCATTCAAGACATTTCCTATGGGATCATACATACATTGTATTTGTATTATTTTTCAGAACCCCCCTGATGAAGGACGCTCTGTCCGAAATGCATTGGGTGACGATGAACTTACTTTAAACAAAATGTGAAATATGAAAACATTCTACCATGATGAGATGATCAAGTATATTCATGTGATAACAACATGGAATAAATGATGAAGCAAGCTATTACAGCATTGATCTGAATTTTATTTGGAACAATATTTGAACAATATTTGATAAAACGATATTCGTTTCACAGAGGTTGTGCTCAGGGAGCTGGCACTTATTCTAAGTACCGCGGACAATAATCTTTTAATCCTTGCCATAAGGGTGAGTGCGTGTAAGGGACCCTTTAGTGTAGAAGTGTAGTGAGGTGTTGTGTGTACATGGGAAGTTAAAACAAGGAGAGGGAGGATTAGGGCAACTAATTTAATAATCCTGTCTACCACCTTGGTTAAAAGAGAAGTGGTAGTGAATGTCTATAGTAATGTTTTTTTTTTTTTATTTATTGTTTTTTTTTTAAAACCTTTATTGAACAATGAAAGCTCACAAATACTGGCCTACAACCCCACGGGCTGGCCAGAACAGAATGGTCAAATAACCAGCATACAAAAAGAAGATCTGCACAGGATATAACAGCAGGAGCACTGGTGAAGCAATAAAAACCATCGAGCGTTCAGCAAGAGCAGGATAATAAAGGTTAATTTTCTAGCACGGGGAGGGGACCAAAGGAATAACGGGCCGTGTATGAGAGTACAAGGGAGGGACCGTGGCAAGCCGCCATTTTATAGACACAACGTAAGAAAATGAAATCATATAATCAAATCTAGCAAAGGACAGAAACAGAATCAGACCATCAAATAGCGACAGTGGCAACAGTCAATCGAGCTCACTCACCTCCGCCCCTACCCGAACAAAGAAGACGTGGTCAAAAAGCCCCATCACAAAGACTACGCAATACGCACCCCAACGGAAAAAGGGAACCTCCATAAAGGAGGAAGGGAAAGAGGGAGAAAAAGACAACAAAAGGAACACCCGCCAGACCATGCACCCCCAGGGGGAAAAACAGGACAATAAAACCGGCATGCGATGTAACAGAAACACGATACCAGAATAGGCAGCGAACCACAATCAGCCACACACCGGAAGAAGGACAGAAAACCCCCGGGGGAGATACGAGGTGACAGAGTCCCGAAAAAGTGAATACACAAGAGCCATAGAACAAAAAAGGGGAAAATAAGGGGGGAAAAAGACCCCCCGACACAAACAGACCCCCCCCACCCACCCTTAAGCCCACCCTGCACCCCTGCAGAAGGCTACGGCCTACCCCCCCCGCAGCGTGCCTGTCGCCCTAAGTAGAACCCGAAATATAGTGGAGCAAGAAAAGTTGGAATTAAAAGACAAAAAAAGGGGGGGGGGAAGGAAGGGAAGGAAAGAAGGGAGTAAAGACATACAAACATACACACGGGGGAGGGCCAAAGACAGGAGTAAACGCACCCATCCACCCGCCCGGGTTAAAGGTCCAAGTCCTCGGGAAGCCAAAGAGTATCAGGCCAAAGTCCAGGAGCACTAACCAGTTACACAGAACCATATCAGGACACAGAGATCATCCAAGCCGTTCATGAGCTACCGCATATAAGAGTCAGTTTTCATCAGCCCTGACCCTTTTTATCCAAAGCAATAAGGGTCCGATCCAACGAGGACCCTGCCAGAAAGAACAGAAGGCAGGCAGTAGGAGAGTCCAACGGCAGTCCAAAAAAGTCACAGGAAGAAAAGCACGGAAGATCCAGGAAAATCACAGAATGTAGCAAACGATGCAGGCACAGTTCCAAGGATATATCCATAAAAACCGACCCATCCGGGCCGGCACAGGAGACGTCCTCGGGCAGTGGTGATTGAGAGGGACCAGGAGAATCATGAAAGTCCGGCAAAACAAAATCCAGCTCCCGGGCCAAGGGCAGAGGAGGCAGCACAGGAGGAGAAGGCGCCATCAGGTTACGCACCTCCGGGGCGGCAGCCGGGACCGAGTCCGCCAGGAGAGTACCAGCCACACCCCGCGATATCAATGCCTCATCCGGTCGTGGGGGCCCGGGAGGCCCGCAGTGAGGAACCGTCTCCAGAGCCAGGAGTGGCGCGGCCACCGAGAGCCGCCAGGATAGCAGGATGTTTAAGATCCCCTTAAGTGCAGGAAAACCTTCACAGTATCCGACACCCGGGCCTTGCGGCGGGCCCCCAGTGCTCGTCCGGGCCCGGCCCAAACAAATGGGGTTGGTCGCCATCTTGAGAGCCCGAACAGGCCGCGCGGCCAACAACCTCTGCCGGGGCGGCAGTCAAGCAGATGAAGTCCCGCCGACAGGCAGAAGAACACCCCGGACAGGAAGGGGGGCCACCAGAAGAAGGGGATTCGCCGGCCCCCCAATGTCGCCAGTCCCGATCTCCGAGTCCGGGCGGCAAAGAACAAAATGGCCGGACCGGAGAACAAAGGGGGAGGAAGCTGAACACACGAGGAACCCCAATAACGAAGGGCAGCGTCACCATCCAAGGCTGCCGCCACACAGGAGTCTATTAGCCAGGAACCTCCGGCTCACACGAACAGCGGCCCTCCAATCACCTCCAGTGCGCCCCGAAGGGCAAGCCCGCAGGCTGCATCCGGCCCAGGAGCCGGGACGAAGAACCAGGCCAGTCCGCTCTCGAGTCCCGGGAATGGTCGGGGGCACTGCACCGGACCCACAGCAGCCAGGACAACCGGAACAAGTGGTAAGTGCCTGCAGTGCGTCGTAGTAGTACCACACAGCAAGGAGGGCTTCCCGGGGCAGGATAAATGCAGGATAAATGTGAAAAACACAGGCGGGCGAACGGAGCCGAGCTAAAGCGCGGCCATCTCGGTCGCGAGCTAGGCTCCTCCCTCGTCTATAGTAATGTTATAGACAGTTGCTCATAAAAACTCATGTGGTCAACATGTTTCTTGCCTTGTATGTCCCATTCGGGATCAAGCGGCAATTCTTCAGGACCTATGACTAGAAAAATGTTATAATCTACACTAGATGACTGATAGTGCGATAAAGTAATCTTTATATTACCAGTCTTCTTCGCACCCGTGGTGTCCAGTGTCCATGGGTGCAGTAGACAATCTATGAGAGAGCACAATTGTATAAAAACAGTAGTAAAAAACCCAGTAGTCACTAATGATCTGACAAACGTGGTCGGGTTGCCACAGCTCCACTAGTCTACATGTATGCTCATAAATTTCTTGTACTATACTGTGTTACTATTTACATGCAAAGAAACTCAGTTTGTGTTACTATTTACATGCAAAGAAACTCAGTTTATACGTGTCATATAGTATGGAGCTTTGAAGGTGTGATAAAGTAAAATAAAAACACAGCCAAAATTAGTGGAGGAAGGGTAGCGCAGTGGCAGAAGTGGGCAGTCACCTAAATGAAGTGTAAGATTTGCCCCTATGGGATTGCGGCAGCAAGTGGACACGTTTGTCCTACAAAAAGTCCTGCAAGAAATAGCCAAGAATAGTGGGGGAAGGGAAGGGAGGAAGGGAGGTGGGGGGGTTTGTGGGGAAGGGGGAAAGTTAGGGCCTAAAGTTTAAAAGTGTCCAACAATTACAAAGTTTACCCATAGGAAGCCTGGGGCGTGGTTGACCCAGCGTTCGTTGATAGCGATAGCAAGATTGCATGACGGCCCACAGTGGCATACTCCGTCATCCAGACCAGGTGCGAGAGTGCAGGAACTAAGTGTCCGCAGGGTGATATGCATGAGGGGGCTGGGAGACACGGGATCCAGGGAGATTGTGCGCGCCCATGTGGTCCCAGCCTCCGGTGCACCCACCGCGAACACAAAGCCGAAACATCCGGACCAGGCCAAAAGAAGACACATATACGATGCCCTAAAACATAGGGCACCAACCTGTACAGCCTCGAAAAAGGGGGGTGCGCAAGATCCCACTGGATCCCGTGTCTCCCACTATGGACCGTCATGCAATCTTGCTATCGCTATCAACGAACGCTGCGTGCACAATGCCCCAGGATTCCTATCGTGGAAACCTTGTAATTCTTGGACACTTTTAAACTGTAGGCCCTACCTTTCCCCCTGCCCCTCCCCCTTCCCCACACAACCCTGCCTCCCCCTTCCTCCCCTCCCTCCCCCCATTTTTCTTGGCTATTTCTTGCAAGACTTTTTGTAGGACAATTGTGTCCACTTGCTGCCGCAATCCCGAAAGGGCAAATCTTACACTTCATTTAGGTGAGTGCCCACTTCTGCCACTGCGCTACCCTCCCGCCATTTTGGCGGTGTTTTAATTTGACTTTATCAAGCCTTCAATGCTCCATACTATATTACATGTATAAACTGAGTTTCTTTGCCTGTAAATAGTAACACAGTATTGTGCAAGAAATTTATGAGCATACATGTAGATTAGTGGGGCTGTGACAACCCGACCACGTTTGTCAGACCATTAGTGACTGGTGGGT
The DNA here is from genome assembly GCF_964261635.1 of Lissotriton helveticus. Taxonomy (NCBI): domain Eukaryota; kingdom Metazoa; phylum Chordata; class Amphibia; order Caudata; family Salamandridae; genus Lissotriton; species Lissotriton helveticus. The sequence continues at coordinate 1,860,470,588 of NC_136065.1, forward strand.
TTTTTACTACTGTTTTTATACAATTGTACTCTCTCCTAGATTGTCTACTGCACCCACGGACACTGGACACCACGGGTGCGAAGAAGACTGGTAATGTAAAGGTTACTTTACCGCACTATCAGTCATCTAGTGTAGATCATAACATTTAACTAGTCATAGGTCCTGAAGAATTGCCGCTTGATTCCGAATGGCACATACAAGGCAAGAAACATGTTGACCACATGAGTTTTTATGAGCAACTGTCTATAACATTACTATAGTCATTCGCCACCACTTCTCTTTTAACCAAGGTGGGAGAGAGGATTATTAAGGTAGTTGCCCTGATCCTCCCTCTCCTTGTTTTTACTCTCCTTGTACACACAACATCTCATTACACTTCTACACTGTAGGGCCCCTTACACGCACTCACCCTTACGGCAAGGATTAAGAGATGACCGCCAAAGAGCCCCCACTGAGGGTGCCCATCGGGTATTGAAGCGCCGACCCGACGATGAGCATGATCAATGATGAAGCATGACACCTGGCTGGCTAGGTGTGTGAGGGGCCTAAATCCAAAAGGAGGAATTCCCCTTCCTTCTTCTTGATAGACAGTCACCTGCACAATCTTCCCTAGTCAGTTTTCGTTTCCTCAGGAACTGCATACTCCGTTTTTTGAAACTGTTACATTGGGCACGTATGCTGGACCTCTGATAAAAGCCCTCCCCTTGTGTCTCTCCCTGTGATAATCACGCCCTGAAGATAACCAACTGTGATGCTGATTAAATCGTTTTGACATCAGTGAAAGTAATCTGACTAGTATTACAGGGCCGATCCACTCAGAGTAGGCACACTGTGGCAGTGAGAACAGTGCTGATATCCTGTCATCAGAAAGGGAAATACAGTGCATTTTGCAATCCATACCCATGCAAAAAGTTGTCCTAAGCAATAATGAGGAACTGAAAGTGTAATGTAGTGTACCTTGTCTACTAAATTACTCATGTCAACAACTAAGAGTGATCAGCAATAGTATTTCAATCAATCAATCAATCAAGATATTTGTATAGCGCGCTACTCACCGGGAGGGTCTCAAGGCGCTTGGGGGAGGGGGGTCCGCTACTGCTCGAACAGCCAGATCTTGAGTTGCTTCCTGAAGGAGAGGTGGTCTTGGGTCAGACGGAGGTGGATGGGGAGGGAGTTCCAAGTCTTGGCTGCCAGGTAGGAGAAGGATCTTCCTCCCGTGGTGGCTCTTCGGATGCGTGGAACGGCGGCGAGGGCGTGGCTGGTCGATCGTAGCTGGCGGGTGGGAGTGTAGAAGGTCAGGCGGTTGTTGAGGTACCTGGGGCCCAGGTCGTGGAGGGCCTTGTGTGCGTGGGTGAGGAGTCAGAACGTGATTCTCTTGCTGACGGGGAGCCAGTGCAGGTCTCTCAGGTGTCCGGAGATGTGGCTGTGTCGGGGGATGTCCAGGATGAGTCGTGCGGAGGCGTTCTGGATGCGTTGGAGTCTTTTCTGTAGTTTGGCTGTGGTTCCGGCGTAGAGGGTGTTTCCGTAGTCCAGTCGGCTGGTGACGAGTGCCTGGGTGACTGTCTTCCTGGTTTCGGTGGGGATCCATCGGAAGATCTTTCGGAGCATGCGTAGGATGTTGAAACATGACGATGAGACGGCGTTGACTTGTCTGGTCATTGAGAGTGAGGAGTCCAGGATGAAGCCCAGGTTGCGTGCGTGGTCCGTTGGTTTGTGTGCGCTGCCCATCTCATTGCAGAGGATAAGCCCTCACCTCGCTGTCCCAGTTTTTAGCAATGATGGGGATAATGACAACATGCCAACCATCGACCAGGACACCTTGCAAGAACTTCTGGACTCCATTTGGACACCATATCTGGACATAGAGCGGGTCAGCAGCATCGTGGCATCTCCACATACCCACTCTACCAACCAATAGGTCCCACCAGCCACTCATTCCAAGGCCCTGGACTGCGAGGACCCACAGTTTACCTTCCAAGGTACAGCAGTAGGAGTCCAGCTGGAGTTGGCAGAGCAGGTGCAGGCAGGGGTGGAGAGCCTGGCGGCCACCCTAGAAGGAGTCTGTGGGTGCCTCAGTCACAATAGGGCCAACAGTGCCACCGAGGGAGGGAGAGAGGGATGGATGGATTATTACTTCGAAGCTGGGGAACCAGGTTCAAGTCTTGGCAACGATGCTCAACATACTGTGATTCTGGGAAAATCACTTAATCTACCCATGCCTAACAACATGAATGTGTCCTTGTGTAACGAAACTGGTGCTCATGTAGAGTGCTCTGATACCAGATATCTTCGAGTCTAGTTTGCGCTATATAAAACTCTGGAAACAAACGAGAGAGGGGGAACGCCTGTGTGTGTCTGTATGTGTATGTCTGCATGTGTGTCTGTGTGTCTGCGTGTGTGTATGCGTGCTTCTGCATGTGTGTGTGGGGGGATATCAGCGATTTCGCAAGGATGTCTAAAGTACATTAATTTTGCTTGGAGGTTTGACAAGCAGGAATATCATTTGTATGTCTTACGTGAGATGGGGATGGAACAAACACACAGGAAATGTAGTAATTTAGAAATAAACATGGATCATAGGTTTCCTAACACGATTCTGCTTCCTCATTTTACTGTATATATCGCTGCATGTCTCAGCTTTCATCACAGTCTTTCCTCGGTCACTGGTGGTCCTCCGATCCGGAAATACTATTCAGAAGAACTTTCTTTTTAGGAGGTACAGTATGGAATCTATTTTTCTCGAGAAATGCACATTTTCTGCAACGTGCTTTTCCTCTTAGCTATATGTGTGTGTGTAATGTCTATTGCAGACGCTGCTGAAAGCCAGGTAAGAGGTTTGTATGAGTGCATGTTCTTTTCCAGGATATGACAAAAACTATGTTTTAAAGAAGTCCCTGTTACCAAACCTAGGGTTAATACACGACTCTTACACCAGTTACACATGAAAACAATGGAAAGTCCAGGACTGGAAAAGAAGTGTTCGGTGACCTGTCATTATTAGGTGACCTGAGCAGAAACGCACTGCACTGGTCCCCAGAACATTCATCATCACTCCATACGCAGCACCGAGGTATGTTCATCATGTGCTGCTGTTGATAAATAATGCCCCCGAGTACTGTAGCACACATTGAAGTCCTGCAGTATTTCCTGAGTTCATTGTCAGAGCAGCCCAGGGTTTTTTTGCCGACATGAAGCATGCTGTAAATTAGTTAGTATGGCGTTCTTTGAACTGCATTTTTGTGAAGAGAAGTGCCCTTTCCCCAAACTTTAACGGTGGGCGAAGAGCTCCCTTAGCGTCCTCCATCACTTGTTGTAGTACAGGGCTGTGTGGAAATATTCCAGGGCTGATAATAGTTCCTAGACCAGCTCTGGGGCCAGCCACTACTGCATCATTCATAAGCCTTTTGTTAGGGGATGGGGAGTGCTGCCGAGGGAAAAACATTATATTTTCCTGCAATGCAGGACATCCTTGAACTGTTTCTGTTGAAACGTGGTGTAATATCTCACGCCACCAAACGAGCCACCAATACATGGCCAGCCTGTTCTACACTTTATTTTAATGATATGTATATACATTTACACACCCTCAGTGATTGACACATCATTCTTCTCACAAGATAGGGAAACACTTTAATAGACAGACATTAAAAAATGAAAACTGTTGAAAACCTTCGACAGAAATACCCCTTTTAAAGGCCTTTAATATTGATGTTTTCGAGTAACTGTGTCAGACTCTGTGATGAAACTTGCATAGGAAGGAGCTAAGATGATTCATTTGGTCTCAAACATTGCCTGCCCACCAATCAATAAACCATCAAGTGAATTACGGTGTGAAACCTGTGTTACTGTGTAACCTAGCTGCAAAGTAACAGAGTGCTCCACAAAGAAGGGAACAGACAAGTGTTTACTGCCTGGCGTGAGGGAACAAGTGAGGTCAGTGGAACAAGAGGAAGCAGCTGGAGAGTAGAGAGGGGTCCCTCAGACAGGACCTTCCATCGGGTGGTGGGAGAGGGGTAGTCTAAGATGAGATGCGGCTTGAAGCGAGGGGTCTTCAGCTCCCTTACAGAAGGCAAGGTTGGGTGGACCTTCGTCTACAATGCCTTTATGTGTGATAGAGGCATGGACATGTTGAGACCTCTCTGTCCACAACAACACAGTCACTTGTGGTGATCCCCAGGGCACAGCCCTCTCTCTCTCTCTCTCTCTCTCTCTCTCTCTCTCACACACACTCTCTCTCACTCTCACTCTCACTCTCTCTCTCTCACTCTCTCTCTATCTATGTTTCGTGTAGTCTCCAGAGATTATTTATAAGAGCACATTAAAATTCAACAATCACAGTTGTGAGCTGTGTCTCATCCAATGTCCTTGTTTTATATGTGTAAAGCTACTGCTTTTGAATATTTCTTGCATTGTAAACCAAAAAAAAGCCTGTTAAGTTGATAAATATGCATGGTTTCCTAAAAACATTGTTGATTTTTTTTTTATTAGCAGGATTTCTGTTGAGACATGGGCATCCTTCCAGGCATCTGCCTCCTGGCACTGCTTTCGGTGAATTTGAGTCAAGCCACAGAGATTTCTCCGGCCAATCTGAACTACATTGTAAATCAGTAAGTACCAGCCTTGCTGCTCAGAAAAAGACATGACTTAATGAAGTTACAGCTGATATGTTTGTCGTTTATGTGGTAATAGCAGCAATGAGATGTGTGGGTCAATGGAGACAGACGCTTAGGGGCCAAAACAAAAGGTAACATGGCCACTTGATAACCGGGGTATGTCATGAAATATTTAAAATGGTGTGTTCACTGATTACAACTGCTTATAATGCACAGAAGACGGTTATACTGACTCAAGGGTGCTGATCCAAATCTCACTCTGTATACGGTTGCCAGAAAGTTTTGTAGACAGGTGTGCTATCAAGCCAGCCCTTAAAAGGACTCCCAATGCTATATACTGTTATTAGGCATGCAGAAGCAACAGATCATATTCAGAATGGTATTCACTAGCAATGTTTTTCTTGCATGGATGGAATTCCGCGCAATCGTTTTATAAACAGTCTTTTCTGCCTCGCAGCGTAGATTCCATTGTGTGATATATACATATATATATATATATATATATATATATATATATATATATATATATATATATATATATATATATATATATATATATATAAACATACATATATATATATATACTATATCATTTTCACTTTTATGATCAACATGTCTCACTAGGATGCACTTTAGAGTTCGGACCTTAACAAGAGACGCACCCTGTTTCTTCTAAAGTCTGATCCCATACTGAAGTAACTTCAGCTTTGAGAACAGCTTCTGCCGTGTACATGCTGGATTTGTGTCAATAGTGAAACAAAACATGCTCCGTATACATTTGAAATGGTTCCTTAAGCCATTTTTGAAAGTCAATTATTAAAAGGTGAAGGGTGGTCTTTTTGTAAGAGGCAGGGTCTGCTTTGACGCCGGTGAGCAGCAACTTTAATGACTTTAGATACATTTGAGCTGCAAAAGGTTTTTATTATACCAGCTGAAAACATCCACACATCATGCAACACATGCTGGATTATATGGCAAATCCAGATTTATGCAGGAAAAGTCACATCCACAGAATCATGTTTTTCCTGTAGCCCTAATTATATTATGGGTGTAGTGTTACTGGCCCATTTCTAGTGCTGCAAATTGCTGCATCTGGGAGCAGAAGTTTGCCTGAGGCGCATGCTCTATAATCAAGACAGTAGGCCATGGGGAAGAGACAACAAGTTCACAAAGTTTAAAACTTTAAGCACCCAAATGGAATATATTGGAGATGGAAGGAGGAGTGTTCAAGGCACAAGGAACAGAGCAATAGCAGAGAGTTATAACTATAGACTCACAATTCACATGACATTTTCATGTTTTGAAGCAAAGTCCAACTCAATAGAGCATGGTCTCACTCATTGTAAATTCCATTTCTTGGAGCACATCCTCACTCATCGGGTGTGAGTCTGGTACCCGGGTCTCTCTCATTAGGAGTGATTCTCACACTTTGCTGCAGACTGTCCAGCTGAGTGTATGTCTCACACCCTGGAGCCCAGTCTTATGCACTATTAGTCTCACTTCTTGGAACAGAGTCTCACTCATTGTTACACTCACATCAGCCTCACTGATTCAGGGTAAGTCCCATGCATTCACACTCTGTGTGTCTGTCAAGATGTTAGAGCACAGATAATCTCCCTGTGTGCAAGTCTCCCACCTTGTTGTACATTCTCTAGTTGCTTGCAAGTTTCACTACGTGGAACACAATCCCACTCAGTGGGTGTGGGTTTACTCCTCGACTCAGTGAATCTTGTGCCTCACTTGCTGCGAGTGAGTTTCAGTGCATAATCTCATTCATTTGCTGTGAATCATCCACCCTGAAGTACGGTTTCACTCACTGTGTATGAGTCTCAGTTTCTGGAGCGGAGCCTCTCTCTTGGGCATTTTCAATGTTCCTGTGTACTTTAAAAGACCTGTGCATCAGAACCTTGGCCCCTGAACCCTCAAATCTCCCTCCTGTGAACTCTTGACATTGAGATCTCTGCTGAGGCCTCGTCTTCTACCCGGGTGACCATGAGGGTGGTCATGCGTCTACATATGTGGTGGGAAGGAATCAAGCAGATGAAGGGCTAGGGACAGGATCTCAGGAGACTGGGCTCTATTCACATAGGCGAATCTGGCTGTACATGAACGTTTATGACCGAATTTACCTTTTGTACATCAATCCGAAATTCACAAAGAGTTTCCAAGCAGGTGCAAACTCATTCACAGGGGAGATCAACCAACACGAATGGGGACATCACTGCAGTTGTGAATCCCACTCAAGGGGAGGGAAGGGGGTGTTTTATGGAAAATGTTGCCAATGAAGTTTGTGTAAGCCCATAGACATTGGACGTTTGTGGACATTCACAAACTCCTCCCTCTCTCTCAAGAAGTTTCTCGAGCACAGGGTTGGGATAATCCCCTTTCCAGAGTTGGAAGGGGAAATGGATCCACCCCAGTGTTGTTGAAAGGCTCTCTTCATGGGGAAAAATGTTTTCCCATGGAAAAAAGTGCAATTGCACAGAAGGCTACATTCCCCCTGTGCAGTTCACTGCTATGAAGAACTATGCACAGAAGGAATAGAAACCCTTAATGAAAGTTACATGACTGACTTAAAAAGGTAGGGGGTGTTTAAAATGAGCATTGAATCCTTTACAGGAGGTTTGGCTTATGTAATTAAGGATGTACATAAAACATGTAAACTAAAATCCTGTGTTACGCACCCAGCAGGCCACCTGAACAGTGACTGCTTTGTGAAATGTATTTTATTGTATTGGTTGAGACTGTAGTCTTAACACCTTTATGACCCACTGCGAGACACTTTCATTGCCATCAGCCAGAGCTCCACACCTCTCAATCGTGCCCGGTCATAAGGACCCACCCAGAACCTGAATTCACCCAAACACCCAAGGCAACTTAATTCACAGTATGTGCTATACAAAAGTCAGACGTTGCATGTCAACATTCAGAGATGCAAATATTCTTAGAGACTGCAAGATGAAATAAACAGTAGAGATTAAGGCAAGGGCTCCTTCATTGACATGGATTACCTTAATGGGTTTAACAGTCAAGTCAAGTCAAAACCACTTTATTCGATCAATTAAAATCATAAAAGTATTCTAGACATTTATAAAACAATTAAAACTTTTTTGTTTTAAAAATCAATTAATACAGTATTAAACATTGTAAAGGATAAACACATTATTAAAGGGTAATTACACGATTTCATTTCTGTTTGAGCCCCACAGTACGTTAGTCCAATACATAAAGCAGAAATTTCAATATCTTTCAACATTAAGATTCCGTTCTTAATCTCGATCTCTTGCTTCTTACAGATGCAGCCAGAAAGCTGGCGGTACAATACATAGTTACAGGAGCATCCATCATCTGTAAATATAACAATGCGGGCTTGTACTGCGTAAATCTCATCCCCTTCAATGTTGGTTTTAAATATCGAATCCGAGGTTCACAATAAAAGGAGCAAAAAAACAGGAAATGCGCAGTGTCCTGGGTGGAAAGACCATCACATTTACATGGGGACGACTCCTCAAGCCTACACCAATCTTTCTCGTCCCAGAGGACCATATAGATTTGATTGAAACAGAACTTAGTCAGTAGCCATCTATGGAAAAAATGTGTAACCACTGACAAATAAGGAGCCAGCTCAAGGGATGTAGTTATCATTACATGCACCCTCACGGATGGTTTGCATAGCTCAGCCGTTTCACGCTCGGCAACACAAAGCCTAGTAAAGTTAATCTTCGTCCACACTAGATCTGCTTTACACAGGGATTCTGGACTGTCAAAAATCTCATGTCGTCCTAGCTTCACAGCCAAAGACTCTACATAGGACAACCACTGGATATCCCTCCTGTGATCTAGCTTAAGACAATCTTTTATGATCTTGTGGTTTAGGCTAAGATTCGGGTTTAGCCAGAGCTTGATCCACATCAGGAGCGGGGCTAAGTTTATTGTGTCTAAAATATAACCAAGACCTAACTCAAGGTGTAGGGAAAAAGTTGCAGTTGACTGTGGTAGGCCCAACAATGACCGTAGGAATTTATTTTCCTCTATTTGGATGCGGTCAGATTTTACAAAGCCCCAAATTGCAGCCCCATATCTAGCAATAGCGGCAGTCTTGGCTTTATAAATGGCCAAGATGGCCTCTATGGGTTTTCCCCCTAATCTCTTTGCAAACCCCAAAATTGCGGAGGCTGAACTTCTCACCGCGTTTGCTTTAGATGTTAACTGCGGTGTCCAAGTACCCCTTTGGTCAAAGATTACACCCAAATAGGTGAAAACCTTTACACTAGAGATAACCTGGCCATCACAGAAGAAGGTTTTTTCTTTATTTTTAGAGCAGCATATTGACATTGTATGGGATTTACTGCTATTGATCACCAGGTCAAGATTGGACATAAAATTTCCAAAAGAATCCAGTAGCTTTTGCAGGGCAATTGGGGTCCTGGCTATTAACACCGCGTCGTCGGCATAGAGGAGCACCGGGATTGGTGCACCCCCCATGCACGGGATATCCTGGGTGACAGCTGTTAGGTCATCCTCCAATGAGTTCACGTATAACGTGAACAACATTGGGGCCAGGATGCAGCCCTGGCGGACCCCTCTACTTGATCTAAAACTTGCCGTACATTCCCCCTCTGTTGTCATTCTAATACAGGCTTTCAGATCTTTATGGAGCTCCGCTAGGAAATGTACCAAGGAGCAATCAAGGCCCAGCTTCAGGAGCATAGTCCACAGCCTTGATCTATTTACTAGATCAAAGGCTGTGGACAGGTCCATGAAGCCTAAAAACATCGATCCCCCTTTTGCCCTCGTGTATTTGGAAATTATAAGGTGAAGATTGAGGCATTGGTCCTCTGTACTCCTCCCCGACCTGAAGCCATATTGTGCCTCGGACAGAATATTTTTCCCCTTGGCCCATGATGCTATTCTCGCCAGGACAACCTTCCCTAGAATTTTAACCGAGGAGTCCAGCAGTGATATGGGTCTATAGCATCTAGGGTCTCCCCTCTGACCTTTTTTGAACACTGTAATTATAGTAGCTGATGACCAGGAGTTAGGGAATCCTACTGTTGCTGATGCATTAAAGACTTTAGTTAAAATGTTAGCCCAGTACAATGGATTAGCCTTAAACATATCCGCTGGGACCCCATCAGGGCCCGGTGCCTTTCGGCCCGCAGTACCCTCTATTGCCTTGATCACTTCGGCTATATCAAAACTAACAGGCGCCAAGGGGGGATCAGACGCGGGGACTACAAAGGGTTCCTGCTCCATGTTGCTACCATAGATTTTTTCGAAATGGCTAAGCCAATCTACCTCAGATATGTTAAGTTCCAGCTCAGTATTTTGGTCGCAAGCGAACAAAGGAGTATTGATAATTGACCAGAACTTGGTGCTGTTTTTTAAGGTGGCTTTATCCATGAGTTTGGCCCAAGCGTCACTCTTTAATTCATTTTTACGAGTTTTAATTGCCCTAGCATAATCCTTTCTAAGTAGCGCTACTAGGGCTTTGTCCCTCGGACGAGTATTAAGTGCTTTTTTGAGGAGGTTATGGGCTTTACTACAGTTGTTATCAAACCAGCCCGTCACCGGTCTATTTTTACCTCCCTGGCCTTTATCTGTTAATTTTAAGGCCACTGCCCGACAGACACCTTCAAAGGAGGATAAAATATCCTCGCTCATAGAGTGGGGGTTGGTACAGACCTTCAAATCTTCGGCAGCCGTAGATGTTAAGTTTAAGAAAAAGTCATCGGGAACTACCTTTCCCCATTTAATTCTTCTCCCCTGGTCCTTAACCTTAAGTGGCATTATAACCTGGGGGGTAACAGATGATTTTAGCAGCAAAGAGCCATTCGCTAGTTCCATCCCCACAGGGTTATGATCACTCAACGGCATAGCAACAGCATTGTAGGATATCACATATTTAAGAAGACCTGATGACAAAAAAATAAAATCAATTATCGAATCACAGTCCCTTCCCGTGTATGTGGCAACCCGTGTGCTATTGTCATAAAACTCCGCCTCATACAGATCGTTTCCAATTAATAAATTTTCAAGAACCTGTCCCTTCTGCGTATGTTCGAAATGAGGGGGGGAGACACTATCCGGCCCATCTGTGTCCGTTAGAGCACAATTCAAACATAAATGTACATTAAAATCACCCATCAAAATAAAATGACAATAAGTGGTTTGCTTTTCCTTATATGAAGTTAAAAAATCAGTTAACCATACTAAGTGCACATTTGCAGGATAGCCGTGCGGTGAATTGTAACAATTTACCAGAAGCATTTTACAACCATCATCCAAGGTTATCTCTACAACAAGAAAATTATGCGTGGCACAGTCAATCTTTATAATTTTGCCCTTTACATTCACAGAGACCAACATCAAAAGGCCCCCTCTATTCCTACCTGCTGGAGAGGGCAGGGCAGGTACAGAGAAAGAGGTAAAGCCATCCAGCCAATAATCACAATTCGTGTCCCAAGTCTCTTGAATGGCTATAATGTCATAAAGCCTTACAAAATTTGTCCAATTTGGGTCACCCTTCTTTGCCCGTAAACCTGCAATGTTCCAGCTTAACAACCTAACAGTGTCCCCTTTACCAGGAATGACCACAACCGGATTATTGCCATGAACATCAGAAGAAGGTACAGGAGTCATAGGGATAACTTCAACTATAACTTCGTCCACTATACCCTCTCCGGCCCCCCGTCAATCGCACAACTCAAGTCCTGAGACTGCGTCAAACCTGTTATGTGTTATAATGGGAGGTCCGAATCTGAAATTTTTTTCCCTTCCTGGTCCCTGACTTTGAGACATAGACCTGGGCCCAAATGGAGTAAGAGGACTTAAACCTTGTCTAGGAGTAGAGGCTACAGTAATATGATTATAAAAATAACCCAAAGGGCGCACTTCGATACTATTACTGTCATTCAACATTGATGCTGCCCGTAATAGGACTGTGGCCACGTGTTGTGGATATTTAAAATTTACTACCACGCAGTCCCCTCTACAATTTTTTCGCGTGGGACCGATCCAGTTTACCCTCCTGGTCGTGATGATTTCTCCGGCAAATTTTGTAGGAAAACCACATTTTGAACTCAGCCAAGATACCACTTTATTTTTAAGAGAATCATGTGATTCCTCGTGTAGCTCGGCTGTATCCGGGTTTAGGGTTGGGATGTTAGCCAATACAATTACGTACGGAGCACAATCCGGTGGTAAGTTCATAAAATTGCTTCGCCTACTAGGGACGGCATTTAGATCTTGAATGGGGCCTGACTTAGGGTACACTACAGAGGTAACTGATGGCAAGGGGGATGGGGCCACGGGAACAGTGGGGTTAGTATCGGCTCTAATATCCTGTTGAGAGGTGAAAGTTGGTTTAGCCACCATTGCTATGTTTTTTTCAACAGTCACTGAATGAACCGTACTAGTTGAGGGGGGCGGAAGGTGGACCTTATCCGGGTGGGCTAGCTGTTTCTCTATCAGACCTCTTAAAATTTTTATCTCTGCATTAGCAGTATCCAGTTTGGCTACTAATGAATTAAGGGATTCCTCCAGTTTTAATTCAAGTTTGGCTTCTAGGGTTCTAATTAGCATGCCAAACTGCTCCGGGCGCAGGGTTATATTTGTCTCTTTAATACCCTCCAAGCGCAAAATAGCCTCCGGGGAGGTATGGCTGTCAGGCGGATGTGTATCTACCCTTCTTTTGTGAACACTCCTACCCTCCTTTTACTTTGCTGCTTTCTGCAGGATCTGACGGGTCTCGTATTTTTATGCCCTGATACCACCTCTTCCTCAGAGTCCGAGAGCGGCTTGACCAGAGAAACTGTGTCCGGGGCCCGGTGGATCAGTGCATCTACTGTTTTTACTACACTGACTACCTCCAGCCCAGAATCATTGCCATTTTCGCTCACTGGTGGAGCCTCCATTAGGGGGAGACCCACTATAGATAGGTCATGATCTGATAAATTTCCTTTACCCAATGAGGCCCTTCTGTCATTGTTAATCTTACTAACCATCTTTACTACAAAATTGTCAATGGGACCTGCCCCCACAGAAGCCTTGTCCTTCTTTGGCCCCGACATGAGTATATTTTAGTGCCTTAGAGAGGGTTAACCTGATTGCAAGTATCTCAAAGTACTCAACTTCCAGTATTTCGGTGCATAGGAATAAACCCTCAGCCCTTTCAGTCACTTTACCGCGTGGAGATTGTTCACCGTAGAGTTTGCACAGGGTCTCTGGCCCAGCCCAGTCTCTTCCTGCCTCAGACGGCCGTAGACGGCCCGGCCCTTGTCCCGGGCTTAGCCCGGCGCTGCCCGCGCGCTTCCGCGTCGCGGGGTGTGGTGCTGCACTATATGCGCCGCCTGGCGCCAACTCTCGGGACACGGCTTCCGGCCGCTAGGAGCGCTGGGGGTTGTAGTCCTTTCCCCCGAGTCCCGGTCTGTGCTGCAGCGCTCGGTAGCAGAGAGCGCCGCGGCTGAAGGCTGAAGGGCAGGCTGTTGAAGTCCTTCGGAGCGAGACCCCTGTTGCGTGCTGTTGTGTCCCCCCACTTTAACAGTCATTGTTGAGAAATCGATCCATTTTTTTGTCTGTAAAGTCAATGACAAAATATAGAGCCTGACAAGGACCTGTTTCAAAGCCACCATACTTAAAGTCCTGCACAAGACATTCACAATAGTATTCTTGCAACCATGGTATACCTTTCTGTTCGCACGCCTGGGAATGTTTGTGAATTCCTAATAAGTCATACATGTGCACCTGCATATACATGTAAATCTATGGGTGAAGATTTAGGCCATTTTTGTGACATAATTGCACCAATGATCATCACTTGAGTTGTAAGTTCCACCATAGATGTGCAATCAGTGGGATTTGGTATGGCTGAAGGGAGAGGTGGTGCTGTTATTGATGGTCTTACCACCCCAGCCCCCAGTAGTGACAATCACTGGATAAAGTGATAGGATATTCAATAAGCTTCTTTAACATACAGCACAGACCCAGGATACAGGATAGGCGGCAACAGTGCAACTTAAACATATGTGGTAAATAATAGCTGGTACTGCTACCCATGTGCAACCTCTTCTGTGCAGCACTCAACCTCACAAACATCTTGCAACATACAAAAGCAAACAAATGTCATTGTCAATGATTGTTTAGTGTAGCACACCGAAATGTGAGTGATAATTAATATCTTTTGCCAGATCCCCACACCTTCTATGACACAACGTTTGGGATGGTTGGGTGGGAAGGCCATTATCAAGGCCTTAGCCCTGGCCACAGTGCAGTGGAATACACTCTCTAATGGTGACTTTCTGTGGAAAACCTCTTTGGCTCTGTTAAACCCTGGAAGTACCCAGTACCCAAACCTTCCAATCTTTCCATGGGTATATCAGTACATGCTTTGTAGACCACACACACATACCCACCATACCCAATTATAGACAATGACTAACGCAAACCTTTCTCAGCTGCCACTACTCCTGTACGCTCTTTCATACACTAATCCTGCACTCATTACCCCACTCTACAGCCCACAATATTCTACTTCATCACTCTGCCCTAACCTAACTAACACACCTCTCCATGTCTCCTGCTAATGTCTGATACCACCATAATGTACCAAGAAAGAGTTCTGGAGATACAAAATAATGCCATTTGGAAAAGCAATTCAGCAAATAGTCCTTTGAGAAGAAACACAGTATTCTGATTTATCGTGAAAAACGATTCAGTATCATTAGATTACCAAAAAAGTATGCATATGTGTGGAGAAGTGTGGCTCACTGGTTAGAGGAGGCAGACCTGGAAGCAGAGGTCAGCCCGGGACCAGGGTTCAATTCCCGGCTCGGCGGGGTCTTGAGTCCTAAAATGTCCATGGACTCGACAATTCTCGCTCCGGTGCCTACTCGATTCACGGGTTCACACTCTGCGACTCTGGGCAATAGCTTGCTTAATCTCCACAACGGCCACTCGCGGCGGGATGCCTGGCTTTCACCTTGCGGATACCCTGCCGGGGTTATCTCACAGGGGAATACCAGGACGGGTTCCCTAAGCAAGCGCTTAGAAACCGCTTGGTGATCTGCGCTATATAAATTCCTGTACATTTACATTTATGCAGTGCATTACAATTTTAACACTTCTCCTCAATAGCACTGCTAACTCTTCACGAACACTGCAATATCACCCCAAATTCTTTGGAAAATAATTATCCCTGAAGTTCAGTGACATTGTGAGAAGTATTATGTTTAATTGCCTTCATTAAGAAAAGACTGATAGTGCCACATTATAAAGCAACACATTCAGTTATTCAACTATAGTACCTGTAGACCATATGTTTAGCATGTATCACCATCAGTTGACATATTTAGTAATCGTTCAATTTGTAATATTCTAAAGACCTGCTACAGTTATTATGTTACAAAATAACCAATATTCACTCATCTCCATCATCATCATCTTCTTTTGCTTTCACAATGGGGAAGGAGAAAGGGTTCCAAGGTGACCCCTTCCAATTTGCAAATGAGTTACCATACAAACTCGGTAAAAAGTAACTTTTCAATGTTTTGTGTCCCAACTATGGTGACAAAACTTTGATATATCACATATACATTAGGTAGCGAAGGGACACCCGAAACACAAATTTGTATTGTGTAGTAGTCCCATTTTAGAAGTAAATGTTTAGTGACTTCTGAAATGGGATTGTTAAATTAAAAAAAGCATGTTTCTGTTTACAAACTAGGAATCAGAGTATTTGTGATTGAAAAATGCTTTGTACATCCAGTGGTGGCTGCTACTTAATGGCCGTGGGGGGTGGGGGATTGAAGGGGGCAGGTGGGGGAGCGGGAGAGGGAATGAAAATAAAAACAAACACGTGTGTGCCACCGCCTCTCAGTCCTCTTTGCCCGCTTCCAGTACTCCCGGGTAGGAAGTAGGAACAGGAAGCACCCAGGCTTGCAGACCTCCCTAGCCAATCACAACACTGCTGATAGTAGCGTTGTAGTTGGCCTGACCATCGTGGTTCAGTGCTCAGAGAGGGAGTGGGAGCTTGGGCATGTTCTCTACCCAGGCTGTAATGCTGCCGGAGTGGAGAACATGCAAAGTGCGCATGACTGTTTGGCCGGCCCGAGACGGCCGGTCAAGCATCCATGTGCACTTAGTGTGCCCACCACTCCTACCCCTGTTCCTCTTTCACAGGCTAGCTCTGCCTCGCCCTGAACCACCCCATACCAGCTGAGCAAGGACAGTAAAATTAAATAACAGTGCATTATTTTCTTTTTAGTTTTCCTTTTTCACCTGCTCACAGAGCAGTGGGGCAATGCCCCTGTGTACATCTAGGTCTAAGAGCGCATGACCTAAGAATTTACATGTATTTATATATTTTGAAGCTAATGGCTGTGTTTTTTCTGTGTCTTCAGGTTCCATAATGCTGCTGGCGCACCCTCCTCTACAGATAAAGCGCTCAAACAGTTTGCCTTCCTCATGGTTCTCAACAGTACACAGTGTACTACTGGGATCAACAACTTTAATCCTTTAGTGAGGAATCTAAATCCAGAAGAAAACCGCAATTATATAGCCACTCAGCCGGCGAAAATGACAAATAAGGGCAAGCAGATTTGCTGTTCCGAGACCAACATATTGTTTTCCTATGCACCAAACCAACGACCCGCAGCTCAAGTATTTGCAGGTCTACAGACGGTCAGAAATACCCTCCAAGCTGCTGGTTGTGTTATTTTCTACACTACAAACACGCCCTGCAGTAGGCGGTGTTTCGGCCAAGCAGATTATGACATTGTTGCCCCACTGACTGCTGCCCCCTTCAGCACTTGGAAAAGTAACAATAACATTCATATGTATTTTCTTTATTCTGAACAATACTTGCCCACGAAAGACCTAACCACTGCCGCTGCATATGATCAATTCAAGCAGCTTACAACCAGTGGTTTCCAGAGGCTCAGCAACAACAATTTCTACTTGATCTACCGGTGTGGCAATAATCAGTGCAGGATCTGTCAACAGAACAATGTGTTCTGTCTGCAGTGGCAAACCTGGCCTCTGACTGGGTGAATAGGAAGAAGTAGTAGCTCAATTTAAGTCACTTCTCAGATAAAAGGGCGTATGACCATCAGAGAAGGGCAAATTCTATATCTTAAAATCTGAATGGACAGTACTGTGCTTGCTTTGACAATCAATACAAAATTTAAGATTTGCAATATATAATATTCATAGGCATTAGTAGGTGATCCCAGGTGACCCAAACAACTTCTTCCCAGTCATGTTCTTTTATGTGTTCAATGAATACTGGGATTTGTAGTTTTGGTTATGTTAATTAAAACCAATAGGACTAGCACATCTGAAAACAATGATTTGTAAACGCAAAATCCAGGATTGGAAAGGGTTTTTCCTAGTTTACATGAAATAAACAAATGATGATTAAATATGAATAGATACATCATTGGTGCATTGTTGATCAATAATGCCAATATATATATCTTTGTGATTAATTGTGTCCTTTGGGATCCCGATTTTTGCCCTGTTTTCTTTCATTAAATCAAATAAAGCCATTCATCTTGCCATGTTTCCATAGTCTCTATTTTATTTTATTGAATGTTGACTTCTGTAAAGGTATGCAAAAAAGAATGGTATAGGATCTAAGTTCCAGCCAAAGAGACACAGCAAACATACAATGGATTCTCTCCTACAAATTATTCACCAAGGATGCAGTCTCATACAAATATATATCTCACACCTCAAACACTAAAGCATGCATTATTTCCTAGAAAATATAAATACAACATTTGTGAATTTATCAAAATGTTATAAGAAATTATGGAAATGTGTCAATAAAACATTAATCTGATTAAAGAATGAAGGGTCCATCAGAAGAGGGAACATCAATGGGTCATTTCTTTTCCCCAATCTATGAGAATGTAACAATGGGCTGATGGGAAAAGGAAGTATCCTGGAGAGAAACTAACAAGTATGAAAAGGAAAACAAAATCCTTTAACAGTTTTTTCTAAGATTATCTACTCATAATCTAGGACTTGTCAGTGGAAGAATTTGATAGATATTTATGTAAATAGAATGAAAATGATTCATTCATTATTAACTTGCAGTACACAAGTATCAAAAGTGCTATACCCAGATGGTAAATATTCATCATAGACAACCAGATACAAAAAATAATACTTAAGAATTCAAGTGCCAGAAATAGCATATTACATACAAAAAGCTTCTCCAACAAATTTAGAAATGGAGCACCCCTCACAGAGAATTCCTACGAACACTATGGAATTACTCAGACCAACAGACATGTAAGAAACACAGCAAGTAAGCTCTGGCATGATTTAAAGAACGAAACTATAAAAAAAAAGATTGACAGGGATTTGAAAAATGCAAAGGGCACAAATAGAGAGGAACTTCTAGTGAAAAAATAAGAATAATGAAATCAGAAATAGATGACAATCAAAAGATCAGAATAATTATGCCATATTCCAAAGCAGCTGCTCTAATAAAACGAATAATGAAAAAAACACTGGGGTGTCCTCAAGAATGACTTGGACATTGGTAGAAAAATAAGCAATTCACCAACGATAACTTTTAGTAAACCAAAGAACATTAAAGAAAAATTTGTCAGAAGCCATTTCCAAAACCTAGCAACTAATTTGACATTGTGGAATGGCAACAGGGACTTTGGAAATGCAACTTATGTAAATCATATATAATGGAGAAAACATGCAACAGTATGGAACACCTGATTGAAAGTAAAAGCAAATCAGATGTAAAATTACAAGCAGAAGTAAATAATTTTACCTGATTTACACAGGTAAATATTCTTGTGTATATTTATTCTTACACCAAGGTTTAACTGTCCATTTTTTGCTAGTCACCATTGTAGATTTACACCTAGGTGTAGACTTACAGGTTTCCACCCCTTAAATGAGAGGGTAGAGCATCCTACAACAGAATTTATGAGCATAAAGTTACTACTCTTAGAAACCTTTCACTTGTTGTTTGACATCTCCCCTACTGGGGTGCAGATCTTCCTATTGCAACATTTTGGAAAATTTATGAAGTTTGTTATTCTTTACAAAAATATTTATTGGGTAACATAAATGCAAATTATGTTAGATGTTTAATTAACCTTCAAACTAATAAAATAAAATGTTATAACACATTAACTCCTCAAATTAGATGTACATTAATTAATAAATTAATGTAAATAAATTAATGTAATGTATAAAGTATAATTTTTAAATAATAAGTAAAAGTAATTACTCACCCGCTCTTTCATTTTGACTTTTATTATTTTTGAGGTTTTAGATCATATACCACATGCAACAGGTCCCTGTACCCAACCTAGCATGGGGGGTCAACCCCTGTTTGCTATATAATATTTTCATATATGCCATCACCACGGGTACAGGGAACTGTTAGAGTGACGTTATGTCATTTGAGAAGTCATCAATGATGTCATAAATGATGTCATTTAACATGTCATGAATGATGTAGTATGTAAGGTCATGGCGGAGCGCAAGTTATAGTAAGCTCAGTGAACTACTTCACATTCCTCTCACATCAATTACCACACTACATTAGCTGTAAGGAGCCACTCTATCGTGCATTGTGTTCTGAGGAATTATGTAATTTCAAATATCATAAGTCTTAATATGACTGCTATGAGTTTGCATGCTATAAGTTACAAAATATGCAAGGGTATAACCAGTGC
The DNA here is from genome assembly GCF_964261635.1 of Lissotriton helveticus. NCBI lineage: Eukaryota > Metazoa > Chordata > Amphibia > Caudata > Salamandridae > Lissotriton > Lissotriton helveticus. Next base: position 1,860,489,912 of record NC_136065.1, read on the forward strand.
ATTGAAAAAGGGTGAGTCATAGTTATTTATAGTGTGGAAAGTGACGCAAAAAGAATGCGTAGGGAGGTGCACGGTGTACAGTTAATTGAAGGCAGTGCATAAATTATAAATGTAAATTCTAACTAGTGATGTGTAAATTACAAATTTAAGTTATAACATAACTTTATAATTTCTCCAGTTTGTTTAGTTTAAGGTTTGTATATAAAGAATAAATGAAGGTTAATATAACTTAGCTCTAACCTTTAATATTTTCATTGAATATATATATTACAGAGTGGCAGTACTCTAGTTATTATACCAGAGATAGGAATCTCTCTGATTTTTGCTAATAACTTTGCCACCGTTTGACAAAACTCCACAACACTTGCAGACCTATTGATACATTGGCGGATGTTGCAAAGTGTTATGGTGATTTCTCAAGAGAGTGCAAAGAAAAAAGAGGGATCTCAAAATACATTTTTTAACCAATGCATTATCTATAGACTTTTTAGACGGACGTAGCGCCAAAATGGCTAAACAAAGTTTTATGAAATTTGGCAGGAGTATAGATTATGGTCTGGAAAGGATCCTTTTTGCTATTTCATGAAAATCCATTCAGTAGTTTTGGACCTATAAGTCACTAAAACATAGTGATATCTCAGGCAGTGGTATACAGCAGTATTTGTGCAGTATTTTTGTGGTACTTGAAGATGACAAGGCAATTTATGATTGGCTAATGACTGCTTTTACAAAAGTAAAAGGCAGCCATGTTGTTTTTCGACACTTTGGATGTGCTCTGGATTAGAGCCTTAGATGTTTGTAAGTAGTAGGTCTTTTAGGTCGAGAGTAAGCCTTCAACCTCAGGTATACTTTACTACACCTATCTGTGGGCTTAAAGCCATCACCCTGCTTCTTATTTGTTTGTTTTAATGTCCTTTAAAAACCCTTGTTTGCTAGTGGTCAGTCCTGCCTCTTTGTCCCTCCTTTTTCCTCCCTGGTGCAGGTATCATTACGCGTTGTGTTTACCCCTTGCCGCTATTGCTGTAGGTAGCTACTCGCTGCTACCATAGAATCCTATCTCTCAGCAAAATCACTATACCATATGCACCAGCTATCCCAGAAGCGGGATTGCTGCTGCTTATGGTATAGTGATATGGTCAGCAAAATCACTATACCATATGCACCAGCAATCCTGCTTCTGGGAAGGCCCAGAGGAAAAGGGATAACATCCATGGCAGATCTAGATACCTGGCATGTGGCTGGCATACACACGTTAGCGATCTCTATCAAGATGGCACACACATCCCCTATAATGAACTGTCGCAAGAAGAGGGCATACCTGCAGGGCAGTTTCTCACATATGCTTCATGGACTTGCATACTACTTGGCAAATGGGGGGGGGGGGGCATATCACAAGAACTGCAGACACATCTAGCGCGTCAATATATGCATGTTATGGGAGATGGTCATCATCTTATTCTCTGGCAAGCAGACGCACTCCGTCCACACATGGCAGTGGATCTAACGCTTCTGCATAGGTGGTGTGAGAGGGATCTCGGAAGTCCATGCACAACTAAAGAATGGAACACTATATTAGAAGGCCCCACACATGTTCCCTGTAATGTCAGGTTCAGAGTGATATAAGTATATATTGTACACAGGGCATAAATGACCCCAGAGAAATGTAATCGCTACTTTCACAGGAGTGGCATGAGTTGCCCCGTGTGCTCTCTGCAGAATGAGGCATACATATGTTGTGGTCTTGCCCAAGGCTGGGACACTACTGGGAGAGAGTGATTCAACAGCTCTCTGAATACACAGACAGATCCATCCCAAAAACATGAAAAACATGTATTTTAGGGATATATGTGTGAAACCGGAAGCAAAGAGCCACAAATAGATTCCAGGACTTAGGCCTTATTGTAGCCAAGTGACTCATTATTTTTAAAACATATTAAATTAGTTTTCTTAATAATACAACTTCCTTAATCACTGGTGTACATTATTATTATTATTATTATTATTATTTGAAGCTTATAAAGCGCGCGGCTACCCCCGACGGGGGTGTCCGGGCGCTGCAGACAACCGACACCAGAGGGATTCAGTGAGATCTAAATCATGGAAACGAACAAGGGGGCATATTATCAAGGGGGTTTATCTCCGCTTTTTTGGCTTTAAAAGCCAAGAAAGCGGAGATAAAATTATCTCCCTATTACCAAGCTGTCGCTAACACCAGTTAGTGACAGCTAATAGGAGATAGCGACCATCTTGGGCCCCGCTTTGCATGTCAGTGATATTTATCACTAATGACATGCAAAGTGGGCGTGCCAAGATGTTAGCGACTGGAAACAGTCGCTAACATCGCTATCTCCTATTACCAACTTTTGGAGATATTCGCGTTAAGCGCGAATATCTCCAAAAGCTAACACCTGCCCTGAGCAGTTCTTCACCATGTTATCCAATGGGAGGTGGATAACATGGCTAAGAGCATTTGCTCGATAATGCATGAATATCGCTGACTTTTCAGCGATATTCATGCATTGCGGCCGTTTTTTATCGCATTTGCGATAAAAATCGCCGATGTGCGGCGATAATTTTTATCTCTAAACACGTTAGAGACAAAAATTATCGCTAGTTGTTGGTAATATGCCCCAAGGTCTTGAGTTTCCTCCGAAACAGAGGCTCGAATGTAATAGATCTGAGATCCAACGGGACGCAAATCCAGAGTTTAGAGCTGGCCACAGCAAAGGCCCGTCCCCAGTTCGTGCAAGACGGAAACATGGGGCGTACATCAAACAGAGATGGTTGGATCTAAGGTCACGAACCGATTGAGTAGATTTAAGGGTTTGCCTCAGGTAAGCAGGGCCTCGACCATTGAGAGCCCTGAAGGCGATGACTAGGGCCTTGAATTGTATGCGGTAGCTCACCGGCAACCAATGCAGTTTAGCCAGGTACGGTGTGATGGAATGGCGATAAGGGATGTTACATATCAGCCTGGCCACGGCATTCTGTACAATCTGTAGACCTTTGATCAGGTAAGCCGGGGCTCCCACATACAGGCTGTTTGCATAGTCCAAGTGGGATGTAATTAAGGCGTGGATCACCGTCCTCCGTGAATCAAGGGGGAGAAAGGGAACAATTTTCTTAATCATGCGGAGCTTTCCGAAGCAAGATGCCGAGACTTTGTTGATTTGGGTTTTGCAGGACAGAGCTGTATCAAAATGGAAACCCAGATTATGGGCAGTTTGTACTGGAGCAGGAGAGGGGTCACGTTCTGTTGGCCACCATATATTAGCTGGCATAGGAGATTTTTGATTGAAAAATAAGACCTCCGTCTTATCTGTGTTCAATTTGAGGTTATTGGTGGTCATCCAGGATGCGATGTTAACCAGACAGCGACGGAAGTTAGCCATGTAGCCATCAGAGTGATCTCTAAATGAAAACACAAGCTGAGTATCATCAGCATAAGAGATTACTCTGACACCCCAGGATTCCCCCGCTAACGGGGCCAGATATACGTTGAAGAAAAAAGGGCTAAGTGCAGAGCCCTGCGGGACCCCACATACCAGTGGTTTCTCAGTAGAGACATGCGGCCTGAGAAAGACCTGCTGTGATCTATCCTTCAAGAAGGATTTCACCCATGCCAGCGGTGTCCCCCCGATGCCCCCATCATGGAGACGGTCCAAAAGGATGTCATGTGAGACCATATCGAAAGCTGGGGTTAGGTTGAGGAGGACCAGCATGGCCTCCTCTCCCCTATCCACACACTCACGAATCGACTCTGACACTTCCAGTAATGCAGTCTCCGTACTGAAGCCTGGCCGCCTGATTCCCGACTGGGAATCATGAAGCAGTTGATGTGATTCCAAGTATTCAGACAGTTGCTCCTGTACCGCCTTCTCCAAGATTTTTGCTGGCTTAGGGAGGAGTGATATGGGCCGATAATTACTAAAACATAGCGGGTCAGCATCTGCTTTCTTCAGAATAGGTATCAACATAGCCTGTTTCCACACAGAGGGTAATAGGCCAGAAAGCAGCGAGGCATTCCATATTTCCAACAGCGGGTTAATCAATAACGGGGCCAGATTGCTCAATATCTGTGCGGGGGCCGGGTCAACATGGGATCCTGATTTACATTTGTGAAACAGGGATAGGGCGTATTCTGTAGTTAAGAGTTTAAATGAAGTAAACAATTCATCATGAGTGATTCTATTGTTTGATGCCGACACCGTTCTACTCTGATTAATTATTGCCGTGATGTTTACAATCTTCTCATAGAAGAAATCTGACAGGCCATCACAGAGGGATTCACTCGGTACATTAGGGCATGCCAAAGCAGAGGGGTTAGAGAATTCTTTGATAATATTAAATAGAGTCTTTGTTGAATTTTCCCCCGTCTTAATTTTTTCTATAAAGTGAACCTTCATAGTGCTACATTTAAGTTTGTGAAAATTCTTAAGGGCCATTCTATAGAGGGCTTTGGCAGCCGGGTCGTATGACCGTCGCCAGGCACGTTCCAGCTTCTTACACCTGCTTCTTTCGTCCCGTAGCTCCAAGGTGAACCAGGGTGCCGAAGGTTTAGATCTAGAAGAGGTAAGAGGCAACATCGGGGCAATTTGATCAATAGCAGAAGAGAGGCCATTATTACATTTAGATACTTCCGCATTAAGGTCACCAGACGGTGGTCCTATCCTATTAACAAAAGTATGATCCAATGCATTGCATATAACCTTGTGCCATTTTCTGCCAAATTCCCAGATTTTAGATGGGATATTAGGCGTCAGTGGCAAGGACAGTTCAAACGGGATCAGATAGTGATCAGACCACGTGAGAGGAAGAGAGGGAAGTACAGTGAGGCCAGCGCAATTAGAAAAAACGAGATCAGGGTGTGGCCAGCTAAATGTGTGGGTCCCCTAACCCACTGGGTCAAATTAAGGCCCAGCATGGCATCCAGGAAATTGTTGGCACTCATAGCCTGTTTCCACACAGAGGGTAATAGGCCAGAAAGCAGAGAGGCATTCCATATTTCCAACAGCGGGTTAATCAATAACGGGACCAGATTGCTCAATATCTGTGCGGGGGCCGGGTCAACATGGGATCCTGATTTACATTTGTGAAACAGGGATAGGGCGTATTCTGTAGTTAAGAGTTTAAATGAAGTAAACAATTCATCATGAGTGATTCTATTGTTTGATGCCGACACCGTTCTACTCTGATTAATTATTGCCGTGATGTTTACAATCTTCTCATAGAAGAAATCTGACAGGCCATCACAGGGGGATTGACTCGGTACATTAGGGCATGCCAAAGCAGAGGGGTTAGAGAATTCTTTGATAATATTAAATAGAGTCTTTGTTGAATTTTCCGCCGTCTTAATTTTTTCTATAAAGTGAACCTTCATAGTGCTACATTTAAGTTTGTGAAAATTCTTAAGGGCCATTCTATAGAGGGCTTCGGCAGCCGGGTCGTATGACCGTCGCCAGGCACGTTCCAGCTTCTTACACCTGCTTCTTTCCTCCCGTAGCTCCAAGATGAACCAGGGTGCCGAAGGTTTAGATCTAGAAGAGGTAAGAGGCAACATCGGGGCAATTTGATCAATAGCAGAAGAGAGGCCATTATTACATTTAGATACTTCCGCATTAAGGTCACCAGACGGTGGTCCTATCCTATTAACAAAAGTATGATCCAATGCATTGCATGTAACCTTGTGCCATTTTCTGCCAAATTCCCTGATTTTAGATGGGATATTAGGCGTCCGTGGCAAGGACAGTTCAAACGGGATCAGATAGTGATCAGACCACGTAAGAGGAAGAGAGGGAAGTACAGTGAGGCCAGCGCAATTAGAAAAAACGAGATCAAGGGTGTGGCCAGCTAAAATGTGTGGGTCCCCTAACCCACTGGGTCAAATTAAGGCCCAGCATGGTATCCAGGAAATTGTTGGCACTCACACATGTGTTCACATCTACATGAAGATGAAAATCCCCTAGCACTTTAAAGTGGGGATGTTTTAATGATAGATCCGCAATCGTGGCCAACAAAGTAGCCATGGCGGATGGTGGTGCTCCTAGAGGGTTATACACAAGGACGCCTGCAAAGATGACAGAGGAGGCATCTAAAATAGAGAAGTACATAGCCTCAATAGGACCTACATTAGGGATTTTCCTAATCGTAATTTTTAAATGGGAAAGTAGAATAACCGCAATTCCTCCACCAGTCTTAGACCCTTCACGATTTATGCCCGCTAGCCGATAGCCAGGGGGGATAGCCAGGTGGATATCTGGATTCGAGAAATCCCTAATCCAAGTTTCTGTGAGGCCTTCAAAGACAGTAGCAGGGGAGAGAACGACAGTTGAGAAGGCCTGCCATGTATACTTTCACATGATTAGGTATCATAGAAGAATTAGTTTGTGGGCATATGCGTTTTGTTATGGAGGTCATTGAGAAGGCGCAACATTTACATTGGAAGAGGGGGAGAGGAGGCTCCGCAAGATTGCACCATACCAGAGGTGTGCAGGCCCCATTATTCAGCTGCAGAAGCTGTGACCAGGGGCGGCTCGGGATAGGATGGCAACTGGCAGCATGTACGGCACTCGGCGCGGAACTGGCGCGGACGGGCGCAGATGGGCTTGCCTTTGGCGCACCCACTGAGCGCGTCCGCTGCGCGTCGTGAAGACCATGGGCTTAAGAAGCCTAGCCCGCCAACCCCTGACTCCACCCACGAACCCGGAAGTGAGGCTGAGCCCAAGAGAACGCCCCCGCTACCCTCCACAACAATCAGGCGAAGCCTGCGGTGGACCGGGGTAGGGGGAGGAAGAGCAACAGGTAGGCAAATGTGACAGTTTTTAAAATTAAAGTGCACAACACAACGTTTTTAAAAAACAAACCTAAATCGTTTGTATTAAAATTTAATCAGGCATAGAGTCCAGCAGCTAGCGCACAGTCCCCCTCAAGGTAGCGCGCGTCCGCATCATATCAAATCTACATTAACATTCCATACTGTTGAACAAAATAAAGATAAGCAATGATATTAATAACTGTAGATTACCAGCAGTACTAGCCAACGACATAAGCCTTTGGGCTGTCAATGTGCTGCAATGTCCATCGGAATGTCGCTTTTAAAATACATATAATGCGTCATAGATATTATAGTAAATTAAACAACCCATCCCCACCTAAACCCAAACCAACTATATCCCATCCCCCATAGACTCAGTTCTTCATTTCTACATGCATTTGTTTGTCAGCATAACACTATTCACATTTGTTAATATTAACACAAGTCCAGCAACTAATTCCTGTAACATACTACAGTATTATAATATCCGGATCCCTCCCTCCAATACGTTTTATTAGAAGCATTGAGGAACTCACATTACCCATTCTGGGATGTCTGTCCTTCCGTTGCTATAAATTCCTCTAACCACACATTCCATTCCATTAAGATAGGTTTCTTCCGCAATCCCCTGTGTTCCTCCCACTGTAATTCCGCGCTCTCTGCTTTACCCTACCTGACCACTTCATTGTCCACTGATGGTACCTTTACGGCCTGCCATCTCATGGTGAGTATCCATTTGGCTAATAACAATGCCAAATTTGTAAATCTACGTGTAGGGCTTCCCTTTTTACCTCTAGGGCTTAGTTCCAAAATACAGTACTCTAATGGGTCCCCCCTCCCCCCGGGGCAATTCCACCCAATATTGTTTGCACTGTCGACCAATAGTGTGCCAGTCGTGGACAGGCCCATTACATGTGTAGTAAATTTGTATTTGAGTCATGACAGCTGGGCATACGTCCTCCGCATCTGGAAACATCAGATTAAGCTTGTGAGGGGTTAAGTAGGTATGATGTACTATCAGAAGGTGAATAAATGTAAACTTTGAGTTACGTGATACATCCCTCGGATATTCCAATATAATTCCCCATTCTTTACCAGTTAGTTCACAACCTATGTCAACATTCCATTTATCATGGAGTGTCTGTAATGATACTGCTGCAATCGCTGAAATCCCTTGCTACAACCACCTGGTCAAATGACTGCCATTACCCATTAGTTACTGCATGTGTACTAACTTGTGTGTTGGGGTTCCGTCCTGTCCAGGGCCCATGTATTCCGAACATATCTGGTAATATTCGCTTGTAGAAGAAATAATGTGTTTGGTATTCCCTGTTCCCTCACAAATGTGTAATTTTTCATTAATATGTGAACAACGAGACTGGAGCGAGGTTTCACTCCAAGAGCGGACGAACAGCATGTTCCAAGATTCCTTATAAACGTACCACCAATTCATCCATGTTTAATTCATTTTTTATTCCAGATAATCCGAACTTCATCTGGTAAATCTTTCACATATGAGGCACTTATGTATAAGCAGTTTCTAATCCGGCAGATATGCCAATCCAAGCTTTTTCCTGTCGGATGAGCAGGACATAATTAATCCTTCGAGGTTGATCTTATATAGTGATGAATCAAATTATTCCCAATGCATTTCGGGCTGTTTAGAAGCCCTTCCTCAGGGGTTCACTACAAATTAAAAAAAAAAGCAGTTAACTTGGTAGTTGGTAGTAGTGAGTGGATTACTCGCGTGGTGGAAGGAGGGAAAATTGATAATGTTTCAGAGAAAGGTATGGAGGACGGAGGAAGGGGTTTGGTATAAGAGGATTGGCTCACCGGGAACATTGTTAAAATCTTAGGTGCTGGGTAACGGATAAGGGGTTTATATTGCTACGAAACATTAGGCTGGTCAAAGCGTTGAGAGAGGTCTTGGTCAGGCAGTTTTTGCGGAGCACATTAATTGTGCATAGAGGGAAAACGTTGATTACGAAGTTAATAGCTAAACGTATTATGAACTTTACGTTGGAATTTCGATAATCCTATTCGTCTACGTCCCGCCCCCCAGATTAGTTCCACTAGTACGGTATCTCACGTTTTAAGCACATGTGCTGGGGCCATGATTGGTAGATTTGTAAAATAGTATAGCAGCCTGGGGAACATTACCATTTTGGCAATAGCTACCTTTCCCGCCACAGACAGCGGTAAGGATATCCAAAATTGTATTTGCACTTTAAGTGCTGCAATAGCCCGGCTCAAGTTACCATCCAACATGTCCCCTGCCTCTCTGTACATGTGGATGCCAAGGTATCTAAAGGTGACTGCCGCTGTTTGGAGCATCCAGTTGATAAAGCGTATTGGGTCAGACTGCGCTTTTTCGGTGAAAAAGTACGTATAGGACTTGGTCTCGTTAATGGAGAGCCCTGACAGCGATTGGAATTTATGGAATATTGTGGGTAGTTGCTCGTGATCACCGTTAAGATTATGAAAATACAATGTTAAATCACCGCATCTGCTGAAATGATGTGTGTGTCATTTCCCAGTCGTATTCCCTTGTGCTCTGCCATACTGCGGATTTTGATTGCAAGTGGTTCAAGGGCCAGAATAAATAGCAAAAGTGAAAGCGGGCACCCTAGCCGAGTACCCAGTGCTACTGTGTAATGTTGAGAAACATGCGCGTTTCGGCGGCCAGCGCCTTCTTCATGGAGTAGCCACACAATTTTCTGAGGATCTATTTAGAGTATCGGTTCAGTCAAATTTTTACTTCTTTTGAGCTTCTTTTGAGATCAAGTATGTCAGAAGCTGGTTACTAAGAGGGTGAGTCACTAGTTCCCGCCGGCCGGAACCCTTTGTATGGAGAAGTGTTGGATAGGATTCAGAAAGTCGAGTTCTTCCCAAGAGATTTCTATTGATTCAGTATTGTTATTTTCAGTTTCCCGGCCCCAATTTGCGATTCAGGAAACCATCATTTCCCGCTTTCCTGAATCGCTAGACGGACCATCCCGCTGCCGGACATAGTGAGCCCTGCCAATTATCCTGAGGCAGGGAGATCTTTTATCATTACCTTCCCTACCTACCAACACAGCCTGAAAATCCCTCTCGCACCATCTTTACTTTGGAAGTTAAAATCCAGCTTCCGTTGCCATCCAAATCAGCCCAGCTTGTAACAGATCACATCACAAGATCGCAAATTGGGGCCGAGAAACTGAAAATAACAATACTGAATCAATAGAAATCTCTTGGGAAGAACTCGACTTTCTGAATCCTATCCAACACTTCTCCATACAAAGGGTTCCGGCCGGCGGGAACTAGTGACTCACCCTCTTAGTAACCAGCTTCTGACATACTTGATCTCAAAAGAAGCTCAAAAGAAGTAAAAATTTGACTGAACCGATACTCTAAATAGATCCTCAGAAAATTGTGTGGCTACTCCATTAAGAAGGCGCTGGCCGCCGAAACGCGCGTAGAGACTCATTCTCGCCACTTATCTATTATAGATAAACATATTTTTTAATTTGTGCCCTTTTTTTGTTTGTGTATAAATTTTAATAAATAACATGCTTTGTAAGAATTTTAATTTTTAAGATCATGTCATGCTAATGAATTGCCAACTTTGTAATTGTTTAATAAAAAATCCAACTCTTCTAGCCAGCCTTAGCCAATTGTTCATTTACTTCATTATTATTGTTATCCAAATATTAGTTGCCTAAGTTGTTGCCTTTCAAATATATCATTTTCCCTGATCTAGGAATTGGACTCAGGGGGTCCTTGCTAAATACACGTCATGTTGAGAAACATGAGCACCTGTCCGTGCACGTGCCATGGGATTCGTATACAATAGGTGAACCCATTTCACATTCTCACCTGGGAAACCACGTTTCGAGTGAGTGGGAAGCATATACCTCCAGTGTAGGGAATCAAATGCTTGATGTAAGTCTAGGGATACACATCCCTGAGTGTTGATATCGGCGGTTGTACGTGTCTTGACCTGATGTAATTTTCTCATATTAAGGGCTGTGCATATTCCAGGCACAAACCCACACTGATCCGTGTGGATTCGATTTGGTATAAATTGAAGGATTTGATTTGCTAACAACTACAACTTGTTTAAAATCTTATAATCCATGTTTAAGAGTGAAAGGGGTCTATATCCTGCCATGTCTTTGCTATTGCAGCCCAGTTTCTGCAGTGAAACCACTATTGCTTGCAGTGTAGTAGGAGGAAGGGAACCGGTTTCCAGTGAGGCATGATACAGTCGCTGTAAATGGGGGACTAGTAGTTCTGAGTACGTTGCATAAAACTCTATTGGCAGTCCGTCCATGCCTGGAGTTTTATTGCGGGGCAGGGCCTTGATTGCCGCTCTTATTTCCGCGTTGGTTATAGGCCTCTCTTAGTCTGTTTTATGCTCTTCTAACACAGCCCCTCAGAAAATGACTCATAGACAGCTGCACAAGGCTCCACCAGTGCCACATATAATTTCTCATAATAAGTTTTAAAGGCTGTATTTATTTCTTGTTGATTGCAGGCAGCGGTGCCCTCTATAGTAGTGATTTCAAGAATGGGAGCCATCACCGGTGTATCCTTAATAATCCTAGCAAGGAGCGGCTTGCTCTGTCCGCCTCCACATGCTGTTGTTATATGTACAGGCAGTAATCTAATATGTGTAGTTCTTCTAGGAGTTCCGCATACCGTATGCGTGCTTCTTGTAGTTTGTCCCTGTGAATGACGCTTGCTGCTGCTTCCTGTTCCGGTTTACTCAAGCTATTTTCTACTTCTGCAAGACTTTCGACTATTGAAGAGTGAGCCCCCACTCGTGTACTAATTGTTACCCCTCGTATCACAGTTTTAAAAGCATCCCATTCTACTTGACGTGTACTAGCAGTGTCTGCATTTTCTATGAAGTAATCCACAATCGCCTTTGAGAGGGAGCTACGAAACACTGGATCTTCCTGGAGCGAAGGTTGTAATTTGCAGGTCGGGATTGGTGTGGGGACCTTACCCCATAGTAGTATAACTTTAAGAGAGTTATGATCCGATAAAGTTTTACCTAAGTACCTAGTGTCTGTCACATTGGCAATTAAGGGCATATAACAGAAAATTCTGTCGGTATGTGTATGTAACCGATGAGGCGGTAAAAAAAAAGAATATTCTTTATAAGTAGGGTGTGCCATATGCCATGAATCTCCTATGTGCCATCCCTCCGCCCATCCCTTAAGTGCATCTGCCTGTTTACTGCACCCAGCACCCTGCAGTGGAGTGTGTGACCTATCCAGCTCTATATCCAGTACAGCATTAAAGTCATCCCTCAAAACTCAGGGGTAGTCGTCCCATCCCGTTAATGCGTTGGTAAGCACGTCTAGAAATTTGTCTTGCTTCGAATTTGGGGCGGATACACTACCTAACACTATGTGTTCACCATCTAACATACCATGCAGTAGCACATTTCTGCCATTTGAATCTATTCTTTGTTCCAGCAGTGCAAAAGGAGTACCGTTACTAATCCACATCGCAGTCCCCCGAGCAAATGCAGAATAGGATGTGAAAAGTAACTGACCTCTCCATTTCTTTGTAATTTGACAGCCTCTGCATGCGTGAGGTGGGATTCTTGAAGAAACACAATATGTACCTTTCTATGATTGAGCTGCGCAAGAACTCTGCGTCTCTTATGTATTGAGGCAAGACACCTTACATTCCAGAATGTGTAGGTATACTTATTAGGTTGTGCCATTTGTCTTTGTGTAATGTAACGTACTGTGTGTCCTTGCCCTACCTCGCTGACTATAGAAAGAGTAATTGCAACTGAGTTTATATCTATATACACTTCTAAAACTTCCAATACCAGGTTCCCCCGTAAAACTCCAGAGGATCAAATGATGAAAATAAGTTCAATAGGTACGCTGTATAAAATAGAACATAGTGCATTTGCCACAGGGGGAGCGGTAACCACCAGTCTCTTAACGTACATTATACTGTACATAACAATTACATTCACAGAGCTCTGACCCAGGCCCCATCTTATTGCAATTACCAGCGACATCGGGACCATCCAGTATTAAAGTGTAGGGTGAGTCATACTCACTTGATAAAGAAATAGCCCTTCATAAACTTTTCACAGTATTCAGCTCAAAAAGTCATTTGCGGTTTGCGGGGTAACCAATGGCAACAGTGCTAAGCTATTTTCAGAGTCCGAGTGGGCATTGGTATCTTCAGAAGAGTCCACAGTTTCAGCAATAGATTTTGCAAGTGCTGCCGCTGTTAATATTGCATCCCTGTGGCTTTCTGAGATCTGTTCCGGTGAGGGATTCACACTGGGGCCAGGCCTAGATTGTCGACTATGATCTGTTATAGTTCTTCTAGTTCATTGATGTTGATGTTGTTGCCGTCAGTTGGCTTGGGATGATTCCTGGTACGCATTTGGCGTTAGTGTAATTTCTGCCTATTCCGTTACTTCATCTGGAGTATCAAAGAAAAAGGTTTTTTGTCCATAGATGACCTTCAAGCAGGCTGGGAATAGCAAGGCTTTTTCATGTCTTGAAATGTGGCTCTGGCTCTCTGGACCGCCAGTGCAAATTCCGGGTATAGTTAGATACGTTTGTTTTCAAATTGGATTGGGGCATTGTCCCTAGCAGCGCGCAGGAGTGTGTCTCGATCTTTATAATTCAATATGCGCGCTGTGATCGGCCTGGGTGGCGCACCAGGAGGCGGAGGCCTAGGCAGAACTCTATGCGCTCGTCCTACACAATACAATTCAGTAAGGCCCACCGGTGCAACATGATCCCGAAGCTATTTTTCTACAAATGTGGTAGGATTGAATCCCTCACTCCTTTCCGGTATACCCAGAATTTGTACATTGTTGCGGCGGGATCTTCCATCCGCATCATCCACCCTGTCCTGTACCCCTTAAGTTGACTCTGCAGTTGCTCTATGTGAGAGGTGTGGATTGTTTGCTGTGGTATCAGATCATCTAGTGCTATTTTATTGGACTTTATCTTTCCCGCAAAGTTTGCATGATCCGCCTTCAATGGGGTGAAGCTGGTGGTCAGTGTACCTATTTGCGCTTCAATAACTGTGCGCGATTCCCTTATTTCTTTTAAAATCAAGTCTAGCTTATCACTATGGCTTCCTGGTTCCGTAGGTGCACCACATATTTGTCAAAACTTTGTGTCTGATCACTTTGCATAGCAGGGTCCATCTCTTCAAGAGTGGGGGGATCTGGCTGCTTGGTTTTGGTACGCCCCATTCTTGAGTTATACAAATATGTGTTGTGTCTCTTAATCAATGTAGCATTGACCACACTGCACACACCCCCACTCTGTCTTTTCTGGATGGGGTACTTTCCAGAGATCACAAGTGTATGTCACTGTATCTCTCTCCGATGATTGACAGTGGAACCAGGCTTCAGTGGGCTGTAGTAAACCTTTATTTCCTCCTCCCTACTTAGCGCGACCCACCACAATACATGGGCCAAAGGCAATATATATAAATGAGAATTATGTACCTCAGACTCGCATTCTCTCCCTCTTATGACCTCCGCAGTGTGTTTACAGTGTTTGGGAATGTTGACTTTCGATCTGTTTTACTGCTTGGTTACACCAGTGGGCAGCACCTTGGTGCACTCCTCCTGAGGCAGCCACTGCAATCCCGATACCTTTAACGTCACCGCCGCTGAAAATGACCACTCACTCTGCGGTTGCTCTGTACGGTCCAAACAACATACCACACTGCTCGTTCACAATGATCCGGTACCCATCACATGACCGGTGGTAGTGTGCTCAGGAACCTAGGCAGTATATCCTTTAGAGTTGACTCTTTTCATCTCTTTGTCCCCTGGGATGATGCAATCACCAGGTGCGCCCTGCATACAAGCCTTGTGGACAATCCGGCACATTAATAAACGTGATGTGGAATGCCCTCTTCTGCAGTTTCTTACTCTCAAGTCTGCGGTCTATCTACTCATGTGACGCAGTTGCAATAATCGTGTTAGAGGCCCTACACTCTTTTATAGCGTAACAGTAGCAGTCAGTATGTACCTGGAGCCACTGGGGCTGGTATCGCTGTGGGATGCCTTTTATGGGGAAACAACCTTTACAACGCAACTTTTACAACGCACTACCATTACAACGAAACTTTTACAATGCAAAAACTTTTACAACGCATACCATTACAACGCATGTTTTTACAACGCAAGTACTTTTACAACGCATGCCATTACAACGTAAGTATTGGTAAGTATATAATTATATTTAATATTTTATATGTTTTTTTTTTTAAAGTTTTCAGTTTTTGGGTAAAGGGGTATTTTTAGGGTTCAGGGTCAGTTTTCAGTTTTTGGGTAAAGGGGTATTTTTAGGGTTCAGGGTCAGTTTTCAGTTTTTGGGTAAAGGGGTATTTTTAAGGTTCAGGGTCAGTTTTCAGTTTTTGGGTAAAGGGGTATTTTTAGGGTTCAGGGTCAGTTTTCAGTTTTTGGGTAAAGGGGTATTTTTAGGGTTCAGGGTCAGTTTTCAGTTTTTGGGTAAAGGGGTATTTTTAGGGTTCAGGGTCAGTTTTCAGTTTTTGGGTAAAGGGGTATTTTTAGGGTTCAGGGTCAGTTTTCAGTTTTTGGGTAAAGGGGTATTTTTAGGGTTCAGGGACAGTTTTGGGTTTTTGGGGTACAGGGGTATTTTTAGGGTTCAGGGACAGTTTTGGGTTTTTGGGGTACAAGGGTATTTTTAGGGTTCTGGGTTAATTTGGGTTTTTTTGGGGTACAGGGTAAAAAAAAATTAAATTAATTAAATTAAATTAAATTAAATTATATTAATTACAATTAATTTAAAATAAAAAAAATATTATATACTTACCAATACTTACGTTGTAATGGTATGCGTTGTAAAGGTATTTGCGTTGTAAAAACATGTGTTGTAATGGTATGCGTTGTAAAAGTTTTTGCGTTGTAAAAAATTTGTTGTAACGGTATGCGTTGTAAAAGTATGCGTTGTAACGTCATACATCCCTTTTATGAAGGGGAGCGTCACACCCCAAATGGATAATGCCTCCCCACACTTGTTTCACCGCTCCGGAGCGACCCCAGCCGCCATCTTGTGTTTCGACTTCGGGCGTCTCGTATCTTTAGTCGGCCTGTCTCTGGACTTGTTATGGTTCTGGTGCCCCTGCGGCAGGTTTAAAAGTTGGTTACGCCCTGTTCTTAGCAGCTGTTGTTGTTGCGCCTTCACCGCCTGCAACGGGGCACTCTTTTCGGGGCTGACGGGCCTTGCTGATTTTGGCTGTTATGCAGCCCGGATGAACGCTGCTGTTCTCAGCTGGCGCATAGTGCAGACTCGCAGTTTCAGTGTTGCTGTACACCCCAGCACCCCCGCAGACCGGTACAGTGCATGTGAAGTGTGGATGTCCACGCAGCAACAGGATGACTGCCTCAGTGTCAGGGCCCAGTGCGGAGCTCCACTAGTTCACGTCCGCCATACTTGGTGGTCAGCCACGCCCCCCGTTGCAAAATGACTCATAACGAGGCGCTGGAAATTCAAAGATCAGCCAGCATTGAACCGATCCCTCTTCAACTGGGAGAACGCTGAGGGTGTTTTCCTCTGCAGAGAGAATACACTGGGGTTGCGTAAGTTCCCTATAGCAGACAGCTGGAATGCAATGTTCAGTTCCTTCCAAGAAGCCCCTCGGCTGAATTCTTAATCAGATACACCTTTAGAGGTGGACCCGGCATAAGACCGGGAACGGAAAATTAAAATTCATAACAGCGGAATCCTGCGCGAAGTGTGCCTTATCCAATATAACACAAGCTGGTAGAGGTGACGAATGCAGACATGCCAATCATACAAAATGCCACATATCAGTATAAGCAATCCAGGGGACATTGTTATGGGTCTCAATAACCTGGGAGTAAGTTAATGTTTGATAAGTTCAAAAGAGTTTTGAGAGTACATACAAATGGTATTTCTTCACCTCGCATGCAATCCTACATGATTGACTCATTTATTAATTAGTGTGAATTGGATGCATATGCAGCCACTCACAAGGGCATCACTTACCCATGTATACTGTACTTCCAACACCCCTACTTTGATTTACATTGATAACATGGGGCTACAGCAAAAATCTGTTATTGGGAACATAAATTATGTATGACAACTGATATGGGAAGCCAATCTTTCCACCTGTGTGTTTCATGCAAGATATAATGAAAGGGTGGGTTACCAGCCATATCTAAGTCAAGTAACCAGAGTGTCCCACCAGTTTGTATTGACCAGGTTGAAGCTGGGGATTGTGCACCATTTGGTGGCCTTCCCCCCCTACAATAAGCACCCAGCTGGTCCGTGTCCTTGCGATAACAGTACTGTACAAAGCACCCTGCACTTTTTATTGCCATGTAAACTATATGAAAATTTTCGTATAGCGTTTTTAAAACCCGTATTTGTCAAGTTTGGTGTTTGGACTGTATATGATTCCATGAAGTTGCTTCTTACTATATACCACGCTGATGTCTGTTTTTTTACTGCCACTTTCCTTCTGAAAGCAATCAGGGCAAGGAAAAGCATGACATTTTAAATATTTATTCTGTTTTCGTGTATTTCTGCCATGATTCCTATCTGATATTGTAATATTGTTATGTAACCTTTTGTGCTTTTATGGACAGTGTTTTTCTTGTTCCGAATAAAGCCTTATGAAAATGAAAATGAAATTATATGGGAACTGAGGGGTTGTACTAATTACAGGTGTGCATATATTGTGACCATTCATGTCCAGCGGCTTGTAATATCCCTATACTAGCATTGTAAGTACATATACGGTATAACTGAATGTATATGGTCTGTTTTGGTCTCAAGTATGTGAAAACTCAATAAACAGATTAAACAAAAATTAAATTACGCTTTGTTGTGTTTATCTGTTTGTGGGGCGACTATTTTATTATTTTTCCCACCACGTGTTACACTGTAACTGCTTAGTCCCGTAGCTGTTTACATGTTATTGCAGCATTCGTCCCTCGCAGTTCCTTCCATGTGGCTGACATTCTTTTATATTAATTCCGAAGGCAGCTCCCAGGCTCGGCTTGAAAAGGAGGTAAATGAATTATTGTGGCTTTAATAATAATAATAATAATAAAACCATTTTTAAAGCACCTGGCTACACAAAACAGTGTGTCCCCGCGCTAAATACTGCTAAATTGCCAGAGGAGCGAGCGAGAGAGGGCTAAAAAAGTGCAGAGGGATGACTAAGAAATTATACCGGGGGGAAAAGGAAAGTTTTGAGTTTTCCCCGGAACCTAGTTTCCGAGGGTTCCATCCTAAGATCGAGCGGGAGTTCGTTCCAACATTTGGAGGCCAGGTATCTGAACGAACACCCACCCATCCTGGCTCTGGTGACTTTGGGGAGTTTAAACATCATCGTTCCGGATGATCTCAGGTTCCTGATGGGGCGATGTATGGCGAAAAGTTTTTTCAGGTAGTTCGGACCTTTGTCATGGGCAATGCGATGCACAAAGCACAGGAACTTGAATTTGATTCGCTCCTTAATAGGGAGCCAGTGGAGTTTAGCCAGAGCGGTTTTCCCAGATGCTCTGCGAGGGAGTTTGAGCACAAGGCGAGCGGCGGCATTTTGAGCACACTGAAATTGGTGAAGGCCTTTTCTGCTCAATCCCAAAAGCAGAGCATTCCCATAATCAAGGTGGGGGGTCACCAAGGCGTGGACTATGGTCTTTCTTGATTCAATGGGGAGGATGTCTAGGACCTTACGGAGAACTTTCAGTGTGCTAAAGCACCTCGTTGTCACTTTGCTGACCTGAGACTTATAGGAGAGATTTGAGTCGAGGGTGATGCCAAGATTGCGTACTGAGTCCACAGGACGAGGTGGGATACCTAGGTCCGCAGGCCACCATAAGTGTGGCAATGCTGAGGCAGATTTCCCTAACTCTGCCCTCTTTATTTTCCTGATTGTCTCTGCAATGGGCGGAAAAGTCCAGCTGCTGTGCTCCGATCGGACCTGCTTTGACGGTCATGGAAATGGAAATGGAAAGATTTGTATTGTATATAGTTAATTAAAACCTTTACAATATTGTAACATAAAATCACATTTTTTAAATTTATTATTTTTTTTTTTTTAAAGTACAAATTCTCAAGTGGTTAAAAGGAAAGCTTTCTAAACGTCCATGTATTTGGTGTAATTGTGAGAGGTATTTCAGTGGATCTGTTCGTTGCACTTCACGCATCCGGTTTCAGGCCTTTGGCTTCCTATTTCTCGATGTTTTGTATTAGCTGCAGTGCCTATCGACAGAATCTTGCGGCTCTACAAGCTGTCTGCAAATGTTGACTGTTCAGTGCTAGCATGACGGCCGGGCGGCATGTTCTAATTTGGAAAAGACGAAATGCGTGAAGGAGAAAGTAACGTCTCAAGTTTTTCAAAAAGGGACAGATGCACAATATGTGCATCATTGATTCTTCCTTTTGTCCGCATAGTCTGCAGTCAGGGGTCGACCATGTTTGCTTCCATGCTGGTGTATGGTCTTTTAAGATGGAAGTGCCCAGCCGTAGATTTAAAAGAGTTTTTTGGGCGGCCGTAGAATGTGGTTGACTAAATAGGGTTGCGGCTCCATTTTCCCGTACGTGGCCAACACCGTCCAACCGTGTTTTTTCTTTGCTGTTGCCGCTTTATCTGATAGCCATGATCTTTGCTTTGCAGCCCCGTTGGTCACTTTTTTTAAAGCCGCGAAGATTTGGTTTGTGTTCCATGCCTTTTCCAGCTTGAGGTCTGACAGGGCATTCTCACATACTGTTTTCCAGTAATTTTTTGATTTGGTCTGGTTATTCATCTCCATCCAACAGAGACCCATGAGCAAGTCCTCTTGAGCTGCTCTTAGTTTCCAACATGTTTTTAGAATGGGCGCTTGTCTGACTTGGTACTGATTTAATAGACCAAATTCCAGACGGATCTGGGATTGGGATACGCACCTCGGGATGTGAAAAATATGTTTGAACAGCTCTGGTTGTTGCGTGTTTAAAAAATTTGCGTCCTTACCCTTGTACAATTCCGACCCGTATGTTAGAGATGGTAAAAACTTGGCAGCTATAACCTTCAGCAGGTGCGAGTTAGATGGGCAATTCAATTTTGGTTTTAGTAGATTTAATGCAAAACGTAGTTTGTTTGCCTGGGCCTTTCTGTACAATTGATGGTCTTTCAGAGTCCATCTGGCGTCGACCACTATGCCCAGATATTTGTACGAGGCAGTCTGCTCTATTGTGTTGCCTGCAATGTGCCATTTAAAGGATTTCTTCCCTGGCCGAGAGGCAAAACAGACGATCTTCGTTTTTTTGTAATTGATTTGCAGGCCCTGTGCACTGATGTAATCGTGGAGCTTTGTGATGGAGCGTTGTAGGCCTATCGGTGTCTGGCTGCACAGTACAATGTCGTCTGCATACTGTATACTCCTAATTTTGTGCTGGGCTAGCTTTGGTGGGTCGCTTTCTATCTCGGCGATGCTCTTGTCCAGATCTGCTGTGAAGATGTTAAAAAGCGTTGGTGCCAATACGCAACCCTGCTTAAGGCCAACATGGGTGGGTATTTTTCTAGTTATTCTTTCGCCATTACCTAGTTTTATTCTTACCCAGGTGGATGAATATAGGTTGATAATGGCCCGCAACAGCTTTAAAGGTATTTCCCAAGTGGCCATTTTTTGCCATAGTGCCTCCCTCGGGACTGTGTCGAACGCTGATTTTAAGTCAACGAAGCACGTATAGAGCTTAGTTGTTTTCTTCCTTGCTTTGTCGACCAAGAGGTTTAATGCCAGCAGGTTGCATAGGGTGTTGGTTCCAGGCCTAAAACCTGTCCGCGTGATCGGGAGAATTTTTTTCGCGCAGACCCAGCCTTCTAAGGCCGTCAACAGATTCGAGGCGTAGATTTTGGCCTCGACATCTATGAGCGCTATGAGGCGATAATTAGCTGGATCAGATCTTGAGACTGCCTTGAAGATTGGGTGTAGGATGCTGCCTCTCCATGATTGGGGAATACTTTCGGACTGGAAAGCGATGTTATATAGGGGGGTGAGATATTCCGCCCAGAACTGGTGATCTTGTTTGAACAGGGCATTCGGTAAGCCGTTAGGTCCAGGGGCACCCTTGGATCTCAAGTTTTTAAGTACCTTTTCTACCTGTGATGGCGTTATCCAGTTTACATCAAACTGTGGGTCTTCATCTTGGTTGTTTTTTGGATGTGGGGTCTGCTGGGTTGGACTCCTTGCAAGCATGTGGTTACTTTGTGTGTGTTCTAAATACTGTATCCAATCACCCTCGAGTATGTTGGCGTTGGAGACCTGAGCAGCTCCATTTGCGACTTTGTTTATTTCTGCCCAAAACTTACCATTATTGTTGGATTTGCTGGATGCTAATAGCGATTGCCAGATGCCAGTTTGGTATTTTGATTTTTCTAGCCACACTTCTTTTTGTAATTTAGCATTAGTTTGTATATTTGATTGGCTGTATCTTCACCCTTTATCTTGGCTATCGCTTGTAATATTCTGATTTCTTGGTTTAGGGTCCTTTTGTTGCGTACTATGCGTCCCAAGGACACTTGAGGGGCTTTACCCGAGGTCGATTGATGACTGTGAGATTGATTGCCGAATCTCTCTATTAATGTTGTGATCAGGCTTTCCCAGTTGTCCAAGTAAACTGATGGTTCGTCTCCGGTCGCTTCAGTTTGGGCGTTATGAATATGCGTCATTATCGCTTTGGTGTTATTGCCATTCCACACAAGTCTCTTAAAATTGTAAAGGCTTGGGGGTTCGGTCAAGACTACGTATGCTGCGGCCCTTTTATGCTGGAGGCTAAATTCAAATGCTTGCAAACTATGGTCGCTCTCCAATTTGTGGATAATTTTGTAACTAACGATGGATTGCAGGCCAGTTAAATCCACGATAGTATAGTCCAGCACTGAATAAGCCTGTTTTGCTATTCTGGTTGCAGCTGCTGGTTGATCTTGTGGGAAGCGGCCATTCAAAGCAATCATTCCCACCTCTGCGAACATTAAGGCGCACTGTTGGCCGAATTTGTCCTTTTTTCGATGGTTAGTAACGATGCTTCGAATTGTTCCGCCTTTCCATTTGTTTTGGGTCATGGTTAGAGTGTGGTCCATTTGAAGCAAAAACATGTTCAAGTCTCCTGACACGACCATCCCAGCCTGCGGGTAAATGGATTGCATGGATTTGATAAGGGCTTTTAAGGTCAGAATTTTCTCCACTTTGTTCTTGGAGTCTTGTTGTATATAGATGTTACAAATTATCATTGGCAAAAAGTCTTGAGCCCTCTGTGTGCCTTTGCCGAGGTCTTGCGTCAGCTCTATTTTTATGCACTGTATCCATTGTTGGGCTGTGTCGATGTTAACATAAATCCAAGCGATGCTGGTAGTCAGATAGATAGATAAACCTCCGGCGGCCCTTCCCAGAAGGCCACTTTTGGTTGCTAGTAGTTGAATTTCATTGAAACCATCTATTTGCTGTGAAGCCATTAGCCAGGTTTCTTGTAGTAACAGGATGTCAAAGCTTTTCAGAAATAACATTAGTTCAGCTTCGTTGGTTTTGCCCCCCAGGCCATTGATGTTCCAGGAACAGGCTTTTAGGGTCGGTTTTCATGCATCTATCATCCCTGCCACCGATGAGTTTTGTGTTGGGGGCAGAATTTTCCAACGTTCTTTAGATCACCTGTCTGGCCGTGGTGGATGATTCGTAGATTGGCCCATTCCCCCTTATTGGTGGCCATACTGCCGACGGCCCCCCGGAGAATTCCGCCTTCTGGTTTAGATCTTTTTTCCACATGGGCGGCTAGAGGGCCTGGGTATCTTTCTGGCGGCACTGATTTTAATTCAATTCCCCAGTTGGCGAACTCTTCTCTGTATCGCCACACTTCTTTGGCAATTTAGGCGTCCTGCCATGTTACCACTGTCATTTCTCTCCCATTTGCGTTGGGAATTGTTTTGAATTCAATACTATCTATGTGAGTTGTATCCACATGTTTTAACGTCTCGATCGAGGTGGTAAGTTTTAGAATAGCACTCCGATTTAACATGTTGTGGTTCCCCCTTGAACTGTAATGCGGTATTAATTCGTACTTTGTTGAGCCCACCGAATAGGTAGTATCTCGCTTCTCATTCCGGTTCGAGGAACTGAATTGGTTGTTTCGCGTAAATAGTCTGTCTGGGCTGCTCTGATTTAGGGCAAACGGCTGTGCTACCAACTCGATGTCAAGGACCGCCTGCTGTGATATTGGGTCCGCTGGGACTTGAGTGTGGGGTCTCGGTTGATGATGCTCTATTGCCGGTTGGTTTGCTTTGGGTCCCAACACCATTTTCGAGAAATAGTGTGAGATGGTTTTCTGTTCTGTATACTGTTTTGGCGCGGCAGAGACAACCTCCGATTGCATTGTTAGTTGAGGTTGTTTTGCGATTGGAATGCTTTGATTCTCGATGGCAACTATTGGTGTTGCTTCTGGGGGCTGAGTCGCTGGAGGACATGACAGCCCGCGGTCCACTTGTTCTTCCTGGTCCGCCTTGGGAGACACTTTATGATTTGCAATTAGAATGCTTTGGTTCTTAATAGCGACTGTTGATAAAACTTCAGGGGGCTGAGTCGCTAGAGAACATGTCGACCCCTGGTCCGCTTGCTCTTCCTGGTCCACCCAGTCTTTATGGTGTGGGCTTTGCAGTTTCGTACCTGTGATTGTGTTAGGTTTTTGGAACCTTCTGGCATCTTTTTTCCCCTGATGCTTATTTTGTCTTGCTTTCCTCAGTCTCTTGCCCTCGCGCTTTGTCAGTGGAATGATTTGGTTTGTATGCCCGTTTTTTCCGGGTCTTCTCTCCTCAGATTTTCAGGCTCTGCCGTACTTCTGTGGGGTTGGATTCCGTTTTTTTGGGGTGACCCAGACACATCTTTCCCTATGCTGGCTGGGTTCGGAGTACCTTTTTGATGCTCTCTTATTGCTTCAATGGATAGTTCCTCGGTGGCCGTAAGGCGAAGTGATGTACAGCCTTCTGTTTTGTCCACCCTTATATCCTCGCTATTTGATGTGGCGCTGGAGGTTGAGGTTAGCATGCTTTCTGAAGGGGTTCCGGTCCCAAAAGTTTCAGAGGAATGGTGAGCGTTCTTTGGTTTATTTTGAACATCTTGCAGAATGTCAGTTAGAATTGATGGTAAAACTTTAAGATGGTTCATTGTTTCAGGGCACTGATATTCGTGGTACGTTGTGTGTGGGTCTTTCTGTACCCGTTCAATGAAAGTATTCAGCTCGAGAATCTTTTTGTCTATGCCCGCGACGTGCGTGGATAAGATTTGCAAGATATCTATATGTGCTTCCAACTTTTCTGAATGTTGAAGTAGGGCTGTTGAGATGGTTTCCATCATATTAATAAACTGCGGCCACAATGGTGCATACACTGGTAAGCTATTGTCGCCGGACTGATTTGGGTCTTTGGGGCTACTCCGAGATTTGTCCCTTGGTTTGTGCCTTGCTGAACCCAAGGCTCGAGTTTCTCGAAAGTCTGGTAGGTCTCGTTGGTCTCCACACTGCCCCATGTCGAGGGTTGGTGTGTGATTTTCCGTTCTGATCCTTAGCTCAGAGCCCTTAGGAGGAGTTATTGTGCTTGTTGTAGAGAGGTTAAAGTGGAGCGGGAATAGCCCGACAAGTGGCTTGATGTTTTCTACTGCTGGTCATTTGGCCGGCGATTGTGGAACAAGCACTGATCGGGTTGTGTGCCTCCTGCGATTCTACACACTGGGGTTAAGTATGTTATTTTGGATTGCTTGTGCCTCTGTGCCCAGCGAACCATCTTTTGGCTGTGTTCGATCATTTAAAATCTTCCTATCGGAAGGGGGTTGGTCCTTGATAGCGGTTTCGGTGATGACCTTGACCGGTGTGTATGATGTGCCCCTATTGTCCTTTCTCAGAGCTGATCGCAAATCCACCCCGTGGTCATCGTAGTCCCTTGGGCCGAAGTATGAACCCAGGCTGAGGGAACGCCGCGTCTCTAGGCCGGTGGGTACCGTTGATGTAACCTTTGAGCCCTCGGTGTGCTCGTCCCTTAGCGCAACGTTAGGGTAGGGGTCGCCACCTTCCTCCCTTGTGTGTATTTGGACATTCACCTTGATTTGGTTCATCCTTTTAGTTGGTTTCTTTTGGGAGTTGTCCCAGGGGTGATGTTCATTTTCATGGGAGTTGTTACTCAGGGTATTATTTTGAAGCTGCAAGGCTTTTGTTAATGAGGTCACCGATTGGGATCTTCTTTTGATGTTGGTTGTGGTCGTTAAATTTGGTACATGCAGCGCTGACTGCCCTAAAGGGGTGGTTGAGATTAAAAAATCTGTGATCTTAGCGTTCTTGAGGGCTGAGGGCTTCATTGGTGTTTTAACGGTGAAGACGCTGGCAGTGATATCTTATACCTCTATCGCCTCTAAAGTATCCTCTGTTGGATCCTCGTCGGATGAGAGGGTGAGTTCTTCGCTCATTTTCCGGCGTGGGAGGTGTATGTTTTTGCTTGATTTCACTGTGGGTTCTGTTCTGATTTTCCCTGATCTCATGATGAGGATACAGTATTAGTATTTAGAGGACTTGCCTCCTGCTCCTTATGACCTCTCAAACACCCTATTACGTGACTGTGATGACGGTGGTGGAGTCTCAATTGGGGATGCTAATGGAAGTGCAATCCTTTGTCATGTAGTGACCGGTTAATGCGAGCTACGTTGATAATGACGATCCAATTACAGTAGACGATCGACTGACCTTTGGAAGGCCAGGGGTTATCCGGACTTGTTTTGCTCACGGTGGCCACTCTGGTTCCTACGACGGGGTTTACCTGGTCCGGTCTTGGTGTTAGTGTTTTTGGTCTGTGTACTACTCAATTTTTCTGCTGTCTTGTTTTCTGCTTATCGGCTCGGTAGTGCTTAGCCTTGGGCGGTACACCAATGTCCGGGGTCCAGTCCAGGGAGAGTCCAAGGGAACTCCTCCTCTCTGTGTGCACTTGCTGCCACTGCCGCTGCTCAAGGATTCTGGCAGTTTGTGTTTGCTCGGGCGGGGCTATATGCTCTACGTTCAGAGTTTAGGGTGCTTGTTACTAAGTGCTTGGTGCGTTGGTTGTACTCCAGGGGCCCCTTATCGGGCGACATGGACTGCCTCGCACCACTGCTGTGCTCTCTTACTGTCTTAGCTAGGGAGCCTGGGACCAGGGCACCAAGGGCCTCGGGAGGAAGGGAGAAGGAGATACACCAACCTGCTCTGCTCTGCCTGCTGTGGTCCCGCGACGATCCCGCGATGAACCTCCCGGCAACCCTGGTCCCGGCGCTGGTTGAACAACTCCTCAGGACAGCCTTCGTCACTTCTTTGTTCTCCCCGCTCCTCTCTGCTCCGCTCTCAAGCCCCTGCGGTACACACTGCGGCGGCTGCTTACGGACAGGTGACCTTTCCTCTCCCCGCTTGCTGGGGGCTGGGGGATGGGGGGGGGCAGGGGGGGGGGGGGATTTGCTGCGGGAGATGCGGGATGCGTGGAGCGGTTTGTTCACCCCCGCCGGTGGTGCTCTCTCGTGGCTCCCCTTGCAGGCGTGGCTGCTGGCCGCTGCTGGCCGCTGGCTGCTGCGGCTGCCACGGCTTCCGCGGCTCCTCTTCGGCGCTTCGACGCTGCTGCCTTCTGCTGCTGTGGGGCGCGGACACTGCTCTCTGCTCTCTGCGGGCTCTCTGCGGGGGGTTGCAGCGTCTTTTTTGGGAGACCTGGCTAGCTCCGGCGGCTGCCACGCCGCGCCGCTCTCCGGCTCCTTCTCCCGCGAACGCTGAGTGCCTCCATGCTGCTTGCTCTGCTCTCCGGCGCCTCCAAGTGTTCAAAGTCAGGTAAGGATTATGACGGACATGCTGCGCTGCTGCTTGGTGACTGCAGGCATGATGTTTGTATCTACATGACCCCACGAGCCTGCATTTAAAACCAACGGCAAAAATGCAACTCACAGTTAATTTAACCAATATTTCCTGTGTTAAATGAGAAACATATAACAACAACAGGAGAGAAAGGGATAGAAAGTACTCTTAGTCCCCTAATAGATACTGTTCAACAACAAAAGAGTGACTTGTGGTGTAAAGCAAAAGAGAAATTTGCAACCACAATTTTGAAAGAACCCTCACTCACCAACCTAGTTGGTGACATGCTTCCTCATCGGGTTCCCACCAGGGAGACCGAGTGTCTCCCCGGTGTGCTACAACGGTTGAGTTACAGCAGAGTGGGTTTTTTTCAGACTGTGTGATAGTGAAAAGGAGTGGGTGAAGGTTTTTAAAAGATGGCAGACTGCTCCCAAAAGTAATTTTAATGAAAGAACAGAATGCGAACGTTAAAATCAATCACACGAGAATAATCACCCTGTGTCCTTAACCATGAAATGCACGCTCGGTTAGTGCTGACCCCATTTGTTAAAAGCATGTATTAACTGCCACGCTACACACTCCTCTAGCAAAGAGGTGTGTGCACCACAGCACGAAAGTAACTTGGTCTACATATAAACGGCCTATGTGAAGTCTGTAATGGCTTCACGCCATGGGATCCGCGGTGGGGGTTATACTCACCATATCAATTCTTGAAATAAAGAAAAACAAAGGGTGCCTCTTATGTAAGATTGTCGCGTAAATGGCACCTTACAGTTAGGAACACCATGCATCATTCATCATTCAAAGCGCACTTACTTAGATTCAGGTGGGGACAGCACTAACCGAGCTTGCACTTCATTGTTAAGGACACAGGATGATTATTCTCATGTGATACGTGAGGACGCTCACTAAAGAAAGTAAAAATTTCCCGCACTATTTCTAAGTTTGATTAACCCTCTGGTAGGAATATTGAACAGAGGTTCCTTCTCACTAGTGTCACAATATGAACGGTCACTGGTGTGGGTTGGGTGTGTAACAGGTGACACATGAACATGGTGTTACTGATGGGTATATACCTCGGCACATTTATCAGCGAGTATGAAATGTCCATGTGAATGCCTTGATGGCTGTTATTTTTCTTTCAGATTAGGGTCCTTGGAAATTCCGGGAGCGCCCATTGGTAAAAATCGTGAGTTTTTACCAAGCACAACACACACACCCCCCAGGTTAGGATACGCCTTAGCGTGCGTATACCGCCCTGTTGGTCCTGATGAAAGCTTTGTTGAACTAAGCAGTCACAAGCAGAAACATGTCAACGTTTTTTTCAAAACTAACCTAGGATACAGCTGGTTCAAATTTATAACCAACACGTGTCCGCCGCACTTGATTTTAATGATCGCATTCTGTTCTTTCATTAAAATTACTTTTGGGAGCAGTCTGCCATCTTTTAAATACCTTCACCCACTCCTTTTCACTATCACACAGTCCGGAAAAAATTCTCTGCTGTAACTCAGGCATTGTAGCACACCGGGGGAGACACTTGGTCTCCCTGGTGGGAACCCGATGATGAAGCATGTCACCAACTAGGTTGGTGAGTGAGGGTTCTTTCAAAAACAGAGGTTTTTTCCATCACGTACACACACCCCTTAATTGTGGTTGCAAATTTCACTTTTGCTTTGCACCATAAGTCACTCTTTTGTTGTTGAACAGTATCCATTAGGGGACTAAGAGTGATTTCTATCCCTTTTTCTCCTGTTGTTGTTATATATGTGGCAGCGCATAGCTGCAAGAGAATTGTTGCTTTATTCTCATATAAGTGCTGGAGTATCCCCCACCGTTAGCATGGAAGATCTTGGTTTATCATATTCTAAGGAGGTCGATGCCATTCTGGCAGAACCCGCTCTATTCGCAGACCCCTCTGTTGACCAAACCATCTCCCAGACAACGGAGTGGGATAAGCTTACAGAGCAGAAGAGAAGCTGTATTCGCACTATCCTGCATGGCACTATGCTTAAAGAATACCTTAAAAACAACACAGAACCAAAAGGCTTCTTGGTAACTAATGCCCCGAGAATCTTCCTAGATGATGCACTATTCAGAAGAAAATGGGCCCAGATTGCGTGGCACTGCACCCGTGACTGGTCAGTGCTCATCATAAAAACAGCCCTACGACTCTTGGAGGCCCATTTAGTGGAAATCCAACTTACAGAGACCCACTTTAGAACCACTCTTACTGGGTATAAAAAAAGACTTGACGAGCTCAACAAAGAGCTAAATGAATATAAGGAGAATCTGGCTTAATCAAAAGCCCAAAAATTTCAAAAGGATCTAAAACGCTGGTCATACACCAGAGCTTATCCGTACGCCATCCCAGATTACACACCACCTATTAGAAATGACTACAACACTGATGGTTCAGATGATGATGGCTCGGCCACAAGTGGATCCAGTGGGGATAGCTCAAGAGGCAGACAACGAGGGAGAGGTAGAAATAGAAGACAACAAACCCCCCAACCATGGAACCCATTCCCACAGATGGGGGCGGGGGCTTCCACCATACCTTCCAGCAACCACCATTCCATCCGATGATGGGCTGGAATCCTGCCTTCATTCCGCACCCCCAGTATCAACAGAACACGTACCCCACACCCTTTTTTTAGAGAGGGGCGGAAAGGACCCTGCAGAAGAAGAGGGTCCAACTAGGTCCATTGGGAACAGGAGGATGCAGTAGGCAACAATACGAGAAGCAAAACCCAGGATCAGCGGACAGGCCCGATCAATCTGAGAGCCTGATTACTAATCTATCTGCTGTGGTCTTGAGCAGTGAAGAAAAATCTGTATTGGAGAAGGGGCTGGGATTTATACCCACTGCCCCTCTAGATTGCTTCAAACTGCATTGCGAACTGTCTGATTTCTTCCGTAAATTAAGACTGAAGAGTTTCTTTGAAAAACAAACCTTGAAGGAGTCCCAAACATCATCGAGTGACACTGGACTTAGACTCAAGTCCACCTCCACCCCTCTTCCTCATTCTATACCTCCAGAGATGTTAGCGTTCGAACAAGCTGTGTTCAATGAAGTAGAATCATTGGAAGAACCATTGACCTACAAGAATATCATTGTCATAAAGGCTGCTGACAAAGGGGGAGGAATTGTCATCCAGGACACAGCAGCTTATGATGCTGAGTGTGTCTCACTGATGACCACCCCTCTGAGAAAATATACTAGAGCTAGTGATTACAGCAGAACACAATGGATGCATCACAAAGCAAGAGGCAATTTTTTAACTACCACAGAGATCAAGATACCTTATCAATCCATCATCACATCTGCAAATGCTTTTATAAACCAACTTTACATGATTAAAAGCATATAACTAATTCCCATCTCTCTGCTCCCAGCCCCTGCCAAGGTCCTTGAAAAGCTAGCGCAGCAACAACAGGCAGGTTTTCTTGAATACCACGGCATACTTCATGAATCCCAACATGGTTTTAGTGCCATAGTTCTGAGTCGGCCCTTATAGAAATGGCCGACTCCGTACGGTGGAAACTGGATGGGGGTTCCAGAGCGGTGCTGGTGCTGCTCGACTTGTCGGCAGCATTCAACACCGTCCCTCACCCCATCCTGATTGACCGTCTTCGGTCGATGGGTATTCAGGGGAAGGCCCTGGAGTGGCTGACCTCTTTTTTGTCTAATCGTACCCAGGCAGTCTATACTCACCCTTTTACTTCTGTTAGCCGTACCCTGAAATGGGGTGTCCCTCAGGGCTCGGCTTTGAGCCCACTATTGTTCAATGTCTATTTTTCTCCTCTGGCCGAACTCATTGCTAGGTCGGGCATCATAGCTACTTCCTATGCAGATGATATTCAGCTGCTTTTCTCCTATGAGAGTGCCACGCAGACTACTTTTGATCCTCTGAAGGATTGTCTGCGTGACATTTCAAAATGGATGGACCATAACTGCCTCCGCATAAATGCGGCGAAAACGGAGGTTCTCTTTTTCCATCAACCCTCCCCTCTTGATGCAACTCTCTGGTGGCCACAGGAACTCAGCCTTCCCCCTGTCCCTAAGGACTCTGTAAAAAATCTAGGGGTCAAGTGGGACTCAAATCTTTCCTTTAGTAACCAAATACAGACCGTTTCTGCCGCTTGTTTTTCCAAGATTAGGATGATTAGGAAATTCATCACCTATCTTCCCAGTGACACCAGGAAAACCATAGTCCAGGCATTGATTACATCTCACCTGGACTATGCGAACGGCCTGTATTTAGGGTTGCCCGCGGGCCTCCTACATCGGCTCCAGACAGTCCAGAATGCAGCTTTTCGGCTGGTCTGCGGGGTTTCCCTATGCATCCATATTTCACCACATTGCAGAGCATTACACTGGATACCAATCCATCAAAGAGCTGAATTCAAAGCCATGACCTTAGCCCATCGAGCAACTAGCTGCGCACTATATAAAATACACACAATACAATACTAATTCACAAAAATGAACTATGGAATTAAAACATTAGACAATGAGAGAGGTGATGATTTTGGGGTCCCCTCTAACCTAGGGAGAGGAACAAGCAGATGCCTTAAGCAGAAAGAGCATATTATTCTGAACAATTCAGTGGTGTTCCCATTCTCTTAGAACCACCCCAAGCTCAGTTATGGGCAAAAATACAACTAAAAGCCCCTGCAAAGCATTATGGGATAAGATTAGCATAATTATTATCATTCATGAAAGGGTTTCAATGTTTTTGCATTATACTCATCAGGGACATCTTGGGACTGCAGCGTGATGTATAATACTTTAAATGCTATTGCATTTGCCTCAGCAGGGACATCTAGGGACGACGAGGTGAACTGCAGCTTGATGTATAATATTTTAAATGCTATTGCATTTGCCTCATCAGGGACATCTGGGGACGACGAGGTGAACTGCAGCTTGATGTATAATATTTTAAATGCTATTGCATTTGCCTCATCAGGGACATCTGGGGACGACGAGGTGAACTGCAGCTTGATGTATAATATTTTAAATGCTATTGCATTTGCCTCATCAGGGACATCTGGGGACGACGAGGTGAGCTGCAGCTTGATGTATAATATTTTCAATGCTATTGCATTTGACTCATGAGCAACACCTAGTAACGATGAGTTGAACTGCAGCTCTTTGTAGAATTATTTGGATACTATAATATTCGCTGCCCACTGCTAATCTCGTCCCAAAATGCTTTGCAGGGGCTTTTAATTGGGACTGTATTTGTGCCCATAACTGTGCTTCTGGCAGTCCTAAGAGGATGGGACCACCACCGATTCGAATCGTTCAGCAGGATGTGCTCTTTGTTTTGAAGGCATCTTCTTAGTTCTCCCCCTAGGTTAGGGAGGATCTCAAAATCATCACCTCTCTCACTGCTTGCTTATTTCAATTGTGGAAAATAACTATATGCATTTAAGCATGTAGAAATAATTGTAATTTTATCTTGACTATATGAAGTTTCTGTTTTAAAATTGGTAATCTGAATTTGAGGTTTACTTATTGTTAGGATTTAGATGAAATGATATTTTTGGATGAGACCATCACCAAAGTGGAACCAATTTAGGACAAAGACGTTTCCGCTCTGACCACGAGCATTTGCGAACATCACAGCAATATAAGATGCCTCAAATATACCACGAAATTGACTGAGCATTTCTTGCAATTCAATCACACCCTCAATGACATCAGATGGACCATCATCGAGCAACTCCAGCAGAACACAGGGTCACAACATGTACTCTTTGAGAAGGAGTAACGGTGAATATACCGTTTGTCCAGCCACCTGTCTTAATGATGGTATCCCATGGGGGACAGTGATGCGGCGCTAACAAAACCCTGGACTCTGAGGTAGCTTTAAGATCTGCACGCCTACCCCTACTTCTTGTTAAGGTGTAAACATTGAGGGATGTCCATTATAGACCGATCCCTAAGGGCTCCCACTATGTCCGGCAGGAGGGTTGTCACATGTGTACCTGGGTGGTATCCCATGTAAGACTGTGATGTGACGCTACCTAATCCTGTACTTTGAGGGAGCTTTGACACCTGTACAACTACCCCAAATAGTGATAATACGTAGAGCGTTGAGGGATGTGCACTATAGATCGATCCCTGAGGACTTCTACTATATCTATATATAGGGTCGGCACATTTGCGCATGGATGGTGTGTTTTTTGCTATAGCTAAACTATTGGGGACATTAACAGACTTTTTTTAGAGATAATAGACCCTCCTAGAATTAGATCCAAACTTACACAATAGTATACACTAGCGCTGTTACGGTATCTCTAAAGAACGTGACAATTAGATACCACAGCGCGTGTACCTCTTTTAACTCGTTTTTTGCTTGTTTGTCTTGCTGAACGTACTAATAAAGTTTGCATTGCACATAAGGGTACTGGTCCTTTATTATTCAACCTAAAGGTCACGCCGCACACGCCATAGCGTGATACCCACGTGACCGCACCCACGTGACCCCAGCTCCATACATCAGTTTCCGCGTAGCACCCCGACAGTAACATTCGGGCCGCGGACGAGCACATAGTAGGTCGCAAGAGGGTTTCACCTGAATCTAAGTAAGTGCGCTTTGAATGATGAATGATGCATGGTGTTCCTAACTGTAAGGTGCCATTTACACAACAACCTTACCTAAGAGGCACCCTTTGTTTTTCTTTATTTCAATAATTGATATGGCGAGCATAACCCCCACCGCGGATCCCATGGTGTGAAGCCATTACAGACTTCACGTAAGCCGTTCATATGTAGACCAAGTTACTTCCGTGCTGCGGTGCACACACCTCTTTGCTAGAGGAGTGTGTAGCGTGGCAGTTAATACATGCTTTTAACAAATGGGGACATCACTAACCGAGCATGCACTTCATGGTTAAGGACACAGGGGATTATTCTCATGTGATACGGGAGGACGCTCACAAAAGAAATAAAAACATTCCCGCACTATTTCTAAGTTTGATTAACCCTCTGGTAGGAATATTGAACAGAGGTTCCTTCTCACGAGTGTCACAATATGAACGGTCACTGGTGTGGGATGGGTGTGTAACAGGTGACACATGAACATGGTGTTACTGATGGATATATACCTCGGCACATTTATCAGAGAGTATGAAATGTCCACGTGAATGCCTTGATGTCTGTTATTTTTCTTTCAGATTAGGGTCCTTGGAAATTCCGGGAGCGCCCATTGGTAAAAATCGTGAGTTTTTACCTAGCACAACACACACACCCTCACCCCCCCAGGTTAGGGTATGCCTTAGCATGCGTATACCGCCGGGGGTCTGCCCTTTTGGTCCTGATGAAAGCTTTGCTGAACTAAGCAGTCACAAGCAGAAACATGTGGACCGTTTTTTCACAACTAGACTAGGATACAGCTGGTTCAATTTTATAACCAACACGTGTCCGCCGCACTTGATTTTAACG
This sequence comes from Lissotriton helveticus, assembly GCF_964261635.1. Taxonomy (NCBI): domain Eukaryota; kingdom Metazoa; phylum Chordata; class Amphibia; order Caudata; family Salamandridae; genus Lissotriton; species Lissotriton helveticus. The sequence goes on from NC_136065.1 coordinate 1,860,524,056, forward strand.
ATCGCATTCTGTTCTTCCATTAAAATTACTTTTGGGAGCAGTCTGCCAGCTTTTAAATACCTTCACCCACTCCTTTTCACTATCACACAGTCCGAAAAAAACCCGCTCCGCTGTAACTCAGGCGTTGTAGCACACCGGGGAGACACTTGGTCTCCCTGGTGGGAACCCGATGATGAAGCATGTCACCAACTAGGTTGGTGAGTGAGGGTTCTTTTAAAAACATAGGTTTTTTTCCATCACGTACACACACCCCTTAATTGTGGTTGCAAATTTCACTTTTGCTTTGCACCATAATTCACTCTTTTGTTGTTGAACATTAAATGAAAAATAGGCACAAAAACATACACACAAACACAGTGATAGCAGGTCTGGGCCCAAAAAGGAAATAACTGGCAGTGCCTCTTTAGCAGGCCCCTTTAACCGTCCTTGCTCTCTTCGTCTTGTCCTTCCTGTCCTACCTTCCCTGCATTGATACGAGCTCCACAGCCAGCCATCCCTCTCAGGGCCGGACTGACCGTAGCGGATGCTGGCCATTTTCCCGGTGGGCTGGAAGGGTGGGGGGGGCGGTTTTGAAGCATTGGGGCCCGCTTTTGTTACAGGGGGCCAGTTCCCTGTAACATAAGCAGCAACAGTGCCCCCCCCATCCTCCCCATAAGTGTCCGGTGCTTTTCACTAACACCCTCCTCCCCCCTTCCTGGGCCGTCCAGCTAAATTGCCAGGTCTGGTTTGTGTTCCCATTCCAGTCCTGATCCCTCGCTAGAGAGAAGGGAAGGATCCAGGCCATAGCCCTTCCTTTCCAATGCCTGCCTCTGTCCCCCCAGGACTGGGCCAGGCAGAGTGCCACTGTCCCTCCCCAAGCTCTGCCACCCAGTGCAGAAACATAGAGGGGAAAGCTGGAGAGAACTGCTGCAGCCCTTTCCTGGCTCCAGATCCCAAAATACAGGAAAGCCAACTGGGGTGGAAGAAGCAAAGCTATGGAACTCACTTCCAATAAACATCAAGAGCTGTCCAACGTTACTCGGTTTCAGAAAGCTGTTAAAGACTTGGCTTTTCTCAAACTAACTTACTCAATCTAAATGATCCAATCCAGGTACTCAGGCTTCTTTCTGCCGCTATGCGCGCCTAGACGCCCTTGGGCATTCGTGCGCTATATAAATCCTCTTCACATCACATCACATCACATCACGCTCTGGGGAGATAACAAAGAGAACAAACGGACCCAGCATATGTGTTTGCTTATGTTTTGGTATATTTAGTAAGACACAATTTGTAAATGACTGCTGCCAGTAAAGCTCTCACAAGAGAACTCATCAGCTTGGGATAGCAAGCATTTGCAATGCAATAGGTCTCGCATTTATGCGAGTTTAAGGTATTGGCATTGTAAATGACAATGCATTTTATTTATGTGTTAAAAACCAAAAATAAAATATAAGACATTGTCATTTACAATGTCAATCAATAGCTCAAACTTGTGTAAATGTAGTTGAGAGCACCTTTCAAAGTCAATGGGGGAGGGAGTTAAGGATATTAGACATCGTAGGACGTCTGAAATGTGATGGCAGGTGCACTAGTGCTAACGAAACAAATGCCATTGCAGCTGGTTTCGTTCTTGCAATGTCTGATGATACAGAGGGTATCTTATTCGTTCTGTTTTGATTCCTCAGACTCGGGGACCTGCCCAGGATCTACCCCTGTGTCAGCCATACTGGCCTGGTGCTGTAGCGCGTCCACACATCGGACATAAGGTGAGTTTGAGAGTCAGCCGAAAACCAGGGGGCATATTACCAAGGGCAAGTATCGCCGCTTTTTCAGCAAATTGTGCGGAGAAAGCGGCGATACTGCTAGAGCCCTATTAACAAGGGCATTTTAAACCCTTGCGCAAGCCCACTTTGCATGTCGGCGATAAACATCGCTAATGACATGCAAAGTGGGTGTTCCCACGTCCAACCACATGTAAAATGTGGTTGGAGGTGGGAACACCCTATTACCTAGGCAGGCGTTGGGGGGAGGGAGACCTGCGATAAACTCGTTTATCGCAGGTCTCCCAACGCCTGCTCTGACCAGGTGTTAGGGCATTGATAACATGGGGGAGTGGATCATAACGCTGATTCCACCCCCCATATTATCAAGGCACACATTAACGCATGAAAACATTTGTTTTCAAGCGCTAATGTGCCATATCGCCGACTATCGCCAGATTTCAATTCGCCTACGTGATGCGCATTGATAATTGCGGGCTAAAACGGTGATGAAATCCGGCGATAGCCGGCGATATGGGAATGTGCGTTGTGCGTTTACTAACGAACTTCTTGGTAGTATGCCCCCAGATCCTGTTACTGCATCCTATTCTGCTGTTAATCTTGAACTGCCGGCAATTACCGTTCATAGACCTGACAAGTCGATGTGGCGCAGCAGCCAGCGCTGCTGACTCGAGCGTTGGGGATTCCGGTTCGAGTCTCGGCGGCACAGCATCCTGCTAAAATCTATACCTTGAAGCCTCAATGTGGAGGGGGATGTTTCGCAAGAGTCTGTGGCTGGGTAGAAGTTGCTTTGTTTAGCTATATACCACTGATGTTGAGATGGCACAGACATGTCCGTGTCTGAATGAATTGCCTGCTCCCGTTTGCGGATGGGCGTTTTTGTCTGCAAAACCTGACAGTAATGAGACTTAACTACTCATTCAAGATGGCTGCCACCTTGAAACTGCGCCGGGAAGCGTCATGTGTTTGTTTTAACCCGAACGTCTTTAACGAGTACGTTGTATTGCAAGAGAACAAAACTATAGTAAAGAACATTTGAGGAGGTAATGCTGTGAATTTAATCTGGTTCTGCATATTTTTATTCCTGTGGGGAAGAGGAGACATTTTCAGCAGAGGCATATTTTCCACACAGACACATGTGAGCGGAGAGCAGCGCCGAAATGTTGAGAGTGGTGAGGATTTTACTTACGTGACGTGTAGGGCGAAAGGCAAAGTGGCTGCAGCTGAAGTCATGATGCTCCAGGAACAGGAAAAAGAGTACTCCGGGACAAGAGAGGAAGAATGAAAGTGGAAGGTAACTGTAGTTGGTCGGTGATGCTCTTCGGAAAAACGGAAGTGAGGTATCTCTGCTTTAACCATTTAGCAAGCAGCGGGGGGGCTAGAGGGCGCACTGCGGGATGACTGCCTCTTGAGACAGCTCCGCCGGTCAGGCACATGAATCAACTGATATAGCCTTGCCGCGGACTTCACATATCGTTATTTTGGCAGCATTATGCATCAGAAGTTGGCGTGATGCATTGGAGCAGATTTGAACTCTACATCGGGGTGTGAAATGTGTTAAAATCATCCTCCAGCTCCGACGGCCCAGAAAACACGGAGCTCATCAAGATGGCGGCCGCCAGTGCGCTTTGCACCTATGGGACGCGGTGAGAAGCACAGTCGTGCGGGGGCTATAATGCGCTGATTCGGAACGGTGCACTTGCTATAACAGCGCGTTGCCACATTGCGGGTGCATCTGGAGTGGCACAATTTAGTAGCAGTCGGCGGCAGCGCACTTTGAAGTAACGGGGCGCGGGGCCGCGATGACATGGCGGCACCCTGTCCAATAACGTGAACTGGCCTCTGCTCTGTATGGTGAATGAACACAGGCAAGGTTGGCACCCCTGAGCGTCCCAACTGGCAAGCGATGACGGCCGCTAGGTGTGATATGCCTCCCCAGATCTCCCGGTACTTTGTGTGTGCCTGAGCGGGGTAGGGATAACGGATGCGGTTCTCCAAAAATGTGCGTGAAAACCCCAGCACAAAATGGTGCCTCCCGAAAACTTTAAGCACGGATTCAGGTACCTAAACGTCTAACCGGTCGCTGACAATGCTGCGATAAGGTGGGACCGCAGGCCTTTGCGTCGTGTTAAGACAGTCAGTGGGAGATATATCAATGGGGCAGCGCTGTGGAGCTACTGTGCATTGTACTGCCAAAGGCAGGCAGGACTGTCAGTCAGTCAGTCAAACAAAACTTTATTTGGTTTGTTAAAACCTTAAAAGTACATTTACCACATTCCGTGAAAAGGAGAAAGAACACCCGCATAACATGACAATATTCAACAAAGAGAAAGAACCGCAGCATAACATAACAGCATTAAAACCACAATTACACCTCAAGATACGTGTAGTTTAACTTCTCTTGTTCCTTTTAAAACGGAGTATTATAACATTTATTTTATTAAAATCGCTAAAATCTTACCTATACATAACTCCTTCAGAATGCAGCTCTTACTACTGTTATACCTTAGTATCTCTACCTTTATTCGGTGGTAAGGGCTGCACTGTACGTGCTCTTCTGCGCATTTGAGGAACACCTTGACTTTATTCATATATTCCCCCAACGCACAGGCTATATCTAAATTCTCCATTTCCATCAAAAGAGTAGCAGCTTGCATTCTGTGCGTAATCTTATATTTTTAAAAATCGGGCATAAAAACTCCTTTCGAAAGTCTAAAAATCTCATACAATATGTAAAATATCACAGGTAGTTCCTAAAGTGCAAGTGCATTTCCCATTACATCCTATCATTAGGTTTCGAACCCCGTTATTCGCATAACCTGAGTTTATACCAATTCGCATTTTCAAGACTTCCCGCCTCAGACTATGGCTGGGTAGCCGATCCACATAGGGGAAGTGTTGGCTGCTCTCCGAAGCCGCTTTCATGTGTGCTACCGTGGACTTTTGAGCAAGGTAGTCCCGATCATAGCTACGGGACATATTGACCCCTTGAATCTTTGATTCTTTTTTCCCAAATATTATGGGGTCTTGCGGCAAGCATACCTTCAAATCTAGCACCCCATAAGCCTTACTTATTGAAGCTCTCACCTCTTTTGCCCAGGGTAGCTCACTAATGGTAATTTCCTCCTTAACCCATTGGGAGATTTTAGTAAGTTCCCCTACTCCCAAGCGCTGCCAGAAGCGTACAAGGCTCATACAAGCTGTTATAGCCCAGGAGGTTATTCCCAGCTCCAATCGTGCTGCCTGCACCATAGATGATTTAGGCAGCGCAAATAAGCTTTTTAATATATTTCCCTCCTCTCTGTCCCAGGAGGTCTTGCCACTGAGGTAAAGAACCTCGGCTCCATACAAAAATTGTGGGGGAACCATTGCTTGATAGGCTTTTAAGACCGGCCTAACTGACCTTTCACCATAGGTATTATTAAATCTTTTTAGGCCTTTGACCGATGCCAATGCCCTTATTTTTAATGCTTGCAGTTGTGTGTGCCATTTCAAGTTACCTGAGAACCACATTCCCAAATATCTGTAGTCGGTCACCCTCTGAAGCAGGACTGTGCCAAGATACCACAAGAACTTCGCTTTCCTTCTCCCAAAGCATACAATTTTAGTCTTATTCATATTTACCACAATTTTTTTACTCGTACAGTATTCTTTAAACCTATTTAGTTTTCTCTGGAGGCCTATCTCCGTCTGGTCCATAATCACTAGGTCGTCGGCATAAAGGAGGCACGATATGTGCTTTCCTCCCAGTTTCGGGTTCGCCCCTCTGACATCTCTTAATACTTGGGGTAGGTCAGCTAAAAACAGGACGAACAGCAGGGGGGCTAGGATGCACCCCTGCCTTAAGCCATTCCCAATTTGGGTTTTCCCAGTCAGTCCTCCGTCCGTGTCCAGTATTATCTGTGCCCAATTTTCTGTATGCAGAGCTTGGATAAGGACCAGCAGGTCATCCTGTAGTTCATACCCTACTAGTGTTGACCACAGCTGCTCTCTGTCCACAAGATCAAAGGCTGCACGGAAGTCAACGAAACAGCAGAATAAATTACCCCTCTGATCAATTGACTTCCATGCAATGGACCAAAGAGCAAAACAATGGTCAATCGTTGATTGGCCTTCTTTGAACCCCCCCTGCTCTGGGGGTATTATCTGTTTGTCTTCCACCCACTCCTTTAGTAGCCCTAGAATTACCTTGGAAAAGACCTTTTCACCTATATCCAGAAGGTTTATTAAGCGGTAATTTTTGGGGGAGTTTGCATCTCCTTTTTTATGAATTGGCCTAACAATAGCCCCTTTCCAATTTGCAGGGAATTCACGTGTATTTAGGATCCCTAGAAACATATTTGAAAAGAACTCTGCCCACCATTCTATGTTTGTTTTTATTATGACAACTGGCAGGTTATCAGGGCCAGCTGCCCGTGTTAGGTTTAGCCTAGTTATTATGTTTCTAATTCGGTCTGGGGAAAAGTGGATTTTTAATTCTTCACTTATTCCTGGCCAAACATTTGCCATTATTCCCTCTCTCGTTGGCCATTTACCATAAATTTCCTCTAGGTAGGTCAGCCACTTGTCCTCTGGCACTGAGCACTGCATGGTCCCTTGTACTTTTCCCGTACAGTCCTGTATTAACCTCCAAAAGCCTTTCACATTTTTATCTTCAATTACCTCGAGTAAGTTATCCCAACATTTGTCCTTAAAACTCCTTTTTTTATCTCTGATAACTGTCTTATATTTTAACTTCAATTTTCTGAGTTCTAATGCCACTTCCTCACTATAGTTACCTCTGAGGCGTCTTTCTTGTTTCTTAATACCGGCCTTTAGTTTCCGGCATTCAGCATCAAACCAATGTTTGGTATTGTTAGGGTGTAATGTCGCATTGTTTACTGATTTGTGATTATTACACTTTAATTTAATCCAGAGGCATTCCACCAGTTGCCTTATTATACCCTCGTACCAGACTATGCTCTCTTCTGGTACAAGGTTACCCAAATTCACGGTTAGCTGATATGCGCTTAGTTTCTGTATATATTCATCGGTGATTCGTGTTGTTAGTCGCTTGGGGTATTCTACATCTACTAATAGCACTTTTTGTCTTTGCAGGACTGAAATGGCGGCCAAACAGATAGCATGATAAGGAGGGAGGACTGCAGCACTCAGGTGTCCTTGGACTGTGTGTAGAGGCACTTCGCTCATAAATAAATCGTACTGCACCACTGGGATCGGGAGGTTGATCTGCTTGACTGGAGAGGGCCTGTTTCGTGTGTGTTGGTGTAAATGTCAATTGGATGCTATCTGCTGGCCCTAGTCCTGGTGCTGAGTCTGGCAAGGCGCTGCACTGCTTCTGCCCCAGAATATATTGTTTGGTGCATGTCCCTTCTACTGGTGCAGCACTCAAAGTCGTCTTATATTGTGATGGGCGCCATTATCAAGACGACATTCACTGTGTCTGCCGCCGAGTTTCCCTGGCGTATTGCTGTGTACTGGTGCTGGTGAGTGGGAACCTGTGCCTCAGTACTTCTTCCAGACATATAAATACGAGCAGCCCTGACTATTCCCCATGCGTGGATATATGCGCTCCTCACTGGATGGCAATTGTGCTGGAGGGAAGCACTACTTCGGAGTGGCACAGATTATAAGCTTGGGAGGTCCACATTGTCGTGGCGTACAAGGCTCCTGTTGGGTCAGCTTGGATTGTGACTCTTAGTGTCATTCATTGAAGGTGCTCCCGCTCCTCATCATGGGCAAACCAGACAAGCAGCAGCCGAAGCTCACATTCGAATCAGGGATACAAATGAAGGGTGCAACCACGAACTCGGATACTAAAGCAAAGACGGAGGCTACAACAAGCAGCGGCATGGAATCCGTGCTTAAAGCAATTCAATCCAGTCTACAAGACATCAATGGGAAACTGGACCACCTCACTCAGTGCGTAGACAGCATGGCGGCGAAGTTGGACAAACAGGGGGAACACCTGGATGACACTGAAACCAGAATTGCTGCAGTGGAGGACGAGGCACATGCCACAACAAGTAAATGTGTAGGGATGGAAAAGATACTAGAAGTGATAAAACACAAAGCCGAAGACTTAGAAGTGAGATCACGCCGGAAAAATGTTCGGATCGCAGGTGTACCAGAATCCACCAACACCAGCCGTATGGAAACATACGTGGAGGAGATGTTTCGTGCTGTCTTTGGGGCTGAACACTTTTCTTCGGACTTCATAGTAGAGCCTGCGCACAGGTTGCTGGTGCCACGTCCACCACCAGGCGCGTCGCCCAAGCCCATAGTGGCTCGTATTCTGAATTACAGGGATAGAGACAATGCCTTGAGGATGGCGCGTGAAAAGCAACAGGTGTCATATCAGGGCAACAAACTGGAGTTCTATCCAGACTACACGATGGCTGTGCAGCAAGCTCGCAGAGAATTTGCACAAAGCCACAAACTAAGGTGAAATTGCGCAAGATGAAGGTGGAACACGCCATGCTCTACCCAGCACGCTTGAAAGTGACGTGGGATGGTCAGTCGACGATCCTCCAGACACCGAAAGCTGCTCAGGATTTCAACAAGAAAATTGTCACCAAACGCAAGGAGCAGAAACACAATGACCAGCATCAGGATTCGGACTGAGCTATCTACATAAAAAATATCTCACAGGTCAGTGCTGGCAGCATGGGAGTTAGTTCCAGTATGCCCTATTGCCATTGGGTCCTGTTGGCCCGAATACTACAGACTCCCTATGAACTGGTATGCCTCCGTGCGGTAAGTGCAATGTATGAACAATGGACATGTCGTAAATTATACTGCATGGTTGCGTGCTGCATTTGAAGGATGAAGACCAGTGGTGGGATCTAGCTTCCGTGACGATGGAGGAAGCGATATTAATTGGCCACTGGGAACAATATAGAGTCCCTCCACTGACCTGGACACTGTCTGGGAGATTTGATTGTGGTTGTCACATGCAGGAAGGTAGTGCCTGCTAAAAGGTCCCTGTATAGACTTTGATGGGGTGGCAGCCACTGAATTATTTACGAACATTTATTTTATTTTATTTTTTTTCGTTCTCTTTGTTGCTCTGCTAACCCCACTAAGTGGCATAGGAACATTGTATGTCACTCACTGATGGGACTACACCTCAGGTATATATCCTGTATCATGCTGTCGTAACAAACTGGGTGGAGGTACATTGGGATGTGTTGAATGAACAATGTTTGACTACTCGAATTTATAATGACTCGCACGATCTGCTCCTGATATATACCGGGGCAACTGTGGGACCTTTCTTGGATTTCAGGGAGCGAGCTCATTACGCTTAGTAATAGCAGATTGAAGGTGGGGGTTGGGTCTTCTTGAATTATTATATATCAATTGACAAGCTGCTCACTGTGTGGCGAATTACGCTAGTATTGAACATTTTGCACGTATTTTAGTCATGTGATTATGCAATACTACCAAGTCCCACCTTCAGGGGCGGGGTTATGTATCCCTAGTGTTGATGGGCTAAGCTGTCATGATGTAAGAACGAAAATATACACTAGACGAAATATGGCGTGACGCCTCATGTGGGGTTTAGGTTGCTGTCAATTGTATCACATTTTGTTTGATTAGGATTAGTCTACACTTATGGTAGAGTCCTGACCACATCCATTAACTTGGATGGTGATGTGTGCCCATGGCGGACCCTCACACGGGAGTTCCCCATGGAGTTTTTGTTTTGGTGGGTGCACTACTCTAGGGTTTGTCTTTGGCATGTTTGGGATGCTAAAGTGGGTGGTGGGTGGTTGGGTAGGGGTTGGGAACTGTTTTGCGGCCCAGAACACTTGAGATGCATTGCTGAGATCCAAACTGACTGTATTTTTCACAACGGGACTCATATTCTTCCACACAACAGATATCACACTGAGATGGTACTCTTCATAAAAGTCATTATTTGCTGGTATTTAATTTTCTGTAACCATAATGGCTGCCGTTGAACCAAGAACTGCGCATTTACACTTGCTTACGTGGAATATCAGAGGGCTTAACAACTCCCAGAAAATCAGACAAATGTTCGCTTATTTTGATAGACTACACATTGACATTGCTCTACTACAAGAAACACATATCACCCCGCACAGAAGTAGCTGCTTGGGTCATAAATGGGCAGAAACGATTCACAATTCAGCATTTTCCTCCTATTCTAGATGGGCCACAGTTTTGGTAAAAACACACAGTAGCTGACACTTAAGTTCGTTAAATCATTGTTGCGGGCAAACTTCGAGGGCAACAGATCGCGATTATCAATACCTATGGTCCAAACACGGATGAGCCTGATTTTTATCACGAGATCTGGCAGAAACTGAATGGGGAGTTGGGTAAGACATTGCTCTGGGGAGGGGATTTCATTCTTGTATTAAACGAACACCTCGACAGATCAGGCATCACTACAGAACCACACCGGAGGGCGATGGCTAAGGTAATAGATATCATGACGGAAATGCAGTTACATGATATATTTAGAACTCAGAACCCGGGGCGTATGGAAGCGTCACACACATCGGCAGCCCACAGCAGTTGGTCGCGTATAGATTACTGGATTGGGTCGAAAGATACACTGCTTTGCACCAGGGATATAAAGCACCTACCCAAGACACTATCCAATCATAATCCCATATTATTGTCCATTAATGTACCAGTTTATGTGCCACCCCCTTATAGCTGGCGATTTAATGCGAAAGCACTGTCGGATTCAGTATACAAAGACATTATCGTCACAGCTGTTACAGACTACTTTTTGTTAAATGGGCCTTCTACTGATGACCTTAGCTTATTATGGGAGGCTTTCAAAGCCACATTGAGAGGTGTCTGTATCAGAACGAATGCGGGAATACTGAAAGACATACGTGGACAGCTTTCTAGGTGCGAAAACCAGCTGAAATCGCTTGAGCGCGAATATGAGCTCACACAAATTAGGGAAAATTAGAGCGTGATGACAGAGTATCAGTCATACGCCGAGGATGAGCTTAAATACATAGCGAAGCGTTCTGCTGCTGGGGATTTTGGCGAAGGGGGTGACCGGGTAGAGTGTTAGCATCGAAAATTTGTGTAGGCCGTAGCCCTCAAACTGTACTGCAAATTAGGGAGGAGGACGGCTACGAGAGAACGGATGCAAGGGGTATATTGCAGGGCTTTGTAAAAACATACGGCGTGCTGTATGAGTCGCAGCCTGCGGCCTCGTCAGCAGAGATTATGGATGATCTGGAAGACGTGGCCATAGCCTGGCTATTGGATACACAACGTGAATATCTATCATTGCAATTACTGTAGAGGAGGTCACGGAAATTATTAAGTCATTACCCAACGGTAAGGCCCCAGGCCCAGACGGATTCACATGTGAATTCTATAAGACCTTTGTGGACCTGATAGCCCCACACCTAGTCGCGATGTATGGTGATGCGTTTGATAAGATGGTACTTCCTCCCTCCTTAAGAGAAGCTGTACTAATTGCCCTTCTTAAGCCTGCTAAGGACCCCAAATGCTGTGATTCCTACAGGCCACTCTCACTCCTTAACGTTGACTCTAAAATATTGGCTAAATTACTGGCTACGAGATTGCAGACCCTCATGACCAACCTGGTGCTCCCGGATCAGTCCAGTTTTATACCAACTAGGGCGACTACGCACAACACAAGGACATTCTTTGCACTCTCCCACTACTTGATTCCTAGCACGAAGGCAGCTGCGGTTATGCTAGATGCTGCCAAAGCATTTGATTCTATAGAATGGTCGTACCTGCTGACGCTGCTACGGAGGATGGGCTTTCTCCCTATATTTATTCAATGTGTCCAATTATTGTACACAAAACCAATGGCTCATGTTCGAGTCAATGGTTATATATCTGACACAATACACATAGTCTGGGGGATGAGGCAGGGATGCCCTCTGTCCCTGTTACTATTTGCACTAGCACTTGAAGTTAGGCAGGGGCATCACCACTCGGCTGTACAGTTTCCACAGCAACCCCTACATATCTCCTTATATGCGGACAACATGTTGCTTTATGTACGCGATCCGGAGCAACACTTGGCCCTCTTATTACGTGAGTATATTAAATTCGGGAGGCAGTCTGGTCTCCAAATTAATTGGGCAAAATCTTTAATTATCCCGCTAACTGATACCACACACCCGCACCCCACAGAATTCCCTTTGGAATGGCAAACGGACCCGGTAAGGTATCTAGGGGTTTGGTACCACCGGGACCATAGGAGATCGTTATTAGGACTAACTATGGTAGAGTGATAACCTCACTAGAAGAAAAAAATGGTCGCTGGATCCTACTGCTGCCTTCATCTTTAGCAGATAGAATGGCCATAGTGAAAATGGTAATCTTACCAAAGTTCCTCTACCTTTTCAATAATATACCAATCCCCCCCTTCAGAAGTTTTTTGCCGGCTGTCATCATTAGTGATTAAATTGATCTGGGTGGGTAAGCAAGCTCGCATAGAATTACGAGCTTTAACACTGCCATATTCAAGAGGTGGCTTCAGGGTGCCTGACTTTCTGCTGTATTACCTGTGCCCACAAGCGCAATACGCTAACTACTGGTACCATCAGATCCCCTATTTAACACATATTGCTATAGGAGAAGGAGACGCCTTACCAATCCCACTGACAGCGATCATCACTCACTGAAGGCAGCCACTACACTCCAAAGACATCAACACTATTGACGCTACAAATGCGGCCTGGAACAAGTTATGTAGTTTAGCATGTAAATTGCCCTTATATGCCCCTGCATTACCACTACATCACCACCCCGATTTATCTGTCACTGGTGAGGAGGTAGGCATGGGACTGTTACAGCAGGTGGGTATTGACACTATGGGAGACGTTTACCAAAATGGGGTATTTAAAACACCACAGGATCTAACGTATGTTAGCAACCAAACACTACTGTTTCGCTTCACGTATCACAGGCTTCAAGTGGCAATCAAGAAATTATATCCCACTTATCTGGCGGAGCCCCCGCAATTGAACGCGCTGCAACTGATAATATCCTCCCCTAATAGCAAACACTTAGGGGCCCATTGTCCGTCCGCCACCCATTTCCCCCGTCATATTACTATGGAGGGGGGACCACGGCGGACGGAAACACCATCTGCCGCTTTTCCACCCCGGTCGCGGAAACGGGTTCATATGGTTGGGGTGTCTATCAGACACCGCCAGCCATATTATGATGGGCATTTTCAGGCATGCCGTCTTTACTTTGGGGCCCCCTGTGGGCCCCTATGGTGAAGGCGAGTTTGGGGGTGTACATGGGGGGGTACCTGTGGTACCCCCCTGTATTTGCATACATAGACAATGCGGCAGGCACCGCGCGGTGCCTGCCGCTTTGAGTATGCAAATGCATACCATGCATTCATGACATTGCAGGGGTTGCTGGTGTGAACACCGCCCACCGCAATGTTATGAATCCATGATGCCCCCGCCAGTGTGGCGGGCGCATCATAATGTGCTTGGCGGGACCCCCGCACACAGCGCGGGCCGTCCCGTTTCCAAAGTCCACCCGCCATCCTAATGGAGCCCCTAGTATCGCGGCTGTACAATACAGCGCAAGAGGAAATTGCCAATACTACTAGTAGAGAGCTTGCAAGATGGAATGAAGTGCTGGATATTTCACTCACGGATGAGGAATGGCAGATAGTTCCCTTAACGAAATGTTGACGCCCAACGGCAATTTGAGGATACTGCATTTCAAATACCTACATCAAACTTATTATACCCCAGCTAGGCTTTATAAATATGGATTACGTCAAGATGCGGGTTGTAAACGTTGTGGAATTGGCACGGCTGACTTTATACATCTTGCATGGTACTGCCCACATGTGTGGGAATACTGGAAAAATATTACTAAACTATTGGGTGAGATGATTGGTATTGAAATTGCATGTACTGTGCACACCTGCTTACTGGGGCTTCTGAGAACTGTACGTGCAACTAAACGTAAGTTTTGTATGGTTGCTTTGCTCCTTGCCAAGCGCAGAGTTTCGCTGTGTTGGGACAGTAAAGATACACCTCAAATTAAACAATGGCTACGTGACATGGCATACTGTCAAGACACATTAAAAACTTATGAAGAACTCCCCGCCGGATCACGCCAAGAGACTAATGGATATATTTAACTGCACATTTACTTACAAATCTGATTACTTAAATGTGTTCACTGAATGTATTCATCAAATTTTCTGCAATGTGTGGTAATCTATGTGCTCTCTGTTGTTGTATACTTATTGTACCTGGATGACGGATGCTGTAGTGCAATGGTCCGTAACGTTGATTACTATTGACATGTTATGTCTTTGAAAATGACAATAAAAATAATTTTTAAAAAACCATTTAGCAAGCAGCAAAGAAGATTGACTGATGGATTGAGCCAATCGGAAGGCAGCAGGTGGGACATAAGTCCTTTTCAAGTCCTTTTCCCCATCTACTGGTAATCCTGACAGCGCGCGCACTGTCTAGGCTCGACCTAAAAGGTTGTTTTTCTCCAGGTAGGTGCAGACAGTGACCTGGTAATGCCTCACAGTTGACATTCGTTCCCCCTACTTCGGTCCTACGGGCAATCGATGGTACCTCACAATCCCCTTAACAATGGTTGACAATTACTTTGGGTGTACCGTACACCCAAAGTAATTGTCAACCATTGTTAAGCTAGGGGGAACGAATGTGTGAGTGCGTGAGTAACTGACGCTGGTCGTGAGTTGCTGAGTGTTTGTAACCTATCAGTGAGGTGATTGTCCGGTCGTTTCGTGGACAGACAGTTTCCAGTTCGGTAGACAACTACGCGACTGTGGACGTACAGTCAGACTGTGGACGTACAGTCAGCGAAGTGATTGCTTGGCCGTACGTGATCATTTCAGTGTATGATTGGGACGTGTGCGTGAGTGAGAAACAAATCGTGAAGATGGGGAACTGCTCAAAAGTGGAGGCGAGTGACGTCAGAAGGTGCCGCACTGTGACAGGGCGGTTGGTGGGAAGCCGCGCTGGGATTTGTGGATTGTTATCAGCAAGTAAAGGAGCGCTGCGAAAGGCGAAAAGTTGACTTCATCTTGAAATGTTTTAAAGTTTCGTGAGATTTGTTTAGGAAAGAAAAGAAGTTAGAACGCCGGGGGGGAGAAGAGGCTCCGCCCGAGGATACTCCAGCTCATTACATGGCTACGAATGTGGGGTTGCATACTGGTGCAAGATGGCTGATGGAAATGAGGAGTTGACCTTTCCCAGATATGGAACTTTTAGATTGGAAGTGTTATATCAGTTGAAATTGATTATGGCTTCCTTGCTACCTCTACCTAGACCAACACAGTCTGAGGCATTGAATGCATGGATCAGGGCGGCACACGAAAGGAACAGGGACAGGCGACAGGAAAGAGTGAAGAGGTCAGTTAGGGCAGTCCAAAATGCGAGATGGGATGCATTGGAGAAGAGATGGAGAGTACAGACGATTGAGGGGGACAGGTTGTACCCGCTGTTGGTTAAGACAGGGGACGCGCTGAAAAATGTTGCAGAGGAAGATGACAGTGACACGGATGATAGCTTGATAGAAAGGCTGTTATCTGAAAGACCACCTCCATACAACCCAGAGTCAGGGGGGGAGAGTTCAGCCCCAATAGAGGGAGCTAGGGAACCACATGCTCCACCTAGTGCTGAAGTAGTGGGATAGTTCTAGACAGGAGAAACCCAGAATGCAGGAAGTGCTAATTCTCAGAGATTGCTGGATGCTCTTACAGTACCGGTTACCATAGGTCCCATAGTGTCAGTGTACAATCCAGAGCAGGTGAGAAGTGGAAATACACCACAGGGGGTGATAGAAGGGAGTACCAGCTTTGGAAGGAACAGTGTAGTAGGTGGATTGAGTCAAACATCAAGGCCTGTGGAATTGAGTACTCCGTTACCAGCTACTGCAGATTCATCGAGAGGGCCGTTGGATCTAAGGGGACCGAGGCCAAAATCTCTTGGTGAACTGAGGCCAGACTTAAGAATATGGGAGACAGTTGAGGGGGCTCAGAGCGACAGGCCGAGAGAGGACTGGGACCATGGGAGTACAAAAAACAGGATGACTCTGTAGAACACCCCTGGAGTGAACAGGTTCAGAGAACAGGACAGTAATTTTAGGGAATCGAGTGGGGCATCTAATAGGGGTACTCTGAGTGAAGCGATAAAGGCAAAAAGGTTAGACGTGATGCGGCTAAAAGCAGAAGTAGATGAGATTGTCAAAGGAAATTTACCTTTAGAGAGGATCGAACTTAATGAACCAGATGAGTTGTTTGTAGCGAAGGATGTGACTCGTAAAGCTAGATGGGCACATGAAAAGTTGACTGAATTGGGGAACAGATATGATGTGGATTTGTCTAGGACGAAAATGTTACAGGGTAACCATAGCTTACAATATACTGATCAGGACCTGGAAGAAAAGAGAGTGATTGGATTAAAGACCCACATTAGAGAACTGGTCGTAGGGATACAAGCCTGGAGCAGACTTGACAAATGGGAAGAACAGTGGTAGAAGAAAAAGAGTGTTATGAGGAGTGTTGCAGAGACACCTCCTCCAGGAGGGGGAATGACAGGAGTAGGGGCATACCCTTTACGGGAAGTAGCCAATGGAGGGTATGTACATTTGCCTTGGAGTCGAGGGGATTTGGCGGCATTCACAAATGATTTCCCAAAGCTGAGAGAGAGTCCAGTTGAATGGTACAAACAGGTAGAGAGGTTCGTTAAGATCTCTAAGTTGTTGTGGATTGATTTGAACACTTTGTTTGACATTGTGGTTCCGGGAGATTTGTGGGTTGTGGGAAGTAAGGTTGCTATTGAGTGGCCCACTTCTATCGGCCCATTTCCCTGCTCCCCTGGGTGAGCAAAATCCTGGAGAGGTACATCAACCTCCAGCTGGTGAATTTTCTTGAAGATAACCAGCTGTTGGATGCCACCCAGACGGGTTTTAAACCCAGACATGGAACAGAGTCCGCCCTCTTAGTGGTCACCGAGGAATCCAGAAAAATCCTAGATCAGGGAGGATCAGTGGCAGTGATCCTCCTTGACCTCAGTGCGGCATTCGATACGGTCAGCCATGACACCTTGCTGAGCCGTCTTTCGAATATCGGAATAGTGGATAAGGCTTGGCTCTGGCTCAAATCCTTCCTGAGTGACAGGTCATTTCAAGTATTTGATGGAGAGACAGCGTCCACCAGTAGGCCTTTGAGGTGTGGAGTCCCTCAAGGCTCCTCCTTAAGCCCCGCGCTTTTCAACATCTATATGAGACCACTGGCTGAGGTTGTTCGTCCATTTGGGGTTAAGATTATTTCTTACGCGGACGACACCCAGCTGGTGGTCTCACTGGCGCAGGAGGCTGACCGGCCGCTATCAGGTGGGCTAATAAAATGCTTAGAGGAGGTAAAGGCCTGGATGACTTTGTCATCCCTCAAACTCAACGGGGATAAAACGGAGCTGATGCTCCTGGGCCCCTCGAACCCCACCTTCTTCAACTCACTGTGGCCCCCCTGTCTAGGCGCCCACTGTGGCCCCCCAGTACCGAAGGACAACATCAAGAGCCTTGGGGTGTGGCTGGACAAGAGCCTTTCATTTAACACCCAGGCCACAAAGCTTTCGGCCTCCTGCTTAGGCCTTCTTAGGATGTTAAAGAAAGTCCTCCCTCTCCTGCCCGTGGAGGCAAAGCAGGTAGCCATACAGGGTCTGATACAGTCCCGCTTAGACTCCAACAACGTCCTCTACCTTGGTGCCCCGGAGTACACCCTACATAGACTGCAGATAGTGCAGAACTGTTCTGCCCGCACAATGCCACAGCTTCCACGCAGACTATCAGTCAAAGCTGGATTGATTAGCCTGCATTGGTTGCCAGTGCGTCAGAGAGTCACCTTCAAGGCCATTTGTATTGCCCATCAGGCCTTTTGGGACACAGGGCCTATGATTATCCACGGCCTAGTAAACCAGTACCAACCAAGCAGAAACCTCCGATCTAGCCAGGCTTTTATGGCTATAGCTCCGAGAATAAAAAAGGCAAGGTCCGGCGGAAGGACGTTCCCCTATAATGCCGCCAAGATCTGGAACTCACTTCCTCTTCACCTCAGATCCAACCCCAACCTCTCTTCATTTCGAAAACAACTAAAGACGTTTCTGTTTAACTCCCCTCAGTAAAACTTAGCCTGCTACTCTAGCTCGCTACCTCTTTTTTCTGGTTCCTAGCGCTTGGACGCCCCCGGGCAGCAACCGCGCTGTTATAAATGTACTTTTCATTTCATTTCATTTCATTTCACTTCTGAACCGGACAGCGATGCTGTTACGAATGAACCGTCACCTCTGGTTATGAAAAAATATGAGCAAGTTATTACATGGTTGAAATCAAAGGTACCACGACATGATATTGACTGGGTGAAGATAGATCGGACAGTTCAGGAGCCTAAAGAGACGGTGCATGAGTACTATGAGATACTGCCGCAAGTCTTTAAACAGCATAGTGGGTTAGATGTAATGGATTTTTGAATTTTTGATAAGAGGAGCACTCACTGTTATTGACTATTGAAATCTTATCGTGTTTATCAAATTATATATATTTTATACCCAAGCGTGCTGCTGAGGTAGCACGTCTGTCCTAACGTGCCTGACACTAGAACAACCTTATCTTAAGTGTATGCAACACTTAACCTTAGCGCACTGTTGCTGTTTAGCGGAAACCGCTGTGAAATATAAACTATTTAAACAGTCTCAAAATTGTTTTCCAAAAAATAATTGTATTTTTACATTTGTAAGGAAATCTTTACTCAAAACCAATTCCATAAATTGACAACACAAAATATCTGTTGTTTGTATACACAAATGTTTACATTTATCACATTTCAAAACATAGGTGTTAATTCTTTGATTTTAACATTTCTTTCTGTGTGTGCCCAATGCATTTCGAGCTCGATGGAGCTCTTCGTCGGGGGCCTGTGAAATGAAATACAGAATACAATAACTCAATCTCTGCTAAAGCATTATACAATGAAGCAACCATGTTGTGAAAGTGGTAACATTACTGCTAAAGGAAAGCCTTCACCAACACCTCTGTGAAAATCAAAACGCTGAAATGAAACTTACAAAACTCACGCTCCTCCAATGATTAATCCTTCTGTTAAGAAACGGAACACAAAACGCAAAATAATCTCTCTGACCCTGATGTGAGGTATAGCACACCCAAAGGAAACAAAATCTGAGCTCTATCTTACCTTGACCACTATGACCCTGTGTTCAAACAACAGTCTCACGCCCCCAGTACTCGCACTTCTCCTAAAAATGACAAGGAAACCAACAGCTATAACACGGGATAAATCACCCTGCAGGTAGGCTCTCCACCACATTGCCTCGCGCTAAAAGCTCACCTTCTTCTTCAATCCTGGTGTTCAACAACCAACTCTCCCTTGTTTACAACCGCTTCGCTGTGGGAACAGTGAATAGTGAAAGCCTTCCCTCTCTCGAATCTATACACGGAGCCGAAAATCGACCTAAAGGACGGACTAAGGCCCAAGAATTCACTCGCTTTTCAGCGCCATCTTTGAATGGTGCAGAAATGTGAAGACCAAAACGTTATGAGACCTCAGCGCTACGTGGCTCAACAAAAAAATGAATGAAATGAAATAAAAAATAAAAATAGTGAAGAAATCAGAAGCACATAATAACGCAGTCATGGTTACCAATCAGTGAAATATTTCAGTGAATGACAAGCAAATGCAATGAAGTACAGACATCATACTCGATACAGTATCCATGTAAAAGGGAATCATAGAAAACATGATAAATCTATTTTTTCATTAAGACCCTTTGGTTCTTGTGTGGATAAATATTTAATCCAATGAATTTCTCTCTGGAGGAGGGATCTGGTGAGATCAACCCCCTCGTGTGATTTAACTACCTCTAGAATGGAAAACCTGATCTGGGCTATGCTATGATTATTCTCATTCCAGTGTTTAGCTAAATTACTTTTAATGTTCTTGTTTCTGATAGTGCTTTTATGTCAAGTGGGATCTCTTAAAAAATGAAGTGGATTTTAATGGGATATTCAACAGCAAGCCCATCTTCGCATACAAAAGATCAAAAAACCTAAAGGAGTTATTAATGACACCAACAAGAGAGACAGGGGAAATATACAGAGGCATGAGGAAATGCCAAAACTGCGTACATTGCTCCAATGTGATTGAAGGCAAAGTGTTACACCATCCGCAAACAGGCAGAGAGATACATTTACATCACAATGGAGATTGCAATTCTAAAAACTTGATTTATTACATAAAATGTCCTTGTGGTAAAATTTACACAGGAAAAACAGAAAGAAAACTGAAGACCAGGATTTCTGAACATAAAAGCACTATCAGAAACAAGAACATTAAAAGTAATTTAGCTAAACACTGGAATGAGAATAATCATAGCATAGCCCAGATCAGGTTTTCCATTCTAGAGGTAGTTAAATCACACGAGGGGGTTGATCTCACCAGATCCCTCCTCCAGAGAGAAATTCATTGGATTAAATATTTATCCACACAAGAACCAAAGGGTCTTAATGAAAAAATAGATTTATCATGTTATCTATGATTCCCTTTTACATGGATACTGTATCGAGTATGATGTCTGTACTTCATTGCATTTGCTTGTCATTCACTGAAATATTTCACTGATTGGTAACCATGACTGCGTTATTATGTGCTTCTGATTTCTTCACTATTTTTATTTTTTATTTCATTTCATTCATTTTTTTGTTGAGCCACGTAGCGCTGAGGTCTCATAACGTTTTGGTCTTCACATTTCTGCACCATTCAAAGATGGCGCTGAAAAGCGAGTGAATTCTTGGGCCTTAGTCCGTCCTTTAGGTCGATTTTCGGCTCCGTGTATAGATTCGAGAGAGGGAAGGCTTTCACTATTCACTGTTCCCACAGCGAAGCGGTTGTAAACAAGGGAGAGTTGGTTGTTGAACACCAGGATTGAAGAAGAAGGTGAGCTTTTAGCGCGAGGCAATGTGGTGGAGAGCCTACCTGCAGGGTGATTTATCCCGTGTTATAGCTGTTGGTTTCCTTGTCATTTTTAGGAGAAGTGCGAGTACTGGGGGCGTGAGACTGTTGTTTGAACACAGGGTCATAGTGGTCAAGGTAAGATAGAGCTCAGATTTTGTTTCCTTTGGGTGTGCTATACCTCACATCAGGGTCAGAGAGATTATTTTGCGTTTTGTGTTCCGTTTCTTAACAGAAGGATTAATCATTGGAGGAGCGTGAGTTTTGTAAGTTTATTTCAGCGTTTTGATTTTCACAGAGGTGTTAGTGAAGGCTTTCCTTTAGCAGTAATGTTACCACTTTCACAACATGGTTGCTTCATTGTATAATGCTTTAGCAGAGATTGAGTTATTGTATTCTGTATTTCATTTCACAGGCCCCCGACGAAGAGCTCCATCGAGCTCGAAATGCATTGGGCACACACAGAAAGAAATGTTAAAATCAAAGAATTAACACCTATGTTTTGAAATGTGATAAATGTAAACATTTGTGTATACAAACAACAGATATTTTGTGTTGTCAATTTATGGAATTGGTTTTGAGTAAAGATTTCCTTACAAATGTAAAAATACAATTATTTTTTGGAAAACAATTTTGAGACTGTTTAAATAGTTTATATTTCACAGCGGTTTCCGCTAAACAGCAACAGTGCGCTAAGGTTAAGTGTTGCATACACTTAAGATAAGGTTGTTTTAGATGTAATGGACCCTAAGGACATGGGACAGTTTGTTTCGAAATTTGTTCTAGGAGTAAGACCTGAGATCTGTTTTATTATCCAGCAGCATCTGATTTGTTGGCAGAACAAGCCGCTGGACAAGATTCTGAGGTATGCCAGATACTGTAGTGACAAAATAGACTCAAAGCACAAAAAGCTTAAAGACAAGCTAATGTTGATCCAGATGCAAACTGCTGACAAAGGAGGTCAAGCACAGTCAGGAGGAGGTACTCTGGGAAGGAGACAGAATGGTCAGAAAAAGGGAAACAGGGATGATCCCAAACCCAGGGTAGATTTGGCAACTCTGAAAAAGACTACAGAGTGTCATCAGATTGGACACTGGAGACACGAGTGTTCCTTCAATCCTGTGAATCAAGTGCAGCAGGAGGAAGAGGTAGTTCAGGTACAGGCGCCACAGGTGACACCAACGACAGTAACAAAGCCCAAGTCGATAAAAGGGGGGACTTCGGCTCCTCGAGTGCAGGTTCCCCAGCCACCAAAAATTTCATCAGGGACTCTGACTTATCAGCAGATGCCTCTTTCTGATGAGAATGATGATTGTTACCTAGACCCGTTGCCATAACGGTGCCTGAGAGGGGAGGAAGACTGCACTCTTGGGGCAGTCTTGGAGGTAGACCAGAGGGAACCATTTGTAGAAGCCGATGTTGATGCTCACCCCACCACCTTTTTGGTTGATACTGGTGCTACCCGTTCTACTGTGAGATCTGCAGCAGTCCCCAACCTACCCCTCTCGGGACAAACAATCCAAGTTGTAGGTATCGCGAATAGGAAGATGACAAACCACTTGACCGAACCGATTCCTGTGAAAATAGGAACGTTTAGAGATAGACATCAATTTGTGGTATGCGACTCGAGCCCTGTCTGTTTACTAGGGAGGGACCTCCTGTGCAAACTCAATTGTACTATCTACTGCACCCCCAAGGGAGTAGAACTGCAAACGAATGATGACGATGCTACCTGTAAGGTCGCGAATCAGCATGTGTGCATAGAGATGTACCCTGCTTTGACAGTGGAAGAACGTCCACTTGACTTGAGAGACTCAGTCTCATAGGAAGTGTGGGATTTGACAGGAGAAGACATAGAGTTGATTAAAGGAGTTGAGCCAGTCAAGATTCAGATTAAGCAGAATGTTGAATTTCCAAGAACGCCCCAGTATAATTTGACGCCAGAGACAATTGCAGGAATAAAGCCCGTGATTGAGTCCATGATTAAGAAGGGAATTCTGAAGGAGATAATGGGTAGTCCATGTAACTCGCCTAATATGGGATTGCAGAAACCAAGTGTGAAGTTCAGGATTGTGCAGGATTTGCGCCGGGTGAACAACATAGTTGTTCCCTGTTGTCCAGGTGTACCAAATCCATCTGTAATATTATTTCAGATCCCGTGTCAAGCTGAGTGGTTCACTGTGATTGATCTTTGTCAGGCTTTCTTCTCGATACCTCTGCATGAGGAGAGCCAATTTATTTTTGCTTTTAACCTGGAAAACCATGTCTTAACATGGTGTCGTATCCCTCAGGAGTACACAGAGAGTCCATTGATCTTTAATGAGATCCTGAAAAAGAATCTTGAGAGTTTAGACGAGCCGCAGAACTCTGTTATCGTCCAGTACATAGACGATCTCCTTGTCGCGTCAGAGACTGAAGATGCATGTAGAATTGATACCATAGCTTTACTGAATCATTTGGCAGAGAATGGACACAAGGTGTTGCCAAATAAGTTACAGTACTGCTTGAACGAGGTGCAGTGTATGGGTCACAGAATAGAAAAGGGCAAAAGGAAGGTGTCTCCTGACAGGATTGAGGCAATCATGAATATGATGGGGCATCAACTCAGAGTGAGGTCAGGATGTTCCTAGTAATGGTTGGCTACAGTCATCAGTGGATTGCCAACTTCTCATTGAAGGCGAAGCCTCTGCAGAGACTGATGCACAAGGATATGAGAGATCTGATAGCATGGGACACCAACTGTATGAAGGCTTTCCTTGAGCTGCGAGAGGACCTTTGTCTTGCTCCAGCGCTGGGAATGCCTGATTACAATAAGCCATTTTCATTATTCTGCTGTGAACGAGAAGGTTGTGCTTTAGCCGTTCTAGTACAAGAGCATGGAGGTGTCCGTAGACCAGTTGCCTACTTCTCAGCTACTTTAGATCCAGTAGCTTCAGCGTTGCCTGGATGTCTCAAATCCGTTGCTGCAACACGTGTCAGCATTGAAAGGTGTGAGAGCATTGTTATGGGTCACCAGCTTACAGTATATATTCCACATTCTGTTGAACTGTTGATGACCAGGACCAAGACACAACACCTGACAAATAATAGGCTCACACGCTACGAGCAGGTCATACTTGCTGCGGAGAATGTGACCCTGAAAAGGTGTTCCGTTTTGAATCCTGCTACCTTGATGCCGTTGCCAAACACACTTGATGAAGATTGTGCGGACCACGATTGTCTTGATGTGACTGAACTTTGCACCAAACCGAGACCTGACATTGTTGATGAACCCTTTCCTGACCCTGATGGGATTTTCTTTGTTGATGGTTCATGCTTAAGAGACAGTGTTGGTCTGTTGAGAGCAGCTTTTTTTGTATGTACCATTACAGGAGTTGTTAAAGCTGCGTGCCTGGAAGGAGTATACTCCGCTCAGGTGGCTGAGATCATTGCTTTGACTCGTGCCTGCTTAGCAGCAGACCATATTCAGATCACCATCTACCCTGACAGCCAATATGGTGTGGTTCATGACTTCGGACAGTTATGGTCCCAGAGAGGTTACATGACATCGTCTGGGTCACAAATTCGGAACGGGAAATTTGTTAGGTTGCTTCTGGAGGCCTTGCAACATCCCAAGGAAATTGCTGTTGTAAAGTGCTCGGCTCATGGAAAGGGGACAGATTTCATGTCACTTGGAAACCGCTATGCAGATGAAGTTGCACGTTTCTGTGCCGAACAGGGTTGTTCTTTTACTGAAAGGCACATAGATGGGACCCAAGAAATAACCGAGTTCAACATAATGTTAGCCATGGCATATACTTGGGATGAACTCAAATGCATGCAGGAACAGGCGTCAGACAATGAGAAGAATGTGTGGATAAACTGAGGCTGTGTGAGAGGAAATGTTGACATTTGGGTCTCAGCTTATGGGAGAGCGGTGTTGCCGGATGAGTTGTTGAGCCCAATGGCAAGACAGGATCATGGTGCAGTACATTTGGGAAGAGATGCGATGGTGCGAGTGTTCAGACAGACACGGTATAATCCACTGTTCCGTGCAGTGGCGGAAGCTGTGTGTCAGAGGTGTGTTACGTGCCAATAGATGAATGTTGGAAAGAGAACTGCGGTTACCATGAGTCCCATTGGGAGATCTGGAGGACGTTTTAACAGGATGCAATTGGATTTCATTGAGATGCCTAGGTGCAATCAGTTGAGGTACATCTTGGTGGTGGGTGTGTGTGCTCCCAAGGTGGGTGGAGGCGTATCCGACACGCAGGTGCGACGCACTTACAGAAGCTAAGCTGTTGTTGAGGGAGCTTGTGCCTAGATTCGGGATTCCAACCTCTTTGGAATCTGACGGAGGAACACACTTCCATAGTGAGATCATAAAGTGCTTTGCACAGCACTGAACATTGATCAAATACTCCATTGTAGTTACCATCCAGAGGCTTCTGGGATCGTGGAGCAGATCAATGGGACTTTGAAAGCTTGAATGGCAAAAGTATGTTTCTCAATGTCTCTGAAATGGCCTGATGCTTTGCCCTTGGTGATGATGAGTATGCCCAGTACCCCAGACAGGAGGACAGGTATTTCACCCCATGAAGTGCTGATGGGGAGGGCAATGAGGTTACCATTAGTGCCATCAACAGCCTTGCTGAGCATCACAGATGATCTAATTCTTGATTATTGCAAAGGGCTTGCTGATGTCGTCTGTTCTGTGTCTCATCAGATGCAGGCTGCTGTGGTCCTGGCTTCAAGCGATCTTTGTCACGACCTGAGTCCGGGGGACTGGGTATTGGTTCGGAAGCACGTGAGAAAAAGCTGTTTAGATGTTCGCTGGAGAGGCCCTTACCAAGTCATCCTGGTCACGAACACTGCTGTGAAGTGTGGTGGGCTGCCGAACTGGGTGCACGCTTCACACACCCGTTGAGTTCCAGCACCCTTGGAAGAAACAGCTACTCTCCCAACTGAAAATCCAGATGATGTGGCAGGGCCACAGGAGGGGACAAGCCAGCTGTGAGGGTGTCTGACGAAGCTGGTTGCTCACTAGATCAAGCTGAGGAGGGTCACGACAAAAGTGCCACTGAAACTGTCGGGATCCAGCGGATGCGCCTACCTAGAAGGTAATCGCGACTACCACAGACCCCGGGACTACATGTCCCAGAAGGCACAGGGACTGTGCATGTATTGTGGAAAACGAGGGCACTACGTGAGGGAATGTCCAACGAAACCGAAGACTCAGAGCCCTTCAGTAAGACCGAAACGAGCCGCAGCTTCCAGTATAGGGACAGAAGCGGAAAGACAGAATAAGGCTCGTTCGGAGGAGAGAACAGTCCTAAAGATACCTTCACTAGCTTCAGACCTTACGGCACCCTCGGAGGCACACATAGTGTTGCATGGAAGTTTGGTGGTAGGTTCTAGGGTCCATGAAATAACAGCTATGCTAGATTCAGGGGCGACCGGCAATTTTATAGACAGCGGGCTGGTCAAGGAGTTGTCTTTGGGGATAGTTGACAGGAAGGTCCCTGAGAAAGTGGTGGCGGTGGACGGAAAACCCCTTAAGTCCGGATTAATCACTACCCAAACAGAGATTCTAGAGTTGACGCTAGTAGATGGAAAGAGCGCCCACGTGGAAGAGATAGCCCTGAACATCATAGACGCCCCACAATACGAATTGATTTTGGGCATGCCGTGGTTTTATAAGCATAACCCCTATATCAACTGGGCTGACAGAACTGTGAGTTTTAAGTCCGACCTCTGTAGAGCACAATGTCTTAGAGAAGGGGGAACGATGTCGCTTGCCTTGGCCTCGTCATGGGTGGTGGCTACAGTAGTAGAACAAGAAGTGGCGTTACCTGAAGAATACGGAAGATTCGCAGAGGTCTTTAGCAAATCCAAGGCCGAGGTACTTCCACCACATAGGAGGTACGATTGTAGGATAGACCTGATAGACGACAGTGTGCTTCCTTCCTGTAGAGTGTACGCCCTATCTGAACCCGAAACGCAACACCTCAGAGCCTACTTGGAGGAATACATAAGATTAGGGTTCATTCGTCCCTCCAGATCTCCCGCAGCATCGCCTTTGTTTTTCATTTCCAAAGCGAACGGGGATCTTAGGGCGTGTTGTGACTACAGGGTGTTGAATAAAAACACGGTCAGGAACAGGTACCCCCTGCCCCTTATCAGTGTCCTTGTAGATCAGGTACGAGAAGCGGTGATATACACCAGGTTGGATTTAAGGGGCGCGTACCATTTGGTAAGGATAAGGCAGGGGGATGAGTGGAAGACAGCCTTTAAGACCAGGTATGGGCTGTATGAGTACCTGGTCATGCCGTTCGGGCTGTGCAACGCCCCTGCGGCATTCCAGTTTTTTCTGAATGAGGTGCTGGCTGAACTAGTGGACATATCGGTTATAGTGTATCTGGATGATATCCTTATCTATTCCCGCAGACTGCAAGATCACTATAAACATGTGTGTGAGGTGCTTGAGAGGCTTCAACAAAACGCCCTGTTTTGCAAATTGAGCAAGTGCGAATTTGGAGTACAAGAGGTAGAATTCCTAGGGGTCAACCTTAGCCCCTCAGGGTTGTGCATGTCGAAACGTAAAGTTACAGCAGTACTGAACTGGCCGGAGCCAAAAAATGTTAGGGATGTCCAAAGCTTTCTGGGGTTCGCGAACTTTTATCGCAGATTCATCGGGGGGTTTTCCTTAAAGGCAGTCCCCATCACCAGACTGTTGAAAAAAGGAGTAGACTTCCACTGGGATTCCAAAGCTGACAAGGCCTTCCAGGTCCTGAAGGAGGCGTTCACCACAGCTCCGATTCTCAGACATCCAGACTTAGAAGCTCCGTTCATGGTGGAAGCAGACGCTTCTGATATAGCTATAGGAGCGGTACTATCTCAAAGAGACAAAGACACTGGACGTCTACACCCAGTAGCATATTTGTCTAAGAAATTGGACTCGGCAGAACGCAACTACACTATCTCCGAGAAGGAGCTTCTTTCCATCAAAAAGGCATTCCAAGAGTGGAGACCTTATCTGTTGGGGGCCCGCCATCGTATAACAGTATATACTGATCACAGGAATCTCCAATATATGCAGTCGGCCCGGCACCTCACCCAGCGGCAGATGAGATGGACTCTGTTTTTTGCGGAATATGACTTCCTTATCACGTTCCGCCCAGGAGTGGACAACCGCAAGGCGGATGCCCTTTCTCGTCAGGAAAGCTCAGAATCCCAGGAAAGACATGCCCCCATGGCCATCATTCCTACTGACAGAGTGATCAATGTGGTGGGATGCGATGCATTCCTGAACGAACTACAACAGAGCCGTTCCCCGGAGCAGTGGGACAGTTGGGTGAAGGACGGAGAAGATAGGAATTTAAGAGAGGGGTTACCGTTTGTTAAGTCTAAGTTGTACCTCCCCTCGGTTGAGTTAAGGAAGAAGGCGTTTCGTTGGTGTCACCAATCTCAGTTAGCCGGTCATCCTGGGGCAAAGAAGACCATAGAACTGATGCAACGACAGTTCTGGTTGGAGGATATGACAGTGGCAATTAAGAAATGGGTATCGGAGTGCGAGACGTGTGCTAGATGCAAGTCGGATCACACGAAAGCTAGAGGAATGCTCGTTCCCATGCCCACACCTCCCTTCCCATGGCACACCATCAGTCTTGACTTTATCACAGGGTTGCCTAGGGAAAAGGGTAATTCGGCGATACTAGTAGTCGTCGACAGCCTGACGAAAATGGGCCATTTCATGCCTTGCAGGAATCTCCCCACGGCCGGACAGACGGCCCAGATATTGTTGGAAGAAATAGTTCGTCTTCACGGATTGCCGGAGGTCATTGTATCGGACAGGGGCCCCCAGTTCGTGGCGAGCTTCTGGAAAGCCTGGTGCAGGGCCTTGAAGATCAAGACGGCCACTTCTACAGCGTTCCATCCGCAAACGGACGGGCAAACAGAGAGACTTAATCAGTCACTAAAAAAGTACTTGAGATGTTACTCAGAGATGGCGCAAGAGTCCTGGTCTTCCCTGCTGTGGTTAGCAGAGCTGTCATATAATAACATGGTTCATAGCTCCATTGGGGTTTCTCCCTTTAGGGCCAACTACGGATACGACGCTAAGACCCTGCCGATAACTTTGCCGGTAGAGGTGAGGAACCAACCAGCAGTGCAAGAACATATTCGTGAACTGTTGCAGTTGCACCAAAAAGTGGCTAGGTGCCTGAAGAAGACTAAAGAAGGGTACAAAGACCAGGCAGATAGAAGGAGAGTTGCAGGGCCGGATTACAAAGTGGGCGATAGAGTCTGGTTGTCCACCAAGAATATCAAGTTCAAACTCCGGAGCATTTTTCATCCGCGGTTCATTGGTCCGTATGAAGTGGTGAGAAGAGTGAACCCTGTATCCTATAAGCTTCGACTGCCAGGTAGCCTGAGAATTCACCCGGTTTTTCACTGTGGGTTGCTGAAGCCGGCAGGGAATGCTAGAAGAAGAGCAGTTCCTCCACTCCACACGTCGAGAGGCCTGGAATATGAGGTTCTGAAGATAAAAGACTCCCAGTATCGCCGCGGACGGTTATGGTTTCTGGTGGCCTGGAAAGGCTACACGGCAGAGGAAGATTCGTGGGTGCCAAGCGGCGATGTACACGCCCCCCGGGCGGTTCGTTCCTTCTACACCCGATGCCCCGGGAAGCCGGGAGGTAAAAAGGCGCTGGGAAGGGGGGCCTACTGTCGGGATCCAGCGGATGCGCCTGCCTAGAAGGTAATCGCGACTACCATAGACCCCGGGACTACTTGTCCCAGAAGGCTCAGGAGCAGGAAGAGGTAATTTATACAACGCACGCGCACGTAGCTGTGCGCGTAATTCTAGAATTTGAACTCGTCGGCGGTCCGGAGAGGAAGACGCCCAAGTCCCGAGAGAGAGCCGAGTATCCTGAGGGAAATTGAGAACCGGCGGAGAGACGACCCTTGGAGGAAACCGGCAGCAGGTAATAGAGAGGAGCGGCTGCTCTTGCTCTCGGTGCTGCGACATCACCCAAACCTGAGAAAACAAGCGGCGGTCTGCTTCGTGAGATTTAACGAAGGGGCCGAGCATTCGATATCTGAAGGGCGGCGCGGACCCTTTAAGGTGACATTCGCCTCCGTGAGGCAACGGAGGGAAAGAGAACCTGGGGTGGGGAACCGCCACATCCAGCCCTTAATTCCGGTAGCATAAGCGTGTTGATCTCCCCTGGAGGAGGAGCGCTTGGATTTAGTACTAGGAAACAGACCTTGCCTTGGAAAGCGTGTTGATCCCCGTAAGAGGAGGAGCGCCAACGTGCATATATTTGGATCTTGTAATTCACTTGGGAACTTTGTACTCTAGCTATAGTCTATGGAGAAGTCCTACAGAGGAATTACATGCACTAAAGCTCATGCCCAAACCGCCAACTGAGGGGTTGTATATGATTTGTCAAGGATGGGAGTAGCTTAAGTCCTTATGAGAGAATAAGAGAAGTTTGACAAAAGCAGGGTGCTTTACATCACGAGTAGTGATGCCTTTGGTGTTGGTTTATTTTTGAATGGCAGAGGATCTGCTTTAAAGGTACCATATCTAGCGAGAAAATAAGAGAGTAGTCATATGTGGTGGAAAGGTGTGTGGTGTGCTAAACGTGTTGCTTTTGTTTTGCAGAACCTTTGTCCCTGCTGTTCCTTCCCGTCCTTTGTCCCCTGTCCGATCCGACCGCAACTCAGTGTATTTCATAGTGAGTTCGGAAAGATCGGGAAGCGGAACCCTTATAGCATCACACCGATCCTGAGGAGCCAGAGGAGCATAACAGAAACTGCCTCAGAAAGGGGAAGTGACTGAGAGGGTGACCCAGAGCCAATACTCAGCTGAGGAGAGTTGTGAGCAGGGTGAGCAAGAGAGAAGCAGGAGAACCAGCGGAGAAGAGGAGCAGTGGCCGGAGAGACAGAGGCGACTGAACCTGAGGTTGGTCTCCGAAAGAGATCTTGCTCCTGTGTCTCCTGTGTCTGAGGGGTCTGAATCGGACGAAGGCGAAGAAGGGCAAGCATGTGGAGGTCTAAGGAGATCAATCAATCAATCAATCATAGACATTTATAGAGCGCTCTACTTACCCGGAGGGTCTCAAGGCGCTAGGGGGAGGGGGGTGCTGCTACTGCCCGAACAGCCAGGTCTTGAGCTTCTTCCTGAAGGCGAGGTGGTCTTGGGTCAGGCGCAGGTCGGTCGGGAGGGAGTTCCAGGTCTTGGCGGCCAGGTAGGAGAAGGACCTTCCTCCTGTTGTCGTTCTTCGGATGCGGGGGACGGCGGCGAGGGCGTGACTGGCTGATCGGAGGTGTCGTTTGGGATCGTAGAAGTTGATGCGGGTGTTGAGGTAGCTCGGGCCTTGATCATGGAGGGCTTTGTGTGCGTGGGTGAGGAGACGGAAGGTGATTCTCTTGTTGACCGGGAGCCAGTGCAGGTCTCTTAGGTGTCCGGAGATGTGGCTG
Source organism: Lissotriton helveticus (assembly GCF_964261635.1). Lineage (NCBI taxonomy): Eukaryota > Metazoa > Chordata > Amphibia > Caudata > Salamandridae > Lissotriton > Lissotriton helveticus. The sequence goes on from NC_136065.1 coordinate 1,860,555,301, forward strand.
TGTCGTGGGACGTCGAGGATGAGTCTGGCTGAGGCGTTCTGGATCCGTTGGAGTCTCTTCTGGAGCTTGGCGGTGGTTCCGGCATAGAGGGCGTTGCCGTAGTCCAGTCGGCTGGTGACGAGTGCCTGGGTGACAGTCTTCCTGGTCTCGGTGGGGATCCACCGGAAGATCTTCCGTAGCATGCGCAGGATGTTGAAGCACGACGAGGAGACGGCGTTGACTTGCCTGGTCATGGAGAGGGAGGAGTCCAGGATGAAGCCCAGGTTGCGTGCGTGGTCTGTCGGTTTGGGTGCGGTTCCCAGGGCGGGGGGCCACCAGGAGTCGTCCCAGGCGGAGGGCGAGGATCCCAGGATGAGGACTTCCGTCTTGTCCGAGTTCAGCTTCAGGCTGCTGGTTGACAACCACTCGGCTACCTCTTTCATTCCTTCGTGAAGGTTGGCTCTGGCGGCGGCGGGGTCGTTGGTCAGGGGGAGGATCAGCTGGGTGTCGTCGGCGTAGGAGATGATGTTCAGGTTGTGTTGGCGTGCGATGGCCGCGAGGGGGCTCATGTAGACGTTGAAGAGGGTTGGGCTCAGCGAGGATCCTTGGGGTACGCCGCAGATGACTTCGGTGGCCTTTGATTTGTGCGGTGGTAGGCGGACTCTCTGGGTCCTTCCGTCGAGGAAGGAGATGATCCATTCCAGTGCCTTCTCCTGGATTCCGACGTTGTAGAGGCGCTGCACTAGGGTGCGGTGGCAGACGGTGTCGAAGGCCGCGGAGAGGTCTAGGAGGATGAGGGCCGCTGTTTCTCCGTTGTCCATCAGGGTTCGGATGTCCTCGGTGGCAGAGATGAGGGCGGTCTCGGTGCTGTGATTGGCTCGGAAGCCAGACTGTGAGGGGTCGAGGGATCCGTTTGTCTCGAGGAATGCGGGCAGTTGCTTGTTGACGGTCTTCTCGATGACTTTGGCCGGAAACGGGAACAGCGAGATGGGGCGGTAATTCTTGAGTTCGGTGGGGTCCGCTGTTGGTTTCTTGAGTAGAGCGCTGAGTTCGGCGTGCTTCCAGCTCTCCGGGAAGGTGGCGGTGGTGAAGGAGGTGTTGATGATTTCCAGTAGGTGGGGTGCGATGACAGCGTCGGCTTTGTTGAAGACGTGGTGAGGGCAGGGGTCGGTCGGTGATCCGGAGTGGATGGAGTTCATCATGCGGACGGTGTCTTCGGTGCTGATCGGGGTCCAGGCGCGGAGGGTGGTGGTGGGGGGCGTTGGTTCGGTCGTGTCGGACGTGGCGTTTGTCGGTTGGGTGTTGAAGCTGTTGTGTATGTCCGCGATCTTGTTGTGGAAGTAGGAGGCGAGGGAGTTGCAGAGTTCTTGCGATGGGGTGATGTCGTTGTTTCCGGCGTTGGGGTTGGAGAGCTCTTTCACGATGTTGAAGAGTTCCTTGCTGTTGTGTGCGTTGTTGTCCAGCCGGTCCTTGAATGCAGTTTTCTTGGTGGCGCGGATCAGTTGGTGGTGTTTTCGGGTGGCGAGCTTGAGGGCAGTCATGTTGTCCGGTGTTGGGTCTCTGCGCCAGGTTTTCTCGATAGCTCGGCAGTTCTTCTTGGAGCTCTTGAGTTCGTCGGTGAACCATGGGGCTTTTCTGCTGCCGGGTCTGCTGGGCGGGGTCCTCAGGGGGGCGAGTTCGTCCGCGCAGTTGCTGATCCACTCCGTGAGGTTGTCGGCGGCCTGGCTGGGGTTCGCTGAGCTGGCGGGAGGGTGCTGGCTCAGGGAAGCGGCGAGCTGGTCGGCTGTGATCTTGCTCCAGCTTCTGCGGGCAACCTGTTGCTGGTGGTGGTGGATCGTCGTTCTTCTGAAGGTGAAGTGGACGCAGCTGTGGTCCGTCCAGTGGAGTCCAGTGGCGTGGCTGAAGGTGATGTCTTTGCTGGATGAGAAGACGGCGTCGAGTGTGTGTCCGGCGAGGTGGGTGGGGGTGGTCACCAGCTGCTTGAGTCCGAGGTTGGCGAGGTTGTCGAGCAGGGTGGTGGTGTTGCGGTCGTTGTTGTTCTCCAGGTGGAAGTTGATGTCCCCCAGGAGGATGTAGTCGGCGGAGGGGAGGGCATGTGGGCTGACGAAGTCGGCGATGTCCTCGCTGAATCGTGTGCGTGGTCCCGGGGGTCGGTAGATCAGGGTGCCTCTGAGGGTGGTCTTCGGGTCGGTGTGGATCTGGAAGTGTAGGTGTTCGGCGGTGGTCAGGATGTCGTCTGTGCTGGTCGTGATGCGGATGGTGTCCCTGTGGATGATGGCGATGCCTCCTCCTGTCTGGTTGGCGGTGCGGTCCCTCCGGGTGATCTTGTAGCCCTCTGGGATGGCGATGGCGATGTCGGGCGCTGAAGAGGCGTTCATCCAAGTTTCCGTGAGGAAGGCGACGTCAGGAGCTGTGGTGTCGAGGAGGTTCCAGAGTTCGATGGCGTGTCTGTGGACGGAGCGGGTGTTGAGCAGGATGCACTTGAGGTGGTTGCTGCTGTTGGTCGGCTTGGCGGGTGCAGGCGCGAGGCAGGTGAACCTGCAGGACTGGCAGATGAAGGGTCCGTGGGTGCGTCTCGGGGTGGCTCGGTAGCATCCTGGGACTCGTCCGTCGTTGAGTGCGTTGAGGGTGGCGGCGTCGTACGTCCGACGGGTGGGCTGAGATCTGCGGGGGCCAAGGGTCCTGGCACTGGGCGCGGTCCAGGCGCGGACGGGCGCAGACGGGCTTACCTTTGGCGCACCTTCGGCGCTCATTCGGTGCTCCCGCTGCGCGCGTCCGCTGCGCGGTCGCTGAGGGGGCGTCATAAGAAGGGAGCCGGGAGGGTGGGTCAGCAGGGAGGCGGGGAGCGCGTGGTCCTATCGGCAGGCGTGGGGGCGGGGTCACGGCAAAACCGGCGCGAAAAACCAGGCGGGCGGCCCTGCTGCGGCTGGGGCTCCGGACTGGATCGGCGTCAGCAGGTAGCAGGCAGGCAGGTACGAGGCAGGCAGCAGGCTGGGAGCGAGGGGGCAACCAGGCCGAGGGCGAATGAGGGTGCCTTGCCGAAGATAAGCAACTCCTGAGTGGACGTACCCTGTGACTGATGCCAGGTGTACTGAGATCGGGGAGGGTGAGGGCAGTGACAGTGATCAGTACCAGTCCTAACATCAAGTTAGATGTGCTGTTGTTGGTGCCAGGACTTGAGATCGAGGGTTTACTGACCATCACAGTTCTGAATCCCCGATTTTGAGTGGAATTCACCATCTGATTCTGAGTAGATTGATTTTTCCTATGTTTGGACCTGAAATACCATCTCATGAAGCTATTGTTCTTCGTCTTGATCTTTTGGAATATCTGCTAGAAGCGGTTGGAACAAATCTTATTATGGACTAAAGAGACTTTGTTGTAAATAAATTGATGTACCCAACCTAGGTCCGAGTGGAAGGAGAAGAAACTTAGGGACTTCCCGTAGAGTACGGAGAAGGGCTAGGGTTGTCTGATGTTTGTTGTAAATGAGGAACTGAAATCAAAAAGGGGACTTTCAGCCTCTGAGGTGTGGTTCGAGTGCTTCAAGCAACTAAAGCAAGAAGAAAGTGACTCTTGAGTGCTGTTGCTGAATAAACAGTGGAAAATAGTCCTGAGACCATGGAGGCTGGAAACCCGAATCGTAGGGCTAGGTGCATTGTAGGCACACTTGTAGGAGTAGTGATACTCTTCATTATTCTAGTAGTTGTAATTTCGTATTTAGCACCACATGAGCAGGCAGTGGAGGTAGAGGGAACACCTACACCTACTACTCCTAGCAAGAAAGAGGTCAAAATAGGAGACGAGAGAGCTTTGCTGCTAGAGGAGAGTCGTGGGTTACATGCAGATCTGTCCAGAGGTAATTTAAAGCTTAATGCGTATGCGAAGTTGTTGTATGAGTATATTGATGCAATGGATGCGAAAGACTGTTATGTGTGCATGCAATTGCCTGCTTCAGTAGATGAGGTTATTAGATACCATCACCTTCCATTGACATATGGTATTTCATGTAGTTTGCTGCTTAGCATATTTTGTGGACGCAATCATTTTGAGTATTTTGTTTAAAATTATGATGCAGTGCTTCCTGAAGTACCGGCGTATAACCATTTGAACAAGTATGATTATTATAATCAGAGGATAGCCTTGAAATGTATTTCATTCCGACCAAAGAGTTGGATATAGCATATGCTCATCGCCATAATCTGACGTGCTTGTTGTCGGAGACGGAGAAGAAATTCATAGATCTAGCAGAAGATAGATACAGGAAACAAAAGCAGTTGCGAGATTCAGGACAGGGGAAAGTGGATTGGACAGATGAAGAAAAGTTGCAGAAATCAAAGGGGAGTTATGGTATAATAGCTCTAGATGAAGAGCAGAAAGGGAAGTTGTGCATTCATAGACCACAGACATATTATGAGAATGTCAACGTAGGTCACACCACGTGTGAGCATACTTTCACATTGGATTATACAAAGGACTTTTTGGCAAGTGTGGTGCAGGTAATTCCGATGGTGTATTTTGTCTGTGGGAGGAATGCTTCTGTACGGGAAACATCCTTTACAACGCAACTTTTACCACGCAGTGCTTTTCCATCGCAACTTTTACAACGCAAACCATTACAACGCATTGCGCTGGGGGGCGCTCTAGGATAGGGAATAGATTTAATTTACTATCCAACACCTTCCCTACTATCCACGGGGACTGGAGTTGGAATAGTAAATTAAACTATTCACTATCCAGTACCCCAAAGCGCTATGCATTGTAATGGTATGCGTTGTAAAAACTGCGATGTAAAAGCATGCGATGTAAAAGCATGCGTTGTAATGTCATACATCCCTTCTGTACGATTGCCTGGGAAATGGTATGGAACTTGTTATCTAGCGATCATTTTCCCTAAGATATATCATACAGAAGACTTTGAGCTTTTAGAAGGAGGACATCATGTGAGAGTGAAGCGAGGTGAAAGTACAGGAGCAATAGTTGGAGATGTTTTTGGAACGATGATACCAAGTTGGGTGTGATTTTGAATGACATGAAGATTAGAAGGTTGGCGACTGTTGTGGTTGAATTGTCAATGATTACAGCAAAATCATTGGTGTTGGTTGAAGGTGAGATGTTATCGATAAGGACTATGGTTTTGCAAAATCGTCTTGCTTTAGACGTCCTTCTAGCAAAAGATGGAGGAGTCTGTAAACTTTTGAATGTTCAAGAGTGCTGTACTTATATACCAGATAACAGCAAGGATCTGGAGAAATATATAAGTAACATCACTGCGATTCACTATGAGATTGAAGATTTGACTGAGGAAACTGTGTGGGAAAAGATTGTTAAAGGATTTGGCAAGGTAGGGAGTTGGCTTGCAAACCTTAGAAAGGGTTTCCTTGGCTTTGTGTTGAAACCCCTTATTATAGCTGTGGCATGTGTGATTGGATTGTGGGGTCTGGTACGAGCTAACAAGTGGTACAGGTCAAGTAGACTGGAGAGATCGATGAGAGTACAAGAGAGACGAATGGAGCGACTGCAGGACAGTAAGTATCGATGTCTTAAGAACATGGAAATGCTCAAGAGAGGAGGAGTTGCATCAAGCTCTGTTTAAGTCGGTTCTTGCCCCTAGGGATGGTGTAGTGTGTGATGACACAGGTCATCAAAGGGGGGAACTGAGAGAGCGCCATGTTATTTGAAAAATTGTAGGGGTGCATCATAATCACCCGTAGTCAGCACCCACATATTTAGAGGAACCTGTTGATGTGAGATTTTAGTAATGTAGTACTAGGCCGAAATCAGTGCAATATGTAGTTGTGTGGTTATGCTAATTGAATACTAATGTAGTGCCTTAACTAAAGAAGATGTCTTAGCTAATGTCGAGAAATTAGTGTTGTATGTGTAGAAATGCTGCATTAGGTTAAACGTGCCATATTCAGGCTATATGTATGAGTTGCTTAATGTAGAAAGGAGTATTGCCAACGTTAGAAATGCTTTTATTCTAGAAATGACATTGACTAATGTGTTAGAAATTATTTTGAATTGTAATGCTCATATTATATTAGAAATGCATTTAAACGTGTAAAGGCCTGGGACTTGAAGAAGCCAGTAGAGGCCTAACTGTAATTTCTTTAGTTAGCCTTAGTTGAAGATGGAATGATTCTCTCCTTGGGAAAGGCTGTTCTCAGCGAAGATTGAAATGTAACTTCAAATGTGTGCAAAGTTGCTTCTCACGTATTTCGGTTTGCAGATGCAAGGCCACGGAGCTTGTTAGGTGAAATAATCCATTGTTTTAGGAGTTAGGATGGTAGGCTCGAGTCCAGGAATGCAGGAGTGCAACATTTAGCGGAGAAGGTGCCTGGGACCCAAGGACACCTCAACGGACTTTTGATGGAGACGTGCCACGCTGGAAAACTCCACGGACCGACACCTGCCAGAGGGGCGTGTTCTAGGGCGTGTTTGCTGGTTTTGGGATTTTGTATTAGGGACAGCACCCTGAGGGTGGAGAGCAGATGGAGTAGACTGAGGTAGAGAGCGGTTGGGAAAAGCAGGATGTAGGCAGTCGTAGAGCAGATTTTGAGGAACTTAGGGCAGTGAGGGGTGTAGGAAGGGGCATCTTAGAACAAGCTCGGTAGCTTAGACTACTTACCGAAAAGACAGTGTACTTCTTAGGAAGTCTTCACTGCTGACACCATTACACTTGCCTGGGAGGGATGTTAAGTAGGGATGTCACCATAGAGTTAGTGTAGGGACAGACTAACCAAATTCTTTTTCTTTCTGTAAATGCATTCCAGATTTCAAGTGGGGACTGTCATAGTATGTCTAATGCTTCTTGAACTGATTTTTATTTTTATTCTGAGTCGTCTGAGACTCCTGCGTAGGATTATGTTTGTATTAGTGCCAGTCTATTTTCTGAACCTTTTGCTGAGTTATCTGTACATCCAATTATTTTTGGCTCTGTAATAAAATTCTTGAACTTCAGTTTGTAGTCAGTGGTTCTTTGAGTTAAATTTAGATTTGGGTTGTAAAGCAATTTAAAGTTATGAAATTGGAAATTTTCCCTCTACTTTTCTTAGCAGGTAAATAGATTTCATCGGCCTGAGCTGGGATTTTGGAGATCGGTAAGGAAAAATCTAGATGTAAAGATGTAATGCAGTGGACCATTATCTGCTTTAAAACGTAAACAAACGCATGATTTTCCAAACGTTTGATGGCCCAGAATAGCTAAAGAATTTAAAAAGCCAATTTTCTCTGTTGCAAATTGCAAACACTCCAGTATTTCCTTGAAAGCAGCAGTACAAAAGGCAATTTAAAGCATCACAATCAAAACACCAAATGTAAATTTTTCATCTGTCCTATCCGTGATAAATGTTTGTGTAGGCATAGCGTTCAGGTAACACCAAGTCCTATGTGGCACAGTCAGGCTGCTCAGTTTTTTTTATTTTGTCAACATAACTTCTCGTTCTCGGACTTGAAGACTTGCTATAAACATCAAGCACCAAAGCATGTAGTATGAGCCCCATGAAAACTACTAGACTAAGTGAAGGCATGACAAGTGGTATGGGGTCAATTAACACCCATGCAAAAGTGCAGGTGTGTGATTTATATTTGCTGTTTGCCTACATGGATCCTGGGATGTGTGGAGAACGTATGTGTATTGTCTGCATGTGCCTGCCTCTGTTTGTGAATGGAAGCCTACCAATGTCTTACTTTAACTACACGTGCACATGTTTCATAAGGGTGCATGCCTTTGAGAGCCTCACCTAATGTCTTTGTCATTGCCTGTTAGGAGAATATGTCCGTGAAAGGAACAGAGGCTGCAGCTAGCCCTGGTATGATCTGGCCTGTGGTCTTCTAGGATGGTCACCTCCTTGTTTACCGATACCTAGCTATAAAAAATCAACAGCATCCCAAATATAGCAAACAAGGAGATGAGGGTTCATAGTCTTGGCTTGCATTATGTCCCATGGCGACTCTGCTACGCGACTCTTGTTTCTTTGCCATTAAACAAACAAATAATAGTTTAGATCTCTGTACAAATAAAAAGTGATACTATTGCAAAAAGGAAGCATGCTATTACTCCAGAGACAAAAACTAGAGGGCATATTCTCAAGAACGTGTGATAACTACCGCTAAATTAGGTTAACGCAACTCTTCACATCGCAGTGTATTGCGGGAAAACAATGCTGTGTTAACGTGGTATTCCCAACACGACGGTACCATGCGATAGCCTCACGATAATGCGTCAAATGAACGCGTTAAAACTAACGGGACGCCGCAAAAAAATGAAACACAAACGTGAAAATAGTAGCGATGACGCCAATTGCGATACAAAAATCAGCAAAAAACAGCCAAAGGCCTGCAATTCCCATGCGTAATACGTGAAAATGCACTACAAAAGTAGAAAAAAAACATACAAACAAAAGCCAAACAACTGCGAAGCACAATGGAGGTATCCGGAGCAAGTACAGAGGACAACCAGAACCCCACAAGCCCCTCGGAACACCTGCCTGGGACCTTGGGGTCAGGGAACGGCAAGGACAAGAGGAGTAGGAAGAAGCGGTTCAGTCCGCAGGAAAACAGGATCCTGATAATGGAGGTGACAGAACACCATCAACTACTGTTTGTCACCTCCACTGTGTCACTGGCAATCAAAAATGGAATATGGCAGACCATCGTGTTATGTTATGTTAAAATCGGTTTTATATAGCGCTCAGCTACTCCGAGGAGTGTCCCGGCGCTTCAAGAAACCCGATGCAGAAGTCAGGAGCAAATGAAACAGAGCAGAACAACTATTGAACAAACAGCCAGGACTTCAGCTCCTTCCTGAAAGCTAGCAGATTAAAGTTTTTTCTCAGAGGAACTGGCAAGGAGTTCCAAAGTTGAGGTGCCCGGTGACGAAAGGAGCGACCTCCAATCCGAGCTCGTCTGATTGGCGGAACAGATGCCAAGGCCAAGGAGGCAGATCTCAGCGCCCTTGATGGCAAGTAGAAAGTCAGTCGTTTCCATATATATTTGCACCTGAGTCATGGAGTGCTTTAAAAGCAAGCGTAAGCGCCTTAAAAGCAATCAGTTTTTTAATAGGAAGCCAGTGTAATTTGTTTAATAGATCCGTGGCACTGGATATCCGGTGGAGGCCGTAGATAGCTCTGGCAGCAGAATTCTGCACTACCTGCAGGCGAGATAGGAGATATTCTGGCAGGCCCAGGTAGAGCACGTTTGCGTAATCCAAACGGGAGCCTAGCAGGGCCTGTACAGTAACTTTCCTGTGGTCATGAGATAGCAACGGAAGGAATTTTCTAAGCATTTTCAGGATGCCAAAAGACTTTCCAACAAGGCCAAGAATCTGTGGCTTCAGGTGAGACCATCGTCGATCTGCACGCCCAGATTCTTGGCCTTGGAAGACGCAGCCGCAGGAGGAAACATGGCTGGAGGCCACCACGACAGCCACCTAGGATCGGGTGGACAGCCGAAAAACAGCAGCTCCGATTTGTCAGAGTTACATTTGAGGCTGTTAAGTTCAAACCACTTGAACACCGCCCCCAAACAGCCTCTGATCTGCACTCCATCGAAGTCAGAGCCCTTCTTGCAGGTGAAGAGGAGCTGGGTGTCATCAGCGTAAGAAACGATCTGGGCGTCAAAGGACTCCGCCAGTGCCACCAGAGGTGCCATATAGATGTTAAAGAGAGTAGGGCTCAAAATAGAGCCCTGAGGCACCCCTACCTCCAAAGGCGGCACTTCGGCAGAGAACGGAGGGGCCCAGATCGTTTGACGACGGACCGACAGGAAGGACTCAAACGATCGGAACATCGCTCCCCATAGCCCGATCTCTCTGAGTCTTACAAGGAGACCGCCATGGGGAACGGTGTCAAAGGCCACCGACAAGTCCAACATTACCAGCATAGCCTTACCACCCGCATCTAGCACCTCTCTTAAGGCATCGGTGACTTCTAACAGCGTGGTCTCCGTGCTCATGTTGGCACGGAAGCCTGACTGAGTGTCGTGTAAGATGTTATTATTTTCGAGGAAAGTGGAGAGAGAGACGTGGACATGCTTCTCACCTTAGCCAGTGCCGGGAGGAGGGAGATGGGCCTGTAGTTGGCATGAACCAGAGGGTCCAGATTCGGCTTCTTCAAAAGCGGCAGGATCAGGGCGTGCTTCCAGGCCCAGGGGACTACTCCCGTATCGTGGACAAGGTGAATGCAGTCGGAGTGCTGAAGAGGACAATGGAAGAGGTGAAGAGGCGCCAGAATGATGTGAAGCGCAAAACCAAGCAGAAACTTGTAAACAACCGGAAGGCAGCAATGTAGACTGGAGGTGGCAGTCCAGTGCCACCAGAGGGGCTGGACGAGATGGAGGAAATGGTGTCCACAGTCATCAGTGGGGAGACGGTGGCAGGTGTTGGAGGACCGGACACTGCTCAACATGACTGGACACAACAGGAACAGGGTGAGTAACGACCAGGGACTGGGGTGATGGGGGGATATGGCCACAATGGCACACATGCACAAATAAGCATAGCACATTTGCAGAATAAACCATGCCCCAGACCCCCAACTCCCACCAAGAGACCAGTGCGCCAAATTATGCAACATCACAGCACTGCATAAGCACAGGAGCCAGAGGCACACCTCATGTAAGGGCCAAGGGGCAGCCAATTCAGAGCTGCAGGGGCGACTCCCCCCAAAATGCTGCACACACACACACACATTACATGCAGAGTACATCAACATCGACAACGATGTAGTACAAACCGCAACACGTCCACAACAGAACAGAGGACAGAACTGGTGCCGCCTGCGTGTAGAAATTGGCCAATCACATTTGGTACTGCAGGGAAATGTGAGTTGAAAATGTACAAGTACAAACACACATCCATGTTGTAAGAGTAATTTCCACTGACCTGCATCAAATAGGCAGCTCCCCCCAAACAGTCACAATGCACACTCTCATGCAGTCTGAATATAAACATGTACAATGCGTCAACATACATGTGAACACAATGTTGAACTGCATCTCCCCTTCACATTGCAGGGGGAAATCCAACACCTCCTGCAGAGCAGGCCAAACCTCTCTTCTCTGATGATGAAGAGGAGCACCACACCTTCAACTCTGCAACCTCCAACAGCTCGCGGAGAGCCTCTGCAGCCCACTTCCAGGAGCAGGGCAGCCCAACTCCTACAAGGAGAACCCACCCCCTGCACAGAACACACAGCAGGCAGCACCCACCATAACTGCTGCCTCCCAAGACCCCCACGAAGAACACATGGCCTTCCAATGCCGTGTGTTGGGGTGCCAGGAGAAGCTGGCTGAACAGGTGCAGGTTGGGTTCGACCGCATGGCAGACAAACTAGACATACGTGGGTGACCACTCACAGTCCCTAAAGGGCACCCGCAGTCCGCTCCATGCTCATTGTGAACTGTTTCAGATAAGGGACCTGGGGAACCGGCATGTGGTTCGAGACACACCAGTGGCAGCAGGTGAGCAGTGAGGCCTGGGTCTGCAGTGTCAGCACTCTCTCTCCCTCTCTTTATTTCCCTCTCTTTCTCTCTCTTTCTCTCCCTCTCTTTCTCTCTCCCTCTCTCTTTTTCTCCCTATCTCCCTCTCTCCCTCCCTTTCTCTCCTTCTCTTTCTCTCTCCTTCTCTCCCTCTCTTTCTCTCTCCCTCTGTCCCTCTCTTTCTCTCTCCTTCTCTTTCTCTCTCCCCCTCACCCCCTCTCTCTTTCACTCTCTCCGTGTGTACTTTGATGAGCACATTACACACCTTCTTATCTGGATTTCTGTCTTGCAGGCTGTGACTTACAGAATGTCCTGAGAAGACCCGCCATGGCTCTTCAGAATTGTTGTTGTGTGTTTAATCTTTAATAAACGTTTTATTTGGATAATATGAGATGAATGCATGATTTCCCTTTTTCTGCCCACACATGTATGTTAGGTGTTGTGATTGTGCGACTTCAGGCGATTTGTTTGGTTCGTGATTTCGTGGAGTTGATGTGCAATATCTTTGTCCAACCGGGGAGGGGGGATCCTGAGGGTGGTGGCGGTGGGTGTTGTTGCCCTATTGTGGCTCCATGATGAGTAGCTCCATGGCATCTGTTTTTCTTCATGTGTGGCTATGGGCTGTGCTCCCTTGTCTGGTGCCAGTTGTCATCCAACTTTACACCAGGTCAGATCAGTGGTGTTGTTGCAGCTTTTTGCACTGGAAATGCCTACTCTGCATCTCATTAGCTATAGTTGCCGGGGTCATCTGTGGCAATGTTTTTTGCGGATGCTATCGCCCGTAAACTGGTGATATGGGCACCAGCTTGTGAATGGGGCGATACATTTAGGGCAACTTTGGCTGCAATAAAGTGTCAATAACTCGGCGATAGATCCTTGAGAATATGACCCTACATCTGTGTGTCTCCTTGACAAAGCATTCAGCAGTATTGTCAACCAAGGTTTTCACAACAGAAGAATGCTGCGTTAATGGGAAAGGGGGTGTGGACAAATGACTCCATCTTAGCACGTCTATTACGATTCTGAGGTAAATCCAACACGTTATACTTCAGGAATATCCACCCAGAGACACGCTGACATTATTCACTATACGGGAGTACTGCAGAGTGGCTAAAGGGGTAAGAAATAAAGCAAAACAAAAAGTGTCAAACCCCATTTTTAGGGCGCTTTAAAGAACAAATAAGAGATCAAAAGGCGGGCACCTTTATATACAAAAAAGTGTGTAAAATGTGGACCAGAATCTGATTTGGAAGTATTGAAGGTGTGACTATGCTGTTATCAATATGGGAAATTATATTAGAGGTGCAAGTGGATTTTTGAACCGCTTCAAATAAGCTGTATTTGCAGAAAGAGTTTCACTGCAAGGGTCTAATAATGTAAATTGCGACTGCTTTATTCATGAACAAAAACAAAGAACATGCTGTTTCCCCAACTTTGAAAGAAGAAGCCATTAAGGCAGAAAAGTGCGTGCCTTGGCTAAACTTATTGAGAGAACAGGCTCCACGTCATTGGCCAAGTTAGTATGCTAGTTCTCTTTTAGCTCACAGTAAAACTGCAACGAGGAAGTGGGGAAAGAAACACTTCGGAAGTAATGAAAAACAAGAGTACATATACCTGCGCCTGCCATCCTCTCATTGCAATCTTAAACTGGTCCTTCGATTTTTGAGCCCCCATCCAGGCGCCTTTGGCTTTTTCTCATATTGTTCAACATGCGTCCCTTCCTTTGGTAATGTTCTGATGGGTTAAAGAACACCCATTTGTGGTCACGTTTCAGGTCCTCCTTGCCTATGTCCAGCTGTCTCCTTCCGGTGCCGAAATGTGCCTCACACTCCCTTTGCAAAAGAAACGACGAGTCTCTTGCAATGGCCCGCCAGGAGTGGCCAGTATCAAAGTGCCACTTATTGCCAGGGATGTCTTACGACGCTGGAAAAAAAGGGTCCAGATAACCAGAAGTCGGTACAAACAGGTGGCCGAAAGGGTGTTTGGTACCCAGGGACAGCCAGGGGCCCCCGAGCCTCCTTTCACATTAGTGAATTATGGGCTAGACAGCTGGGCAGCACACAGAGAACATCGGCTGTCTCCCTTTTCTCGTCATTTCGTCCCAATGCCCCATCTGACACTCTCAGAAAGAAAAGGGGTATGGCGGGGTGCCGGCCTTCTGTTCCCCAGCACCCTCGGTGGTGAGGCGTGCCCCCTGCGTCGCGTCCTGATGAAGCGGTGGGCGCACCCCACCACCAATTGGTGGCGGCTCCCGCGTTGATCCGGAGGCAATCGAATTGCTTCCGGGTCAAGCTGGAGGAGCTAGGTGGCGGACCAATGTGAACTGGTCAGCCCCCACAGGGTTTAAAAAAGCGGGGAGAGTGCGGGAGGCGCCCTCTTGTTCCCGCTCTCTCCAGGCTTCGTCCATGCCCTAAGGGGCAGAATAATCTTTCCCACCCACCAGCCCCTGAAGCAGAGTTTCGGTCTTAACAATTTTGTCGTTTTAAATGTGAATGTGGTTGTGTGAATTCTTTCCTTAGGCCTTTTTTCCCGTTTACAGGCCATAATACGGAGTTAGCTATGTTGGTGTACTTTACAGTTAGGTGTATTTGTTTTTTCATTAGGCCATTTTCCCGTTTACAGGCCGTAATATTGAAGTAGCTATGTTGGTATGCATTACAGTTTGGTGTATTTGTTTTTTCATTAGGCCTTTTTTCCTGTTTACAGGTACCATAATTGTTGTATTTATTGTAGTCCTTGGTCAGACGGTAAGGTCATGATCGGTGAGCAATCAATTGAAGGTCCTTAGGGGGCGTCATCATTCTTGAATGGGGTCGCCCAGGGGGAGGGGCCAATGGTCTCTTCTAGAACTCCTGGGGTGGGATATCCGCTTGGTTGGATGGGTGCGGGGCAGGGGGGAGTCACGCTTTCTTCTTTGGGCTTGTTAGTCACCCCGCACGTACACTATGATGTCATTAAATGGCGCAGAGTGAAAGGGCCCCCTTTTTGATCAATGGAGTTCATGGAGCGTACGGGGGTAACCGGGAGGCGGGAAAGTACTCCCCGGTAAATGGGCCCTCTGCGCATGCGCACTCATACGTGAGGGCGTAGCTGGTTAATAAGGATCTGACACCGGTTAGCGACCTTGCCGTAGGCCCAAAAAGCTAGGATATGCAAAATTCGGGAAACAACCTTTACAACGCAACTTTTACAACGAACTACCATTACAACGAAACTTTTACAACGCAAAAACTTTTACAACGCATACCATTACAACGCAGGATTTTACAACGCAAGTACTTTTACAACGCATACCATTACAACGTAAGTATTGGTAAGTATATAATTATTTTTAAAATATTATATGTTTGGGTTTTTGGGTAAAGGGGTATTTTTAGGGTTCAGGGTCAGTTTTGGGTTTTTGGGTAAAGGGGTATTTTTAGGGTTCAGGGTCAGTTTTCAGTTTTTGGGTAAAGGGGTATATTTAGGGTTCAGGGTCAGTTTTCAGTTTTTGGGTAAAGGGGTATTTTTAGGGTTCAGGGTTAGTTTTCAGTTTTTGGGTAAAGGGGTATTTTTAGGGTTCAGGGTCAGTTTTCAGTTTTTGGGTAACGGGGTATTTTTAGGGTTCAGGGTCAGTTTTAAGTTTTTGGGTAAAGGGGTATTTTTAGGGTTCAGGGTCAATTTTCAGTTTTTGGGTAAAGGGGTGTTTTTAGGGTTCAGGGTCAGTTTTAAGTTTTTGGGTAAAGGGGTATTTTTAGGGTTCAGGGTTAGTTTTCAGTTTTTGGGTAAAGGGGTGTTTTTAGGGTTCAGGGTCAGTTTTCAGTTTTTGGGTAAAGGGGTATTTTTAGGGTTCAGGGTCAGTTTTGGGTTTTTGGGTAAAGGGGTATTTTTAGGGTTCAGGGTCAGTTTTGGGTTTTTGGGTAAAGGGATATTTTTAGGGTTCAGGGTCAGTTTTCAGTTTTTGGGTAAAGGGGTATTTTTAGGGTTCAGGGTCAGTTTTCAGTTTTTGGGTAAAGGGGTATTTTTAGGGTTCAGGGTCAGTTTTGGGTTTTTGGGTAAAGGGGTATTTTTAGGGTTCAGGGTCTGTTTTGGGTTTTTGGGGTACAGGGTTAATTTGTAAAAATAAAATAAAATTATATTTAAATTAAATTAATTAAATGAAATTAAATAAAATGTAATTATATTTTAATAATTTAAATTAATTTAAATAAAAAAAAATATTTTTGGGGTTCAGGGTCAGTTTTGGGTTTTTGGGGTACAGGGTTAATTTGTAAAAATAAATTAAAATTATATTTAAATTAAATTAATTAAATAAAATTAAATAAAATTTAATTATATTTTAATAATTTAAAATAATTTATATTAAAAAAAAATATTATATACTTATCAATACTTACGTTGTAATGGTATGCGTTGTAAAGGTACTTGCGTTGTAAAATCTTGCGTTGTAATGGTATGCGTTGTAAAAGTTTTTGCGTTGTAAAAAATTTGTTGTAATGGTAGTCGTTGTAAAAGTATGCGTTGTAACGTCATACATCCGCAAAATTCATACGTAGGATGTTAGATTTGGTTAGGAAACACGCTGTATTAGACATTTGTTAAGGTTCGCCCTTTGATACCTGTCTACATGGCTTGTAATCTAATGTCAGAATTTTGTATATTAATGATTGTGTAAATATTGTTTATTTCAGCATTTTAATTTGTTTTCATGTTTTAATAAATACGACCGGGGTGTCGTGAGGCCCCATGCCTTCCAAAGAAACCCTAGCGTGACTAATTGCTTTAGGGGTTGTGGTGATGGTGCACAAACAGGGAGGGGGTGGTCGGTAGTCCCTGACCATATGAGCTCACTAAGTCCATGGCGTGACAAACTGCACGATGCACTTCCACTTTCTGCTGTCTTGGAAATGCTGTCATAGTGCTGCGCATTCCGCACAGGTAATCACAAGCTGGCCACATTTGCACAGCTTGCACTGGCTGCATCTGCAGGTACAAAAGTAATCACTGTGACCTCCTGCCTGTGTTCACCTCATATACAGCAAACATTTGCAATGCAATAGGACTCGCATTTACGTGGGAGGGAGGGGGCGGGGGCAAGGGGCAGAAAAGGCACTGACAGGGGGAGTGCGGTTGGGGGGGCAGAGGGTGCCAGAAGACATTGACAATGGGAGTGCAGGGGAGGCGGAAAAAGGCACAGCAACAGGAGTGCGTGCAGGAGTGGGGTGAGAAGGCATGGACAACGGGAGTGCGGGCAAGGGGGAGAAGGCGAGAACTACTGGAGTGCGGGCGGGGGAGGGGGAACAATAGTGCAAGACAGAATTTACGAAGGACAAAGACAGAAGCCAATGAAAAATATGGGCAGAGAGTGAGGGCAGCTTGTCTCTCATAATCTACTACTGCATGCCTCGCAGAGCAAGCAGCGCATGCGCGCTGCCGCTAAAGCTCAACCTAAAAATAGCAGTCTTGGGAGGGAGGGAGTGGAGGGGTAATGCTGTGTTCCCTTTGGAAAATGTCAACAGAATGAGGATGCTTTCTGCCCTCTAGCTACTGTAGCTCTAAATCATTTACAACGTTAAACCTCTACTTAAAAACTTTGGGGCATATTTACAATTACTGGTGCATCCCTGCAAATTAGCAGAGATGCGTCAGTAATTATGCCCCATGCCTCCGCCACAATGCGACACACCATGGGGCAAAAACAGCACAGATGCGTTACGCATCTGTGCCGTAAAGGCGTCGCATTGCTGTAGTTGTGTCGCATGCGCGACGCAGCTCCAGCAATGCTCCTGGGGGGCCCATTCTACTAATGCTGCGTCAAGCCTTACGCCTGCTTCAAGCAGGCGCAGGGTTTTGACGTAGCATTGGCCTAAAAGTGACTGAGTGAAATCTTGAAGATTTCACTCAGCCACTTTTAGGAGGCGTTCCTGCGCAGGAACGCCCCCCTGCACCGTAATGCCCCCTTAAGGCGCAGGGCTTTATAACGTGACGCATCTCACAGTCACGTTGTAAATAGCCCGCACCATGCCCATCTTTTGCACCGCCGCTGCGTCACAAAAGTGACGCAACGGCGGCGCAAAAGAGGTGCAAGGGGCTTGTAAATCTGCCCCATTATGTTGGTTTAATGGAACTGAAACAATGCGCTAACGCTTCAAATAATACTTTAAAATACATGCTGATTGTGTTCTTTCCTCTCCTCTTCCTCCTCTTCAGGACCTGTGCTCTCCTCTTCCTACACTCCAGGACCTGTGCATTAGCAAAGTACTTGACCACTGAAGACGCCGGATTCCACTATAACTTTTGCTAAGAATCCTCGGTCGACTGGATCTTTATTACCTGCTGAGAAGTGTAAAAGGGAGAAATCATACATTCATGACTAACTAACACGGACCAATCGATTAAAACTCGGAAAGGATCACTGACTCCGAATTTCACTTCAGGGGTTTAATTATAAAGCCAAAAATAACTGTACATGCAAGTACCTCATGACAACGTTGTATATGTACATAGGAATTTAAACAAAGTTCATCCTAGGAATCAGTCTAATATGATGCAGCATAAAAAGAATGAGCAACTCCAAAAATACTAAACAGGCAATAACTGCCTCAACATCTATATTAGTCTTCATTAGTGGCTGTAAAAGAAATCCATTAATCTATCCCTACACTATCACTAAGGTGGCATACCTACTTAGCATTTCCCAGGCAAGATTAAGAAAAGGTATCAGCTCGTGAAGACTTCACAAGAAGTCTTCACGAGCACGAGCACGTTGTATGGGTCAGTAGCCAACGCTACAGAGTTCGCTCTAAGACCTCATTCTGCTAGAATCAATCCCTTCCTTCAGCCCCTTCTAACTGCTTCTGCCCACCTTTCTAACTCTGTCTCTGTCTCTGTCTCTAATACAAAATGCATAATTGATAGAACACACCCCTGAAACACCTTCTCTGGCCTGGCACCCCTGGTAGGTAACTTTCCACCAAAACGTGTACTCGGTCCAGCAACGGTTGGTGTGTCCTTAGGTCTCAGACTGCTTCAGCGAGAAAGAATATCAGCTCCCAATTATCGGCATTCCTGAATACTTTGTAATAGGTCGGATTCACAATGGTAAACATACACCTTTCTGTAAGTTTTCCATTGTTTACTATTCACAAAGGCACTTTGATGGTACTATCTTTTAACCTGCGGAGTCTGCACACATAAAAAAAATATTTTTATTAGTTGGGACTCAGCAGTCTCAAAAATTCTACTTGGAAAATAACTTATGTATAGCAAACCATTGTTACCTTACACTAAATTGTAAGTTTACATTTGTGAACCATGCTCTATAATTTAAAAGCTACACAATTTACATCTACTACCTAAAAGGAGCCTTTACCCCACATAATCTATATTTATGACACATTTCTTCTACATCCAGTCAGCAATTTTCACACTAGGACTGTTTAAATAATACCCTACGACACGCCATGCCACTCTATGACACACCACCACACTCTATGACATGTCACTCTACTCTGCGACATCCCAC
The DNA here is from genome assembly GCF_964261635.1 of Lissotriton helveticus. Classification (NCBI taxonomy): domain Eukaryota; kingdom Metazoa; phylum Chordata; class Amphibia; order Caudata; family Salamandridae; genus Lissotriton; species Lissotriton helveticus. The sequence continues at coordinate 1,860,574,265 of NC_136065.1, forward strand.
TCCACTCCACTCCACACCACTCCACTCTACCAAACAACTATTGGTTCTAAGCCATTCGACTCAATGACATCCCAGTCCGCTCTATGTAAGTATGGGCGGATTTTGCGGATTGGCAATCCGCGAACTTGCGTATTTACGGATTCGCAATCCGCAAAATCCGCGAACTCCCGCGAAATTGCGGATTTTTTATTTATTTTTTGTTCGCAAGGGTTTCTGCCAGTTCGCGAGGTTTGTGTATCAGTTCGCAATTGCGAACTTACTTGTCGGCTCGCAACGGCCGCGACTATGTTGTTTCTATGTCTGGTTCATCATCACAGGTTTGCGAAGTTACCCTAGCGGTCGTACATGGGCGCGGCCATCTTGTTTGCGTGACGTAATTCCGTTTCCGGGCGCTATGTGTAATCTCGCAAAGTGTGCGGCTTGCTAGTACTATTTCGCGTGTGATCGCGGGGAAAATCTCGCGCGAACTTACCCACGCGGTCGTGAACGGGTGCGGCCATCTTGTTTCTCATTCATTGCTATGGTTCTGAGCATGCTTTCTGTATCCTCTCTGAATCTCTGCCATCCTTTGCTTGTTTGAAGTTTTTTTAATCTATTTTACTTATTATCTATCCCTCTATTTTTCTAGCTCTATATTTTTGTGTTTTCTGCTACTTTTTGTTAATTTTAAACTACTTTTTTAAACTCTTTTCTTTTCTTCTTCCCTATTCTATTTCTTCTTTATTATTTAGCTTCCTTTCTGCCCAGACCATGGTAAAGGGAGCCGGGAAGCATCCTGAGATGGGTAAGGGTCCCGCACCCCGTGCCCGGCTCCCGTGCGGGCGTTTGAGGGGGGAGAATGTCGCGCCCCGGGAGATCTTCAGCGCGGAGGAGGTGGCCGCACTAGTTTTTTATGTTCAGCGCCGCCTCCCCAGGACCATCATGGCAGGCGGCAAGATCGCTAGCGGCTACGGGCTCCGGGAGCGCCGGAAGCGGTGGGAGAAGGTGTGCCGGGCCATGCACCTACAACCAAGTTACCCACCGTTGGACGGATATCCTGGACACGATCTGCTGGACCTGCTCGGCCTTGAGATCCCCGGGCTTGGTGAGTAGTAGTAGCTATTTCTTTACTACTCTGTTTTCTCCTGCTCTGTGTGTTATTATCTTGCAAATTTTAGTTTTTTACCAAGAGCAATAATGCTGCTGATTACATTGTAGGTAAATTATATTTCAAAATCTTCTGTGCATTTCAGGTGCACTGCTCTCCTTCTCAGTAGCGCTGCTACTATGCTTATTTGTTTTCGATTTTGTGTTCATTTCATTGGCCTGTGAAATTATGCATGAGTGTAGTTTAAAGAACTGTGTAATGCTAGACACTTAGGGTCAGATATTTAATTACCGGCGCATCCCTGCAAAGTAGCAGGGATGCGCCAGCAATTGTGCGCCACGCCACCACCACCCATGGTGCGCCGTATTTACAATGCGGCGCACCATGTGCCCAAAACGTCACCGAAGCGTTCCGCTTCTGTGCCGTTAAGGCGGTGCATTGCTAGAGTTGCGTCGCAACGATGGTGCAGCTCCAGCAATGCTCTGGGGTGCTCTATCTCCCCAATGCTGCGTCAAGCCGTATGTCTGCTTCAAGCAGGCGCAGGGTTTGAGTCACGCATCATTGTCCTCAAAGTGACCGATTAAAATCTTGTAGATGTCCCTCAGCCACTTTTAGGATGCGTTCCTGCGCAGGAACGCCCTCCCTTGCGCCGGAACGCCCCCTGATGGCGCAGGGCTTTACAACGTGATGCATCTCCCATATGCGTCACGTTGTTAATATACGCCGCACCATGGCGCCTCTTTTGTTCTGCCGCTGCGTCACAAAAGTCACGCAACAATGGAGTAAAAGAGCCGCAAGGGGCTTCTAAATCAGCCCCTACAGACTCAAGTCCAGTCCTTCCTTTGTACACATGGCGATAAGAAGAAATAGTGGTGGTGGATTGATAGTTTGAGTATTTTAATGACTGGTTAATGTAGTAGGAAACTTTTTAGTGTTGTCGCTGATCTGCAATCACGATGGATTTTGTCTGTCACTTTGCGTGCTGCGGACTGCTGCCTGCCAGTCCTAGGCGAACCTTTTTAGTAGTTTGTTTAGTGAGTTACATAAGAACTTTCCAAGTCAACGGTCCGCAAATCAAGCAATACTAATAACGTAGTAGACCTCATGAGATCGGTCAATATATCCCGTGGAATAGTTGTCTATTTGCTATTTCGCAAAAATATTTTGTTATTGTTCTTTTGAAATGTTTGATTTGGTTGACAACAATCATCCATGTTTTCGGGTCTTTCTTTCTTTCAAGTTGTACATCAGCTCCCCCCAGGGGCAAGAGGACAGAGGAGGTGGTGGTTGCTGCTGCTGCTGTAGAAGGCCAGGATTGGCCAGGCGAGGGCTCCTTTGCTGGCCCCAGTAAGTTTTCATTTTAATATAGAGTACCTATTTTTTCCTAGCGTTCCTCATTCGATTTTTTCTAAATCGTCTTTGATCTTCTTGTAGACTGTATCTAAATTCTTATCCTGCCTCGACTATGACTCCCTGTGGTATTACTAGATTATTCTTATTAGTCTGTCTATGTAGCTAACTAAGATTGCACATTTGGCAATTCCATTGGACTCCCATTCTAGTCAGCAATAGCTCTATGCACTGAGCCTTCCCTGGAAAAAGGGACATTTTTACTTTAGATTAGACAGTCACAAATTATTACATTGTTTTCTGTTTTTTTTTCACATTTCTTTATTCCTAGACCAAATATTATATAGTAGTGAGTGGTGTATTCTAACATTCTTAAATGTACTTTGTAGGTGGAACATCTGGTGGCGGGGCCAGCGCGGAGGTGGTGGTGTTGGATGAGGAGAACACTTCTGGGGAGGAGGCGGTGCAAGTGCAGGACGACACCAATGTGCCTGTGAGGGTTCACACGGTGGTGGCGGGCAGAGGTAAGCTATATATTCCTTACTTATTGAGATTGAAGACTGCAGAGTGTGCTTTCTGCACTGGTGTATTATAATTCAACCAGGTAGTAGCCTCCTCTAAATGTACTTCGACTTAGCTGTGAAGTTTTTGGCGAGAAGAATCCCAATCAGATCTGAGATGAACTTGATGGATGGGATGAACGAAAAGCGAAAGAAGGGTGTAAGTAAGTGTGGAAGGACGAGAAATTTAATGATGACTGGCAAAGAAGAATGATATGTGTTTGCTTGGTCCCCGAAGTGGCTGGGAAGGAAAGAATATGGTATGGTGCATGGCTGGGTGAATGATGAAGCAAGGATGGGTGGAAGGAGAACAGCCTGGGTGGGTGAAACAGAAACTGTATGTGTGCATATACTTTGAATGGATGGATGCCTGGATCATGGTCCTATCTGACTCTTAGATAGCATATGTGTATCTAGAGAGAGTAGACGGTCACTGGATGAACTAAGTGTTACTTTGAAGAGCATGTAACACCGCACCCGCACGTCCGTTCCAGTGTAGGAAAGGCAAGGAAAAGAAGTTGTAATTTTGTCCAAATACTACCATGAATAGTAGCAGTAGTTTGTATTGCAACTGCAAGCACAGCATATATCCGGTTATTACGGTGGACACTCCCTACCTCTCTTAATAAGTTTAGTTTAGTAGTAGTACGTCATTCATGTGTGGGTGTATCACTGTTCACTCAATAAAAAGCAAAGCACCTAAAGTCATCCCATATGTAATCAAATACATCCCATGTGAAGTGATAGATAATCAGATTATTTAGCTTCTTCATTTTCCTTTTCTAGTACTCATTTGCACTGTAGGGTGAAAGTTAAATTAATTAAGCAGTAGCCCTTTTAACAGAGTATTCTCAGTGCCACCCATAATAGAAAAGTAAGAGCTTCACCACCTGCATGTACTGGACCGGTACAGTAACGCAAGTCTGTCTCACTCATCATGGTGTGCGTCTGTTTTTCTCGGGTGCAAGTTCACTGCGCTGGCATTATGCCGGCTTGCAGAAGATAACGTACCAATTTTCCTAAACAAGAGAGAAGAAGAAGAATAAGACTGGTGTACTGTCATAGTCGACTGTAATGGAAGTCCATAGTGCTCGTAGAATTTGTTCCTTCAACTCTCACTAATGTTAGAGCAAGGATGAAGAAGTGGGAGGTTAGATAGATACTGGCCTCAATAGTTATGTACTGTGCTTTCAAGTTGCTAGTTGTACTGTGACACAACTTTCTGCTCAATCATTTTGTGTTAATCTTAAGGAGCATTGGTTACAGACTATGTCTTTCTTTCTTCATATAGTTGCTCCTTCCAAATCAAAAAAACCATCAAGGAAGGAGCAGGCTCGAATGGCCCGGCAACAGAGGCTGGATGCCACTGTCGCAGAATATCGGCGGCTGCTGGCCCTGGAGGAGGAGGACACGCAGTCTACTGGTACATCCACTGCGACAGCTGCATCCTCCTCCGGGCCCACATGGGCTGCCAGCCAGCGCAGTGCTCCAGTGGTACGGAGCCGGGCTACCAAAGCCAACCGCCACCGCCGAGCAGCAAAGACAGCAGCTGCCCGCCACAGGAGTTGCAAGGCACGCCAGCGCCGCTTATGCCTCAGAGTGTCCTACCTGGAGCAGGAGGTCTTAACTTATAAGAACTTGGTGGAGGGCCTCCGCTCCGACCATGCCACCTCCGCAAGGAGTATGATGCCCTGGCCGCTAAAGTGAACAGCATCCTGCCGTAGTGTCCCTTGCCCCTTTTTTAGAGACTTTTGGGGGGTGGGAATTGGGAGTTGGGTTGTTTTTGGGACTTTTGAAGGACAATTGTTGGGGTTAGGGAGGGTCTTGCGGGAGATTATTTTGTTAGGGCTACACAAATATACTTTTTGAAACTTTATCTGAGCATACCTGTTTTTTACTGCTTTTGAGTCTGGTGGGTGGGGGTTTAACAGGAAGTTTGTTTTCCTGAAACTTAAGTCTGTGTCATTTTCTCCCTTTAAGTGTAAATGGCCAAATTGTTTTCAACACTAAGTGCCTCTCACAGAGTAAGTGATCCCCCCTTTCCCACCATGGATTTTCTTCAAATCACTTGCAACCAAAATTACACATTCCCACGAGTGCTCTAAGACCCCAGAACTCAGTTGCAAAAATCAAGAACACCCCGAAACACATGCAATCCTGCTGCTAGGGCTAACCCTAACGAACCCTAAGTTACAAAAAGTGCCAAAAGGCTTTTCCGCATGGATTTTGTCCAAACCAGTTTTATCCGGTATTAGACCTTCCCAGCAATGGCCCCAGAGCCGTCAACCCAGGCGAAAACAAGTAGAAGACCCCCAAACAGCCAAAAAGCAAAAGTATGTGTCACTTTTCGGAAAATTTCCAAAATCACTCAGTGCGCGCGCTGCAGCTAGGCCCTAACTCCCCTCTGCCTCCATGGATTTCCTTCAAACCTCTTGCTATCAAAACTATCTATACCCAGCAGTGCTCCCAGACCCCGAAACCCACCCACAAACACCAGAAAGCCCCCCAAACAGGCCCCCGAAAACGCTACATTGAGCGAAATGTCAGAAAATGCAAAAACATTTTCCTCATGGATGTTGTCCAAACCAGTTTTATCCGGTATTAGACCTTCCCAGCAATGGCCCCAGAGCCGTCCACCCAGGCGAAAACAAGTAGAAGACCCCCAAACAGCCAAAAAGCAAAAGTACAAAAATGGGGACTTTGTCACTTTTCTGAAAATTTTCAAAATCACTCAGTGCGCTCTCTGCAGCTAGGCCCTAACTCCCCTCTGCCTCCATGGATTTCCTTCAAACCTCTTGCTATCAAAAGAAACTATCCATACCCAGCAGTGCTCCCAGACCCCGAAACCCACCCACAAACACCAGGAAGCCCCCCAAACAGGCCCCCGAAAACGCTACATTGAGCGAAATGTCAGAAAATGCAAAAACTTTTTCCTCATGGATGTTGTCCAAACCAGTTTTATCCGGTATTAGACCTTCCCAACAATGGCCCCAGACCCGTCAACCCAGGGGAAAACAAGTAGAAGACCCCCAAACAGCCAAAAAGTAAAAGTACAGGTGATTAAAGTTTTAATTATATTAACTGTGCAAAACAAAGAAAGACAGACACACAGGAATAAAAGTGAATAAGTACGAAAAAGAAAGTTCTTGATTCATTGGCTCATTTTCAGGGCTCGGTGTCTGGGAAGAAGAGTTCGTCCTCATACTCTGCGAATTCAGGCAGGAGTAGGTCAGTGTCACCTAACGCAGAAGAAATTCCCTCATCTAAGTTGCTGTCCTCCTCGTCTTCTTCCGTCGTGTAATCTGGTACTTTGTAACCTGGTGGTATGAGGTGCTGATTCTTCTTGATCATTGTTAACCTCTCCACATTTTTGGGCGAGAGGCGGGTCCGTTTGCAAGTTACAATGCCACCAGCAGCACTGAAAACAGGTTCAGAAGACACACTTGCGAGTGGGCAAGACAAGCAATATATAGCCAGGTTGGTGATCTATGGCCACAATTCATTTTTCCCATGCCAATACGCCAATGGGTCAGCATTAACATAGACCTCTGTTGAGTCATTCAGATAGTCCTGCACCATCGACTCAAGGTTCTCCATGGTTCCTCCACTTTGCTTACTTTTTGCTCGGACCTTTTGAGAACCAAACCCAAGCTCAGCTAGCCAATCCTCTTCACTATCATCACCCGATATTTCTGTTGTGTCTGGTGCAGATGATCCGGTTGCCGGTGTCTTTAACGGCTGAGAGGTCACTTCTGCCACAGCCACAGGTGCAGAAGTGGAGTCTTTTCTGACTCTTCCTACAGTTCTGGAGAAGATTCAGAGCAAGCGGGTAACAGCAACTCCTATGGATACCAGGACAATTATCGTCCTCAATACCAGCCAAACTCTTTTTTAGAACAGGGCACATGGAGACCACCCCGCGGAGGAGGCAACAACTGGAACCGAGGGACAGGACGTGGACAGCAAGGACCCCCGATACAGTGGGACAACGACGGTGGCAGAGGGCGCGGCTTGAAACAGGTCAGATTCCCACCGGAGGAACACGGGGAACGCTCCACCAGGCGCAAGAATTACAGGTGGTAGAAACAACAGATACACCTATTATTAACTTGTCTTCACATGAACTTAACGAGGACGAACTCAGGGTGCTAAGCAAGGGCTTGTCTTTTGTCCCCACAACACCACCAAATTGTTTTAATACAATTATGGAACTTTCCAAATTCTTTCAGAAAATAAGACTGAGATTTTTCTTCAAAAACAGACCACCACCAAGGAACATCTCGGTAACTGGATTTAGGATACCATCCACATTTGTACCCCATTCTAATGCAATGAGCCACCGAATACTGGCGTATGAGAACATCATCACTGAGGAGGTCAAGGAAATTCTGAGAGAAAAAACGTACGTAAAATACAACATCAAGAAGACTGAAAGGGCAGCATTGGACACTCTCAAATCTAATCCTAATGTGGTTGTGAAGCCAGCCGACAAGGGCGGGGCTATCATCATTCAAGATGTATCGAAGTACAAAGAAGAGATCTTGCGCCAATTGAATGATGGTGTAAGTTATAGAAGACTAACATCCGATCCCACATGAGGTCTGGCCACTGAAATCCAACGGGTAACCCAGGAAGGTGTCCAACAAGGTTTCCTATCAGATCAGGAATACAAATATCTCAATCAGAGACACCCACGCATACCAACGATATACACCTTTCTGAAGGTGCACAAAGATCTACACAATCCCCCGGGGCGACCTATCGTCTCCGGGTGCGGATCTATTCTCGAGCCCCTGTGTCGTTATATAGACTTCTTCTTAAAACCACTAGCAGAAGCTACCTCCACCTATTTGAGAGACACCACACAGACCATCACCTTGGTAGACGGAAAAGCGTTTAATCTGGATGAAGAGCTACTTGTAACCTGTGACATAGTGTCACTGTACACAAGCATCCCGCAGGAGGAAGCCCTTATGGTGGCCGCTGAAGCCCTTGACAGTCGTGAAGCCCCGGTACAAGTGCCCACTTCATTCATAATACTCCTACTGAAAATTGCAATGATGAGAAACTTTTTCATTTTTCAAAATGTATTTTACCTACAAACAAAGGGCGTGGCAATGGGGCCGGCCTTTGCCCCGGACCTGGCCATTCTTTTCATGGCCTTCTATGAAAAGACTTTTGTCATCTGTGACCGAAATCCCTTTCAACACCATATACAACTGTGGGTTCGGTACATTGATGATGTGCTATTACTTTGGAAGGGTAACAACAATGAACTTAAACTTTTTCGTGCATGGCTTAACTCACGGTCTCCAGACATCCAATTTACGATACAAGCAAGTAATAAGAAGATTGATTTTCTAGACATTACGTTAGTGGCAGAGGAAGGCACACTACATACCACTCTGTTTAGAAAACCTGCAGAAAGGAATTCTTTGTTACAGTATTCCAGTCACCATCCTAGGAGCCTTCGAGACAATTTGCCCTATGGGCAGTTCCTTCGTGTCCGAAGGAACTGCAGTAAAAAAGAAGACTATATGCTGCAATCTGAGATTTTGATGAAACGCCTAATAGAGAGAGGCTATCCTAAACGGCTCACCAAACGATCTAGAAAAAGAGCCTGGTTTTGCCACCGTGAGACACTTCTTGAACCATCAACACGCAATAGCCAATCAGAGGAACGCATGATTTGTGTGACTACTTTTTCGACGAAGAGTAATTCAATTAAGAAGGTCATAAACAAACATTGGAGCCTGGTTGCCAAGGATCTTGAAATAACAAACGTACCGATGCATGCGTTTAAAAAGGCCAGAAATGTTAAAGACTATGTAGTCTCATCGTTTTTAGAGTGCCCACCTGAACCTACTATAGCCTCATGCTGGCAACTCCCGCAGATAGTGGGACACTATAGATGTGGGAAATGTAAGGCTTGCCCTTCGACTATTCAATCTAAAGACTTTGTTTTCAAAAACCATCGTCATACGCACAAACACCACACGAACTGCAACACTAAAAATGTGATCTATGGAATAATCTGTCCCCGCGATCTCATATATGTAGGTCAGACTCAGCAGTGCGTGAAAGCACGGTTCCTTTCACATTGCAGTAGAATCAGATGCAAGGTACCTGGGGCACCTCTCGTTGAACATTGCACGAAACACAACCATTTGCCGGAATCACTGAAATGGGTAATTTTGGAACACGTCACACTAGGCCCAAGGGGTGGAGATTTACCCAGCATTCTGAATATCAGAGAGCTGAAGTGGATCCATATTTTTAACTCTGTGGCTGAAGGTCTTAATGAATCCGAGAATAGCTTTGCACAATTAGTGAATCTCTAGGTAAATACGGTGAGCTCTTTTCAAGTCAAACAACAGAAAGTTGTAATGTATAACTTTGCTCAGTAATACCATGCGAAACTGGTTGAGTCTTCACTATCCTATGAGATAAGTGCACTCTCCCTGTCTTCAAACTAGCAGTTTTTTTAAAGGTACTACTACACAAGAATAGGTGATATAATGTTGAAAATCTACCTCTTCAAAAATATGTGAATTTTTATATAATTTCGACTTTAGTAACTACTGTATTCATAGAGTCTTGACTATCCTATGCGATTAGTGCACTCTTTATTTCCACACTAACAGCTAGATAAATGTGCAATAACTTGATAATACTTAACAAAATGTTGGTTAAATCCCCTTTTTTTATGTATAGGAATGTGCACATAATTTATCCTCACTATTTACTGTAATGATGAGTTTACACTAACCTGTGAGTCAAGTGCACTCAATACTTGTAAATATGTAATGAATGATAATGAACCTCAGGATCGACCAGGAATGGAGCGAGTTTGTTTGACTTCTATACCCATGTAAATAATATATTTCATTCAAGGAACAATGGGGCCATGTTTTAATAGTGGCACGATAAAATTTAGAAAAATTTACGAATTGTAGTCCTGCAACCCGAGTGCTTTCTGAACTACGATTTCCAAACCAGGGAGAGTCTTTTCTCTACCTCTATGATACGAGCCCCGCCCTCCCCTAACCAACTAGGGAGTGTTGTTATCGCTGCGGCAGCTTTGAGAGAGGGTCACCGGAGGCGTAGATGGCACGTTAACAACTGTCTGGCGGTCGAAATATATCATTGTGGACTCCCCGACGGAATTTTGGGCGGATTCTAGACGTCCCAAGGTAATTACTGTCAGCCCCACGTTCATTTAGGAATCGCGGTAAAATCACGATCCACCTTTTGAAACCGTGGTTGTTTGTTTTATTGCCCAATAGAAAGCTGTGAACAATACAGAGGATCCAGCCTTTCTTCTTTGATAGCCATCATTTATTGAAGGTACAAGTTAAATCCATTGTTTTCTTTTTATGGTCACGAACCTCAGCGTAATAATAATTGAAAAGGATTTTCTCTTAACTTTTAGGCTTAATCCTTTATTCCTCCAACCTGACAGAAGCCACCATCTCTTAAGGAGAAGCGGTAACTTCCATAAGCAATCCATTATTCTTCCAACTTGACAGAAGCCACCATTTCTCAAGGAGAAGCGGTGACTCCCAGAAGTACGATCAATAATAGCCTCGTTGTGCCTTTTTTTAAGTGATCACGCATGCAATGGAAATGAATGTATGATTTCGTTTGTCATTTTATGATTAGGGTTTCGCTTACTCTTCACTTGAAAATGGTTTTGGAATAGAATACACTGGAATAAATAACTCTATGCGGAATCCAATAGGACTGCCAAATTAAACTACATAATAGTGGTAAGCCTCATTGGATGTTTTTTCGGAGACCTTCCTTTGGTACAGACATGCCAAATATTGTGTGGTGTTATAATAATGACGCCTATGCAATAATAATCAACCTCTTTTGCTTTGTAGGCTGCTAAACCTACTGATAAAGAAACTCTGTTAGAATCAGCTAAGACCTGAATTTGTAGAGGCCAATAGGTAAAACTATATTGTGGCATTTTCCAACTTGTGCGCACATGTTCCAATTGGCTTGGATATCTTTCGCGATCTAAGGCAAGTGATGATCTAACTATCTCAATTTACTTTGCATTTCTCGTTTGTATTAGCGGATATCAAATAAGCTGTAGAAACAACCCGACTATCTACAGCCACAAATCTTTACTCCGGACCAGATAATCCATCTCTAAGTAGATCCAACTCCTCTCGCCCTTGGCGATAGGTGAGAACTAGTCTTGTACTTAATGTTAGATTTAACAAGGTGTGATTTAGACACTGATAGACGACACAGTTTTAATTGTTTATTATGTTCCACCCTCCATTGAAATCATAACTGGATGGGTCGGCTTCTAATTAATTTTTCAATTGTTCCCTAGGAGGTTGCCCGCCCACAACTTCTTTGTCCTGATGAAGACCCATTCGTAAGGAAAAGATTCCTACTGTCCTTTCGGGTCGAAACGTAGACGACTACACACCATCGACCAACTCCGGTCCCAATATAGACACTGATCGTTTTAACGGAGTTAGGCTCATTTTGCTTGTATTAATTTGGACTCTTCATGAGCCTCGTGATGTGGCCTTTATCCTAAGGGACCACCTATATGTACTTTTTCGATTAAGAATAAGATTTGTCACTGAATGACTCAGATCACTTTTATCCTATCCCCGACACTTCCTTCACTTCACCCCTCCCTGTTGTGAATGTGGGCACAAACATGTATGAAAATGTGTTTATTGTAATATAAGTTCTAATCCATTGAATAGGATATATATGCAAGTTTGAATTAAACTTCTTTTGCATCGAATAGCTTTGCTTTTTTGAAATAATTTAATATAATGGAATGAATTTGTAAATTTCTTTGTGCTAAGTCTTAGGACCCCTTCCTTTCATTTCAATTTTGACTGGGGATGGCCTGCTGATGCTGATGTACTGCCTTTTCCTTGAATTTGCTGCCGTTCTCTTTCAAACCTCATGGCTGACAAGGCTAGCCAATGTTTGTACTTTGTAACATCTTCATCACCAAAAGGAAATAATGCACTGCCTGCTAGCGCCTTTTTGTAGCGTGGATGCAGAATAGTAGCACAAATGTAATGCTGTTCTGTGTGGATCTTTTGAAGACGTTCATCGCCAAGTAGGCGCTCTAATAATTTGTCTGCCAAAACAAAAGCTTCTTGCTTTTCTTCATCTTTTTGAAACTTAGAAGACACCGCCTTCAGTTTGTGCTCCAGCATGCGCAACAATGGGATAGCTTTTCCCAAATTACAGTCCTCCCTGCTGACTGCACGCGTGAAGACCTCAAAAGGATGAAGCATGTCTGTCAGGCTTTTAACTAGCTCCCATTCCGCTGCATCTAGCCTCAGGTCCTTCTGAGCTGTACCCAGTGTTAAGAAATACTGATCGAGTACCGTAAACTGCTCATACAGATGCTCAAGCATGTAGAAGGTTAAGTTCCAACGTGTTGGCACCTCCTGGATGAGTGCTTTCACTGGCATTCGACGTTCATGTAGCAGGCGCCTCAGATGCTTCCGGGCCTTAAAAGAATGGCTGAAATGGTTGCACATTTTTCGGCAGGTGACCACTAACTCACATGCTGGACTGTCTTTATCCAAGAATTTTTTAACAACCAGGTTTATACAGTGCGCCAAACACGGCACTCTGAAATAGTGACCCAGATCCATGGCCTTAACTACATTGGCGCCATTATCTGTGGAAACATAACCAATCTCGCATTTTTTGTTTTGGGGGACAGCCAGTGAAAGACCTTTGTGTTAAACTCATTCAAAATGTTTTCTGCTGTATGACGTTTCTCCAAGCCAAACATGGCTAGTGTTGCATGTTTCCGAGCAGCTTTAAAAACTTGGTCCAGGTCAACACCTGCGTTTAGCTTTGCTTTAACCCCTGAAAAAGAGACCCAGTGTGCAGTGATGCACATGTAACCAGTGCCTGCACCACTGGTCCACATGTCTGTTGTCAGATGTATAGTGTGAACATCACTCTTCTGCAAAGCTGCCCCAATCACCTCCAGCACATCTTCATGTAGTGCTGGAACCGCAACTCGGGCAAAATAGAACCGGCTAGGAACCTTCCATTTAGGGCAGAGCGCTGCCACTAATTCTAGAAAACCAACCCCTTCTACAAAAGAAAAAGGGAGAAGGCTGCCCCAATCACCTCCAGCACATCTTCATGTAGTGCTGGAACCGCAACTCGGGCAAAATAGAACCGGCTAGGAACCTTCCATTTAGGGCAGAGCGCTGCCACTAATTCTAGAAAACCAACCCCTTCTACAAAAGAAAAAGGGAGAAGATCCAGCGCTAGCATTTTAGCCAGCTTAGTGTTATACAGACGCGTCATTGGGTGGTTGCGTTCATATGGCGCGTCTGAAAACAACATGGTTCTAATGTTGCCCTGGACCATTTTACGGGATGATGATGATGACTTCTTCGACCCAGTTACGCTCGCTGATGAACTTTTTCGCATTGGTGTCTCACTCTGTCCCACACTCTTAGTGTGGCTCACAGGGGGTGTGCTGACAGGGGTACTGGGTGTAAGTGAAGTGTGTGACGCTTCTTCTTCCTCGTCATCATCAGATGGAACATCAACGTTTTCTCGACTTGCAATTCGGGCTTCCTTGATCTCCTTTAGGTGCGCAAACCATTGGACAGTGTGCTGTCTCTCAAGATGACCTCTCTGGCCTCCAGTCCCATAGTTGGTACCAAGCTTACCACGACTAACTGCAAACTTACAAATGCTACAAATGGCTCGGTTTTCCTTTTTTGGGCAAATACTAAAGAAGTCCCAAACTGCGGACTTGAAATGTCTGGGGGGGGGCAGAGGAGGCGATACTGGTGGTGGTCATGCTGCTAATGCCAGATGAAGTGGAGGATGCGTATTGCTGAACTTTACAACGTTGTGCACTTTGCCCACCACTAATTGAGGTTGAGGTGGATGGAGGTCCCTTCTGGCGAGGAAGAAATATGGAAGCGGTAGGTGGTGTTGTACTAGTTAACTTCAATGATTGTGGTGTTCCCATTGCCTCCTCGTCGACTTCATCATCACGCTCAGCAGCTTGTCGGGCTAGGGTCAAAATGTCTGTTTGCTACATGCCCGCTGGGGCTTCAGTGACGTTAGTGATGACTGCGTCGTCGTCGTGAGAGTCTTCAGCAGCAGGAGTATACGCCACTTCTTGTTGAGCTTCATCACACTCCATAACTATGAGAGTTTCGACGACCTTCCTTTTACGCTTAGATACCTTTGTCAGATCATGGTGTGCCTCAGCCTCACTCTCAGACGGCAGTGGTGCTGGTTCCCAAGTAAGATCCATATCATCAGAAGGAGGTGGGCTTGAAGAAGATGTAGACACCACCACCCTTGATCTTTTCCTTGCTCGGGATGTGGAAGACAATGAATGATCATCAGGAGGAGTGGCTTCCTCGAAGGATACCTCGGCTTGATTGTCGATTTCCAGATGTGCCCCTACTTCTGGAGGAACAACTATTGTGGGCACTTGTTGTGCCCCTCCATGCACCTCTGCTTGCTCCCCTCCTTGCGCCGCCTCTCCTTCCACATGTACTTGGGCTTGTACTTGCACATGTGGTTGTTGTTGCGGCTGTGGTTGTTCAACACTCGTCAGATGAGTTACAACAACCTGTGTTGATTGAGGGACATTGCTGCTACTTTCTTGCGATGAGCCAACATCACTGGTCGATGGTGATTGAACAAGTAGACTGGCTGCCTCTGCAGCACTCAAGGGCTTGGACTTAAGTTGGCGTGGGGGTGGTGGCACTGAGCCCAATGGAGCGGGGGTGCTGCTCCCAGCTTGGTCCCCAGCAGATCCCGCAGCTGCTGCAGGCATACTTTTTTTTTTATTCCCAAAAAATGTGGCGGGCGGCACACCAGTCTGCTTGGTAACTTGCTTCTTCTGCTCCTTTCTGGCATCTTTCTTGCTAGAGGAGCTACGGGGAACTTTTTTTGGGGCCATCTTCTTCAGATGTCACTCAGAACAGCAGGCCGCAGTTGCACAAGTTGCAGCGTTGTCTGTGGCCACACGTGACGTTGTGCTGCACACACCGCAGCAGGACTTCTTCCTGGCACTGGTGGTTCTCTTGTGCACCTAAAAGCAATGGAAGACAGAGGAACATCAGTTATACACCCCAAAAAGTCGAAAAAACACACAAACATCAGCACAATCCCAGGCCATCCATGCCCTCAATGATGTTTAAATTCAAGAAGACACACCACAGAAAGACTAGGCCCATACACCACTCACTACCCCTGGGCATAATGGATGAAAGCTATGCAAAATGGGTGCACCCCAAGCACATGTTGCCTGTACCAGCACTCAAGATGGCCACCACCACCCACATGGCCAGTCCACATCAACAGTACACCTAAAAAAAAACGAAAAACACACAAAAATCACCACTATCCAATGCCATCCAGGATGTTTACATTAAAGAGAGTGAGAGCCCACAGGCAGACTCAGTCCATGCACCACTCACTAGTACTACCCCTGGGCAAAAGGCCACAACAGCAGCCCCAAAAAATCGACAAAAACCACAAAATTCAGCACAATACCAGGCCATCCGTGCCCTCAATGATGTTTAAATTCAAGAAGACACCCCACAGAAAGACTAGGCCCATGCACCACTCACTACCCCTGGGCATAATGGATGAAAGCTATGCAAAATGGGTGCACCCCAAGCACATGTTGCCTGTACCAGCACTCAAGATGGTCACCACCACCCACATGGCCAGTCCACATCAACAGTACACCCCAAAAAAAACGAAAAACACACAAAAATCACCACAATCCAATGCCATCCAGGATGTTTACATTAAAGAGACCCCACAGGCAGACTCAGTCCATGCACCACTCACTACCCCTGGGCAAAAGGCCACAACAGCAGCCCCAAAAAAATCGACAAAAAACACAAAATTCAGCACAATCCCAGGCCATCCATCGCCTCAATGATGTTTAAATTCAAGAAGACACCCCACAGAAAGACTAGGCCCATGCATCACTCACTACCCCTGGGCATAATGGATTAAAGCTATGCAAAATGGGTGCACCCCAAGCACATGTTGCCTGTACCAGCACTCAAGATGGCCACCACCACCCACATGGCCAGTCCACATCAACAGTACACCCCCAAAAAAACGAAAAACACACAAAAATCACCACAATCCAATGCCATCCAGGATGTTTACATTAAAGAGAGTGAGAGCCCACAGGCAGACTCAGTCCATGCACCACTCACTACCCCTGGGCAAAAGGCCCCACCAGCAGCCCCAAAAAATCGACAAAAACCACAAAATTCAGCACAATCCCAGCCCACCCATGGCCTCAATGATGTTTAAATTCGAGAAAACACCCCACAGAAAGACTAGGCCCATGCAGCACTCACTACCCCTGGGCATAATGGATAAAAGCTAGGCAAAATGGGTGCAGGCCTCAGACACTGCCTGTCTTCAAAATGGCCCCTTGCACCCCAAGCACATGTGGAGGGCCTGCCTGTACAAGCACTCAAAATGGCCACCACCACCCACATGGCCAGTCCACATCAACAGTACACCCCAAAAAAAACAAAAAACACACAAAAATCACCACAATCCAATGCCATCCAGGATGTTTACATTAAAGAGACCCCACAGGCAGACTCAGTCCATGCACCACTCACTAATCCTGGGCAAAAGGCCACAACAGCAGCCCCAAAAAAATCGACAAAAAAACACAAAATTCAGAACAATCCCAGCCCATTTATTGCCTCAATGATGTTTAAATTCAACAAAACAGTTGTATCATGCACCCATAACTAACCCTGGTCCTACTGGATACTGTGGCTACCCACAATATATTTTATTTAATGTTCTGAAAAAGTTCCAAAATTGTAGTTGCAGCAACTGTAATGCCCCAAACAAACTTACTTGTGAAAGTTGATTTCTAATCCAAAAGTGATCCAAAGAAAGTCAAAAAGGCCTCAAATCCTAATATCCAGCAGCATCCACAAAGAGAAATCCTTCCAGGTCAAGGTCCAAATGAAAGTGACCAGCACATGAAGAAAGCACTGGGAGGAGCCTGCTGGACTGGAACAGGAAGTTGGAGACTGTGGGGCACTTCCTTCCTCCCCCCCCCCCAAAATGGACTCCTTGCTAAAAAAAAGTGCAGGCAAATGTCAACCTGAGGACGATTCTGATAAAAATCAATCAATCAATCAAAATTTTTTTTATATAGCGCACTACTCACCCGGAGGTTCTCAAGGCGCTGGGGAGGGGGGGTCCGCTACTGCTCAAACAGCCAGGTCTTGAGCTGCTTCCTGAAGGCGAGGTGGTCTTGGGTCAGGCGGAGGTGGGTCGGGAGGGAGTTCCAAGTCTTGGCGGCCAGGTAGGAGAAGGACCTTCCTCCTGTTGTGGCTCTTCGGATGCGGGCGACGGCGGCGAGGGCGTGGCTGGATGATCGAAGCTGGCGGGTGGGCATGTAGAAGTTGAGGCGGCTGTTGAGGTATCTTGGGCCTTGGTTGTGAAGGGCTTTGTGAGCGTGGGTGAGGAGACGGAAGGTGATTCTCTTGTTGACCGGGAGCCAGTGCAGGTCTCTCAGGTTTCCGGAGATGTGGCTGTGTCGGGGGATGTCGAGGATGAGTCTTGCTGAGGCGTTCTGGATCCGCTGGAGTCTCTTCTGGAGCTTGGCGGTGGTTCCGGCGTAGAGGGCGTAGCCGTGGTCCAGTCGGCTGGTGACGAGGGCCTGGGTGACCGTCTTCCTGGTCTCGGTGGGGATCCACCGGAAGATCTTGCGTAGCATGCGCAGGATATTGAAGCAAGATGAGGAGACGGCGTTGACTTGTCTGGTCATGGAGAGGGAGGAGTCCAGGATGAAGCCCAGGTTGCGTGCGTGATCTGTCGGTTTGGGTGCGCTGCCCAGGGCGGGGGGCCACCAGGAGTCGTCCCAGGCGGAGGGTGAGGAGCCCAGGATGAGAACTTTCGTCTTGATTGAGTTCAGTTTGAGGCGGCTGGTCGTCATCCACTCGGCTACATCTGTCATCCCTTCGCGTAGGTTGGCTCTGGCGGTGGCGGGGTCGTTTGTGAGGGAGAGGATCTGCTGAGTGTCGTCGACGTATGAGATGATGTTGAGGTTGTGTTGGCATGGGATGGCCGCAAGGGGGCTCATGTAGACATTGAAGAGGGTGGGGCTGAGCGAGGAGCCCTGAGGAACGCCGCAGATGACTTCGGTGGCTTCTGATCTGAACGGGGGAAGGCGGACTCTCTGTGTCCTTCCGGCGAGGAAGGAGATGATCCACTCCAGTGCCTTCTCCTGGATTCCGATGTTGCTGAGGCGCTGCACTAGGGTGCGGTGGCAGACAGTGTCGAATGCCGCGGAGAGGTCCATGAGGATGAGGGCCGCTGTTTCTCCGTTGTCGAGCAGGGCTCGGATGTCATCGGTGGCAGCGATGAGGGCGGTCTCGGTGCTGTGGTTGGCCCGGAAGCCAGTCTGAGAGAGGTCGAGGGATCCATTCATCTCGAGGAAGTCGGCCAGCTGCTTGTTGACGGTCTTCTCGATGACTTTGGCCGGAAACGGGAGGAGCGAGATGGGGCGGTAGTTTTTGAGTTCGGTGGGGTCCGCTGATGGTTTCTTCAGTAGGGCGCTGAGTTCGGCGTGCTTCCAGCTCTCAGGGAAGGTAGCGGTGTCGAAGGAGGTGTTGATGATGTCCCGCAGGTGGGGTGCGATGACAGCGTCGGCCTTGTTGAAGACGTGGTGAGGACAGGGGTCGGTTGGAGATCCGGAGTGGATGGTGTTCATCGTGCGGATGGTGTCTTCGGTGCTGATCGGGGTCCAGGTGCGGAGGGTGGTGGTGGGGGGCGTAGGTGCGGTCGTGGGGAGTGTTGGTTGTGCGCTGAAGCTGTTGTGAATGTCAGCGATCTTGTTGTGTAAGTAGGATGCGAGGGAGTTGCAGAGGTCTTGAGAAGGGGTGATGTCGGTGTTTCCGGCGTTGGGGTTGGAGAGCTCTTTAACGATGTTGAAGAGTTCCTTGCTGTTGTGTGCGTTGTTGTCCAGTCGTTCCTTGAATGCAGTTTTCTTGGTGACGTGGATCAGTTGATGGTGTTTTCGGGTGGCGAGCTTCAGGGTGGTCATGTTGTCTGGTGTTGGGTCTCTGCGCCAGGCTTTCTCGAGGGCTCGGCAGTTCTTCTTGGAGCTCTTGAGTTCGTCGGTGAACCAGGGTGCTTTCTTACTGCCGGGTCTGCTAGGCGGGGTCCTCAGTGGGACGAGGTCCTCTGCGCAGCCGCTGATCCACTTCTTGAGGTTGTCGGCGGCCTGGCAGGGGTTCGCTGAGCTGGTGGGGGGGTGCTGGATCATTTTCTGAAGGTTTATGCTGTTTGCTGGTGGATTTCTTGTGCAGAATTGCAAAATCTGTATTTCGAGAGTGCGAGATTGTTGCTGCCCGCCGCACCTACGTGTTCGCAATTGCGAACTCTCGCGATGCGTGCTGTGCAAGGTGGCAAGGCGCGATGACGTAATCGCGGTTGACAAACTCCCGCGGGATCCCGCAGCAAGATCCAAAATGGCGCAGCACTCGCAAAATATCGAGAAAAACAACTCTGCAAACGCTGAATGACGTTAAGTGAACGCCGCTTGCCGTAAAATTGTATCACCAAGAAAAAGAAATCCGCTGCGTGCGAATTTACGGATTTTCGGCAAATTCGCTAGAGTTCGCAGATTGCGAATTTGCCGAAAATCCGCAAATTCCGCGAGCGGAACGGATTTTACGCCCATGCTTAACTCTATGCCACTCTACTGTACACTCCTACACTCTAAGACACTGTTCCACATGCCAGGGTTACTCCATCAAAAACATGACAGATATCTCATCCGCCTTATTACAAGTTCCATTATATTCCATTGGATCTAATGGAAGTCGTAATATGGCAGATGGGATATCCGTCACGTTTGTGGTGGAGTAACCTGTCCGCCAAACTTGTAATCAGGCCCTATGTGTTATTCCATTCTAGGCCACACCACTATAATCCACTTCACTATATGCCACTCCACTCAGGCAGCTCCACTCTCCTCCACTTGACTATGTGCCACTCTATGCCACTCCATTCTACGCTGTTTTTCTGTGTGGCAGTCCACTTTATGCCACTCTAATCAACGCCACTCCAATCTATGCCAGTCCACTGTATGTTATTTCACTGTACACCACTTCACTCCACGCCACTCCACTCTACGCCACTCCAATTTACACAATTCCACTGTATGCTATTCCCTCTAGGGGATTCCAATATACGCCACTCCATTGGAGTCTATTCGACTCTACACCACTCCACTCTACGCCACCCCCTCTGTTCTATTCCACTCAACGCCACTTGACTCTATGCCACTCTAAGATATTGCACTATACACCACTCTTTTCTAAGCCACTCCACTCTGTGGTATTCCCCTGTATGCCACTGTACGTCAGCCTACTGTATGCCACTCCACGTTATGCCACTCCACTCTACGACATCCCACTCCACACCACTCCACTCTACCACTGAACTATCCACTCAAAGCCATTTCACTCAATGACATCCCAGTCCACTCTATGCCACTCTACTGTACGCCCTTCCACTCTAAGACACTGTTCCACATGCCACTCTACGCAACACCACTCTATAACAAGCCATTCCACTCTACGAAAGTCCACTCCACTCTGACACACACCAATCCACTCTACAACATGCCACTCCACACCACTCAATGCCACTTCTCTCTACGATATGCCACTACACTCTACGACAGGCCACTCTATGCCACTCCATTATGGGCCTCATTACAAGTTTGGTGGATGGGTTACTCCATCACAAACATGACAGATATCCCATACGCCTTATTACAAGTTCCATTATACTCCATTGGATCAAATTGAACTCGTAATATGGCAGACAGGATATCCGTAACGTTTGTGATGAAGTAATCCGTCCGCCAAACTTGTAATCAGGCCCTATCTGTTATTCCATTCTAGGGCACTCCACTCTACTCCACTTTACTATATGCCACTCCACTCTACCCAGCTCCACTCTACTCGACTATGCGCCACTTTATGTCACTCCAATCTACTCTGTTTCTCTGTGCGGCAGTCCTCTTTATGCCACTCTAATCCACGCCACTCCAATCTTTGCCACTCCACTATATGTTATTTCACTGTACACCACTTTACTCTTTGCCACTCTACTGCACCTGAATCCATTCTATGCCACTCCACTCTACGCATTCCAATCAACGCCATTTCACTCTATGCTATTCTCCTCTATGCTAATCCACTCGTTTCCACTTTACCCTCTGCCACTCCAATCTATATCATTCCACTCAAAGCTATTCCATTCTACACCACTTCACCTTGCGCCATCTTCTGTACTCTACTCAATTTATACTATTCCATTATATACCTCTCCACTCTATGCAATCCCGCTCTATGCCACTCCGCTTTTCCACTCTACATTACTCTACTCTGCGTTACTCGACTCTATGCCATTTCCCTCTACAGGACTTCAATCTATGCCACTCCACTGGATTCTCCTTGACACTACACCCCTCCACTCTACGCCACCCCCTCTATGCTAATCCACTCTACACCACTAGACTCTATGCCACTCTACAATATTCCACTAGACACCACTCTTTTCTAAGCCACTCCACTCTTTGGTATTCCCCTGTACGCCACTGTATGTCAGTCTACTGAACGCCACTCCACTCAATGCTATTCCATTCTATGCCACTTCACTCTACACCACTCTGCTGTATGCCCCTCCACTCTACATCACAGCACTCTATTCCACTCTACGCTATTCCACTCTAGGACACTCAACTCTATGCCACTTTATGTCACTCTACGCCACTAAACTCTACTGTAAGCCACTCCTCTCTATTCCACTCTACATCACTTCACTCTATGCTAATCTACCCTGCACCACTTGACTCAATGCCACTCCACTCTTTGCCTCTACACTCTATGCCACTCCACTCTACGCTATTCCATTCTATGCCACTCCACTCTATGCCACTCCATTTTATCCTATTCAACTCGATGCCACTGCACTCTGTGCAACACCATTCAATGCTACTCTTCTCTACATTATTCCACTCTATGCCACTCCACTCTACACCACTCCACTTTATGCCACTCTACTATACACCATTCCAATCTACTCAACTCCACTCTACACTATTCGACTGCACACCACTCTACTCTATGCCACTCCACCCTACACTATTCCACTCTATGTCACGCTAATCTACTCCACTCCACGTCACTCTACGCTATGCTACTCTATGCCACTCCACTTTATGCCACTCTACTGTACACCATTCCACCCTATGCAACTCCACTCTTTGTCACTCCACACTACTCTATTCCACTGCAGACCATTTCATTCTATCCCACTGTATGCCACTCCACGGTATTCCACTGTACACCACTCCTCTCCATGCAATTCCACTCTACACCACTCCTCTCAATGCCACTCCACTCTGTGCCACTGTATGACATGTCACTCTATACCACTCTACTGCATGCCCCTCCACTCTACGTCACTCCACTCGACACCACATTACTGTATACCACAGCACTCTACCACATTCCACTTTACGCAGCTCCAATGTACACTGTTCCACTGTATGCCCCCCTTCTCCCAACCTCCTTCCCACTGCACGCTCTCCTTGCACTCCTGCTCATCAATCACAAAGAGACTTCCCCTCCTGCTGACCTCACCCCTCATCCAGCCTGGATCTCCCCCCCTGCCCTTCCACTGTCCAATCCTGCACCTACCCTCCACGTTATACATAATCCTCATTCAGAACCTGCAGCAAAACTCAAGGAAATAAACCAAGTACTTCTATCTCTCAAAATTGTCATTCAAAAACTCATTCAGTCAACCGAAGAGCTGGCACTTGATCTCGCCTCCAACAAGAGCTCTCAGGAGACCCCGCATAGGTCTCTGTTGAAACCCCCAGTCCAGAACTGGACTACCAACCCCTATCCTAACCCCCTGCTAGAACCTCCAGGACCATTAACCCTCTCTCAGTACCAGATATTCCCTCAGGCCAGAACTGGAACACCACCCCCTTCCCGAATGCCCCATCTAGACCCTCCAGGTCCTTGAATCCTCTTTCTGAGCCGGATATCAGCTCCCTCCCTTCTCAGATCATACACCTCGTCACACTCACTCACCTCAGTCCCCTCTAGATCAGCACAAGCAG
The DNA here is from genome assembly GCF_964261635.1 of Lissotriton helveticus. Classification (NCBI taxonomy): domain Eukaryota; kingdom Metazoa; phylum Chordata; class Amphibia; order Caudata; family Salamandridae; genus Lissotriton; species Lissotriton helveticus. The sequence continues at coordinate 1,860,597,465 of NC_136065.1, forward strand.
CTCCTCTACCTACCCCCAGCCCGATCCCTCCTATGGAATTCTTCTCGGAACCCATCCAAAGCATCACATCCAACCCTTACAGAGCTCCCAGACTCAACACCAATGCCCTTAACACTAATAATCTCAAGCAGATCCCCTTCACACACCGACCGCTCACTGACAGCCTGCACAAACCGCACCTGAACTGCATGTTACTTAACTGCAGTTCAGCGGTTAAATATGCTGCTAGACCTTGCAGATCTTATCCTTGCCCATGAACTGGACCTTGTCCTCATAGAAACGACTACTCTCGGCCTATCCTTGACATACTAGTCCCTCCCAGCCATAATATTATCAGACTTGACCGCGTCAAGAAAATTGGTGGGGGCATAGCCTGCATCTTCCGCAACTCTCTCACAGCCAAACAATTCTCCTCAGCTAATCCCTTCTCCTGAGAATACTTAGGAATAGACATCACTAGTTCACACAGACCCCTATGCTCCCTGCACATCTTCTACCACCCCCTGGTGATAACCTCCCTCTAATTAAACAAACTATGGAAACCATCTCATCCAACCTGGGCCGCCACTGCCCACAGATCTTTCTTGGTGACTTCAACCTTCACTGGAATGACCCGCATGATCAGGCGGCTAACACTCTCAAGAACTTCTTAACAGACCTCTCCCTATCTCAATTCTACGACAACCCCACCCACAACTTAGGCTCGACATTTGATCTAATCATCTCCAACCTTAACACCATTCTTCTCGAATCTATTCTTCCCTGTGACTGGTCGGACCATCATATTATCAACTTCCGTATCCTTGAATGCTGGAAACCCAACATATCGCAACCACTAAAATTAAAACACTGGAAGAGATCGCTTCTCAACGCTAGCGCTAATGAGCTCATAGCGCACTGCAATGTCTCCCTACCACCACCTGCAAACATGACCGACGTGCACAACCTCACTTTGCACTATAACAATGCCATGCTCAAGGCGCTGAATGCTGCGGCCCCCCCTTCAACTAAAAATAATTCCCGCCAAGGATTCCAAGCCTTGGTTCAACAACAACCTAAACGAGGACGGACGTAGCCTCAGACTAGCTGAACGCTCTTGGAGATCCACTCCCTCCACTGATCTGCTAAAAATCCTTAGACTCAAAAGAAGTAGATACAACAAACTCATCAGAACCACAAAACTCTCCTTCTTAAAAGCACAACTTGACAAAGCAAGAAATCGCCCAAAACGACTATTTGAGCTGATTAAAACACAATCCAACAACGCACCCACCCATTCTCAACAATCTGCTCGTTCACAGCCAACCTGGGAAGCGGTTGCTGACTTCTTCCTAGAAAAGTCGAACAAGATCGAATCTGACCTAAGGTTGGCTGCACTCTCACTCTCAACCCTTCCTGCCTCCTCCATCTCCACGCCATCGCACAACCAGTCTGTTATCTCTCTCAAAAACAATGCCTCATGGAGCCTATTCACTCCCCTCGATGACATTACCATCTTCAACACTCTCGCGACCATTAAACCTTCAAACCACTTCAATGACCCCTACCCCCCAACTTCTATAAAGAAATGATAGGCTGTTTAACACCGCTCTGGTCCAAGATTATCAACGCCTCTCTCCCGCAAGGCGAGATTCCGGACTGCCTGAAGGAGGGCCTAGTGCTACCCATCCTAAAAAAAAACCTCGGCTGACCCTGAAGACCTGAATAATTACAGACCAATCACAAACATTCCTAGCTTGGCTAAACTACTGGAGAAATGTGTTCATGCGCAACTGCATAGACACATTGAACAATTCCAGCTCCTCGACCAATTCCAATCGGGTTTCCGCACTGGCCAAAGCACCGAAACAGCCATCACTCACATAGTGGATGAAGCTCTCACTTTACTGGACCAGAATGAAACCTACCTATTAATTCTTCTCGATCTCTCATCTGCATTCAACACTGTCAAGCATGACAATCTTCTCCACCTCCTTGAATGCAGAATGGGTCTATCTGGCACGGTTCTTAAATGGTTTGCCTCTTTCCTCAACAATAGAGCTCAAAGAATCAATCAGTCTCTATCCAACCCCTGTCCGTGCATGCTGGGTGTTCCCCCAAGGGTCCTCACTCTCCCCCACGCTCTTTAACCTCTTCCTGGAACCACTGACAGTTATTCGTAAAGCCTCAAACATCCAATACTACATGTACGCCGAGACATCAATGCTCTCAAGGTAACCCTGCTCAAAACCCTAAACTGGCTTACCTCCAACCAGCTCAAACTAAACGCCCTCAAGACGGAATTCCTCCTCATTTCACCGGCTAGGCAAACCCCCACTGTTTAAAATATCTCTCTAATCTCACCGCGCTCAATTGCACACCTCACCTCATTGACTCCACAAAATCACTAGGAATTCTGCTTGATAAAAACCTGAACATGCAAGAGCACATCAGAGCATCTACCAAAGGAGCGAATTTCCAGTTTGGCATCCTAAGAAAACTCAAACCCTACCTGCCCCATGAGGACTTCAAATCGGCAGTGCAAGCACTGGTCATCTCCTGACTAGAATATGGCAGTGCTACTTTATGCGGACTGCCGAAACTCAGTTTAGCCCCTATCAGAGCTTCGCTTAATGCGGCTACGAGACTCATCACGGGTTCTCAGAAAACCAACCACATCTCGCCAGACCTGAAATCACTCAACTGGCTTCCCTTTGAGGCAAGGATCCAATTATAAATTGCTTGTATGACCCATAGAGCTCTTCACTTCAATACCCAACTCTACCTGGCAAATAAACTGGAACTCTCTGGTGGATCCCGTCACACAAGGAGCACCGGCACCTTACTGCTCAAGCCAAAGAAATTCAATAAGCTTAAAACCTACAACCGTACATTCTCAGGCATTGCCCCGAGAATCTGGAACGCCCTTCCAGTGGAGACAAGGCTTATTCCATCCACCTTTGTTTGCAAAAGGGAAATGAAAGAATTACTAATGAACAATGCGCTGATTTAGAAACTTTGCTCCTCTTACCTCGAGTCTTTTTGGTTACCCTAACTATTACATGTCATCTGCTGCGACCCATTGTTGCCTGCCATAATGTCCCTTTTGTTCTTGATATATCTTGTCCTAAATTTCCTGTTGCAATTGCCTTCTACCTATTTCCCTCCACTGTGTAATTTTTACTCTTGTGACACATTGACCTACTTGTAACTTGTTATGTCTTTTATACTATGTTCCTTTTTCTTCGTCATCCTTTTGTAAAGCGCGCTGATACCCACTTGGGTCATGTTCGTGCTATACAAAGCTTACAAATAAACAAATAAATAAATAAATACCCCACTCCACTCTGTTCTACTGCACTCTTCTCGATGGTACTGTACACCATTTCACTCTACGTCACTCCACCTGACTCTACGCTATCCTACTACTTTACGCCACTCCAGTGTATGCTATTCCACTTTAGGCTACTCACCACATGCTATCCCACTCTATGCCAGTCCACTCTAGAGCATTCTACGCCACTCCACTGTATGGTATTCCGCTCTACACTACTCCACTCTATTCCACTCCACTCTAAGCTATTCTAATCTATGCCACTTCACTATACTGCATTCTACAACATGCCACTGAGCGACACTACACTGTTTGACTTTGTCCTCCACTGTACACTACAACACTTCACATAACAACACTCCACTCGACGACACTGCACTCTATGATTTAAAGCACTTTTTAATTAAAAAATAAAGTCCATTTAAATTCAGTGAAAAAACAAAGGTCATAACTTAGTTCTAGTTAAGAAAACCTTATTTATTCTTTCTAACCAAAACCAATTTAAACTACACAAAGATTAGAAATTCTAAAGTATTCAATATAACTTAAATGTATAATTTATGCACTGTCTTCAAACCACTCTAACTTTATTAATTATCTCTGTGTAAACCAAACTTCAACTACACAATGATAAAAAATTCTAAACTTATGGTTATACTTTAACTTATAATAATTTATGCACCACCATCAAATTACTGTAAATCCGACATCTCCTTACCCAGTGTTATCAATGTGCTAGTCAGACTACCTTAACTCTTCCATGTATACTGTTCTAACACATTATGTTAATCGTAAAGGTGCAATTTATAATGGGATACATTCAGTACTCTTCCTATTTTACCACAACAAGCATACATGTAAAGCGCATGAGAATAGTCAGTATCAAAATTTATAAATTCATCTGCGTCACTAATTCCTGCAAGAGGAAAGACTATATGATTCATCAAAGATATATAACGTCTATGCTCAATATATAGGAGCCCTGGGCTGGTTATGGTAATGAGCCAATGATAAAGGCTTTAGATCTGATTGGTTCATTATGAAAGGTTATGTCAGATGAAAAAGGTCAGATATGTTTATTATGAAAAAGTAAAACAAAGCTGTAGGCCTAACTTATTTATTGTGAGAATCATATGGAAAGTCAATAGAGCCTTTAAGGAAGGTTTGTGTTACTACACTATGTTAAAGCCCATAGAGTGATATTTTATTGCATGGAATCACCCACATTACATAGTAGGCAAGGATCTTGGTGCCAATTACTTTCTTTGACAAACCCTGGTGGTGAAACATTTGCATGGTGATAATTCTTGCAGGACTTTCTTAGGAGGACCTGGCAGGGGTAGTTGTCTATCAGGCTCTTGTACTAAAAGATATAACAAAATTACTTGCATAAATATGCTAATTTAGAGGGTCTTTGAACCTGTCCTCTGTCTATTTGAGTGTCATTCACATTCTGGTTCTCCCCATGACAGCATTGCAGGGATCTGTGACTGACTCTATTGCCCTGTGAGTGTTTTACCCAGTCTCATGTGTACATACTCCTGGAGTGTGCTTCAGTACCAGGGCTGGAGTGCCAGACATGTATTTTTCCCTTTTATGGGTTCCCATTCCTTTCTTTCCTTCTTCTTTTCCTTTTTTAAGAGCACCCTGCAGCTCCCTACACAGTCTTACTAGGTTCCTCGCTTTACGTCAATGCATTTAATTTTTTTTCTTGCATATGATTTGTATGTATTTTTTTCTTGGGTAAGGAAGTCGGGGAATGCAAGAATGAGTCAGTGGATAAATGGATGTATAAAGACAAAAATGAGTGACAGAGTGCATGTGTTAGTTATTGAGTGCTTTGTCTTATCAAAGACTGAAGAGGAACTTACACTAATGAGTCGGACCCTATGCCAATGCTGGTTCAGGTAGTAGATGTGAATTAGGAAAGAATGAGGGAACGAAAAGAGGCTCAGGTGAGCATAGTCAAGCATGATTAATCTTCTCAATGACAGGACATGTTAAAGCTCGACACCTCTGAGATCTACCCTGGGATGCTTGATATGACGGAACAACAAATTGCACTCACAGGTGCATGTGTATGGGTGAACAAGAGAAGATGTTGAGTAAAATATTTTTTTTATTTTAGGGGATGTTGCTGAAGAACCATCTGACTTTGGATATATCATGCCTCATGAAATAATGAGATCCCCATGCATTCAAATATGGACATAGGTTTTTTGAAGTTATGTTGCCTTCCTACAGCACCATTATAGTACCGTTCAGTGATTATTATTAAGAACCTATAGGGAGTTATTGAACAAGGTCTCAGAATCTTTTTTTTAAATATAAATAATTTTTATTGAGTATCAAGAGTACATATTACATAAGGAAATAGAAATAGCATGCTAACAAATACAACGGATAAGATACAACCATATGTAAAGGAATAAAAGAGAAAATATTAGGGTACCTATTAGTTAGTAATTATTTATATATTTGGAGAATATACGAAAGAGAGAAAGAAATGAAATAGAGGAAGAAGAGAGAAGGAAATAAAAGAGAGGGGAGGAAGGAAAGGGAAGCGGGATAGTCAAAAAGCTATTAGTATAGAGATGAGTGTGCAGATAGGAAAGTAGTAAAGAGTAACCTAGTAAATCAGATTAGATTTTTTAAACCAGTGATGAAGATGAGACAGTAGAGATGCTGTGTTCATTACAAATAAAATCTCACCATGTTAAGAGACATATTTTAGATTGATCTTTCCAGTAAGTAAGAATAACTTTAAATGCAAGAGCAATAAAGAGTTCAAGTAATTATAACTTCAACGAGGAGTTATGAAAATCAGAAGACATGGATACCAGAAAGACATTATGAATTGATAGTGGAATACAAAAAAGAAATATCTTAGAACATTTATTCCATATGGATTTCCAGAACTTGAGAACATTAGGGCAATAATATAACAAATGAAGCCATTGGAAGAAAGAAATGACCAACAAAGAGGCAATGAAGACGGGTTGATTTTATGTATAAATATAGGTGTCCAAATTGCTCTATTATATAAGAAAAATAGTGATTGAGTAATATCAGCAGCTTTAGCGGTAGTCAGAACTGTGTGCCATAATTTGTACCATTTTTTAATTGAAAGAGACATAAAAAATCTGCTTCCCAGGCTAGTTCAACTAATGATTTTGATTTTTCAGAGTTAGGGGTAGATAAAATTTCTATATATGAGAAGCTTACGGGTTAGAATCAGGAGGAATATTATATCAAGGGAATAAATGGAGTGACATTGGGGGAAATTTGGGGTTATTAGAAATGATTGAAGTTCCTGTGATAATTGGGAGTATTAGGCAAAGCAATCGGCTGGTAAATCCTATCGGTCTTATAGTGAATTAAAAAGTATAACAGAATTATGTGAAATTAGTTGGTGAATATATATAATATTCTTCTCCTTCCAATGTTTGAAATAGTACGACTTATGGCGAATCTTTATAAATGTATTATACCAGATAGAGGAGGAAAGGAAAGCTTGGTGAAAATTAGAGTCATCTGTGAAAAGTGAGTGTATCAGGTATTGGGAGTATTTTAAAATAGGGTGTTTGGAAATAAAAGTGCAATCAGACATTAAACAAGTATCATAGAAAGAAAATGTGTGTAATAAAGAGCATAAAAAATTTATCCAGTTAGGTATCGGTTCATCATGATATTGTCTGTTTAATGCGTAAATGTGTCTATTTAGAAAAGCAGTATGATATAATTTTAAATTAGGAAGTCGTACATCCTTTTGTTTTTTGGTTTGATTAAATTAGATAGAGCAATACGAGCAGGTTTGTTGCTCCAAAGAAATTTAGTGCAAGGGGAATTGATTTGAATAAAATAGTAATTAGGGACTAGGGTAATATAGATAGTAAAAATAAGATGAGTGGTACAATCATCATTTTGAGGGTATCCAGTCTACCCCACCAGGATAAATAGAGGGGGGACCAGGAAGAAAATAAGTTTTAAATCTTAATTTTTAAAGCATTGAAATTGTGGGACATAGTTTGTGAGATGGTAGAGGAGAACTAGACTCACAAGTATTTAACTTTAGAAGGCCATCATTTACAGTTAGTATGAGAAAACGTGAATTGATAACATGAGGAATTTAAGAGTAAGCTCAGTTTTAGAAGAGTTCAATTTATAACCAGAAACATTAGAGTATAACTCAATTTCATGTAGAAAGGGAGGCAGGGAGGTTAAGGGTTTTGAAAGGTAAATCAAAATATCGTCAGCATAAGCAGAGAGCTTAATTTCATGAGAGTTATGTTGGAAGCCAGTTATCAATGTATTACAACAAATGAGTTCAAGAAAAGGTTCAAGACATAAATTAAATAAAACGTACCCCTGTGTAAATTAAAATAAGGGGATGAAAAGATGTTAACAGAAACACATGCAGGGGGTACTGAATACAGTAGTTTGATAAAATATAAAAATTTAGGGCCAAAACCAAGCCAGTGAAGAGTTTTGCATAGAAACTGTCAATCTATACGGTCAAAGGCTTTTTCAGCATCAAGGTATAATGCAGCTATAGGATCAGGGGGGAACAGCCTTTACAATGCGGGTATTACCACGCGCTACCATTACAACGCTGCTATTACAATGCTGGAGGGCACTGTTGGATAGGGAATAGTTTCATTTTCTATTCCAACACCTTCCCTACTGTAACGTTGGCTGAAGTTAAAATAGAAAATTCAACTATTCCACTATCCAGCGCTTACAGCGCAAGTCGTTGTAACGACTTGCGTTGTAAAAACAGCGTTGTAATGGCACGTGTGGTAAAAGCCCACTTTGTAACGCCATACAACCGGATCAGGATATAGTTTTGCCATAGTATGGATATAGAGATTATTCTAGCATTGTCAGAGGTGAGCCTACCCTTAACATGGCCAGATTATCTGGTTTGAATTTACAATCTGATTTTCTATCGGAAAAGGGGTCCATTCAATTATTGAAGTCTCCAGCAACAATAATATTAGGGTTAGTGATTGAGGATAATTTGTATTTATTAGTGTGCCAAAAGTCTGCATCAAACTTAACTGGTCCATAAATATTGAAGAAGGTAAAATGTTTATTGAGCCGTAGCATTAAGTATTACCCATCGTCCACTCATATCATTTTCAGTAGATACAATTTGCAAATTTAAAGATGTATGAAAAAGGATGGCAACACCAACCTTACGGTTGACAGCTGCGGAGACCACCTGACTCACCTATTGGCGTTTGTGTTTTAACAATTCAACATCATTACAATGGGTTTCTTGTAAACAAGCTATCTGACAATTAAGCTTTGACAAATGAGAAAGTACCTTTTGATGCTTGACAGGGTGGCCCAGACCACGAACATTCCATGATACAACATTAAACATATTGATGTTTAAGACACAGGGGTAAAGCACAATGATGGCAAACGGCAGAGAAAAACAAAGGAAACAATAAGACACTGTTAGAACTAGGGGTCTCTAGTTGGCCGAGGTAGGTACATTAGTCCAAAAATGGAGCCTTGCTTCTAAGTCAGGGAAAGGAAGGACACCTTCTCAGGTAGCTCCAGCGCACCCCCTTGGTAGCTTGGCACGAGCAGCCAGGCTTATCTCCAAGGCAAATGTATAAAGTATTTGCAACCATGCTCTCAGTAACACAGTGATAACACCACAAATAGACACCACATGAGTATCATAAAAACAATTATATGTTAATAAAGAAAAGATATGATGAGACCAAACAATAAAAATCCAACATATGCGTGTTTATAATATTTCACTTTGCCAGTTATTAGGCCAGCAAGCACTTGTAGATTCTTGCAGTATTATTGAGCCATTCACGATGATCTAATGCAGTCCTAATGCAATGCTATGCAGTTCGGAATGCAAGAATCAGGCAATTTGTAATTCACCAATTAGGCAGTTTGTAATGCAAAAATAATGCAATTCATAATGCAGCAATCAGGTAGATCGTAATGCAAAATTAATGCACTTTGTAATGCAACAATCAGGCAGTTCGTAATGCAAAAATATTGTATTTCGGCACTGATCGCGGTACTCTGGACGGTCTCTATGCCCCACTTGCTGACTCGCAGTCAGCTACTGCCAAAAATAGACCCCAACACTGTTATGATGGAAGTGCGGCTCCACACTCCGGCCCCATTACTGTCACTCCTCGGCAGGTATGTGCTGCAATACAGACTTGAGCGGAGGCTCGCGCTGCAAAGATGAGAAAGGTGGAGAGCGTTTCTCTCATAGCCCGCAACCCACCCCAGGCACCGACACACGCGCGCACGCTGAGCGTTACCTGGGGGTGCGATCTCACTCTCCTCTCCTCGTGGCTTGGGCCTCCGGTGCTACGTCGTTGATCTTGGGCAGTGGAACTCGGACCCCCGATGGTGATGGTTTGAGGTCTCTCGTTGGCAAAGGCAGGCTCGGGCCGGCGGCGGTGACTTCTCACAGCTACTGTGGGGATGCCGGTCTGGGCCGATGGAAATTACGATCACAGCACTTCTGGTCACGCTGTCCATCGAAGCACAGAACATGACTGCTCGGGTACACACAGTCACGGGGCAATTTCTCACGAAGGTCTCAGACTGCAACAGGGCACACACACAGCGTCGCTGAGACTCACTTGAGCTTCGGGTGTACACGATCACGGGGCAATCCTCACAAAGGTCTCAGGCTGCACGAAGCACACACACAGCGTCGTTGAGACTCACTTTGACTCCGGGTGCGCACGATCACAGGGCAATCCTCACTAAGGTCTCAGGCTGCACGAAGCACACGCAAACAGCGTCGCTGAGACTCACTTGGACTCCAGGTGCACAGGATCACAGGGCAATACTCACAAATGGCCTCAGGCTGCACGAAGCACATGCACACAGCATCGCAGGGATTCACTTGAACTCCGGGTTCACACGATCACGTGGCAGTTCTAGGGAAGGTCTCAGGCTGCAAGAAGCACATGCACACAGCATCGCTGAGACACACTTGGTATCTTTTATGTTTCTGAGTTTCCACAACAGGGAGCCAGTTCTCCTCGGGCCCTTAGATAAAAGTTACTTCGGGACACAGCTCACAGCAAAGTCCTTTCAAGCAGGGGGACACAGCACACAGCAGAGTTAGCCTCCCCTTAGTTAAATCAACTAACTGCAGGCCAGCCCCAGAACACACAGCAAGGGTCAGTCCTTCTCTTCAGTCTCTTCAGTTGTTCTTCCTTGGCAGAGGTTCCTCTTGACCGCGAAGTAGTTTCAATCCTTTTTAGTCTTGATCATTCTGAAGTTCAGGGGTTTCAGCTCTCATAGGTATACCCCTAAATGTCTTTGAAGTCTTTGGGGCCTATTAGGATCCTAGCGGGGATTGGGACCGCCCTCCATAAGGGCGGGGGTCCCGTGGGGGGTATTAGGATGTGCCCGCCACAGTGGTGGGCACATGCTAATGCATTTCAGCATTTACATAAACAAAGCGGCAGGCACCGCGCGGTGCCTGCCGCTTTGTTTATGCAATTGAAGGGGGGTACCACAGGTACCCCCCCCCCCCCGAGTGAAGACCGCATGCCTTTCAGTGGCAGCATTGCCGCCAGGGGAAGGTATGTCTGAAAGCCCATGCTAATATGGCTGGCGGTGTCTAATAGACACCGCCACCATATTAAACATTTTCAAGGCGACCGGGGCGGAAAAGCGTTGGACGGTCTTTCCGTCCGCTGCGGTCTCCCCGCCATTCTAATATGGCGGGGGGGAATTCTGGAGAGGATGTCGGGCGGATTGCCCCAGCCAGGCCGGCGGTGGCTACCGCCGGCCTGGCGGTGGCAATCCGCCTGACATCATAATGGGCCCCTTTTTGTTCAGCGGGCACTGACCCCTGTCCAAACCAGTTCTGGGTGTCTCCCTGCCTCTTCCTTTGATAGTGGGGGTCTGGGTCCTCAATCCCTCAGCAGGAGATGGACCCATTGTTGTATGGCAGCACCCCAGGCCTCTTCACCTCCAGGGGCTACTCCTCCCCCTACACTCCAGATGCAGGTCAGCCGTGGCTGTCTCACCTTCTCCTCCTCTGGGTCAAGACATTCCCCAGATCCTATCACATTCAAATCCAGACAGTCAAATCACAACCAGGCAGAGAAACACAGAATTGTTAGAACAAAAAAACTGCCACTTCTAAAAGTGTTGTTTCTAAACACACAATTAAAAAACCAGCTTCACAAAAAGATGTGCTATTAAATTGTGAGTTCAGGAACATTAAACTTCACCTCTCCATCTTAAACCTATGGTAAGATAGGCTGGAAACATATTACACAGCATCCCCCATCCTGTACTATGGGCAAGATAGCCTTGCAACAGTGAAAAACTAATTGGAGAGTATTTCACTGTCAGGACATGGTACATACCTTAGTACATGTCATACCTTTCACATACACTCCACCTTGGGCCTACCATAGGGGTGTCTGATGTGCATAAAAAGGGAAGGGTAAGGCCTGGCAAGTCGGTGCACTTGTCAGGACAGCAAGGCAGTTTAACAAACTGCGCGCAGGCACTGCAGTGGCAGGCCTGAGATCTCTTTTCAGGGCTACTTATGTGGGTGGCACAATTAGTGCTGCAGGCCCACTATTAGCATTTGTATTACTAGCCCTGTTACACATAGTACACATTAGTAGGAATTTTACTAGTAAGTCAAACATGCCAATTATGGACAACCAATTACCATTACACTTTATACAGGGAGCCCTTGCACTTCGACACTGACCAGCAGAGGCAAAGTGTCCAAAGCATCTAAGTTGGCAACACCATGTCAGAAAAAAGGACTATGGGGTAGGCAAAACGTTTAGGGAACTTTAATAAAAAAGGGCCAAGTCCAACAGACACCAATCATTAAAAGAAGGGTAACATGAAGAAACTGATAAGCACATAAGGATGTGTGTACATAAGGATATAAAACAAATGTGCACACATGGGAATATAAGGACAGGAGACAGGAGGTAGGAAAGAAAGAGGAGATTGAGAGAGAGGATAAAGGGATAGATCAAATGGGAAGAGAGTAAAAATATAATGTAAAATAGGGACAGACCAAGGACAAAAAGCCAGATCTGAAATAATAGAGGAAGATATGAATCAGACATGTTCACGCTCGGAAAAAAGAGCAACAATGGGTAAAGAGGGAACTAAAAGAGATAACAAAATCTAAATAATAAGATATTGAGACGGCATAACCTATATATAAAATAGAAGAAGAAATGTAAAAGCCTAGAAGTATCAATAATTTAGCAATTTGAAAACATTAAGCTTTTGTGTCCATAGGTGCCCTGGTGATGGATTGTAGAAATTGTTTTAGTTTAGATGGATCTTCAAATGAGCTGGAGACACCCTCAAGTGTGATTTCACAAAGACAAGGATGTAATGGATGTTCATGGATTTTAAGTGAGGACGAAGAGACAGGAAATCCTTTCGTCTGGCATTGGTTGCGTTAGATAGATCCTGTAATATGATGATATTGTGAACAGACCAAAAAGACAACTTCTTTCTCTGGTATCCTTTAATATATGCATCAGGTCAGTGAATTCTAAAAAGAGCATTATGATACCACGTCGTCTGCTCGATCGAAGTTGACGTCAACCAAGACAATGAGCCCGCTGGATATTAAGAGGAGTAGAGGATTGAAGGTTGAGAAGGTCAGACAAAAATCTCTTTATTAAGGTAAGAAGATCTAGAACAGGGGTCTCCCACGAGTAGCTCGGGAGCTACTGGTAGCTCGCCAGCAGCCTTCAGGTAGCTCTCAGAGTTGAAGACAAGCCAAGGCAATCATAGATAGTCTGTGCATATTAAAGAAGGCAGCACCTCTCATCTCAAACACTTGGAGTGAAAGCCAACCAAACCAATAGCAGAGCCTTAGAGTAACACATAAACTGAGTTGGGTTACGGTGTCTGTCACATGACCTTCTATATCCCCTCTAACTCTAAATCACAAGGAGATTGGCCATGTTATACGCCCTATTCCATCAGTTTCGGCACATATGTGAACAATGCACTATCAAAGAGTGACAAAAGTAATCATTGCTGACCCATCAAAGTTTGGGACTGTGGGAGTGAGAGTTAAAATTGGTTAGGAGCATGAATAACCCAAGAGCTAAAAGGAGCAGGATATGGATCCAGAGCAAGGACAAAATAAGAGCTTCATCCGCATTAATTTATGTGTCTGCCTGTCTGACATGGTGTCCCTCTCTAATAAACAGTGTCATTTCCTGGAAGCTACGCCTAGAGTCACGGACCGTCAAATGTGTATGCTGGCCAGCATCATAAGGGTTTTATCTTTGGTGCAATTGCGTCCTTTCATGGCATAATAGTGCCCATGGTGTAATAATGGTCATCTTTGACTACTACAGGTATTTTTTAGTATAGTTTTCCCATACCCGCTGCCATTATTGACATATTAAGAGCATGACTGTCCCACTTTGAGCTACCCCTGACAGAATGATGACTGTTCCTCGCATAATAATGGCCATAACTGATATACGTTGGGCCTCCAGGATGTTATGGAGTCCAGTCTTGGTACGCTGGCTCTGGTATAATGGTGGGCATTATTCACATAACAAAGGCATCCTTGGTGCTATGGTGAACATCCATTACCTATGATTGTAATACCTGGACACTTTAAGAAAAATCTGTCTGCATGAAGCATTTTTACATGATAGTACTGATATTTGTGGATTGAGTGTTTTCTAAAAATTAAAAGGGATATTTTAAAGGTAAATGCTTTTTCAGAAAAGGTTTTTATTCTGAAACTGAGTTTGTGTGCCCAAAATGGAAAGTGGTATTTGATGGAAAAAATATGTGTATTTTGAAAAACTAATATGCTGACAAAGACAAAATATTTTAATTCTAAAACACATTTAAAGTTGATAGCCGAATGATAATTCAAGCTGAGTTGGGGAGACTTACAGCTCTAGTTCTGTCCTTTGTGCCACAGAGCATTTTATAATTTGAATGTAACTTCATTAGTGAGGTGGTGGCATTTAATATTGAGAAATGTTTTCCTGCTACTTCTGCTGGTAACCTTGTCTGGACTGCTTGGGTGGTCACTTCTGATAATCCTGCTTAGAGTGGTCATAGTTTAATGTTAACACATGTTGTCACTATTTTACAGTGACAACATATACTAGAAGCTCAGCAGGACTTTCCTTGAGCAGAAGCAGCTCTCAATACAGAAAAGGCTGGAGACCCCTGATCTAGACCCTCAACATTTTCAGGTAAGCCATACAGACTAAGATTGTTTCTTCTGTTATGATTCTCGAGCTCCTCGGTGTGAAGCTTAAGCTTGTGAATTTCCAGTTCAAGCAAGGGTACTTTCGTTGCTACATCTTGAAGATCACTTATACGTTGTTCCATTTCAGACATTTTACTCTCCATGTTAATCCATCTGTTCTCAATCAGGAGTAATTGTTAGTTAGTGGTGTTCATACATTTTTTTAGAGCATGCAATTCATCTAAAATTTAGTCCAGAACCGGATTCGAGGATGAAGGAACCAGAGGTGGAGGATCATTTTTGGCTCTTTTTCATTTAGTGCTGGATGACGATGTTTTCGTGAGAGACAGAGAAACAACAGGCCATCTTTAACAATATGTGCTTGATGTTGAGGACGTTTTTTTATGATGAAGGTCCTGCCCATAAAACAGAAGATCACAAATATAGGCTTCAATGAAGATAAGAAATGACCAATCACTGTAATAAGGAATATCACAACCAGTTCCTAGAAGACGAGATTCTAACAGTATGGTAGACTTTATAGTAATGAGTTTTAGAAGCCCCCACCAACTTGTAAATAAGTAGAAAGTTGGATATGAAGTGACAACTGAGGTAACAGCTCACAACATATAAACGTATTCACATCCTCTCAGATTCAGGTAATGAAAATGTAAGAGCAGGTTCATTTCAATAAGACAGTGAAACACCCATATCCTGACAATTATAGGGGCTCAGAAAGCCTGGTTGTGAAACAGCTACCGCACTTAGCAGCACCATGGGTGGTAGCAGGATCGAAACACGGGGTGTGCTGACTTGTGCACTGCAGTAGTTTTTTTTCAGAAAAGTATGAGAATATTCCTGTTGGTGTGTCCTTATGGTTGTTCAACAAGGACAATTAATATAATGAGTAAGCTAGCACTGATAAGGAAGAATATTTATTTGAAGGGATTCATTGACTCATAAGGTCTCTCACATTTTCCTTTTTTTGTTTTTCTTTTACCAGAAATTATGAGCAATAAACAATTGTGGTTTAGTTTGATTTAGTGCTCCAAACCATTCATATTGTTACAGCATCTCTGATAAACCATTATTTGATAGTGTGTAGATCCATGCAACATGAAATGCGAGACGGCATGAGCAGCTAAAGTCTGAATTCCTGCAGTAACATATAAGGTCTGACTGCCGATGGCTTCCCGACTCCCAGTGAGAGAAAACAAGATGGCGGCGGCTCTCATTAGAAAGATGACATCGCAGCAACTTCATCTAAAAGGCGAGCCACAAACTCACCCTTCGACAGAGCGGTGAGCCGCCATACACCGGAGCGCACAGTCGGGCTGGGAAGGGCAGAATGAAAATTCCCCCCTGAGCTCCATGTGAAGACGGAGCTCAGGGCGCCGCCGCCAGTTTCTCCAAGCGTGTATTCACGGCCAGCGAGGTCACAGAATCTTTAATAATCTGATCATAGGAGTACGGAAACCCACCTAAAAAGTGTAGATTAGAGGTCTCCAACCTTTGCTTTATTACGGGTAGTACATACCAGCCCCAGCTGCAGTTGGAGAAACCAGGTGTAGATTGTGTGCCACTATATCAGAACCAATTAAAAAAGTCGAGGCCTGTTGATGGCCACTGTCTTGCATTGACCAAACTCTGGGCCAACCGAAGAGAGATAAAGTATTCTGCTCTATGAATCTGTCAAGTGAATATTGTCAAGTAGGATTTAACCCCCGAGATTAAGGTAAGTTAGAGTTCATTTTTCAAAACAACAGTTTTGTGGGCGAAGAATGCCATTTGAGTATATAAACAGTGGGAGTAAATTCAATATGTTCCTATATAAGATACTACCTTCTGATTCAAAACATAAATATCCAGTATATGAAGATGATATGTTGATCATTAGACTAACCGTGGATGATCACGTACTAGAAACCCAACATGTGTTAATGCAAAGATATTGTTTCAGAAAGCCCAGCTTGCAAAGAGGGGCGTTGATTCTTCAGTTGCACAATTTCTGAGCGAGGTCTAAAACCTCAAAAGAAGAAGGTTATAGCCACTTTGAAACAAAAATATCCTATAGTGTTAACAAGGTTCAGAAGTGTTTTGTGAATTGCAAGTTTATCCAGAAAATGTATCATGAATTGTAATTATCTCTTGCCCCCTTTGGTTACTCCAACAGCAATGGACTATACCAGACACTACTGCCCCCAAACAGGCTTGTGACGCTCCTCCTTCACCTCTTCCCAGGATAGGTCTCCCCAGGCCAAGAGCAGAACCCAGGCCTGTGCGCGTACACCCTCCTCCTGGGCCAGAGCACAGGGGAGCAGACAATGTTCGCCCTAAAGTGCATTACCATGACCGGACTCCTAGAGAGCCCGACCACCACCCGCCCTAGTGGCCTTCCTGCTGATAATATTTCATTTTTTGAACAGATGAAAAAGCGTCAGTAGATTTGTCTTCAGGATCGAGGATAAACAAACGGAAAATGAACCCACTATTCCGTCCCTTAGCCTCTAGAAGAAAAACACCGTGGGCCTCATTTATGAGGCCTTGCGTCACTTTTACACCGCCGGTGCGTCACTTTTTGTGACGCACCAGTGGTGTGAAAAATGCGCTGTGTTGCGCCATATTTACAAAGTGACGCATCTAGGTAGATGCGCCACTTTGTAAACCCCTGTGCCACATTATACCTGCGCCAGGTATAATGTATGCAAAGGGGGCATATTGACGCAAGGAAGGGTCGTAGAAGTGACTCAGTGAAATCTAATGTTATGTTATGTTATGTTATGTTAAGCATTTTGTAAAGCGCAACAGCTGCCCAAGCAACAGGGCGTCCCGGCGCTAGAACCAACATAACCAACTAGGAGGAAGAAGAAGACCTACAGGGGGGGAAAAGATGAGTTTTGATAGCTTTGCGGAAAGCTAGGAGGTTGTCGATGCAGCGGATGTGGGGGGGGAGGGAATTCCATAACTTGGCTCCTAGCAGTCTGAAGGAACGACCTCCTATGCGACAGAACTTGGTATAGGGGACCTCGACTAAACCTTGCCCTTTAGAGCGAAGGTTGCGTTGGGGGTTGTAGGGTGTGAGCAGCGGGCGCAGGGGCTCTGGTCCTTCAAAATTCAGAATTTTAAAAGCAAAAATGAGGGCCTTGAATTGGATGCGAGCTTCCATAGGCAGCCAATGCAGTTTATGGATGGTAGCTTTTACGGAGCACTTTCTGGGTAGGCCAACTATTGCCCTGGCGGCGGAATTCTGAATCCGTTGGAATCTCTTAATTTCAGCTTTATTGGCTCCTAATAGCAGCACACTGGCATAGTCCAGCCTGGCTAGGATGGTCGATTGAACAATCAATTGCCTCGTTTTTGAGTCGAAGAAGCCTAAGATGGGATTAAGGCTTCTCAATAATCCAGTGCAAGTTGCGGCGACTTTCATAGTATGAGCCTGGAACTTGAGTGTCGAGTCCATCCATACTCCTAGATTTTTTACCAAAGTTTTAGGGAGGGGGGCCGGACCCAATGAGCTGGGCCACCAGAGGTCACTCCAGTTGTTGGTGTTTTTACCTATGAGCAGCACCTCAGTTTTTCCTCCATTAAGTTGGAGGCAATTCGCGGTCATCCAATTGGCCACTGCTGTCAGTCCATCCCTAAATCTAGTGGCATCGGGGGACGGGGCTTCGTTAAGGCTGATGACCAACTGAGTGTCATCAGCATACGATGTCATTGTGAGGTCCCATTTTTTGGCAACTTCCGCCAGAGGTTGCATATACAAGTTAAAAAGTGATGGGCTAAGGGCCGAGCCTTGTGGCACCCCTTGTCCTATGTCTTGGGGTTGGGAAATTAATGGGGGGGCAGATACCTGGAAGGATCTGTTCGAGAGAAACGACCGGAACCATTCTAGTGCCGAATCTGTGATTCCGATGTTTTCCAGGCGTAGAAGTAGGATATCATGGGATACCGTATCAAAGGCCGCGCTGAGGTCGAGCAATATCAGCGCGGCACTTTTACCGGCATCCATGATTTTCCGCAGGTGTTCTGTAGAGGTAAGAAGGGCTGACTCCGTACTGTGACCCGGTCTGAACCCGTGTTGGGAAGGGTCCAGGATGTTGTTTGCCGCCATGTGGTTATTAAGCACTTTGTTTGCATGGGCCTCCGCTAGTTTCGCTACCCATGGTAGCAATGATACCGGCCGGTAATTCTCCGGTTTGGAGGGGTCTAGGGTGGGTTTCTTTATAATCGGAGTAATCCAAGCCTGCTTCCAGCAGATGGGTACCGTGGCCGTGGCAAAAGAGAGATTAAGGAGTGAGGTTAAATAAGGGAGGAAAAATTCCAGTTCTCTCTGAAAGTATACTGGCCTCATAGGATCTGCGGGGGCGCCTGATTTTACTTTCCTGCATATTTTAGTTAGATCCTCGCAAAAGATAGCTGGTATGCAGGAGAGCCTAGAGCCGTCTAGAATTACCTTGGGAACATTAATGTCCTCTGGAAGGTTGTAGTTGAAGGAATTATAAATTTTCTTTACTTTTTCCGTGAAAAAGGTGGCTAGCTCTTCACATTGTTGAGTAGAAGTGATGTGAGAAGCGGGTTTGTCTCCATTCTGTAATTTTTTTACGATTTTAAAGATAGTTTTTGTAGGATTGGGGCTTATTTTGATCTCATTCGCGAAAAAGTCTGCGCGGGCTGTGCGTATGGCTTTATGATACGATTTGAGCTGGTCTAAATAAGCATTTTTGTCCTCCAAAGTGTAATCCTTCCTCCATTGACGTTCCGCCCTCTTACATGCTTTCCTCAGATTTTTCAGATTGTCATCGTACCAAGGGTTGGAGGGAGTGTTACGTCCTTTCGTCCACTTAGCCGGTATGATCGCGTCCAGTCCCTTGATGAGCCAGTCCTGGAAGGCTGCATACGACGTTTCAATGTCGTTACTGCCCTCCAAGTTAAGCTCACCAAGGCTGTCCGCAAGGTTGAGGTGTTGGAGTTTGTGCCAGGGCCGCTTCATGCATGAGGTGGAAGTCATTTTAACTGGACGGGAGATGTTAGGAATATGGACCGTGACTAGAGAGTGGTCTGTCCAGACCATGGGTTTGGGTTCATCAGCTCTGGCTTCTGAGATGTTAGTAAACACCGGGTCCAGTAGGTGACCAGCTATATGTGTAGGAGTTTGAACGAGTGGGGTCAGTTGCAGGGCTGCTAGGTCCGCTAAAAAGTTGCTGATGTTGATATCCGTGGTATTGTCTAGATGGAGATTAAGGTCCCCTAAAATGGTAAAATTCGCTGAACCAATAATTAGAGCATGAGATGTCTCAAGGAGTTCTTCCATAAATCTCGAGGAAGGCCCCGGGGGTCTATAGATAAACAGGCCCGAGAAAGAGTACTGCGGGCTCGTGGTTATTTTAAAACGTGCACATTCACTGTCCGCTATGCTTTCTTTGTGAAAGGAGCAGGTAAAGGAAGATCTATAGATGGCAGCAATGCCACCTCCTCTCGAGTCCCTATTGATATTTGTCATGGAGTATCCATCCGGTAATGCTAAATTGGGGATGGTAGTTAGATCGTCTCTCAACCAGGTTTCACTCAGAAACAGAATATCAGGATTGTCGTCTATTAAAAGCGTTCTTACCTCCGCATGGTGTTTGACCAGGGATCTAACATTGAGCTGAGAGATGGTAAGTGAAGCTTGGCTTCTTCCGGTCGTTTTGTGGCTGATTGGACGTGGCTCAGGTGCAACCCACTTGCAGTTTTTACATTGAAGCGCGGTATGTCCGATGCGACCTTCTACATTATAACATCTAGGGCCTGGGTTAAGTGCGCCGAGTAAGTTCCTATCGTACACGAACAATTTTTGAGCAGGGGGTCTGGCGAAAGGCGAGGTCTTGGCGAGGACGGGCGAAGACGGGCTTGCCTTAGGCGCGCCTTCGGCGCGCCAACGGCGCGCCCGCTGTGCCCGTCCGCTGCGCGTACGATGGATGCACATAATTTAAGCCAGAAAAAGTGGGAGGGGGGTGTGGC
This sequence comes from Lissotriton helveticus, assembly GCF_964261635.1. Lineage (NCBI taxonomy): Eukaryota > Metazoa > Chordata > Amphibia > Caudata > Salamandridae > Lissotriton > Lissotriton helveticus. The sequence continues at coordinate 1,860,618,014 of NC_136065.1, forward strand.
CTCGGAGTGGGCGTGGCCTCTTTCCTCGCCGGCAATGGCGATTGAAAATGAATGTGGTGCCTGGGCTCCGCTGACAGCGCTAAGATCCGCTGTGCGGTGCGCTCGAGTGCACACAGAGATTCTATCAACTGCCAGGGAGCAGCGTGAGTTTTAAAAAAAGGTACAGAGTTATTCGTGACACAAGTGAAGTAATTTTTAAAAACAAGGATCAGGTGCTCCCGGCTTCCGCCTCAGGAGTATAGCAGGTTCCAATGTAAACACTCGTTGTTCAGTGTTTTATACTGGTTAGGTCGGGGGGGCGTGGCCTCGGAGTGGGCGTGGCCTCTTTCCTCGCCGGCAATGGCGATTGAAAATGAATGTGGTGCCTGGGCTCCGCTGACAGCGCTAAGATCCGCTGTGCGGTGCGCTCGAGTGCACACAGAGATTCTATCAACTGCCAGGGAGCAGCGTGAGTTTTAAAAAAGGTACAGAGTTATTCGTGACACAAGTGAAGTAATTTTTAAAAACAAGGATCAGGTGCTCCCGGCTTCCGCCTCAGGAGTATAGCAGGTTCCAATGTAAACACTCGTTGTTCAGTGTTTTATACTGGTTAGGTCGGGGGGCGTGGCCTCGGAGTGGGCGTGGCCTCTTTCCTCGCCGGCAATGGCGATTGAAAATGAATGTGGTGCCTGGGCTCCGCTGACAGCGCTAAGATCCGCTGTGCGGTGCGCTCGAGTGCACACAGAGATTCTATCAACTGCCAGGGAGCAGCGTGAGTTTTAAAAAAAGGTACAGAGTTATTCGTGACACAAGTGAAGTAATTTTTAAAAACAAGGATCAGGTGCTCCCGGCTTCCGCCTCAGGAGTATAGCAGGTTCCAATGTAAACACTCGTTGTTCAGTGTTTTATACTGGTTAGGTCGGGGCGTGGCCTCGGAGTGGGCGTGGCCTCTTTCCTCGCCGGCAATGGCGATTGAAAATGAATGTGGTGCCTGGGCTCCGCTGACAGCGCTAAGATCCGCTGTGCGGTGCGCTCGAGTGCACACAGAGATTCTATCAACTGCCAGGGAGCAGCATGAGTTTTAAAAAAGGTACAGAGTTATTCGTGACACAAGTGAAGTAATTTTTAAAAACAAGGATCAGGTGCTCCCGGCTTCCGCCTCAGGAGTATAGCAGGTTCCAATGTAAACACTCGTTGTTCAGTGTTTTATACTGGTTAGGTCGGGGGGCGTGGCCTCGGAGTGGGCGTGGCCTCTTTCCTCGCCGGCAATGGCGATTGAAAATGAATGTGGTGCCTGGGCTCCGCTGACAGCGCTAAGATCCGCTGTGCGGTGCGCTCGAGTGCACACAGAGATTCTATCAACTGCCAGGGAGCAGCGTGAGTTTTAAAAAAAGGTACAGAGTTATTCGTGACACAAGTGAAGTAATTTTTAAAAACAAGGATCAGGTGCTCCCGGCTTCCGCCTCAGGAGTATAGCAGGTTCCAATGTAAACACTCGTTGTTCAGTGTTTTATACTGGTTAGGTCGGGGGGCGTGGCCTCGGAGTGGGCGTGGCCTCTTTCCTCGCCGGCAATGGCGATTGAAAATGAATGTGGTGCCTGGGCTCCGCTGACAGCGCTAAGATCCGCTGTGCGGTGCGCTCGAGTGCACACAGAGATTCTATCAACTGCCAGGGAGCAGCGTGAGTTTTAAAAAAGGTACAGAGTTATTCGTGACACAAGTGAAGTAATTTTTAAAAACAAGGATCAGGTGCTCCCGGCTTCCGCCTCAGGAGTATAGCAGGTTCCAATGTAAACACTCGTTGTTCAGTGTTTTATACTGGTTAGGTCGGGGGGCGTGGCCTCGGAGTGGGCGTGGCCTCTTTCCTCGCCGGCAATGGCGATTGAAAATGAATGTGGTGCCTGGGCTCCGCTGACAGCGCTAAGATCCGCTGTGCGGTGCGCTCGAGTGCACACAGAGATTCTATCAACTGCCAGGGAGCAGCGTGAGTTTTAAAAAAAGGTACAGAGTTATTCGTGACACAAGTGAAGTAATTTTTAAAAACAAGGATCAGGTGCTCCCGGCTTCCGCCTCAGGAGTATAGCAGGTTCCAATGTAAACACTCGTTGTTCAGTGTTTTATACTGGTTAGGTCGGGGGGCGTGGCCTCGGAGTGGGCGTGGCCTCTTTCCTCGCCGGCAATGGCGATTGAAAATGAATGTGGTGCCTGGGCTCCGCTGACAGCACTAAGATCCACTGTGCGGTGCGCTCGAGTGCACACAGAGATTCTATCAACTGCCAGTGAGCAGCGTGAGTTTTAAAAAAGGTACAGAGTTATTCGTGACACAAGTGAAGTAATTTTTAAAAACAAGGATCAGGTGCTCCCGGCTTCCGCCTCAGGAGTATAGCAGGTTCCAATGTAAACACTCGTTGTTCAGTGTTTTATACTGGTTAGGTCGGGGGGCGTGGCCTCGGAGTGGGCGTGGCCTCTTTCCTCGCCGGCAATGGCGATTGAAAATGAATGTGGTGCCTGGGCTCCGCTGACAGCGCTAAGATCCGCTGTGCGGTGCGCTCGAGTGCACACAGAGATTCTATCAACTGCCAGGGAGCAGCGTGAGTTTTAAAAAAAGGTACAGAGTTATTCGTGACACAAGTGAAGTAATTTTTAAAAACAAGGATCAGGTGCTCCCGGCTTCCGCCTCAGGAGTATAGCAGGTTCACCCCGTCACTTTTAGGGCGCCGTTGCGTCAAAATCTTGCGCCTGCCTCACAGCAGGCGTAAGACTGACGCAGGCCCTTTCACATGGGGCTTGCCCCATGTGAAAGGACGCATTGCTGGAGTTGCGTCACTTTTGTGACACACTCCAACAATGCGTCACTTTTGCGCTTACAGATACGTCAGAAATACTGACGTATCTGTAACTCCTTGCGACATGATGCGTCATACATTAAATATGACGCATCAGGAATGTCGCAAGGAGTGTGCACTGAGAAGTGACGCATCGCTGCTTTCAGGCAGCGATGCGTCATTTCTCATAAATGAGGCCCCTAGTGAACAAAGCATAGTAAAAAGCATAGGGCCTGGCAGACTGTTTGACAGCGAGTTAAAGTAGAAGACAAAAGCACAAGAGGGCTGGCTGTCATATCAAATAGTCAAAGTAATATTACATAGTGTGAGTAATATGACATAGTAGAAGTAATATGACATCGTGTGAATGAAGGCCTGGTTGTTAGGGGAAAAAGAGAACATTGGAATAGGGGATGGAAAATGTTACAGTCTGCAGCCTCAGACAAAAACCAGCAAAAAGTCTGTAAAATTGCTGTTGATGGTCTAGGATCTTTTAAGCCAATATATCTAAAGAGGAGTGGATGAAATTCTTTATTGGCACATTTAATACCTCGAGCACATGGAGATCCCATCAATGGCAAATGAGAGTGTGAAAAATGAGAGCAGCCACACTCACAAAGCCATGGTCAAGTATAGAAATATGTGTTCAGAAAATAACATAATGAAATCTATGTGCAAACCGGTGTAACACATGACACTGGTGCATAAAGTGAGACCTCTGGAAGACTTTACAGAACTTGTGAATGGTGGTTTCTGCTGCTCTCCATTGTTTGCCAAATGGAAACCACAACCTGTCACTAGGGGCCAGATGTAGGAGCCTAAATACCGGTCGGTAACGGCCGATTTCGGCCGTTACCGACCGGTATTTAAAAATTGGCATGTAGGGGCATTTATTTATTTATTTTATCCTATAGTGTTAACAAGGTTCAGAAGTGTTTTGTGAATTGCAAGTTTATCCAGAAAATGTATCATGAATTGTAATTATCTTTTGCCCCCTTTGGTTACTCCAACAGCAATGGACTATACCAGACACTACTGCCCCCAAACAGGCTTGTGACGCTCCTCCTTCACCTCTTCCCAGGATAGGTCTCCCCAGGCCAAGAGCAGAACCCAGGCATGTGCGCGTACACCCTCCTCCTGGGCCAGAGCACAGGGGAGCAGACAATGTTCGCCCTAAAGTGCATTACCATGACCGGACTCCTAGAGAGCCCGACCACCACCCGCCCTAGTGGCCTTCCTGCTGATAATATTTCATTTTTTGAACAGATGAAAAAGCGTCAGTAGATTTGTCTTCAGGATCGAGGATAAACAAACGGAAAATGAACCCACTATTCCGTCCCTTAGCCTCTAGAAGAAAAACACCGTGGGCCTCATTTATGAGGCCTTGCGTCACTTTTACACCGCCGGTGCGTCACTTTTTGTGACGCACCAGTGGTGTGAAAAATGCGCTGTGTTGCGCCATATTTACAAAGTGACGCATCTAGGTAGATGCGCCACTTTGTAAACCCCTGTGCCACATTATACCTGCGCCAGGTATAATGTATGCAAAGGGGGCGTATTGACGCAAGGAAGGGTCGTAGAAGTGACTCAGTGAAATCTAATGGGTTTCACCCCGTCACTTTTAGGGCGCCGTTGCGTCAAAATCTTGCGCCTGCCTCACAGCAGGCGTAAGACTGACGCAGGCCCTTTCACATGGAGCTTGCCCCATGTGAAAGGACGCATTGCAGGAGTTGCGTCACTTTTGTGACACACTCCAACAATGCGTCACTTTTGCGCTTACAGATACGTCAGAAATACTGACGTATCTGTAACTCCTTGCGACATGATGCGTCATACATTAAATATGACGCATCAGGAATGTCGCAAGGAGTGTGCACTGAGAAGTGACGCATCGCTGCTTTCAGGCAGCTATGCGTCATTTCTCATAAATGAGGCCCCTAGTGAACAAAGCATAGTAAAAAGCATAGGGCCTGGCAGACTGTTTGACAGCGAGTTAAAGTAGAAGACAAAAGCACAAGAGGGCTGGCTGTCATATCAAATAGTCAAAGTAATATTACATAGTGTGAGTAATATGACATAGTAGAAGTAATATGACATCGTGTGAATGAAGGCCTGGTTGTTAGGGGAAAAAGAGAACATTGGAATAGGGGATGGAAAATGTTACAGTCTGCAGCCTCAGACAAAAACCAGCAAAAAGTCTGTAAAATTGATGTTGATGGTCTAGGATCTTTTAAGCCAATATATCTAAAGAGGAGTGGATGAAATTCTGTATTGGCACATTTAACACCTCGAGCACATGGAGATCCCATCAATGGCAAATGAGAGTGTGAAAAATGAGAGCAGCCACACTCACAAAGCCATGGTCAAGTATAGAAATATGTGCTCAGAAAATAACATAATGAAATCTATGTGCAAACCGGTGTAACACATGACACTGGTGCATAAAGTGAGACCTCTGGAAGACTTTACAGAACTTGTGAATGGTGGTTTCTGCTGCTCTCCATTGTTTGCCAAATGGAAACCACAACCTGTCACTAGGGGCCAGATGTAGGAGCCTAAATACCGGTCGGTAACGGCCGATTTCGGCCGTTACCGACCGGTATTTAAAAATTGGCATGTAGGGGCATTTATTTTACAGAATCGGTAAATTTACCGAATCGGTTACCGATTCTGTAAAATACCGAATCGGTAATTTTACCGATTCGGTAAATCCAAATGTAGGTGGGACTCTTCTGAGTCCCGAAGGCAATACAGATTCGGTATTTTACCACCCAATTCAATTGGGTGGTAAAATACCGAATCCAGGTGTGCATGCACATGTGTGCATGCACACCTATGCCATGTGACAGACAGACATGCCATTAGGGCATGTCTGTGTGCCACATGGCACACATGCCTTTACTGCGGGTGCCAAACTGACACCCCCTGCACCCTTGCAGGAATCGGTATTTACCGATTCGGTAAATACCGAATCGGTATTTCCCATTGATTCCTATGGGCTTCAAAGCCCATAGGAATCAATAGGGAATACCGATTCGGTATTTACCGAATCGGTAAATACCGAATGTTTCCGATTCGGTATTTCAAGTTTAAACATTACCTACATCTCACCCCTTCATATTTACAGATTCATAAATACCGAATCGATACAATTTGGTATTTAAGAATCGGTAAATACGATTTACCTACATCTGGCCCCTGGTCTTCTATTTTAGTGAAACAGCATAAAAGTGCGTCTATGTAATTATTCGCCACACTAGCCAGCCCGAGTCATTTAGAGCAATTACAGGTACATTCATCAAGCATTTTTGAGAGCGCAAACGGTGCGAATCACAAAATTCGGCAGTTTGCGCCTGCAAAAATGGCATTAGGAATTCATCAATGGTTCATGAACTCGCAATTTGAAAATCGCAAATAATTGCGATTTCTCAAATTGCGATCGCATTTAAGGAATCTCAAATAGAGATTCCTTAAATGCTATTCATGAACCTTTTACAAATTGCGAATTCGCAATTTTTTGCCGCTATTTACCGCGAAGTCTGACTTTGTGGTAAATAGCGAAAACTTAGAAAAATGCACTTTAGTGCATTTTTCTAAGTTGTATGTTACACACACACCTTTGGACATGTGTGTGCGCAACATCAGTCTACATTGACATTTCAGGGGTGCTACAGGGTGTCCTTTGGACACCCCTGGCACCCTTGAGATCGCATCCTTATTTGCGATTAGCAATTTGCTAATCGCAAATAAGGAAGCTGTAGAAATCGCAAATAATATTGCGATTTCTACATGAATCCCGTTTTGCGAGTCCTTAATAGCAATTCCTTAATAATCGCTATTAAGGACTCGCAAATCGGGACATTGATGAATCTGGGGGATGGTTTTGTAGACTTCAACTGCAAACTCCATTCAAGTTTAATACTTATTGTAGTCAAAGACTGGAGTGAAAAAGTGATATGTTAAGCCCCACTCAGGAGGGCTTTCGCACAGACTTACCCACGATGGTTAACGTCTTTAGGGGTTGTTTAGGGTTCAGCACAGAAAGGAACCCCCGACTGAGGAACATTTTAAAAATGTCTCTAACTCGAAAATAAGCACTAAAAATATTTGTATATTATTATTAATGCACAATCATTTAATTTATTTACTTTAATTGTAGAAGACGTTCTGTTAAATGTTCATATAAATTCAGATGAACAATTATTATTGATGAAATGTATAGAATTCATTAAAATGAATCTGATGATTTTTAATAAATGATTTCGGCACAGCACCACCATCTCCTCCACTGCTACTGTCGCTCTGCCGGGCCATTGCACTTACCGAGGGGGAGCTGGCACTGCACAAAAAAAGTTAGTGCAGCGACACCCGCTTCTCTATAAATGTGGCAGGTTCTCTCTTTAGCCACTGTCATCCAAAAGGAGTGCAGGACTCCATGGCACGCTGCCATAGCTGTGGACAGGGGCGTAACAAACGCCCCCGCAGCCCCCGCAGTGCGTGGGGGCCCCACTCCTCCTCAGTAAATGAAGGGGGCCCCGGCCCCCCCTCAGCTCTTCAGTGAGAGCTGTGAGAAAGGCTTGCGCTGAGGCACGCCTCTCTCCCTCTAAAGCAGGTGCGGCTGTCTGCAGCCTGCTCGGAGTCCCTCGCCCCCTCCCTCTGACTGAAGAGAAACAAAGTATCAACATACATTGTTCTCTGCAGTCAGAGGTGCCAGGCCCTGAAAGAGGATGGGGTGGGGCCCCGAGCAGGAGGCAGCAGGACCCTGACAAGGTTTGAGTGTGGAGTCGACAATTCTGTGGAGTTGACTTGACAATTAGGACGCAGAACAAGTCATGAGGTCAGGTCTACCTAGTTGTGAGACGGGAAATGGAGATGGTGTTCTTCCGGCAGGTTTTGAAGGCACATACCACACTCGTGACAAGAGTATGGATGCAAATATGCATGTTATTCACAAACTGATTGCCATTTCCTAATGAAGAATGGGCAGACGGGTAACACGCTTTCCCACACACTTGCAAGACTATGTTTTAATTTGAATGAATGGTTTCAAGATCCTATCTTCTCAATGTTGTCAAATATTGTAGTACTATTTCACAACGTTGTCATGAAACACTGCACCTTTAGCTGTAGTTCTCCACTGTGGGTATTTTAAACAATAGCTTGATTCCTATAGGAAATCTTTGGGTTGGATATTTTCTAGCTTTCTGATATTGGGTGGTGTGGGAAGTTTGTATTCTTTAGTGAATTTGCCTCTATAACATCAGTATTTTGTTTCTCTGAATTTAAACTGTGAGAAAGGAGGAGTATGTCTTGAGTCGTATCCCCTTTGGGAGTGGGGGCCCTCAGAGTCAGACTGTCAGCATTCTCAAGGGCAAAGCTCATATGAGAAGGGAAGAGGCTGCAAAATGGTGCCCTCAGCTAAGCACTCTTGTTAGAACGCACCATGTGGGCATCCGCAGGGGGGTTGGTAAGGGGGGGCCGAGAAGGGTGCAAGGCAGAGGGGAGAAGGGTGCAAGGCAGAGGGGAGAAAGATGCAAGGTAGAGAGGAGAAGGATGCAAGGTAGAGAGGAGAAGGGTGCAAGGTAGAGAGGAGAAGGGTGCAAGGTGGAGGGGAGAAGGGTGCAAGGCAGAGGGGAGAAGGGTGCAAGGTAGAGGGGAGAAGGGTGCAAGGCAGAGGGGAGAAGAGTGCAAGGCAGAGGGGAGAAGAGTGCAAGGGGAAGGGGAGAAGGGTGCAAGGCAGAGAGGAGAAGGGTGCAAGGCAGAGGGGAGAAGGGTGCAAGGCGGAGGGGAGAGGGGTGCAAGGCAGAGAGGAGAAGGGTACAAGGTAGAGAAGGGTGCAAGGCGGAGGGGAGAAGGGTGCAAGGCAGAGGGGAGAAGGGTGCAAGACAGAGAAGAGAAGGGTGCAAGGCAGAGAGGAGAAGGGTACAAGGTAGAGAAGGGTGCAAGGCGGAGGGGAGAAGGGTACAAGGCAGAGGGGAGAAGGGTGCAAGAGGGAGAAGGGTGCAAGGCAGAGGGGAGAAGGATGCAAGGCAGAGGGGAGAAGGGTGCAAGGTAGAGAGGAGAAGGGTGCAAGGCAGATGGGAGAAGAGTGCAAGGGGGAGGGGAGAAGGGTGCAAGGCAGAGGGGAGAAGGGTGCACGGTAGAGAGGAGAAGGGTGCAAGGCAGAGGGGAGAAGAGTGCAAGGGGGAGGGGAGAAGGGTGCAAGGCAGAGGGGAGAAGGGTGCAAGGCGGAGAGGAGAAGGGTGCAGGGTGGAGGCGAGAAGGGTGCAAGGTAGAGGGGAGAAGGGTGCAAGGCAGAGGGGAGATAGGTGCAAGGTAGAGAGGAGATGGGTGCAATGCAGAGGGGAGAAGGGTGCAAGGCAGAGGGGAGAAGGGTGCAAGGCAGAGGGGAGAAGGGTGTAAGACAGAGAGGAGAAGGGTGCAAGGCAGAGGGGAGAAGGGTGCAAGGCGGAGGGGAGAAGGGTGCAAGGCAGAGGGGAGAAGAGTGCAAGGCAGAGGGGAGAAGAGTGCAAGGGGGGAGAAGAGTGCAAGGGGGAGGGGAGAAGGGTGCAAGGCAGATGGGAGAAGAGTGCAAGGCAGATGGGAGAAGGGTGCAAGGTAGAGAGGAGAAGGGTGCAAGGCAGAGGGGAGAAGAGTGCAAGGGGGAGGGGAGAAGGATACAAGGCAGAGGGGAGAAGGGTGCATGGCAGAGAGGAGAAGGGTGCAAGGTGGAGGGGAGAAGGGTGCAAGGCAGAGGGGAGAAGGGTGCAAGGCAGAGGGGAGAATGATGCAAGGCAGAGGGGAGAATGGTGCAAGGTAGAAAAGGGTGCAAGGCGGAGGGGGAGAAGGGTGCAAGGGGGAGGGGGAGAAGGGTGCAAGGGGAATGGCGAGAAGGGTGCAAGGGGGATGGTGATGAAGTTAAAAATATGCCCCCCCCTCGGAAATATTTCTGCTGATGCCCATGGCAACGCACACTACTTTGTGAGAGAGAGTGGGAGAGAGTAGAGAGATAGTGGAGTGAGAGAGAGAGATGAGAGAGAGAGAGTGGAGAGAGAGAGTGGAGAGAGATAGAGTGGAGAGAGAGTGGAGAGACAGTGGAGAGAGTGAGAGAGAGAGAGTAGAGAGAGAGGGTGGAGAGAGAGAGAGAGACAGTGGAGAGAGAGTGGAGAGAGAGAGTGTAGGGAGACAGTGGAGAGAGAGTGGAGAGAGTGGGGAGAGAGAGAGTGGAGAGAGAGAGTAGAGAGTAGAGAGAGAGTGGAGAGAGAGTGATGAGAGAGTAGAGAGAGAGAGTGGAGGGAGAGAGTGGAGAGAGTGTGGAGAGAGTAGAGGGAGACAGTGGAGAGAGAGAGCGGCGAGAGAGAGAGAGTGGAGAGACAGTGGAGAGAGACAGTGGAGAGAGACAGTGGAGAGAGAAAGTGGAGAGGGAGAGTGGAGAGAGACAGTGGAGAGAGAGAGAGTGGAGAGAGAGTAGAGAGAGAGAGTAGGGAGAGAGAGTGACGAGAGAGTGGAGATAGACAGTGGAGGGAGAGAGAGTGGAGAGATAGTGGAGAGACAGTGGAGAGAGTGACTGAGAGAGAGTGGAGATAGAGAGTGGAGAGAGAGACAGTGGAGAGAGACAGTGGAGAGAGACAGTGGAGAGAGAGAGAGAGTAGCGAGCGTGGAGAGAGAGTGTAGAGAGAGAGTGGAGAGATTGGAGCGAGAGAGAGTGGAGAGAGAGTAGAGAGAGAAGAGCGAAAGAGTGGAGAGAGAGAGCAGAGAGAGAGAGCGGAGAGAGAGCGGAGGGAGATTGGAGAGAGATTGGAGAGAGAGTGGAGAGAGAGTGTAGAGAGAGTGGAGAAAGAGTGGACAGAGTGGACAGAGAGTGGAGAGAGAGTGGAGAGAGGGAGAGTGGAGAGAGAGTGCGGAGAGAGAGAGTGGAGAGAGAGAGTGGAGAAAGAGAGTGGAGAGAGAGAGAGTGGAGAGAGAGAGAGTGGCGAGAGAGAGAGGGGAGAGAGAGTGGAGAGAGAGAGGAGAGAGAGAGGTGGGGAGAGAGAGTGGAGAGAGACTGGAGTGAGAGTGGAGAGAGAGAGGGGAGAGACAGTGGAGGGAGACAGTGGAGGGAGGCAGTGGAGGGAGACAGTGGAGAGGGAGAAGAGCGAGTGGAGAGAGACAGTGGAGAGAGAGTAAAGAGAGAGAGAGGGAGAGTGAGAGAGTGGAGAGAGAATAGAGAGAGAGAAAGTGGAGAGAGAGACAGTGGAGAGACAGTGGAGAGAGAGTGGAGAGAGAGACAGTGGAGATAGAGTTGACAGAGTTGAGAGAGAGAATGGAGAGAGAGAGAGAGTGGAGAGAGAGTAGAGACTGACTGACTCAGAGACTGAATACTGACTGACTGAGAGACCGACTGGCTGAGAAACTGACTGAGAGAGAGAGAGAGACTGACTGACTGGGAGAGAGAGACTGACTGACTGACTGACAGACTGACTGACTGAGAGAGACTGACTGGCTGAGAGACTGAATGACAGAGAGAGAGAGAGACTGACTGACTGCCAGAGAGAGACTCACTGAGAGAGAAAGAGAGAGGGAGAGAGACTCTGATGGAATTGGGGTCAAAGTGTGTATGAAGCTATGCAATGCCTCTTAAGATTGCTATTGTCTACTAATAAAAATGTATTATCAAAATGTGCTCTTTATAGTTACATCTGCATTTGAAATACTGCATTGTCGCATTGTCTAATGTTTTAAAACAGAAACGAGAAGGAGCAGTGGATGCACTTTTGTCAAAACTGAACGATGAGTGGGCCTGATGTTGTATATCATGACAGGAGTCTGCATCAGGAAACTCACCTAAAATTGGGCAAACTTCCCCTGCCTACTGATGGCAGGGACCCTGTAATGAATGGACCACCACCTATGATAACCTGCGGGCAGACTAAGCCCAACCTTTAACTCCACCAGCCAGTGTTACTTATAACGGCTGGATTGGTGACAGTGGCGTAACAATAGCCCCGCATCCCCCGCAGTATGGCGGGTCGATGGCCTGAGAGCTCTAGACTGGCACGGAGGATGGGAGGGGGGCCCCCTCCATGTAGTTTGCAGGGGGGCCCCCTCAAGTTTCGTTACGCCACTGGCTGTGGAGTAGAATGTGGGTGCGACGGGCACAAAATGACAATACCGGGAAAAAGGTAAAATAAACACACGGGGCAGTGGCAAACTAATAAAAAGTGAAAATATAATGAAACAAGCAATTTCAATGCAATAGGTCTCGCTTTTGTGAGTGTCTAAGCGATTGGCATTGTAAATGGCAATGCCTTTTATTTATGTGTTTTAAACCCAACACATATATAAAAGGCGTTGTTATTTTTAATGCCAATAGTTCAAACTCTCACAAATGTGAGAGCACTTTTATGTTGGCCGTGCCCCTTTCTTTAGACACCGCTACCGTATTCAGGTTACAGTGAACAGCATCTAAACAAAGGGGCACGTACAGTGGTAAAGTGAAAGAGCACATGATGCGCTTTCACATACACCAAAAATGAAATAATTGAGAAACGTTCTGCAGCGCGGCCTCTGAAATGAAAGGGGCCTGCACTATTATTTAATAAAATAAATGAGCATGCCCCCCTAATGTGAAAGCAGCCGCCTGTAAAATAAATAATTAAATAAGCTCAGCCGCTAAACTGAAAGCGGAACGCGCAGTAAGTAAAGTAATTGAAAAGGCGCGGCCGCTATAGTTAAAGCGGATCGCATAGTAATTTAAATACATACAGTAGTCAAACCCTGGGGCGTGCTGTGATGTCGTTGATGAAAAAGAGTAAGAGCATTAAAGAAAATAGCAGTCAGCAACTTATATTGCAGAACATGTAACAATACCAGTAAAAGGTCCAATCGTTATGGGAGGTAACAAATGCAGACAAGGCGGTACCAAGGAGGCACTAACAAGTCTGCTAATGACTCAGAAGCCAGCATTTACGAAGGACAATGACACATGCCAATTAAACATATGAGCGGAGTGTGGGCGGGGCTTCAATGCCAAACTCCAATACCTCATGCCTCGCAGCAGCGCATGCGCTACCCAAGCTCGATCTAAAAATCCATTGTTACAACTGTGTAATAAGAAATCAATACTCCTTGACCTCTGAAAACAATTGTATACCTGAGTTTCCCTTGTAAATACAGTGGTGTCAGATTTTTGGGGAGGTCAGTGGAGAAGATTTGTTTCCTTGGAAGGATGAAAAAAAACATGAAATAGATTGCTTTAAGTGTTCCTAGCTATCCCACTTTTGCTGGAACACATGCCTCCTTCCTGCAGAAATTGGTCATAAGAGGGAGGCAGTCAATCCCTGCATCTGGCAAATGTGTTAAAAACACACCAGAGACTAAAAGGAGACATAACGTTTTCTTCTTTCAATGCATCTCAGATCATATGTTAAAGCGTTGCTAACAGTGTGTATTATTTCTTTTTATATGCAGGATTTCTTTTTTCATTTGTTTTATACGTCTGCTACTTTGAGATACAGTGATATTCTTGCATCAGAGGGGGAGGGAGGCTCAAACAAGCCTTTTGTTATGCCACATTTCCCAACCCCAGAAGCATTTAAGAAGAGTGAGACTGTCTATTTACACTGTGCTTCTCCTCCCCACCGCATAGAGAGTTGCCTTGATTACTTTTCACTTCATACCAGCTTGTTTGCTTCATTAATCTCTCCAAATGGGGGAGGTGGTGAGACAGGCCAAATTAACCAGGGCAAAGAAACTCTAAGCTAACCCCCTTCCAACTCTATGGCGAAATCTTGTTTGTAACCTCAATATATGTTTTTAGGTCGAGCTGGAGTTAGCATCCGAAGGATGCGTCCAGTCTCGACATCTTTAGTGATCAGTCTGGGGGGAATGAGGGACAAGAGTGTGTTACGAGCTTTTCTGCCGGATTTGGGTGCGTGAACGCGCACGTCGGCTCCGTCCACGCGTGCGCACACAGCCAGCCACCACACAGACTGAAACACACGTGCGCTGGTCACTTTCACTTTCCATCCCCCCACCAGTCATCGGCTCTTTTTAGACACGCACGCATGCATGCATGCATACATACACACACACAGACACACGCGCACACACAGGCACAAACACACACACACACAGACACACTCGCACACACACACGCGCGCGCACACATCCCCCCCCCTCACACCCCACTCACCGAGTTCTTTTTGTGTGTCCCTCTCTCCCTCGGCAGGCAGCGGGTCATCCTCAGCAGCAGGCGGGGCTCTTCACGAGCACGGGAGCCCCGCTAGCTGACACGCAAATCTTCCGGCTGACGGGCACAGGAGCGCTTCAGCACAGGAGCGCGGGGTAGGCTCCCGTCTGCTTCCTGTCTTTTTGCGGCCCCGCCCCTGTCCCAACACAGGTTGCCTGGCTTCCTGTTCAAGCCGGGCTGCGGATCTTGTTCTTTAATACCTTTGCTTCGTGATATTTACGTGAAAGCCAAACACTTCTATTTTCACTGTGAGTAAAGGATGTTTCCCGCCCCTACTCGGTGACTAAAAATAATTATTGCCGAGCGTGGGATCCTGGTGGATGCCGACTACTAAACCCCCAGGCTGTGTGGAATGCGGTTCTCTGTGGGGGTATATTGCATTTCACAAGGGACAGGATAAAAGTTGCCTTGATAATATCCTTTCAAACAATTTTGCAGGAAGCTGTTTTTGGACTCGTAAGTGGCCCATCGCGTTCGAAATCACAGGGACAGTAGTATATTATGTACCGCACCTGTAAGGCCTATGGATGCCCACACCTTGGTTTCATCCTGGTGTTGGCAAAGTACATTAGGCAGCATAGCAATGCATTTTTGCTACTTCGTTGCTTAGAAATCTTGGCGCACAGTTTGTGTCTGGTCTTCTGCCTCATAATTGATGTGCATTCAAACGTAGTCATTTCAGGGGCTCAATTGAATGCTCGCCACTAGGTCATGCTGAGATCTGCAGGTCACAAAGTCGAATCCCACCAAGGCCGACTCAGCCTTCCATCCTTCAGAGGTCAGTATATTGTATAACATTGCATTGGGTAATAAAAACATCAGTTATTCGCACTGTTAAGAAACGTCAGAGGTATGGCATGGAGCACTATCAAAACCCAAGTGATTAGTTTAATTATATCTGTTTTTAAAAGATGTATTATTATTATTTACTTTTGCCCAGCGCTAAAAGCAGTGCAAAAGTTAAAAACAATTGTCATGACATGTGAAAGTCAAGGAGCATAGAAATATTAATATTGGCGTGCAGTTCTAGATTTTTCTCTTGCTGTTTTAGATGTGTCCTATATTGAGAAAGGCTTTAAGTATTAGGTAATTGGGTCTGTCCTAAACACAGTTTAACTTTATCACAAGACTCATATTTTCTTTTAAAAAACATAATAAAAATACATAATTTATGTACACGCACAGTCTTTCTGTCAACCTTCTTCCTTTTTTGTCTGTTCTCGAGGCACTCACATTTTGCTTTCGTTTGCCACACAGCCTATAGCCTAGCTTCAGCTACTGGCTCTCTTCACCGTGATTGAGGTCACTTTGCTCTTGCACATATGCAAATTTCTTTAAATATGGGTTTTGTCGTCGTTGGCCCCTTTGAGGGGCCGGCTGTGGGGCTTGAGTGTAGCCACACATAACCTTAGTGCTTGCTGCAATGCGTTCTCCACCACTGGCATGAGCTCATTTTTAAAACGTTATCCTGCTTCCTTTCCAGGGTAATCCTCCTAAAGCCGAAGTACTTTCCAAAAAGCCCTAAAGTGCCCTTTAAAAAGTTCATGAGTAGAAAGAACAGTTGCATGGACTCTTGTGTTTTTCTGCTACTACTCTGATAACTCCTCTTGTTGAGGCTCTGGGCGTGGATGACTATAAGCTGGCTCTGCCATTGTATGTTCAGTCCTAGGGGTCAGGGGACGATGGCTGCTGCTAGCTGTGCAGAACAGCCCCCTGCCAGACCCCTGCTTAGAGGCCTGCTCAGTCTTCACTGTCGCTCCTTGCATCCCTGGATAACCTTTTACTGCAGCATTTCCGATCTGAAATAATGTGGTGAAATATGCCACCAGGGGACCTGTGACCTCAGCAGCAGGTACCACGTCCAGTATTAATGGCTTCTATTTCTGACTCAGTTGGTAGATTGAAAAGGCTCGTGTGTTTGCAGGTAAATGTTTCCTTTCTGCTCGAGAGCTGAGAATGATTCTCCCCATATAACGGTGGGAGAGAAGATATCTTTTCTGATGTATCTGCGTTACCTATCTGTTTAAAGGTTAATGCCTTTCACTTTTTACACAATGCCTTTCACTCACTAGCCCCTTCTGTTTTTAGGTTTGGCTTGAGGTCCCAAGCATTGTAAATACAACACATATTGCATTACAAATGCTATAGGTGTCACATTTGCGAAAGTTAAAACTATTGGCATTGTAAATGACAAAGCTATTAATTTCGCTATTTTCAAAACCAACACATAAATAAAAACTGTGTCATTTACAATACCAATGGCTCAATCTTTCCTAATGCGAGACCTATTGCATTGCAAATGCTTGTTCTTTTATTGTAATGTTGCTTTCCTTTTCTACAGTTCGTCGCTCTGTAACGAGCATCCACTGCGAGGATATAACGATATTAAAACATGTGTTCAGTTCTACCCTTAACCATCTGTCACTAGAAAAGTTTATACCTTTTATTTCAACATACGGAACGGTGTTCTACGATTTCGTGTCCACGTTAGGAAAAAACACATTATTAAAGAAAAGATATTTACCGTTTTGGTTGCAGTGTGTAACTACTGGGGGTTTCTTATTTACATGTAATTCAAATTTGGGGAAACTGGGAATGTAACCACGGTGGAATAAAGAGCCAAATTGCCCCCGCCAGATTAGAGCAAACATGCACCCCTAAAAATAAAACTAATCTGCGTTGAGCCACTAAAGAAACCTACCATACCTAGGGCAGGCTTAGTAAATACCCAAGCTCAAATATGCAATGCAAGCAGCTAAAACATAGCTTAATGCATCTCGAGGATACTTAAGAACAATCTTTATATTGGGGAATCTCCATATAGCTCCCCGAAGACTCAGGCTGCCTGCAGGCCATGAAAAAGAAAGTCGGAGTATGTATGGCAGATAAAACAACATTAGCAGAAATACTGTGTTATCTAAAAAAGAAGTGGGGTAACACCAGTGATATTTTTGGAAACATTCTAAACAGGAGGCGTACCTAAAAAATCCAAGTCTAGAAGTGCAATGCCCTTGTCAGTTCGAAGAAATGAATATTGTCAAGAAGAAAAGGGGGGGAAGGGGCGTGGCTTGAGCTGCTGCAAGATGGCCACGGCTCAGTGAAGCTCCGTGCTCGATCAAGACCGTTTTTCTTCCCAGAGCGGCAGCACTCGTCTTCAGGGACCACGAAATGATGATATTAGGAGCGCGGACGCGGGGGCATAGGTGGCTGTTATTTTTTTTATTTCTATAAACCGGTTTTCGTCCCTGTTTCCCTTGCACCACGTTCTCCTCGCCCTGGTCAAAAAGGAAGATCATCCTGGAGTGATTCTGAAGTCATTGGATGACTTCTCCTGCAATTATCTGGGGACGTCATCCCAAACCATCCTGAAGTCTGCCCACAGGGGAAAAAATGTAAATGGGATGACTCTTACTGTAATCACAAAAACTATTCTAGGATGGTGTTCTGATGACTCTCTTACTGTAATCACAAAAACTATTCTAGGATGGTGTTCTGATGACTTCCACTGGCAGGGAGTGATTACCTTTTACAACTCCACGAATACTAATTGACAACTTTAGGATGAGTGTGAATTACTCCAGGATGGGCTCCAGACAATTTAAGGATGATTGTGGATTATTCCTGGATGATCCTATTACTGCTTTAGGATGGAAGTGGATTACTCTGGAATGACCCCCATGATAATTTCAGGATGAGTGTGGATTACTCCAGGATAATTTAATGATAACTCAAAAATGAGCATAGATTCTTTAGGGTTATATTGGGACAACTACAGAATGAGCGTGGATTACTAGACAAGGACTACATAAGGGCTTTAAGATGACTATGAAGAACTCTTGCAGGTTTTTATACCAATGGCAGGCCAAGTGTAGATAGCTCCCAGGTGATTTAATGAATAACTTAGCGTGCTGTGGATCACTAATAAATCGTTACGGGTTGGATTACACCTTAAAAATTCCATGTTACAAGTACATTAGCCGACTGCCAGTATTCCCTTGCAGGGTCCCACTATTAGTTTAGGAATATGGATTTGGTGGTAGGGAAATATTTCGAGGATGTCTTTCCGCGTTACAGTTACCAAAACGCCAGCTGTAACGCGGAAAGACAGAGCGACTGTGCGCTAAGGACTGCTGGAACCAAAACCCCCCGTTTCTCTAAAGATTGAGGAAGAACGGTGTTGCATTCCGAAGGGATTAGATCTACGTCCGCCGAGGGACGTCGTCCTCTCAAGGGAGAAAAACGTATCGAGCATTAAAATCCCCACAAGGCAGCCACCAACAGAGTATAAAAAAGACAAAACGGAGACAGACCCTGAAAACAGCATGCTATAAACAGAGTTCCCAGAGATACAGATAAAGCGAGAAGGCTGTTGAACCTCTCGGATCCGTCTACACGAAACGTTACAGATATAGAAAGGATAGAAGTGACAAGGCCCTGATGAGACCTCGTCTATTGAGTTAACGGGGCGAAACGCGTCGGCAGTAAGAAGGCTATAAAGTGCACAGAACTCATTGTGATACTGCATTTATTGATTTGTATCTTCTAGCCTTCCTGTACACTCTTTGTCCTTCAAATGACTCCATGAAATTATCATTTTCTGATATATGCATCTTTGTAAAAATTTGAATATTTGCTACAACAGAAAACAATGTGCAAGGTTTTTTTTTTTTTTTTTTTTCATTTTTATTTTCAGTTTTGTTTGATTTAATGTCCTGAAACCAATTTGTTGTCATTTGTGATTTTCATAATTGTTATCAAGTGTTATATGTTCCGTGTGTTGCTTATACATACAACAAAGATCCATTTTTCTATCTGAATAAATAAAAAGTAAAGGGTGAAATTAAATAAACCCACATAATCAGAAGTAGTCCTGATTATTTTATTTGCATCAACAAGTAACAAATAAGTGTGTGAGGGGCAATTTGTATATTAATAGCTTTCTAAAAGTAGCATTTGCAAACACAGGATATTAAAATAAACTTTACTAAAAGAAGTATTTTAGTATTCTGAGTTCAGGCATACTAAACATTAATTTCTACCATGTTCCCTGAGCCTGCTGGGATTATAGAGTGTAATAATTCCAGCAGCCCATCTGGCCTAAAGGGAACAGGTAGCCTTACAATAGTGAAAAACGAATTTGGCAGTAATTCACTATTAGGACATGCCACACACATCAGAGCATGTCCTACCTTACACTTACAATGCACCCTGCCCTCAGGCCTCCCATAGGGGTGACTAATATGAAGTTAAGGGAAGGTTTAGAGGCTGGCAAGTGTGTGCACTTGCCCAGCCAGCATGACAGTACCAGACTGCACGCAGGTTCTGCAATGGCAGACCCTAGACACATTTTAAAAGGCTGCTTCTGTGGGTGGCGCAACTAGCGCTGCAGGCCCACTAGCAGTATTGGCATTTACAAGCCCTGGCACTCCTGGTGCACTTTACTGGGGACTAACAGTAAATCCAATGAACCAATCATGGACATCAATCACATGTGCACTTTATACAGGGAGAGCATATGCACTTTAGCACTGGTCAGCAGTGGTAAAGTGCCCATAGTCATTAAACCAACAAAAACAGGTCAGAGAGAGTATTGGAGGAAGGCAAACAGTTTAGGGATGACCCTGCCCAGAGGGCCAGGTCCAACAGTTTACAATAATATACAATGATCATTGACCCATAAACTATTAATTCACTTAAATCGTCATAAGTATGTAAATTCTTTTGGCCATTATGCTATCGTTCTTATTGTATTAATTATTTTTAAAAAATCGTAGTTGTAACTTTTGTTAAATATTTTTTAACTGGTTGGCTACAGACTAGGCGCATAGCGGGTACAATAATACCTTTGTTGGATTGCCGCACTCTATATTCCCGCTACGATCGTATTTGAAGAATCCCCTCTGGGCTGTTCTATTACTTTCCCTCATGGGCTCTAAATGACAAGTGCAAACAATGGTTTTGGGATTGATGTCTATAATCTAAAGTACAAGAGCATGCCCCAAATGATAGGATAATATACAAGAAAGGGCGGCTCACCTCATATAGGTTTATATTTGGGCTCCTATGTATTGGTTATTCCGTCTTATTATTGGGCTTATACTTCACTCAGGGAACATTATCTCCTGCTTGAAACAATCTATAATAAAAACAAAAGTTTGGTAATGTAACTGTAAGTATGTTTTTTTTTTCTAGATTACTGGTGCCCTGTTAATAGTTTTTACCTTATCGTTAGTCATTTGAGATAAAAAAAAGAATTCGCTGGCTCCTTCTACTTAGTTCCGGTTTTTGACGGATGCCTCCCTCTCTCTGATTAATTAAAGAGGATGCAGGACTGCTGATACTCGGACTGCAAAAATAAAAATGGTATTACCGTTTAGCCGAAGGTCTAACTGATTTACGTGTAGTCTGTCTAACGCGGATAATATCCCCCTCACCTTTAGTTCGTAGCGTCTTCTCATGTAGCCCTGTTTCGTGTGCCGCGATAATTTGATTGCCGCCTAGTCGGCTTTTAAACTCCTAAGGAGGGTGCTGTGATTGGTTGCCTAATAATCCATTTATGTAAATACGCAGTTTTCTATCTGGTCCGCCTGACTTTTGGTAGGTTGTGTTATCCGCGTGACACTGAGAAGCATATCTAGAGGACCAACGGGGTCTGGCCCAATAGGTCGCGATTTTACTAGTGAGGCCTCAACACTTTCTAGGCTTCTCATTGGTTGAGATGCTGTATTTTTGTATGGTAACCCTACATTGGACTGCCGGGCTCACATGACGAGACGAGTTCTAAACATCAGTAAAGCCTTCTATTTGTTGATTTAAACCTTACATTAAAAAGGTCCTCATTGCCTATTGGAGTTACATCACCAAATTTAACCTTCCTTGCCAACTTCAAAGCTCCTAAGGTACACTGGGTCTCTAGTGTTGCCTCTCACATTTCTGTAAAGGGAGAAAGTGAAAGAAGAAGAAAGAGGTCACTGTCTAATGTTTGCTCCCTGCTGAATTTTACAAGTTTTTGATTTCTCTCTTGCTAACCAACTACTTTTGAGGCTGTGGTATATCAGTGGTATATCTTCTTTGCATATATATAGAGCCTCCTTCCCCCTTTAGCCAGAAGGGTGCCTCTGCAATCATGCCTTCTCGCCTCAAAGATTCCACTACCGCTGCTTCAAAACGCCAAAAGAAGGATCCTTGTTCTCCAACAAAATCTCCACTACCCATAACGCTGGATGACCTCATGAAGGAAATAATGCTTATGAAACTCTTCATTATTGACACCAATGCCACTCTTCAGAGATTAAAGGAGAGATAGTCCAATTTAGAGTCAAGGGTTTTGGTGGTGGAGCAAAAGATCAGTGATGCTCAGGATGTGATCCCTAAAGTTGAAGCTATGTCCAAAGAAATAGCTCTTCTCAAACAACAAACGGCGGACTTGGAAAACCACAGCAGAAGCAACAACCTTAGAATTTATGGTATTCCTGAGGAAGAGGAGGGGCCTGACATGCTTGCCTTTCTTAAAATTCATATTCCTAAAATAGTTGGCCTCAAGGAAGGTACCACTCTTAACCTGCAACGTGCGCATCACATCGTCAGTCAGTCGCGCCAGAGGGATAATTGTCCTCTTTTTGGAATATACTGAATTGTTCATGGTTCTATCTGCAACAAAGCAGAGAAAGCAGATGTTGGGGTCTGGTCAAAGAGTTTTTCTTTCTCAGAACGTGGTCCGTACCACTGCTGCTCGTCGTTAAGAGTTCCTTTCCTTTCGCCCTGCTCTTCGGCCCATGAACGCTAGATATGGTCTTGTGCATCCTTGTTTTTTCAAAGTCACCTACAAGGAAAGGACTCACTCATTTGATTGCCCTGAGGACTTACAACAGTTTGTTTTTCGCCACAAAGGAGAAGCAATGGACTTTGGGAAAACCTGAACACTGCCTTCTCTACCAAGTCTCAGTTTCTTTTTGTTTAACTTTTCTTACTTTTCAGGTGTCGATGGCCTTATCCACTTTTTTAACTTGTGGCTTGTTGTATGTCTGCCTTCTCAGGAGGCTACTCCCTATTATCTATGTGGTTTCTTTTCACAAATATCTCTTGTCTAGCACGGACACCCCTCCTCAATGTTTCCTCCTTCCTGTTCTTCCCTTCCCGCTCCGGGTGTTTATAGTACTTTTTCATGTGTTGGTGTTATTCCCTCCATTAAGTATGCTCGTATTTTATGTTTGCTTGTTATAGTATTTATTTCCCTGACGTTAATTCTGTTCACCATTTCTCCCTAGCTGCTGCTCCTTGCTATATTCTTTTTCATTCACCTATTTAGCGGTCTTCACCGTTCATTGTTGATTTTGTTGACTCTGTCGTCTATCTTCCTTTCGCAGTTCCCTCCTCATGCTGTCCTTTTCAGCCTGGCATTGTATTCTGCTCATCTTGACTGAAGTCTCTGGTCTTCCTGTCAACTTCTCTCTTTCTATCATTCATGCCCTCTTCTCTTTCCTCTTTCTTTCTCTGCTCTAGTCTTGTTTCTTTCTTCCTATTCTTTTTTCTTTGAATTGTGGCTTTGTTCCCCATTCTTATTTCTCTAACTTACTATCCCTCACCATTTCCGTCTGTTTGTCCTACCTTGTGTTTTACCCCTTTAACATCATTTACTTACATTTATTCTTATTGCACATTTTCTTACTAGTTTGCTTAAAATTGTTGCATGTTGAATGCTCAGACGTGAGTCCCTTGCTCACTTTGCCACTGGATTCAAGCAAGCCGGGCTGATGAAGGCTGAAATGCCAGAAACCGGTCCTCGGTAGCTTGTTTCCGGTCCAGGGAAGGCATCGCTTGGCAGTTCGGGCTGGACTGTTCCCATGAGGCACAGGGTCAGACTGATTTGCATATGGCCATGTCGGAACTGGGGTGGCAGAGTGGGCTAAAGAACGGTGATGGATTACACCCAGATCATTTGACTGGGGGTGAGTGCTTGTATTGTCAACGCTCCGTCCATCATTTCCTTTGGTTTTTCTTTGTTCGCCATAAGTTGGCAGGGTATGCTCAGACGTGAGTCCCTTGCTCACTTTGCCACTGGATTCAAGCAAGCCGGGCTGATGAAGGCTGAAATGCCAGAAACCGGTCCTCGGTAGCTTGTTTCCGGTCCAGGGAAGGCATGGCTTGGCAGTGCGGCTGGACTGTTCCCATGAGACACAGGGTCAGACTGATTTGCATATGGCCATGTCTGAACTGGGGTGGCAGAGTGGGCTAAAGAACGGTGATGGATTAAACCCAGATCATTTGACTGGGGGTGAGTGCTTGTATTGTCAACGCTACGTCCATCATTTCCTTTGGTTTTTCTTTGTTCGCCATAAGTTGGCAGGGTATGCTCAGACGTGAGTCCCTTGCTCACTTTGCCACTGGATTCAAGCAAGCCGGGCTAATGAAGGCTGAAATGCCAGAAACCGGTCCTCGGTAGCTTGTTTCCGGTCCAGGGAAGGCATGGCTTGGCAGTTCAGGCTGGACTGTTCCCATGAGGCACAGGGTCAGACTGATTTGCATATGGCCATGTCTGAACTGGGGTGGCAGAGTGGGCTAAAGAACGGTGATGGATTAAACCCAGATCATTTGACTGGGGGTGAGTGCTTGTATTGTCAACGTTCCGTCCATCATTTCCTTTGGTTTTTCTTTGTTCGCCATAATTTGGCAGGGTATGCTCAGACGTGAGTCCCTTGCTCACTTTGCCACTGGATTCAAGCAATCCGGGCTGATGAAGGCTGAAATGCCAGAAACCGGTTATCGGTAGCTTGTTTCCGGTCCAGGGAAGGCATGGCTTGGCAGTTCGGGCTGGACTGTTCCCATGAGGCACAGGGTCAGACTGATTTGCATATGGCCATGTCTGAACTGGGGTGCAGAGTGGGCTAAAGAACGGTGATGGATTAAACCCAGATCATTTGACTGGGGGTGAGTGCTTGTATTGTCAACGCTCCGTCCATCATTTCCTTTGGTTTTTCCGAATTCTCAGTTTTACCAATTTTACAATCTTCATTGTTGTGCTTAGGGCTTCTCCTTTCTCATTATGACTGATACTGTTCGCATTGTATACTGGAATGTGAAGGGTCTGCGTAATACCATCAAGAAACAAAGGGTACCTACTCATTTATCTAGATTACATTGTAAAATTGTAATGCAACAAGAAATGCATCTTAATGAAAATGATGATAGTTCTCTCAAAAAGCAATGGGTGGGTCATGTGTATTGTTCCTCAGCTAGAGACAGGAAAAACGGACTGGTGACATTATTTCATGAGACCGTTTCCCTTACTATAGAAAAGGAGGAGAGGGATTCTGATGGCAGATGGCTTCTGCTTCATCTAATTGTAAATGGTTCCCCTATCTCTCTCCTTAACATTTATGGTCCCACTGGTATTGATTCACAACTTTGGCAGTCCAGGTTGCATGTCCTCCAGTCCTGTTCTAATTCCAACCTCCTAGTGGGTGGGGACTGCAATCAGATTATGGACACCTTCATTGACAGATTCCCCCACTTCAAGTTTATTTGTTTGATTGATTAAAATCTTACAAAAATGAATTTTAAAATATCTTCAAGCAGTAAGAAGTTTAAAAACACAATGCACGTAGTTATTCTAATATTACATAATTTAAACGAAATCTAAATGATGTTTTCCTTAAGGTTTTTACCAATCACAGATACAAATTTTACAAATGCAGAATTCATTAATACATCATTCGGGTTTAGACATGCCATTAGCGCTTGTCTGCATGTTCTTATACCTCTAGGATTAAATAATCTCTTAAGGGTAACTTTTCTTTCTACCTCTATTGCATTGACAGGAAATCCACTTCTAGAAAGATATATACCTAATAAAATGCAAAAAACCTTTGCGAGCACTATTCGCTCAAGGGGTTTTGTAGATACTTGGAGGATATACAATCCGGATACTTTGGAATTCACCTTTTATTCTGCTACACATAATTCAAAATCTAGAATATATTTTTGAGTCCTCACCTTCTCACTAACCTAACTCATGCCGAAATTGGATCCATACTTATTTCTGATCATGCTCCTGTCTTTATTAATTTAGATCTCCCCTCCAAACCCTCCAAACCCCGTAGATGGTGTTTTAATAATTATATACTCAAATATCCTACTTTCATTGGGCACTTCAAAGATTTTTAATCAGAATTTTTTCTCATTAACACCAGTCCGAACGTACCTTTCCACACCATCTGGGACGCTTTTAAAGCAACAGCCAGAGGATTTATCATTGATTATGTTGTTATTAAGAAGAAACAACTTCTTAAGAAATCAACTCCCTTATTATCTTCCATTAAGCAACTTGAGCATACTTATTTTTCTTCTAATGACGATGTTACTTTTAAAAAATGGATCCAAGTTAAATTAAATTTCAATAGCAACTCAACAGAGGAAGTCTTCGGGACTTTATTAAAAATTAATTCCAAATTCTACGGGGGACGTAATAGAGTTGGTAGATTGCTAGCAAACTATTTGAAAGTCTAATCTCAAAAATCCAAAATAGTTAATATCATTGACGATAAAGGCGTTAATCATTTCAAAGACGAGAAGATATTAAAATGTTTCACGGATTTCTATAAGAACTTTTACACTCCTGAATTTTCACCTTCTGATGCTGATTTTGACTAATTTTTTTATTCTCTGCCTCCTCGCTTCTCTCCTTCCCATGACTGCTTTTTATTGGATAAAGACTTGTCCCTCTTCGAGATCAAGTTAGCTTTAGCTCAGTTACCTAAAGATAAAGCCCCTTGCCCTGATGGCTTTACTGCTGAATTTTATTCCTGCTTCTCACAGATTCTTCTCCCTTATCTCTCATAGCTTTTCAGCACATTATTTCTCAGAACGAGGCTCGAGGTACTTTTCTAGAAGCCATGATTTGTTTAATCCCAAATAAGGATAAAGATCTTTAATCTTGTGCCAACTATCGCCCTATCACTTTAATAAATATAAATTGCAAAATGTTTGCTAAGGTGCTGGCACTTTGTAGTAATCAGGTAATTCCAGACTTGATCGGCTCTGAACAGATGGGGTTTGTCAAAGTTAGAACACTGGCAGATAATTCAAGAACTTTGTAATATCCTCACTGTGTTATTTAATACTACCCAGCCTAGCTGTCACCTGGCTGCTCAGCTAGAGTGAGAGATGGTGACGGACCGTTGTTGTGACTGTGATGAATGGAATGCCTGGGTGCCTGTGTGGATGAGTGGTGGCAGTTGGAGATGGGCTGAGCAGCAGGGCTGGAGAGATGGCTGGTAACAGGAATATGGACAGATGTACATATTTGTATGGAACCAATAAAGAAGTCTACTAAATTCTACCTGGCTGCCTGTGTCTACTCGGGTAAGGGTACAGCATTATTTTGGCGACAAACTTTTTTAAACATCATTCACCTTGCATCTAAGAATTCTTCACCTACTGCAGCCATCACCCTAGACGCTGAGAAAGCCTTTGATAGCATTCACTGGCTTTTTATGATGCGGGCACTCAAATGGCATGGTTTTGGTCCTGTTATCCTTTCTCCTATAAGTCTGTTATTTTTATCTCCAACCACTTCAGTTTTTGTTAATGGATCTCAATCCTCTTATTTTACCCTACAAAGGGGCACTCTTTAAGGCTGCCCTCTTTCACCTTTGCTATTTATTTTATCTCTTGAACCTTTTCTTCACTCCTTACAACATTCTCCCTCATTTTGGGATTTTACATACAAATCCATTGAAATTAGGTTCACTGCTTATGCGGATGACATTTTGTTATATATCTCTGATCCCATTATCTCTTTACCTGCGTTTACTCACATCTTATCTTCTTACTCCACCTTGTCACGTTATAAGTTAGATTTTTCTAAATCTGAAGTGCTTCCACTAAACAAAGATTGCTCAAAAAAGATGTTTGAAGGAATGGGTTTCAAATAGACTACCAATTGTATTACATATTTGGAGGTCAAATACACTTCCTCAATTGTTAAAACTGTTCAACTTCATTTGGGGATATTTTATTAAAGGTGACTTGTATGGCAAAGAAATGGTCTCCCTTATTTTTATCTTGGTGGTGTAGATGAGCCAAAATCAAAATGATGCTGCGCCCTGTTAATAACTTTTACCATTCCATGTTGCCAGTGAGGCTTCCATTACAGTTATTTAAACGTTTTAATAATATTTTAAGTAAATTGCTCTGGAATAACCGGAAAGCTTGCCTCTCATTATTTTCTTTGTCTGCACCTAAGGATCAGGTAGGTGTCAATTTCCCCAACTTCCGACAGTATCACTCCTCCTTTCTAATTCGTCAAGTTTTCAGAAGCACCTTTCTTATCTGTCTGGTATAGATTGGAGGATTCCTTGATTCATCCTCTTCCCTTTTCTTCGTTAGCCAATTTTTCTCATCCTCCTCGCTCTTTTAAGTCCTGAACCATCTCACAATTTATATCAACTTTTAATCCTGTCCTTAACACATCTCTTTCATCTCTACAAATGTTCCTGGATTCCCCTATATGGCATAATAAGTTCATTAAACTTTCCAACCATACTATATTTGGAGATTGGGCAGCCAAAGGGATAATCCAAGTTAAACGTTTAGTTCCCAGCACATACTTTCTATCCCCTCAGGAAGTACAATCTAAATGTTGCCTGCCCGCCACCTCCCTTCTTAAGTATGATTTTTTAAGATTGCTCTTAACCCTACAGTTTTCTATTCACTATAGATCTCCTTCTTCTTCACTAGACCCCCCTCCTCACCATTAGAACCATTATCTACTTCCCTTTCCATTCAAGCCTCCCATATTTACAAATATCTTAATTTTTCTCTTCCCAATCGCTCTAAGAGTAAAACAGAACTTCTATGGGAAACGGATTTGCAGCATATTCTCTCTGTACACACATGGAACTCTATCTGGACACAAATACATCACACTTCCTGTAATGCCAGAACCACTCAAACTCTTTATAACTTTTATCACAGGTGTTTTTAACCCCATTATCTATCTCCAAATACAGTTCCACACTATCCCCTAATTGTTGTACCTGCAAAAATACTCCTGGTACATATTTACATTCCTTTTTTTCTTTGTCCTAGCATTTCCTCTTTTTGGACAAAGGTATGTAAATCAATCATCTCCATTTGCTCTATCAATTTTCCTTTTGATATTTACTCCATATTTTTGGGCAGTAGTTCTACAAATTGGTTTGTGCTTACATGTTGGGCACATTTGTGGATTTGTTACTTGCCATCGCCCTTCAGGTTATAACCTACAACTGGAAGGACGCTACTAAGGTCACCCCTGCCACTACCTCTCAGCAACTTCTTCGAAAAGAAGCCTTTTGGTCTCCACTCATCAACTATTGAAGGACTGGAATGCGCTATATCTTGTAGATATGGTGCATTCCTGCCCTTTTATTTTGATGGACGGCAGCACAGCAGCAAGGCTTACTGCGCTGCTGTGCATCAAAATATAGTAAATGAGTCCCCAGGACTCCAGGTTTCGGGGACAGAGGAAGAACACCAGTAATTAGCAATGTCACTTTTGGCGGATATAGTCCTAATGTACGTTCAAAGGGAGTTTGGACCATGTGCTAAGGGCCACAGTTAATTTAGTCATTAAGGAGACTGGTGTTATATTCCAGACAAGTTTGGGTTTCAAGGTAATGTACACTCCTGAATATTGAAAGCTCAATCTGGGGTTTGGCAGCTGTGTTTGTCAATCTAATGTAATCCTGTCACCTTTACAGGGACCAAGAGGGACTTTGTCCAGTTAACCCATGGGCTGGATGCCTCCCCATAGAGTGACTGTATCTGGAACTGGTAAGGGCCAGTGTGAGAGAGTTGTGTGAGGAAAACAAGGATGTCATCTGCATAGAGTGCTTTGCAAGCCTTTACCAGAGGCCCCCAGACAAAATCCCAGATCTTACCCATGTTGCCAAAGGCTTTATAGCCAAGGCGAATGAGAGCTGGGATAGCCTACGTCCTTGGCTGGTGCCCTGGCCAATCGCGAAAGAATCTGAGAGGGTGCCATTGATCCGGAACTACACTTGAGGATGTTAGTACAGGACCCAAATAAATGATTGAAACTTCGACCTGAAGTCCAGTTTCTGTCTGAGAGGCACACCAGAACCACCTGGGTCCTGCAGATGCAGTGTCTGGTGCTATGGTGTGGCTTAAGCCCACACTGTTCTGGGTGGACTAGTAGCTGCAACAAAGGGAGGAGTCCGTTAGCCAGGACTTTGGCATAAATCTTAAGATCTGTATTAAAAAGGGATATTGGTTTATAAGACTCACAGATACTGGTCGATGAGACTCACAATGATCAGGGTCTGGCCCAATTAATGAAACGCCACAGTATCGGCTATGTCTGGTTCTGGGGGAAAGCACCCACTGAAGATTGCCTCTTGATAAAAGATGAGAAATGGGGTTATTAGGAGTGTCACAAACACGCTAGAATGTTACCAGGTAGCCATCAGGGCTTGGGATTTTGCCCACATTCAAGCCCTGAAGAGTGAGACGGGTTTTGTCTAGTTGGGGAGCTGCTCGTGCGCCTGATGGACACTCGAGTGCAGACATGGCAGGGGGAGGTCTTCAGTAAGTGGCTTGGAGGATTCCAGGGGGAACGTTCACATGCATGTTATAGAAAGAGGTAATATGATGCAAACACAGTTGCTATGTCTATTGCTAACCCATTGTTTCCCCTGGGGCACTTGTTGTTAATCTACACATCTGTGAGACTGTGTCTTTGTCGCCATCCAATACAATAATTACATTCATACACTCTCCTCGCCTAAGGCATCCAAAAGTGAGGGGCCTCATCTAGGGAGAACTATCGAAAGGACGACCTGGCACTAACCAATTGGCGTTGTACCTGTTCGAAGAGGCCGTCTCAGTTGTTTCGCTCTAAAGTAATAATGTAAACCTCTTGCTCTGTTACTTGCTAATACTTCCCCCTCTCCCTGCCTCTCAGGTTGGACCTAGCCACACCCCTCAGAGTGGCTTTCCCAGCAGTGCACAGTGCACAGTGGGAGGTAACCAACTCCAGGTAGCGTTTAATTTCCTGGATGGGGAACTGTGCGAATGGAGCATTTGTGAGGTGCCTAGCACTGAGATGCCATATTGAGAGGGGTCCCTTGCCAGAGAACACCAAAGCAGAGTGTGACAGGGGCATGATCTGAGATACCTTGGTGTAATGTACAGGATCAACTGTGGGGAGTAGCGGTAGGTTTATGCAGGACTATGTCTTGTGTGTGGCTATAAAATTGGCGTATGCCCAATTGTCAGGGTTCCATGTTCTCTACTCAACACAGAGTCCTGGGCCTTGGTCCAGCCCTTTAGGTTCCCTCTATGACTGCTACTTGGACCACAAGGTTACATAGAGCCTACGTCAGGGTCGTCGTTGAAGTCTCCCCCTCTGAAAGTGATTCCTTTAAGTAGCCCCAGCATCACAATCTGGGTTTCTCTAACGGGCCGTATATAGGAGGGGGGGGGGGGCAAACAGGCAAAAGAGCTGAATGGAGCGGCCCTCAAGGATATCCTCTACCACAATGTATCACCCTAATGAGTCATGTGTCACCTAGGAGATGGCTAGAGGAAAGGCTTTGGGAAGAAGGGTCGCCATCTGTGTGGACCCTTTCATAAGTCCGGAGTGGTACACCCCATCATACCTGAGGCTAGCTAGGAGGGAGCATGTGTTCCTGATAGGTGAATTTTTGGAGCATTAGTATTGCAGGGGTAAGACGTTTGGCAAAGCATAGGATTGTGGTTCATTTAATTCATTCATTTAGATCGTTGACATTCAAAGTCATGAGTGTGAACTCATGCATGGGGGTAGGTGGTGATGCTAAACAGTAACGGAGGGCCCTAGTGGCCATGATTGGTTGCCTTTATAGGGAAACTGATATCTAGTGGTGTTTCATGGTTTTTGGCTCATAAACAGAACTGTGCACAGAGCATTAGGACTTTAGTGAATTATGGTGCGCCAACAACTCACCTCACCGCAATCAGTGTCACATTAGAACTTCGTCCTATAGCAAAGAAACCAATGATTAGACAACCCAGAACATGCAACTTAGGACAATCTCAGGAATAGTGGGAAGTGAAAGCACTCTTTGGTTACACTCATAGTAGTCCGTAACTGGAGTAATAAAGAGACACAGTAAGGTTAAAATCTTTATTTTAACGCCGTGTCCGCATACGCAGTATCTCAGACAACACAAGCAGACATATTATCAGTAATAATGTGATTAGCAGGGTTACATTTCCATAAAACACAAAAGGAGGAACCATATTACAATGATAGTGCAAACAGGTAAAATATAGTGCCTAGTTAAACACCCTCCCTATATAGGATCATTATTATTATAAAATATAGAAGGTCTCATGAGCAACGGGGGACCCCATTTTACCTTTCCATTCAGTAAGGGTAAATTACATCAGGATCAGCATATGTCTCTCTGCATCCCTGGATTCTTCCAAGTGTGTGAGATCATGTCAAGTGTGCTATGATAAACGCGGCAGAATCTCACTCAGCGTGCAGCTGCCAAAATATTGTGTCTAGAAAGTGTTACACGGGCATGCCGAAAAACAGGCTCACACGTTATGATGACCTTGGCGGCTCAGCACTCACTGTACAGACTGAGGGTACGATGTATGTCTAGGGAGGGGAAAAACAAACTCTTTCCCATGTGAGAACCTTCGAAAAAGTGAACTTGCAAAAACAACCAGCAGCAGCGTCGTGCTCAAAAAGCATTCAAAGGAAAAAGATGGTGTTTAAATTCAGAAAAGCCATGCTAACATAACATACACGCAAAAGGTAGCCCGAATCCACACAACACCCCCCCTTGGACGTGGAACTCACAGTGCACAAACAAACAGGCCAGAACGCAGAGTTCAAGTTCGATTTAGACTGCATCCAGTTCAGGATTTCTTTTGCACACCTTACAAAGTGTTTGAAAGTGAAAGAAGAAAAAAAACATCAGGTTAGTGAAACAAAGCATGAGGGGCCAATATTTATTGAAAAAGGAACCTCAAAAAGTAGGAAGCAAAAAGTGCAAAATTTAAAAAGAAAAATCCACCTTGGTAGCACGTGTTCATGAAGCAGAGAAAAAT
This sequence comes from Lissotriton helveticus, assembly GCF_964261635.1. Classification (NCBI taxonomy): domain Eukaryota; kingdom Metazoa; phylum Chordata; class Amphibia; order Caudata; family Salamandridae; genus Lissotriton; species Lissotriton helveticus. Next base: position 1,860,650,132 of record NC_136065.1, read on the forward strand.
CCATACTTCAATCCAACAACGTATATGCACCATTGTGAAAAGGAAGCGGCCCTTACCTCTGCGGGGTGGCGTCCGAGCCTGAGGTCCCTGATATCCGGGCCCGGCCATAACGCGTCCCTGTCAACCAGGACTCCTCCCCTCTCTCTCCCCCTACAGGAACCTGTGGCGATGCGCGTAGCACCGGAAGCGGTCCCCCTGACACCGGAAGTACATCCCCGGAACACAGAAAAGCCGACAACCCGGAAGGGAGAGCGTTCCGAGCAGCAGACCCGTGGCAGGAGCCAGCAAGCAAAGAACCCGTGACGGAGAGCGGAGGCGAGTTGAAGAGCCGAGGCGAGGACGAGGAAGACTGGTGGAGTCCTCAGGAGGTCGCTGGAGAGCGAGCCGCAACTCGCTGGAGAGTTGCGGCGGGGCACGTGAGTACGCTGTTATCTATTCTCCGTGTTCCCATTGTAGATAGTTGTAAAGTAGTGTAACTAGAACCTCACCTGATAGACCACCGAGCCACTGTAAATTATAGATAACCCTACCACTCGCACTGTATATTGTATAGAGGCCATTGCACCTTCCCTTCACGATATCACCCTCTTCCCCTCCTCTTTCTTGTCCTTCCCTTCTTAGCCCTCCTTACCGTCCCGCCCCCACATTTCGTTTTCTGAACCTTCACAACCCGGTGTCGGTGACAGTACTCAGATGGTCCTACGCTAAAGGACTAACAGCCCTGTACTTTCTCTCTTTGGTATATACCTCCGAGGGACACCGGTGCACATCCCAGGACAAGACGACCCCAGCCCAGCAGAGGCCCTCACCCGACGACCCCAGCCCAGCAGAGAACCCCCTCCAGACGACGCCCACCCAGCGGATGACATCCGGGACCTACCGTACATTGTTTGTTTTCCCTGAGACTTTCCTTCCATACCCTGCAAAGTCAATAAATCTCGCTGATCATAGCGCACTACATACGGCCTCCCCGCCTGTTCTTCCGGTCCGCCCAAACCCCTACTCCACAACCATATGTCGCAACTGCCTCCAATAGGAAGTCTTTGTTTTCATCCATGAACGTTTCAGCCATCCAATTCATTAATGTGAATGAACAAACATGTTCTTCGATCACCGGAGCCTCTAGCACATTCAGAGGACAACTCGGGCTCAATTCAAGGTAGCTGCGTGCCAGAAAGTCATTGGCCGCAGTCCAAAAGTTCCAATTGCCTAAAACCCCATGTCCGCATGCGCAGGCCATAAACCCGGCACCGGAACAATCTATTTCATGAGCAACTAAGGGACTCATTAGTAGATTAAAATCCAGTTTAACGGAGATACCGTGTTGCAAAGGCACAAATCCAGGGCCCATTGAAATCCACAATGCAGGCAATGGAAAACAGGCTGCACGTAAGTGAAGAAGGAAAACCGGAAGGACAAGTTGTACGCCACACTCAAAGTTGCCAGAGGCAGGGGACCATAATATTGCAACAACCGGTCACGTAGCTGGAGCAGCCGGGGCAGGAGCTCGTCGGGCACAAACTGCGCATCCATTTTGTAGCAGACCGAATAACAGCAGTATGCCGGCGCCTAAAGCCAGAAGCAGAGGTAAACCTCCAAAGACACTTGAAAAAATCGAATGAAAAAAAGCAGAAATCACACCAAATATAGTTTGAAACGAGGTCACAAGGCCAGAACATACTACTTTGAAAAAATGTGCCATGCCCGTAGTCGACGAGGCATTTAAGATTGTGTGAATCAAAGCCCGGAAATGCAGGGGCATGTCTGTATTTAATAAGGCGGTCACCTCAGTACGAGTATTAGCAACGTGAAGGACGAATGTCTCACGCGCAGATGTAAGAGGAACTTCCTTTTGGGACAACAGAGCTTTTATTCTACTCATCTTGTTGAACTCTGCCTTCAAGGTCAGAATAGAAGGCCAGATGGAAACATCGAGCCTCCCATGTGGAGGAGGAAACAAGACATTCTTACAGCATACAACACGCTGGCTCACTGAAACCAGGTAAGGAACGCCAGCTACCATCCCACAACAATCTTCACTATTTAATAACAAATAACTACCGTTTGCAAGTAAAGTAAAAGTCGGAATAATTGCAGGGACCGGGGTACCTTTAAAACAGAGGCCAGGTTCGGGGCTGAAACGTTACAAGAGCCATGCAATTGTAGATTTCTACATATTAAAGAATGATCTGGGCTAGTGGTGCAGTCTACGCCATTCAAATAAACTTCTTTCCCATCCCGCAAGCACCTATATGTAATTGGGAGATTCCATACTTCATGGAGAAAAGCACCACCCAGGGGCTGAAAACGGCCAATGGCATAATGTTTCATGCAGTGTTCAAATTTGAAAAGCGAAAACGAGAGGGTTATTAACCCGTGGGTTAACCAAACAGCTGAATTTGTTTCCGCTACCGAAAATGGCAAGGGTTCTAGCTTTTCAATGTGCAGCAAGGAAAAGGTGGCATCTTTCATTGACATGCATTGTTGTTTTACAGTCAAATTGAAAGGCATAAACATCAAGGTCGTATTCATGTAATCCCATGGTACGCGGCCACTCTTAAGCGTTTGTAGTGTCTATGCAAACTGCATTACAGACCGCAATTGATTTTGTCTGTGATACAGTACAGCAACATCTTCTTGTACAATACCTACAACAGACGATACAATATTATCTAAAGTGTAAATGCGGGAAGAAAGGGTGCTAATGCTATTATCCACAACGGCAAACACCTTCTCCAAATTTGCTTGATCAATGGCTCTAAGCCTAGAAGCAGCTTCAATTTGTGATAGTTTTCAAATCTCATTATGAGCATTATACAAAAAACGTTTTATCCTGCTTTTAGCAGGTCCTTTCACAAAATTATTCAGATCGACATTTTCATTAAGGTTGGCTAAATGTAGCTTCACAGACGCCTAGGATGAATGTCTGAGCGAACCCTGGCACAGTTTACCCACCGAATAAATCGTGACAGAGTGATGAGTCAAAAATCGGGGATCAGATCTAATCTCAGTATAGCCCCGGCAAAACCCAAAATTCTGTGCTGGCACCGATCTGCACCTGTCTTCCATAACAACCAGCCCTCGGGATTAATGGCAGAGACATTAAATGATGCATTCTGCACTTGTGCTTACAAGTCACTAAGGGACGCACTGGTGTAATTATCCCACCCTGGGAACTCATCCAAATCAGGAATAGACGGGGCATTTAATTTTTTAGTGTAGCCAATCCAAAGCAAGTAGTTTGAGAGATTGTGTCATTCAAAAACAACATATGGCTCGGGATAAGACTTGCAGGGTGCAAAGCCTCTGTGCCTTGCGCTTGCCAATGTTTAGTACCCCAAACGGATTTAAGATCAATAGTGTCTTTCCACATTTCATAGCCCCTAAGTGCCAACTGGTCAATAAAGGACTTAGAGTACAATAATTTCGTATGGGTTAGTCTAACTTTGGAAAATGACTGTTCTGGCATTCGAAAATAAAATGCGTCTGTGTTTGATATGTTAAAATCGGTAAAATAGAAAAACTTTTTCAAAAGAGTTTTCGAACTGCCTTCTATAGGAGCAGGGAAGTGTTCCCACTGTGTGTAATTTACATTATTTCTAAATGAACTTGTGTTATGTAGGTAATGGTTGCCAAAATGCTTATAACAGTACAAGTCACCATAATTTGCAGATTCTAAATATAAATCTTCAGCATCAAAAGTAGCATAGTACTTAAAATCAGAAAATAAAGCCTCTACAGCTTTAACATCCCAATCATCAGAGTGAAAATTTTGTTTAACCACATCTCCCATAGAGACACGGAGCACATAGGGTATATTGATAACTACAGTGGGACCATGAATCTGGAACTTGACAACATCCCATACAATCCCATCTAAAACGGGCCAAGCAGTTATATTAACAAAAGACTGGTCCCTCTTCATGATGTGAGAAGAGGAGTGGGGAATCAAAGTTCCATCAATCACAGGAATAGAATCTCTTTCTTTCACGTAATGTCCGTCAATAAATCTGAAAAAATATACCACAAACCCTATGGACATGAATAAAAAAATTGCAAAAAGCACCAGCCAAATGTAAGTCCACGGAGGTATCAAAAAATGTTTTTTAAACCAGGCAGCAAAAATCGAGATCTTGTAAGGGGTCTTGGACGCATTGGAAACAGAGTCAAAGGAAAATCTGGATTGTGTAGCCAAACGGGTCTCCAAATCAGGCATAGACAGATCAGTAGGATATGTATATTCAGTGTCATTTAATGGATCAATAGCAGTTAAAGTATTCACTAGTGGGCTCATTTCAATGGCAACATCAGGTTCAACCGCAGGCTCTTGAATAAGAACAGATCGTCGCACCATTGCTGGACACGAAACCGCAGGCGTCATGCTATACAGAATCGGCCACCCTGTGGGGTTTGACATTGTCTATTGAAATGTACCTGTTCCCCTTTTGCCCAGTAAGAGGAGGTAAAATGACTGTTCTTGTACCCTGCACACCAAGCACGGCAACTGGAGCTCAATAGGAAGGACCAAATTCTTTCTTGTTGTCAATCTTCTCTCACACCAGATCTCCGATCTTGGGTAGCCAGCCGACTACCGGGATCTGCAACGCAGGTTCCGCCATGGAGGGCAAATGTTCCTTTGCAAGACTGTCACTGGTCTCGTGTAGGTTCTGTAAAACATTAGAATGTTCATCTACGTCAAAGGAGGCAGCGGGCTCCGCCGTGTCTAGACCGTCAAGGTCCGGAACGTACATCTTAATACCAAAGAGCATTTCGTATGGGGTCCACCCACCCAGAGACCTTCTAGGGAGATTATTTAATGCACGCTGTACACTATTGAGATATGTGAGCCAATCTCTACCAGCACCTGTAACCTTCACTGTCAAAGACTGCTTTAAATCACGGTTCATTCGCTCCACTACACTATTACCCTCTGGCCTGTAGGGAGACGAAAATTTGACTTGGACCCCCAATGAAGCCATGGCATCCTTGTACACCTTAGAGGCGAACGCTGGACCCTGGTCCGAGTGGAAGGTACCACACGCAAAAATTCCCACAAAGATACGCAAGTCTCTCACAACAGTCCTGGCTTCAGCGTTTTTCTGTGCCCAAAGCCACACAAAACGCTTGCATGAGTCTACTGCGACTAAGCTGTACTTATATGCAGTATCTGACGAGAAAGAACCGCAGTGATCCAAATAGACACATCCAAGAGGTTTATTAGAGATGTGTAACTGAGTCTGGGGAGGGCGTTGAGCCGTAGAACCTTTAATTTGCTGACAGACGCCACAATGTGTGACAAACTCACATGCTTGTTTGTACAAGCCCTTCCACCAGAAACGTTGTTGTAAGAGTGAAACAGTCGCTGATACTCCAGCATGAGCCAACGCCATACCTGCGTGGGCAGCCGAGATCAAACCCTGTCTGCAGTCCACATTAGGAATTAACCTCTCACCAACGCCTTCAATTTTAACAAAAGTTTCTTTATCAGGACTTAAGTGATAAGAGTATTTAGAAGGGAAACCCTGTGGGCATTTACCTCCCTTCTCTGTAGCGGCAATAGCTGCCAAGATATTATCATCAATTTTAGTTTTGGAACGTGTAACCGCTGCTACTGCAAAAGTTGCTACTGCCGTCTTAACTGCTTCATCAGCGAGACTGTTGCCAACAGCGTGGACTCCTACACACTGATGACCAAGAGTATGAATTACAAAAACGAGGGGGAGTCATTCTTTAAGCTCAGCCACTCAAATCCAGATCAATTTATGTTTTCTTGTGCGACCTTTGGAATAACAATAATCATTTTGTGTCCAAAAGTGTAGATTGTCATTGTATGATTGAACACAGTAGAAAGAATCACTTACAATTAGAGTAGGCACACCTGGGTCAGCATACTCCAAAGTTAGTATTAAAGCACGCAGCTCCGCCAATTGGGCTGTGAAGTCTCCAAATGTCTGCGATTGCACAACATCAGACTTGAACTCTCCATTCGCCATAGCACCAACCACAATCGCGCAGGCCGTAGAGTACGCATGAAGTGACCCCGTAGCAGCTTGCGCACTCCCATCAGTGTATATATGGTACAACGGAACTCCTCAAGTGGGCGCATAGCCAGGGGGCAGGATGAACAAACTCATACTGCAAGAACTCCTGATTTTGCAATGAGGGATCAAAAAGGAAAGTCACATCCGGATAAGTTAAGGATGTAGCCCATTGTATCCACCTTGGGTGCAAGGCTTTGGCATTAGGTACACTGGCTCTCGTCACTGCTTCTAAAGCAGGATATGGTGTAACCATCAAAATGCGCTTCCCCTGTGACAGTGCACGTTCCTTCAGAATCGCCATTTGCACTGCTGTTAAAACTCTATCCACAGTAGAAAAGCTCATCTCAGCCGAAATGTACAAGTGTGATTTGTAAGCGATAGGGACAATGTCACCTTCATTAAAAGTGAGGTACGTGAAATCCACTGCAGCAGGTACGATTCTTATTACCAGGTTCCTGTGGTTATCACGGGTCAACAAGAATTTAGATTCAAGTAAATCAGCCTGCAAAGACTGCAAAATTGCTGTGTGTTCCGGCAGCCAACACGTCTTTGTAAAAAAGGGTTGTATCAGTGCATAAAGCGGCTTGATACGTTGTGCATATTCTGGTATGTATGTACGACCGAAATTAAAAAATCCCAACAAAGCTTGTAACTTCCTCAGTGTTGTGGGAGCCCCAAAAGTGCACATTTCTCTAGGAAATGTGGAGCTAAGCCACGACCCTCATTGTTGAGCTCATAGCCCAAAAACAACACTGTGTACTCAGCAATGTGTGATTTAGCAAAATTGAATTTGTAGCCTACATCAGCAAAATGGCATATGATGCGGTCTACTCGGCACAGATGCGGCCATAGTTCGCCGTCTGTGAGATATATGTCATCCACATACGAACACGCATCTGAGTCGATCATCGCCAAAAGAGATACAATGCGGGTGGCAAACACTCCTGGAGCCCATACATAGTCTTTTGAAATGTCTTTGTTTACCTCCGCTTGTAAAAGCTGTCCACTGACTACTAATAGAGGACAGGTTGTGGGCAAAAAAAAACATTGGATATGTCTAGCATGGTCTTGAACTTTTTACGCACCAGACTATCCACAAGGGCAGAACTATGAGTATTCTGCACCACACACGTCCGACAATGGGAGTTGAGGTGGCAGTAATCCAATACCAACAGTACGAACCATCTGGCTTGGTCACAGTAAAAAGTTGGTTATTCATCGGAGACACAGATGTTTCAATCACACCTTGATATTCCAATTGTTCAAGGATTTCCGCGATGGAGGCTTTCGCCTCATGTTGCATGGGGTATTGGGGTTGAGGTTGAGGCATTGACCGCAATGGTATCTCATGTCGAGGCGAAAGTTTATCCCAACCACAATGAGTGCGATACAACGCAGGCGCAAGCGCCTTAGCCCAATCGTTTGCTAAATGCAGGGCCTGCTCCTTCGGCACTGTGTGCGCGAAAGTGGGGAGGATTACCTCCTCCCCTTGCGGAGCTGCTAAGACGAAAGGAGGGGGCCAATCGACCTCCGCCAACAAAATGTCATAGGTGTCAGAAAGATTTTCCCAAAATACCCCCTTAATTTCACATTTATGTTCCCTTCAATTAATAGTTTAATTTTATAAAGCCGATCCGGTGGAGCTGCCCTGGTGTCAGCTGTTTCGACTACTACGAAAGTCTCAGTCGCTGTCATCCTCAGTAGTGGATGCAGTGCCTCTCGCACAATGGTACTCTCTGCCGCGCTGTCCAGCAGCGTCAGCGCCCAAGTCTGATTCCGCTGCTGCGTCCTCACTATCCGAGACATATCTTGCTGTTACCGCAGCAACTTTTTTCTTTTGAAACTAGGGTCTTGGATGTTGTACGTCTTCCTGCTTCCCTTGTCCGTCAGCCTTACAAGGCTGATCTCGGCTTTGTTGCCCACCTCGACCTCTGCTGCCGCCTCCTCCTCCTCCGGACACCACTGGGGTGTCCTGTGAAGAACGAGGAGAACGTTGTTCAGGAACCGGAAACCTATCAGGTTACCTAATAGTACTGCAGTCGCACACATCATAAGTACGCTCAGCAGGGCAGGTGTAGGTGAAGCAGCACGGGACCCCTGTTTCTGTTGCTGTTTACCCTGCTTCTTGTTCTTACTCCAAATTTGTTTCTAAAATTTTGGAGCGTCATCTTTCTCAGAATACGTTTGCTGAGTTTGCTGTTGCTTTTCTTTTTTAGCGAAAGGCTTACGTCCCAAACTATTACCGCCAATGGTCTTATAAGCCGCTGTAATAATTCTCGGTAACTGACGGGGTTTATCCACGTCAGGGATTGCGTGTAGGGCATTAGAGACCTGGAAACTCACTGCATCTCCCTTGACATTAGCAAGTACAAGATCGCGAACCATGTCAAACGCCCCTAAAAGACGCATCCCCAATTCCACAGCCGCCTCTGGTCCATGTTCATCCTGAACACGCTTGTTACAGTAGGCATAACAGTCATAGACGGGGTGCCGAACCACCGCGTGTAGACTGCGGCAAAGACCACGCCCCAAGTTGTACATTCAGTTACGTCTGGGACCAAGTCTTTTTGCAAACTAAGTGTCAAAACCCTGTGCTTCTCTGCAGGATTCGTATTCGGAAATACTGCTTCCAGCTGGTCGAATTTCTCGGCAAGCCAAAAAGGTAACTCATCCTTATCTTAGGGTCGCCTGCCCATGACCGCAGTTACTGTGACGGGACATGAGCTTCAGCCCACCACCGCCAGCTGGATGCGCCACACCACCCGGGGCCCCGGCCGGAATGTTGCGGGTAATGTAATGAACCAGACCCCTAATCACCGTAATTGCCAAAGCATTTAGGGGTCTAATCTGCACTGCTGTCAGATTATTTGCATTTGGATGCGGGGTGTAAGCAGCCAAAACAGGCCACGTAGCTCCTGGAATGGACAACGGGCCTTGCCTGACTGCAGAAACATTGTGGGGGAGGGCGCTATTAAACCAAACTGCATGCTGCCAAGCTTTAAGAGGAATTTCGACTGTCAGATAAGGGGTGCATACAGCAGGCACTGCAGCCAGTGTGTACGTATGTATGAAACGCACCCGAAACTGCATCCACTGCAGGGAACGTGACCCAGGTGTAGAACAACTCAAAAGGATATGCTACCTGAGCTGCAACCACAAAGACCACTGTTTGTCCCTCCAGATTTACCTGAAAGTCCTGTAAATGATTCCACACAGCAATACGACTGTGTGCTGGAATATCCACTGCCATAGCAAAAACAGTACAATGAAAACACAATGTACAATCAAAGCGCACAACTGGGTAATAATTCCAAGAAAAACGTTTTAAAGGATCGTGCTTGAAAAAACCTATACAAATATAGGTAGGTTTTATGCGTCACTATTGTTATCCGTAAACAACAGTGATGGTGTCACGGACTAATATAATCACAGTAAGACCACACTCGTTGGAAGCACCATGTTGCATGGATTTCTGCTCATATACAGAACTGTGCACAGAGCATTAGGAAATTAGTGAATTATGGTGTGCCAAAAACTCACCTCCGTGCCTAACAAAAACCCTTACCAGCTAGCAATCAGTGTCACATTAGAACTTCGTCCTATAGCAAAGAAACCAATGATTAGACAACCCAGAACATGCAACTTAGGACAATCTCAGGAATAGTCGGAAGTGAAAGCACTCTTAGGTTACACTCATAGTAGTCCGTAACTGGAGTAATAAAGAGACATAGTAAGGTTAAAATATTTATTTTAACGTTGTGTCCGCATACGCAGTATCTTAGACAACACAAGCAGACATATTATCAGTAATAATGTGATTAGCAGGGCTACAATTCCATAAAACACAAAAGGAGGAACCATATTACAATGAAAGTGCAAACAGGTCAAATATAGTGCCTAGTTAAACACCCTCCCTATATAGCATCATTATTATTATAAAATATAGAAGTTGTCATGAGCAAGGGGGGACCCCATTTTACCTTTCCGCTCAGTAAGGGTAAATTAAATCAGGATCAGCATATGTCTTTCTGCATCCCTGGATTCTTCCAAGTGTGTGAGATCATGTCAAGTGTGCTATGATAAACGCGGCAGAATCTCACTCAGCGCGCAGCTGCCAAAATATTGTGTCTAGAAGATGTGACACAGGCATGCCGAAAAACAGGCTCACACGTTATGATGACCTTGGCGGCTCAGCACTCACTGTACAGACTGAGGGTACGATGTATGTCTAGGGAAGGGAAAAACAAACTCTTTCCCATGTGAGAACCTTCGAAAAAGCTAACTTGCAAAAACAACCAGTAGCAGTGTCGTGCGCAAAAAGCAGTCAAAGGAAAAAGATGGCGTTTAAGTTCAGAAAAGCAATGCTAACATAAGATACACGCATAAGGTAGCCCGAATCTACACAACAGTGGTTGTCTGCTTTTAGACAACTATGTGAACCATAGCTAACACCTTAAGAGAAACATGTCGAGTTAGGCTAACATGAATAACTGCCTTTTACTAACCTAACCCCACTCCATATTTCCCTGAGAAGCATCTGTCGCTCCCCCCAACAAAACTAGATGTAAGTCCACTAAGAGTCTCCCAATGTGATCTATAGAGTAGCAGTATGGTGAAGGATACAGTGGGTGGTGCTGATGGTTAAACAATATTAAAACATTGGAATGTGGAGCACTCCATTGAATACAATGGAGTGCTCCAAGCTTCTACAGCCAGTAAAAGCCTGCAAAGCAACATAATTACCCCGCTGTGCTGGGCGTTCCATTGAGCGGGCGGGGCCATGACGAGCTCAGCTCGTCATCAGCACAGCGCTACCGTGCTGCATGACGAGCCGAGCTCGTCATCAGCATAGCGGCGCCGCTCGCGGCCCCCCTCGCCCCTGCGCCGCGGGGAAATTAGCCCTGCGGCGATGGGGTTAAACTAAAAACATCACAGGAACATTCTTAAGAATCTCTTTTAGCATAATTCATAAGGAAGAAATCTATGATGTAAAGGGCGCTCTCACTTGTATAATGAATATGTGCAAGGTTAATATTGGATAAAGTAAGTTTGAGGGAAGACAGAGGCTCTTGATTATAATTAGGGCCCCCTTGAAGATCTCAGTTCATTTAGAATACTCCCAGTAGACAGGTCCACTATCCTTTACATTTCTCAAGATAAAAATGGGCAGTTACACATTTACTGAGAACTAACTAAGCATATATGTAGTACAATAATTCAGTAAGTTAATTAATCATTAATTCAAGCAGAATCTCAGAAAAAAAAGTTTTGTTGGTTTTCTTAATCTCCTCTTCTAGCATGCACAAAGCCATCTAATTTAATGTCACAAAGACACCTTAGACAGAGGGTGGGAGAAAGAGGGAGGGAGACAGAGGGAGAGAGAGGGAGGGAGGCAGACAGACAGAGTGAGTGAGACAGAGGGAGACAGACAGAGTGAGTGTGAGTGTGTGAGTGCGTGTGTGAGAGAGTGTGTGAGATGTGCATGCCGGGTCTGGTGGCTCAGTAGACGAAGGCGTCCGTTGCAGGGGCCTGTGTTCAACCTCATGGTCAGTTTTGTTTTTGCTCTAGCCCCACCCCCTTCCCCACTGACCCCCCCCCCACCCCCCAGTGCGGCCCTCAGCCACAAACCACACTGTAAATTTGGCCCCCAAGAGAAAGTTTGTGAGTATCCATGCCCTAGAGAGTAACTACATTTTCAACACGCTGATTGAAAAATTAATCTATTAAGAGGCCTAGCTAGGGTATCCTTCGGGTGCTATGCTACAATTTCATACTCGTTCTTTCTGGTTTTGACATCATAATATGTGCTATGGTTGTCTAGATTTTTCTATGCAAAAGCAAGTTTGTTATAAGAATTTTATAAGGTTTTCTGTATATTCATGAGTATTAGCAACATTTACAAGAATAGGTTCATTCGGTTGATAAATTAATTATTGCGGCCACACTAATTGTCAACTACTGAGTAACTCTGCTGGGGATTGCACCAGAGGTTGCCTTAACTGCCAAAAAAATTAAAGGCAGTCATTAATCAAAATGTTCCCAGTATCCTGAAGAACTATTTAAACTGATAACAATAGCTTATTAGACCATTCCACAATTACACTGGAAGCACATTTATATGTAGTCTTTATTATAATTAATGAAATTTCTTCCTGGTCATTGTTATCTTCTTAAGGTATGCGGTCATATATAAAGTCATATAGATTAGCTGGTCCAAAACATTCTCTTTGTTTTGCCCATCTCGCACCTCAAGAAGCTATGCCTACATGGACATTAACCATGGTGTTGCACTTTTATTGAACACATGTCCAAACCCAATCCTGTCACTCTGCAAAAGGGTTGATGGGAATCTCCAAAATCATATTTCCCTCTGAATAATTATTTTGTAAAGTCCATGTCGTAGCCAACAGTGGAAGTTCACAGAAATTAATTGTTCTACATGGGACACCATATTATTGTCATACGAAATAATCTAATTTGGTTGATCGAGTTTCTACTATAATAATGGAAATACATTTGTCAGTAAACCCTGTATTTAAATTGAAATCTTGGCCCTTTTTGGCCAGAAATAGGCTATAACAAACACTATTTCCCTGCTAAAATTTGTTCTTCCCCATTCGAAAGCTGACGTTGCCTTCGAGACTGAGCTGGAGAGGGACCAAGGCTCGCAGTAGAAAGCTGGGAAGGGACACTGCCGACCGGACAGAGCCAGCAGAGTGCAGCAGAGAGCAGAACACCAGACGCCAAACTCCACTCCAGCAGCGAGCTGCGAGCGAGCCGCCACGCCAAACACCACGCCAAGCACCCGGCAAGGAGGAGATCAGTGGGAGACTGTGGGGGGACTAATGCGGCACCCCATCCGACCCTCTGCGGTTCCGGTTGCAAGCTGGGCCAGCGTCCGAGTCCGGGGTTGAACTCGGTGATAAGGGAGAGCCGCTGCGGGCGCTCCGGTCCAGTCCGGTGAGATGAAGCAGTTCAGCAGGCCACCATGGGCATGGAAAAGCAGGAGGTTTGAATAAGTGAATCGGCCACAGCGTCAGCGGGAGACAGGAGCCCCTGAGCCACGGGAGCTGCAAGTTACCGCGAAGGGGGGCTTGGGGGAGGGAGCTGACCGCAGGGAGGTCTCCTCCCCCGGGCTGTTTGGGAGGGTCACGAGGGGTTTCTATCTGGGAAACTACCAGAAGGTTCTGGATTTGGGCTGGCCTAGTAGGACTGGCCAGCCCAATTATAAACCTCCCTGTTCCCGCCCCCTAGCCACCATTTTAGGTTTGGTGACCTGGTGGCTAGGAGGGCTGTAGCTTTTTGTCGTATTTTGGAGTTTAGTTGAGAATACTAGTTTTTCCTTGCACTATTATCTGGTATTTATAGAGAATGGAGGATTCCTGTGTTCGTGAGGCTATGAGGCTGCTGGCAGAAGCAGGTCGCATGGACTTGCTGGTGGGGGGAGGGCCGGTGCGCCCCCAGCGCCAGGCCTCTGCTGGCGTGACCGCCGCTGTCATAGCGTGCTCTTCGCCGAAAAAGCGGTGTTCCGCTCAGGTAAACGAAAGGGGCCGGTCCCGTACGAGGAAGCCGGCCCCTCAGCGGCTGGCGCGTGTAGCGGCAGGGGAAGGGGAGGCCCCGGCGGTATGCGGCGCTTCTAATGCGGGCGGGAAGGAGGTTTCCGTGGCTCTGGTGCCCCAGGTAAGAGTTATGGCGGGGGCGGGGGGAGCTCCGGGCATGCCCGGCGCCTTGGTAGAGCGGGCGCAGGTGTCGAGTAGCGCGCAGCTTCTCGCATCAGGTGTGCAGGCGGGAACCTCGGCTTTCCTTGAGCCGTTGGGTTCGGTTTCCGCATCGGCGGATAGGCGGGGGAGAGGGGGCCGGGGAGGGAGCAAGAAGCGCTCCGCGTCTGACCCTTTGGTCGAGCGGCGCTTCCATGCAGAAGAGGTAGTCTCTGCGCGTGGTGCGCGCAGAGGCTCTGTACAATTTGTCTTGCAAGGGGCGGGTCAGGAGCGGGTTATGCCCGGTGGCCATGACAGTGCGTGGGTTGTAGAGGAGTCGCAGTCTGTGCCTCAGATGGCTCCTCGTATGTTTTTAACCCCTTCCAGGCATAGTGCTTCTGACAGACAGGCAGGGGAGAGGAGGGATTTGCACATAGTGGGTCCTCATGTTGAGTTCAGCACAGGGGGCTTGGCAATTTCTTCTGGTCAGGCAGTTATTGGGCAGGATGCAGATATTGCTGTGGTGGACGTTGGGGGCAATGTGGGTAGCCCTCTGTTGTTTTCCACGCCTGGTTCTTCAGTGGGTGATGTTTTATCTGTTGGGGGGGGTTCTAGGGGTGAGGGTGAATGGGCCCAAATGGGCGAAGGGGGTTCTCTTTCTGGAGTGGCTTTGGGGCAGGAGGCTCCACGTTCAAGGGGTTTTGAGTCTTCTGCTTTTGTGGGAGTGGATGACAGTCTTCAGAGAGAAGGCAGGAGTGTATCAATGGGGGGCCACGTCTCCTTTCATCCTGACAATAGTGTCACACGATCTGCTGTTGGTGCAGGGTCCACTGTTCTTAGTTCCTCAATGGTTTTTAATACTGGAGGGCCTTGCACACCTGGTGCTCTGAGCGTGGGGGGTGTGGGCTCTCGGGGCACGATGGTGGCACATGGTAGGGGTTTTGGCCCTGTGAGTGGTGGGGTGGTACAAGGGCCCAGGGGTACGGTTCCACTATTGTCTGGTGATACCAGAGGCCCATATTTTATGTGTGGTTCCCCAGGGTGGGAGCACTTTGGTGCGGCAGGTCTTGCGCAGCGGAGTTGTCAGAAAGATGGTGCGGGCCACGAGTGGCGGGCAGGGGCTCCTATTCAGACTTCTTCTTCTGCAGTTGCGATGGATAACTTAGATTACAGTGAGGATGAAGAGGTGGTAGGTGGCTCTCCGGTTAGGGAGGTGCCTTTGAGATCTAGTGTTCGAGGACGTTCTTTGGATAGGGGTCAGATGTTGAATGTGGATAGTAATTGGAGGGGGACAGAGTCTGGTTTGAATGTAGTTTTTAGGAACACTAGCACACCAGTCCAAACCTTTTCTTTTCAGGACAGGGATAGGTGCGGAGGTCCAGACTTGGCAGGGCGCGGTCCAGTCCACTTTCGCCAAGGGGAAGCGAGGAGAATGCCTAGCGCGGCCCTCTCTGTTCCACCGAGGGAGCCCGCCGCGGCCAGCACACGAGGGTCCGGCGTGACCCCGCTGGCCCCATCGAGTAGCAGGTATAGGTGTCCGACCTTACCGGCGGCTATGGAGCCGCAGAGTCAGCGCCAGGGGAGGTACGGGCGTGTACAGTCTGCTCCCCCTCATGGAATTGCTACAAAAAGTTTAACATGTAATATTGCTGATGCTGGGTTCAGTAAGACCCGTGATGTAATGTTTCCAGATGAACCTGATTCAGTGGTTCTGGATTACGATGACGATAGTCCCGAAGAGGGAGAATTGAGGGACGTGGAAAGGGGGGTGCCCTCTCATGTTGTTCAAAGTATTTTTCAGGCTCCAGTGGTGCAAAAGCAAGCCAAGGAGAGACGAGAACGCGGCCCGTCAGTCAGGGCGCCTCCAAGACGTGACACAGTGGTTTCGGCATCACAGGCGGAGCCGGGGAGAGTGGTCTCTTTGTTGCCAGGTGAGCAGATAGCTACACAGGCCAAACCAATTATGGTGTCTGTGGGCACAGGTGGGACTGAGGCTGTTGGGGTGGGTGAGGGGCGGTTGGTAAAGGGACGTTATGTGAAAGACACTGCTGTGGGCACGGATGACGTGCTGGACACTGCAGGTAAAGTTGAAAGTGGTACTGGTACAGAGGCCTCAGGTATGGCTAAAGAGCCTGTGGCCAGCAAAGAATTGAAAATTAAAAAATTGCCCTATATGGGAGTCACGAAGCCTTTGGGGGCACATTTAATGTTGAGTACAAAGGAAAGAATTTGGAAGGTTGAGTATGTGGAAATACTTAAGTTACTACACAGAGAAGTACGTTCCAAAGAAGGGTCCAAGGAGGAAGAATTTGAGTTGGCAAAACGGCCTAGAGTTCCCCTGACCATTGAGAATTGGACAGCTGCTTTCCTCATATATGCAAGCGTGTATTGTGAGAAATTCCCAGAGCGCAGCGTGTCCCTTTTTAAATACATGGATGTTATTCGCAAGGCGCAGCTTACTGGGGGGGGTTTGCTTGGTCCCAGTATGATGAGGAGTTCAGGGCCAGGATGGCGTGGGATCCGGAGGCCAAGTGGGGGGAACTGGACACAGATTTATGGCAGCACACTATGGGGTCGGCTTCGGGGGGTAAGACGATTTTTACTGCCAGTGGTCTCCCCATAATATATCGGCCCTTTCAGGGCAAGCCCACCAGGGGAGGGGTGGGCAGTAGCTCAACCACACAGCCTGCAGTCGGCACGTGCTGGGAGTTTAATAAGGGTTTCTGTACTAGGGAATACTGTAAATTCAGGCACGAGTGCTCAGGTTGTGGTAAGCGACACCCCTTGTCTAAATGCTGGGAGAACAAGCCAGCGGGGGACCATCAGGGGACTCAGTCAGGTGCGGGGGGTTCGGGGACGTCCCAACATTCTGCAGGAGGTAGGGGATTCAGAGGTAATCGGGGTTCTGGGTCCAAGGACTCATACACCGGTTAGGTTGGAGAAGTTGCGCCTTGCACTTCATGACTATGATAATGCAGCTGCGAAACAAACATTGTTGGATGGTTTTGAATTTGGTTTCAAGTTAGGTTACACGGGTCCTAGACAAAGAAGATGGTCTGCTAATCTGAAATCTGCATCTGAGCATAGCACAGTGGTACAAGATAAGTTGAATAAGGAAGTGCAGGAAGGGAGGATGGCTGGCCCTTTTCACGATTGGCCGATCCTTAATTTAATAATATCACCTATTGGAGTGGTCCCGAAGAAAGATCCGGGACAGTTCAGGCTTATACAACACTTATCATGGCCGGAAGGGTCGTCGGTCAATGATTTTATTGATCCAGATGCTGTTTCGGTCTCTTACTCTTCAGTTGACGTGGCCATGTCACTTGTTGTGACCGCGGGCGCAGCTGCTGAGATGGCCAAGTGTGATATAAAGTCTGCTTTCCGGCTGCTGCCTGTCCATCCGGAAGACTGGTGTCTTCTGGGTATCCATTTTTCAGGAAAATGGTATGTGGACAAGGCCTTGCCGATGGGCTGCTCCATATCTTGTTCTCTTTTCGAGTGCTTCAGTACTTTTCTACAATGGTACTTTATTCATCAGTCTGGTCACTCACTGGTAACGCACTACCTGGATGACTTTTTCTTTGTCGGGTCCCCGGGCTCCGCGGAGTGCCAGTCTGCTCTGGACACTTTCCAAGGGCTCATGGAGGATCTGGGAGTTCCTTTGGCTCCCAAGAAAACTATAGGTCCTGACACAGTCTTGTCCTTTTTGGGGATTGAACTTGATTCTGTGGCAATGCGTGCTTGCTTGCCTGAGGATAAGAAAGTGAAGATGCTGGATTTGCTGGACACTATGTTGGCAAAACGGAAAGTATTGGTGAAAGATGTTCAGGTGTTACTAGGCCATCTCAACTTTGCTTGTAGGGTCGTGAGAGCAGGAAGGATTTTTTGTCGTAGATTGGGCAGGGCTCTTGCTGGTCACCATTTGCCTCACCATAGGGTTCTATTGTCTGCTGGAGTCAAGGAGGATTTGAGAATGTGGAGATTTTTTCTCTCTTCCTTTAATGGTGTTCCTTTGCTTAGGGACGTTGACTTCCAATGGGATGTGCAAATGTTTTCGGATGCAGCTGGCAGTGATGGTTTTGGTCTGTACTGGAACGGAAGATGGTTTGCGGAACGTTGGCCGGATGAGTGGTTGAATGGTGGTCGCAGCATTACCTTTTTGGAGCTTTTTCCTTTGCTGGTGCCTTTGACACTGTGGGGGGAGGTCTTGGCACATAAGAAAGTGCTTTTTCGTGTGGACAACATGGCTGTGGTGCAAATTGTTAATCGACAGTCTGCCAGGGACGAACAGGTCTTGAAGCTCATGAGAGTGTTTGTGCTGGGTTGTTTGAAACACGACATTCACTTTCGTGCTTTGCACATTCCTGGGGTGGACAATGACATTGCGGATGCTCTGTCTCGTTCACAGTGGGGCAGATTCCGTGGACTGGCGAGGGAGGCAGACCCAGCACCGACCCCGATGCCGATTCATCTGTGGCACGTAGGCAACGTCGGGTCTTACAACTGGTGGTAGGTTCTTTGTCTGTGTCTACCCGTTCTGCTTATTCTCTGGCCTGGAGGGAATTCCTGGAGTCTGGCGCTTGTAGGCGTGAGGAGGTTTGGCGTCGTTCAGAGGATGTTGTGAATTTCATTTTGGATCTCATGGACAAAGGGCTTACTAAGGTGACTATCGCCGGTAAATTAGCGGGGATAGCATTTATGGGCAAGTTGTTATGGGGTTATCCTCCATCGGCAGGGGAGATCGGCAGGAGAATGCTTCAGGGACACACCAGTAGACTTAGGGCTCCTTTATCTTGGCAGATACTGGCTCGACTGATAACTGTTCTCCCTGAGGTTTGTTCGGATGATTTTGAGTCATGCTTATTTTCCTTGTTAATGGCCTTCATGTTTTTTGGAGCTTTTAGGGTTTCGGAGCTGTTGGGTTCGAAAGGCAAGTGTGGCATCTTTTGGCGGGATGTTTTCTGCTCTGATGAGGGGGTGCACATCTGGTTAGCCAGCTCAAAAACTGATCAGACTAAGAAGGGAAAGGGTGTGTGGTTACAAGCGCGTGCTCCTAGGATTACTTGCCCTTTGCTGCTGGCGCGGCGCTGGCGTTCTTTATGCGGGGGTGGTGATGACGCACTCGTCTTTCAACATATTGATGGCACCCTGGTTACAGCATACCAATTACGCATGGTTCTGCGCAAAGCTTTGGAACACCTGGGTTTAGATGGGAGCTTATATGGGACACATTCCTTCCGGATTGGGGCTGCAACTGAAGCTTTTAACAGAGGTTGGACTCAAAGGGATATCATGAGGCTGGGGCGTTGGTCTTCAAACTGCTTTCAGCGCTACGTGAGAAGTCAAGCGGAGGAGGCGCATGCGTCATCTTCCTTCCCATGAGCTCTAACTCTGTTTTCTTTTATAGGTTCTGTTGCTGGGCCTCGTTCTCCGGTGGTGACGGTCTGGATAGTTGGGCATTCCTTCGTGAAGTGGGCCCGACTTCAGGCAGCACAGAGTTACTTTGGAGAACTTCTGGGTTTTAACGCTAGTATGTTCAATGTGGTTTGGAAGGGGAAAGGTGGGATGCTCTGGAGAGAGTTAATCCCTTGTCTTAACAACAATATGGTGGGTGGGCTGTGTCCTGATATTCTGGTCATCCATCTGGGGGAAAATGATCTTTGTGCTACCAAAGGTGTGGTGTTACTTCGAGCTATTAAGAAGGATTTGGGCCTTATCAAAGAACTTTGGGCTGGGTGCCATGTCTATTGAACTGAATTGATACCACGTAGGATCTGGAGAGGAGCGGTCAACCCCAAGGCGGTTGACAGGGCTAGGAAGAAAGTAAACTCAGAGGTTTCGCGCTGCTGCCGTGGTCTTGGTTTTAGCAGGATTTCCCATAGGGAAATTAAGTTTGAGACTGTGGAATTCTTCAGAGATGATGGTGTTCACCTGTCCAGAGTGGGTATGGACCTATACTTGTTGGAATTACGCGAGGTTTTGGCGCGTTCGCTAGCTATGCACCGTTAAGGTTGGTTCAGTTTCTGTTTTTCGTTTTCCGGTGGGGGGGGCAGAAAGGGAGGTGGTGTAGTTTCTCTCCCCCTCCTACCTTTCTGGGTGGCGGGGTTTTTGGTTGCCCCGGTGCTGTTTATGGTAGATTGTTTGATGAGTATTGGATTGATTCTTTGATTGACAGGTTCAGGGGAAGTTGGTCATTGTTTGACCGTTCAGGTTTTGGGGGGTATTGGCAGGAGTGAAGGGTCAGGCAGGGTTTATGGTTAAAGAGGGCCTGGCTTTCAATATGTGATTGGGGTTTTGATGAAGAAGGGGTTAAATGATGACGTAATGATTGAATTAATGACGTAATGTTTATTGATGATGTTATGTTTATAATGTTGTTGTAATGTTGTTATGCTGTATTGTTGGGTGGGGGAGGGGTCAAAGAATTTTAGGGGAGGGGGTGGGGGGCGGGGTTTGTAGTTAATTATTTATTTAGTGAGAGTTAGTTTTGTAAGGCGTTGCCAAGGTTTTATAATTGTAATGTGCACCTGTTTCCTAATAAAGCGGCCTTTTCCACACTCAAAACAATTCTGGTCTACGTTTCTCTCACCCCTCGCCCTCCCTCCCAATTGCCGCAAACAGAGGAGCACTTGGTAAGCAATATACTTAGTGGCGTCCTGAGCAGCAACCTTGAGTCCGGAAGAGTCTGGGAGAGGCTGGGAGATCAGTAGGACACAGGAGCTGCAGAGACTTGCCACCAGGGGCTGTGCAGAGCACGGACATCGCGGCTCTGGGCTCTAGGTGCCTGGCGGTTTATGCGGCTTATGTGGGCCAGGGCCAGAGCAATTGCTCCCTGTCTCTCATCGTCTACCTATCCCCAGCCAGCAGCCAGCAGTAAACAGCCAGCTCCCCCCTAGGCCCCGGTATTGGACAAATGCATAACTCAAGAGTCAAGGAAGAGGAAGAGTCACGGCCAGAGCCTTATCCCCTGCAGGTGCGCAGCCGGGAGGCAGGGGGCAGGCGCAGTGTCAAGTGCACAGGACAGCGCTCAGGTCCGCAGGAGTACAACAAAACCTTATCTACTGTGACACGGAGATACGGAGACACGGACGGCACATTATAGAGTCTGGCCGTCCTTAGCTCCCCTTATTCCAGCACTACAGGCGAGCAAGGAGGCTAGGACAGAGAGCATTGGGTGACTGCAATCAGGAGTTTGGGGAAAGCAGCCAGGAGCAGATGGCAGGGGGAGGTAAAGAAGGTGAAAAGTTAGTAGCGGCATGACTTCTAGCATCTTCAAGTACCTGCATTAAACAGCTCCTTGCCGCCATCTTTCTGCCCGTGATCCTCACATCACCATACGCCTGCTATTTTATACTTCAGCCCCAATTACACAGCAACGCTGCAACTTACCCTTAGTAGGTTTCCCGCGTTACTAAGACTTAACGTGGAGGCGGAGGGAGCAGCTGTATAGCCAGTGCATAGCCAGCGGACATCCGGTGCCAAAAGCCGAGGCCAGATCAATTATGAGGTCTGGCAAAGTGAGGAAGGCTCCGGGAGAAAAGACAACTGCCCCAAGCAGACTTGCTAAACGGAGAAGAAAAGAAAAAACAAATGCAAATAAGGCAAGAAACACCCTAAAAACCCCACTAATCTCACCTATGGGCTCTTTATTTGAAAAAACTGCTCCAAATAAAAATTCCACACTGAATCTACGATTCCAATTCTTAAAGGACCCCGGTTCAGCCCTGTTCTCCTCAACAGGGGATGTCTCGGGTTTGTCGACTCCTATAGCTCCCTTAAAACGTTTAGTAGGGAACGATCAGAGGTTGGATGATGCTACTCAAACGACTACCCCTGGGAAATTAAATCTTCAACTCAGCGAAAATTGCAACTCGCTTAAAAGGCCTGAACAATCGTAAAACCTAGACAACAAAAAAAATAACTGATATAAAAAGTAGCCTAATTACACTAGCGATAGTACACTCGGCCTTCGATGATTTTAAAAATATATCTACGCAGCAAGAGCTACCAATAACTATAAAAAATCCTAGTCCAAGTTCGGATGCATTAAGTAAAGATCAACAAAACCATACACAATCCTTACACTCAAGCTCCGAGGAGCTTACTCATCTCTGGCTTAACCCATGCCATTCGCTAGACAAAATGGATGAGCCACCGGCCGACAAAAACTCAGTAGATAAAGAGGCTGTCGCAGCAGTTGAAACGGGAATCAATGAAGCGGAGTATCAATCAGCCAGTCCTTGTCACAAAGAAAGTCAACATAGGCCAACGGACCTCAGTGCATATATATTACCATCAGTAAACGTGAGATATAACAAGTCATCAAAAAATGTGGACAAGGCAAATTCCCCCAACGTTGAAGGGATTCCGGATTTTGTTACTCCCCTACTACAAGCATTGCAAACATCAACGACAACGTTAATAATGCAATCAGACAAATTGGACATTCAAATAGACTTAATGAATGTATCATACATAGCGGGGATAAACACGAAACTGGACAATCTAAACAATTTAATTAAAAGAGCACAATCAACTATTCCCCTGCCTGAACCAGTCTGTTCCTGCGGACCAGTTCTAGATAAATTGAGCTCATTACCAACTATGCTAGAACAGATTCTTACCCTAAATAAACGATTTATCAATCCAGCCACAGAAACAGAACGACATGGAGCTTCCATAATTAAGCAGCAACCACAAACCGATACTTATTTTTCTCCAGGGCAAAATAATGAAGAACAAATCCCCAAATCTGGTAATGTCATAAGTAGGGATGATACCAACGAAATAGTAAAGACTGAGGCTATTATTTCAGAACCAAAAAAGCAAATACAAACAAAGAGACAACGAAAGAAAGAACGGAAAGCTAGGAATAAAAAATGTGATGCAGAGCCACAGTGTGGCATTAGAATATACCCCATTTTTTCAAAATCAAATGCAGGAACATCAAAAGAGGATCTTACATGGGAAGATAGTCTGGAAATAACAGGAAGAGATGATAAGATCATCAACGTAAATCTGATGACTAAAAATGAACCCAAGGGCTCACAACTATTAGGAAGTGAGGCAAGCTCCTCACATATGACGAACAATCAGCAGAAAGTGCCCTCAAGTGCCAACTATACCACTACTACTGGTTCCGGCGAAAACTTTAGTAGATCCATAAACCAGGAAAAAAACAGCTATCTTTTTATTGAAGAAAACACTCAGTTAAAAGCAACACAGAAGAGTATGCTACTCCAAGATGATGTTTTAGCCTTGGGAAGCCACAACATAGAGGGGCACTCAAAATCATCTGAGATAATAACAATGTTAAAACCTCAAATCCTGCAGATTGCAAATAAACCAGCAAGTATAAACAGGGTATCAGATTGTGGTATCAGCCAACTACACACGGAACACTGCACAGAAGCAGTGGAAAAGGTAATGACTGTCTCCTCACTACAAACAGTGACAGAAATGGGAGTCCAAGATATCGTAGAAACTCCCCAACGTCAATTACCAAGAGCCACATCAGAAACACAGTGCAATTTGAATCAAGGCAAACTAAGCTTTTGTATAACGAATAAGGAAATCATGCAACCAAATCATGTCGATGGTAAAGATTTAAGGATAGGCTCTCCTAAGCCTGATGATAAATATCATCAAATAATTTGGACACCGGAGTACAAGACACAGGGCTGTCATGACATCTTGAAACTTATGGCTGAAAGGAACTAAGTGATATTAAAACTACAGATCTAGAATCAGTACAATTTCTAAGGGGGAACAAGGATGAAACAAACGAACAAACATTAACCACTTGGAAAACCCCAGGGATAGTGCAACTAATATTAGGAAGATTTGATCTATTTCAAACATGGAGCATACAATTATCATTGCCCAGCACTCCACGTTATCCGTTTCCCCTAAAGAAACCCTGTAGACAGCTATTTACCAGAAAATTGGACAAGCTCGCCCCGCAAAAGCAAGTCTACTCAATTTTACACAATGCTAAAGGCAGAAGTGAGACAGCCCACACCCGGGAAGGAGTGGAAGCAGATAGAGTTGGGGAGTCTGTAATAACAACGGATCACTGGAAATGGCTTCCCAGCTTGCTAAACGATAAGAGGAAAAACTGATCAAAGAGTGAAAAGGTGAAACACGCAGCAAATGCTGGTATTCATTTACTATCGTGGAACATTGCAGAGGCTAAAAAATTGTTAGTGGATGGATTAGCCTTAGAAGAATGGGCTAACTGCGACATAATCGCCTTGCAAGAAACATGGTTGCAAGAAGATATCCCGTTAGCTGGCTTCGTCCACTATACTGTTGCAGCAGAAAAATGTAAATACTACGGTCGCGCAATAGGTGGCCTTACAGTCTACGTGTCAATAGTCTTAAAAATTAATTCGGAACAGCTTAAATCTCCTGATCCAAGCATTCAACTAATGAAATTTTCAGAACAAAATGTAACTAACAACAAGACGACAATCTTGATTAATTATTACACTCAACCCAAATTCCGAGTTAAAAAGATAAAAAATGCTCTACTATGCAAAGTAATAACGGGCCTCCGCAGCACTGAGCCATCGTGGAATATAATAGTAACTGGTGACTTCAATTCAAATCTGATATTTTCACCAGAGGAAGACGAAATACTAACAGCAGATAATATGTATTGGCGTGTTCCACAACAGTCTCAAGTTGGGGCGAGGACTCGAATGGATCGAATGGGCAACCAATTGGTGACAGAACTTGAGTATCAAGGTATGCGAGTCCTGAATGGAAGGACCGATAAAGATCACCCGCCAAAAAAAACTTACTATGGCCCGCAGGCCCAATCTACACTGGACTTTACTATCGTAAGTCTTTCGCTAATTTCCTTACTAGTCAGTTTTCATATCGAATATACCCCCCTGAGTGATCATGCGATGCAACATATCAAATTTAATTTCTGCATGGAAAGATTTCAACCATCCTATATATTGGAGGGTCAAATAGATACAATTAATCAAAAACGCATAAATTGGACAAACACAAATAAAATTGAGTGGTTCTCGATAATAAAGGAGATACTGGCTGAATTAGGAAACGTCTCAACGAATAAGATACAAGCATGGACTCTCTTCCTGGAGAAATTAAAGAACAAAATGAAAGTACCGGCCATGAAGGCCAATTGACCCGGTCCAAATAACAAACTGCCAAAAGAGTTGCAAGATCTAAGAAGGGACTTACGAAGAGCTCAAAAGAAGTTGCAGTTGAATGACAAAGAAGGATGTCAATTGGAGATATTTCTCCTACAAAGAAAAAAATACAAAAAGGAGGTCTGGGAATTCAAAAAAAGGAAAAATGAGAGTTGTTGGTCTAAATTGCTTTTCAGCACTGAGCACCCAAATTCAAATACATTTTGGAAAATAATAAATCAATTAACAAGACATCGAAACATACTTACATCGAATGTGCAGGAAACAGAATGGGTTACCTTCCTCTCGTCAAAATGTAAAGAAAATTCATTAAAAGTCCCATGGAAACAACCCATTCTGAAAAATCCGAATAAAATGATAATTGAGGAAGAAAGTCGCTGTCAGTCTTTAACAACAGACCCAAGCAAAACATCAATGCCTGTAGTAACTTATGGCACCTACTCTGCAGAGGAGATAGCAAAAATAATTAAGAAGGGTAAAAGCAACGGGGCCCCGGGGCCGAATGGCATTCCGCAAGCGACTTACAAACACGCACCAGAATACTGGAGCTTACACCTCGAGAAACTCTTTGCAGATGTGCAGACCAACAACCTAGTTCCGGACAGCTGGCAAGGCTCTATAATTATGCCCATATACAAAGGCGGAGAAAGAACTAATCCATTAAATTACCGAATAATTGCATTACAGGATGTTGAAGCTAAATACTTCGCATCATTAGTTCTGAAAGACCTGGTAAACTGGTCGGGAGAAAGATAACTGATTCCTATTAACGAAACGGGATTTAGAGAAGGGATTGGAACAACTTCGAACATTCTATTTATCATAATGGTTCCTGAAAGATGCCAGGGCGTAAAAAAGGACCTGCACCTGTGTTTTATAGAGCTGCAAGCTGCCTTTCACAGCGTGGACCGGAACCAGCTGTGGGCAAAGCTAAAAGCATGGGCAATACCTGAGAGCATATTGAGGGGTCTGTTATTATTTTACTCTGACACATGGACGCAAGTAAAACTTGGGGATGGTTCCCGCTTATCGAGAAAAGTGTATACTACTATCGGATTAAAATAGGGTTGCGTCCTGGCTCCACACCTATTTAATCTGTTCATATCAGATCTTTCAGGAAAACTAGATAGCAGCAATGCTCACTCCCCGAAATTAGGCAAGCTACAACTTTCACACCTAGCATATGCAGATGATATTGAGCTTCTGAGCTTAACAAAAGTTGGTCTGTCGAGGCTGCTAATAGAACTCTCTGATTTCTTGTCTACAAATAAGCTGGCCCTTAACTCATCAAAAACGAAAACAATGTTAATTACCAACCGACGATCTGCACATCATAACATCCGGCTAGAAGGAAATCTTTTGGAAAAGGAATACTATTATAAATACTTGGTATATTATATTGACGATAAGCTAGCCTTAAAAGAGCAGAAAAATAATATGACACAAAGAGCAGGGGGCTTAATATTTGCATTCAGCTCATTGGCAAAAAAATTGGAAGGTCCATCTCTAAGGCCGCTCCTAACTGTGATTGCTAGTAAAGCGCTACCCACCTTAGCTTATGCAAGTGTTGCAATGCATGGTAAGGATTCCGAATTTCTTAACAACTTAATAACTAAAATTTATAAAAAGGTCTTCCAACTTCCCAGTTCAGCCTCACCAGTGCAAATGCGGTTAGAATTCGGTCTAATGAACGAATCACTGGGTAGACTTTATACATGCATATAGCTGTGGTATCGAATCAAGCAAAATGCCAGTGAAAAAAATCTTAATACATTTCTATGGCAGGAACTAGAAATGCAAAAAAAATCAGAGGCAAATAAATTCCTGACCAGTGCACTGGAGTTAACATACTCTTCCAACTTTTAGGATAAAAACTTGCCATTTACCTCATTCAAGCAGGCACTAAATAAAGCCGCCAAATTTCATTCGTTGATCACAAATAAAGACATTTTCTCTCATCGCTCCCATTCCTGGACCATGATCAATAGTTATAAAACTCTTACACCGGCGGCCTACTTGGACACAACATACTCTATTTACATTAAAAAACGATTGATGGCTCTGCGCTTTGGCAAACTTCCAACTCTAGCCAATGAACCATCTTGGAAGCACATTGAATTAACTGATTGCCCTCTCTGCGGTAATACAAAGGAAGACTTAATCCATTTAATAAGCCATTGTAAGAAGCTGTACAGTGAGCGAGCAATTTTTTTGAAGAATATCTTCTTGGTTTAGAGAATACGTACATGCAGGACAGCTATCATTGGTGGCCTGGATTCAACTGATCCCCAAATGAACTGCAAGATGATAAAGTTGGCGGTGATTGCTTTGGACGCCGCCAAGGCATTTGATCGTGTTAATTGGGTGTATTTGAAAGAGTTAATAGCCCATATACAGATCGGGGTCAACTTTGGTTCGGTCTTGACACGGCTATATCAGTCACCCACGTCGAGGGTATTAGTAAATGGGAATTTAACCGCACCAATAAAAGTAATGAGGGGCACAAGGCAGGGGTGCCCTTTATCTCCTCTCTTGTTCGATCTCTATATAGAACCTTTGGCGTGTCGAATAAGAGAGGCAGAGTTGATCCCTTCTTTTGAGTTTCAGGGTTGGGCCAGAAAGATTGGGCTATATGCGGACGATATAGTTATTTTAACCCCTAAACTACATCAATCACTAAGCTGCATAGAAACTATAACGAAGGAATTTGGTGAGGTTTCCGGATATCGCCTAAATAGGGATAAAACTGAGATTATGGCCTGGAACTTAAATGCAGGAGACACAGGATGCAAAACAGAGATAAGATATCTAGGGGTGCAAATAACACAGAACATCAAGGATCTTACTAAAGTAAATATTGCTAAAGTAAGGAAAGAAATTTCTCACGCCATGAAAGGCTGGTCGCATTTACCGCTAACACTATATGGCCGAGTCAACCTTGTGAAAATGATGGTGCTACCCAAGTTGACTTTTCTCTTTGACTCTATCCCACTTATGTTCGAGAGGGAGGAGATTAAGAAGCTGCAAAGTGAGATTGGGTCTTTTATCTGGGCATCTAAAGGATCACGTTTATCCTGGAAAAAAATGAGGAGGAAACTTTTGAAAGGAGGTCTGGCAGCTCCAGATCTACAGATTTACTCTTGGGCTTTTTTGTTAAAGAACTGCAGAATGCTTTTGGGAACCCCAGGGAGTTCAGACATTGGCATATTACTTTCAGCATTGTTAAGAACGGAGAAGACCAATCAGAACGCTTTTATGTACAAATTTGCCGACCCGAAATACTTTAAGAAAATAAGGTTAAAGGTTTTGAAAGATCTGGCTATGCTATGGTATAGAGTTAGGAGGGTAACAAAGATACCATATTTTAGTGCAATGGCACCAATTTGGGATACGCCGGGAGCTCCGAGTTGGACTGAAGATGCTTTGGCAACACCATTAAAAATAGCAGGTCCTCAGAGATGGGGGGATCTGTTTTTAGAAGGGAATTTGGTACCATGGAGCTTCTGTGAACAGAAGTGGGGCAATAAGTTTTCTAAATTTAAGTTCCTGCAGATACAAAGCTGGGCTGCAGGGAAGAAAAAAAATTTACTTGGGCACTATAATGCTTTTGAAGAGAAACTTGCTCTGGATACTTTGATTAAAAAAGAGGTGGCGATGTGGTATTGGTCGATAGTGGACCTTGAAGATGGACCCTTCGTATTGCCAGAGACCCTGTGGGGAGAGTGCTTGCCGAGGATCGCGACAGAGGATATATGGCAAGTATCTATGTTGATTCTATACAAGGTGGTTAAACCTGCAAATTTAAGGAGAAACCACTTGTTCACTCTCCACAGGGCGTATTGGACACCAAAAAAACTGGCGAAATTCAAAGATGGCGGTACAGTGAGGTGTTCCAAATGCAACAGTCCGAACGAAGACGACCTACACATGTTTGTTACATGCCCAGGGATAGAAGAATTCTGGAAAGCAGTGAGTAAATGCTTGTCCCTGCATTGGCCCAACAATTGGAGATAAGCCCTGAACTTGTTACGACAGGAATGGCAGACCTACAAGGTAAGGGCTACAACGATAAAGTGAAGTTGCTGTTTTATGGTATCTTGGTTGCTCGAAGGGAAATTTGCAGAATGTGGATATCTGTGGTCCCTCCGTCTGAGCTGACTTGGTTAAGGGCTATGAGAGCTATAGCAAAGCTAGATTTGGCTGGTCGGAATAAGAAGAGATGCAAATTTTGGACTCCGTTCTTACAACACTATGGGTGATGGTGGGGATGACAAAGATAAAAACTTAGAGGGAATAATAGTCCTATGATTAAGCTTTTCTAGAATCTCGGTGGGAGTCCTGTTGTAAGGAGGAAGGGCGAACAAGATACAAGGTGCTCCTTAACAACACTACGCTTCCTATATGAGATGAAACACCCCAGGGCGGATCCGCGACAATATCGGGTGAGGAAAGGCACATGAGGACAAAAAAAAGAAAAAAAAAAAAGATGATAAAGTTTTGTTGGCTTTTAAAAAATGCTTGAAAGCAAGCACGTCTATAACAAATTAACATTATTAAGCCTCATTAGCATTGTTGTCTAAGCCTGAAGGAAGTCTTTTATTTTAAGGTTTTAGGAAAGATATCTCTTAGAAGCAATTTTATTGAAATTTATGTTTACTGTTTGCGTGGTTTTTATTTAGGTCGTTTTAATTTAACATTGGTCAAACGCTGTAAAGAAAATTTGTCATGGTTTTAATTAACTAAACAATAAAAACTAAACTCACAAACTCACAAACCCATTCCTACTTCTTCAGTGGAGTAACTACATAAAAATATGTTTTAGAGCAATTTGTAATTCCCCAAAAAACTTCTCAACTTGTATACCTTCGTAGGATACTTTAGTTCAAAAACGGCTTCAATTATCTTTTTCTGAGGGGCTAGACCTCATTAGGAATTTGTGTGACACACGAAATCAACACCCCTCTTTGCCCACTAAGATTTTTAAAACAATGCCTTAGCTCCTACATTTCACATTTGAATTAACAAATTTCAGATTTGTTGTATATGATTTTCCATGGATAGACTCACTATTCGACATATCATCTGCATATACTAGATATTTATGTTTTGGTCAGGAGGTAGAATCTTTTACAGGAACATATTGAATTTGCTCCTGTTGTGTATGCACAAACATGGCAACAAAACTGTTGTTTTTGAAACATGAACACTAACTTACATTGATCACTAGTTTTCATCCACCTTGTAAATTGTACATGTCTCAGTAGTGAAATACTCAATTTGTCTTTCACTGCTGTGAGGCTTACCTCCTGCATAGATTAACATTGGGTTACCGTATTACATTTAATAAGTGATAACTTTCAATTAGGAGCAGGTAGGAATTTCTACAGAACTATATTCAAAAACCCTCTTTAAAACTTTAAATTGGATTTTATGTCACAGTTCAAAAAAGACTTTTAGAAAGTTGCCATTTTCTTGTCCCAACCATTTGGTGCCTACAGGCTGTATCAAGGATAACATAACTAGGTGTTGCTAGCAGTTGGTGTTGGTTTTTATGCATTCTACTCAGACAGTTAGACAAAGGGAATAAGTGTTGGCAGGATATACCATTTCTAGCAGGATGAGGAGCAAAGCTGTTACCTACCACACTTGCACATCACATTAACCCTGTCTCAGCACACTCACAAAGAGCTTCACAATAGTCTTTTACTCCACCAGACAAGCTGGGTTCAGGGCAGGGAGGAACGACATTCTAGAGACATGTGTAGGTAGAGGACTTTAGAAGCTTTTCCCACTTCAATGTGGGCACCAGGTAGAAGTAGTGGATCATCAGACCCAACTCTTGAGATCACTTCTGGACATGCGGAAGACTCAGAAGAAGGACTGCTGTGCTGCTCTGTTGCAAGAAGGACTGCCCCCCTGCCCCGCTACTCTGCTGCCCTGCTGCGTGGGTGGGAAGGATTGGACCTACATCTTGAACCCTGGACAGCCAGAGTAACTCCAAATGCATGTTGGTTGGCCTCCTGATCAGAGCCACAGGGACAGCAAAGGCTACAACCATCTTGAACCATGTAACTGGACTCTGCCTGCAGTGAGTCTGTCACGTGGGTGTAGGTGTGACTTCACACTGTGTTAAGTTAGCATGAGCTTATTAGAAGTTTAAACGCCATTTTCCTTTTCTGCAGCCTCTGCACACGACACATTTTGTTATTACAGCTTCTGGCCTGGTAGAATATTTGGCTTCACATGAGAACAGTATGTTGCTTCTAATATCAGTATTGCTTAGTAAGGTATGTCTGTACAGTGAGTGTCGAGGAATACAAGGTTATTCCAACACAGCGCTTGTTGTTCAGATTGATCAGCGCATGGTCTAGACATAACATATATGCAGCTATGGCCAACTTTGGTTTTAGGCAGGATTAATAATGCGCTGCACAGGGCAGGAAAACACACTTGATGGAGATTCGTATGCAGACAGTTGGTGCAGAAGATGATGTGATCCGTTTCTGCTAAGACCACGAGGTATGGGCCTGCCCTTCGAAACCCAAAGAGACCTTCTTTAGATATAATATAATATACTAGCAAGGGAGGGTAAACTTAGGTTCTAATTAGAACCTTTCCTTTTCACATTTTAACATGCTTTCACCCTTTGTATTTTATGGAATAGTAACAATGCTGATATCCTTGTTCCTGATAATATGTTTACTTGTATTATCTAAGATACTGCGCTTGAGAACACGGCATTAGAAATAAATGTTTCAAATTTGCACGTGTCTTCATTTACTCCTCGTTCTGGACTGATATGTTGGTATAACGAAAGAGTGTTCATGTGTTCCACGTTACCTGAGGTGTTCTGAGTTCATGTTCTGGGTTGTCTAATCATTGGGGAATGAGAAAGAACCAATGAGACACTGATTGCTAGTCTGGTAGGGGATTTTTGATACTAAGGTGAGTTTTTGGTACACCCTAATTCACTGAGGTTCTGAGTCTCTATGCACAGTTCTGTGTAGGTACAGAATCCCTGCTACAAGTCTCAACCTGACAAGTGGTGCCCCTCCAGTCCTAGACCCTTGCAAGTGGGGCTAAAGGTACTCTGCCTGCCCAGCTGTGGTCTCATCAGAGCTGACTTAGCACAGCACAAACCCGCCTTAATGTAAGCCTGCATCACTCATCAGAACCCCTGCTTCATGACGAATTCTCAATGGGGACCCTGCAGCTTCTCATAAGAAATGACTCAATAACATGCAATCCCACATTGCAGCTTTCACTGTGCCTTACCAGAACCAATGCAGAGCAACGCAGCCTCAATCTAAGTGTGGATCACAGCCTGGACAGGACTACAGGTCAACGGAACTGCAGCAGTGCGATGCATCCTCTACATGGACCTTGCATTGCTACTTGGGGCTGCAGCTATGCAGCGCAATGCTCTGCAACTTGGATTTAAGGTACGTTTCTCAGCAGGACTACCTCTATTACAGTAGGTGTGAACCTGTGACTTTGTCCAGTTCTGGCACAACCAAATAACCACAGTTGGTGCTTTGTGTTTTAAAGCACAATTTTTTCCTAAATCTTTAAAGTTGCATATCCCCAGTTTGGCTGATTGGGCTTTTGTCATTTTGGTGTCAAATAATATATAGGTTTTTACTCTATTTTCTAAATTGATGTAGAATTCTAATGTTGCGATTTCACTTTATTACTCTTTGGTGTGCTGCATAAATACTTTACATTTCACCTCTGAATTAAGCCTGACTTCTTTTGTGCCAAAATACCAGAGGGTTAAGCGCAAGTTAATTTGAGGTTTGCTTGTGTTTCAACCTGACACTAATTGTCTTTGCTGCTTGAGCAGGGGTCTACCCCCTTTAACCAATTCCTACAATTGGTCTTCAGTGGTGAGATTCAGTACTTGTGTAAGTGCAATGTCGTACAGTGATTTTTATAAAAAGAGAAAAGGGCAGCAAGGGATAATTAACGCTGCACTAACCTACTGTACACTCTTATTTTATGAGGCACAGATACAGTGATTTTGTGTAACTCTGAAATCCTAGATAGATAATTTGATACCATTTCAAGTTTCTTTTAACATCTCCTTGATTGCCTCTTTGCTTTTTCCAATTTCACCCTCATTCTACCAGACTGTCTGTGCACGTGATTACATCCGCAAGGGTGGCATTGAAGCTTTTTAACCTGGATAACTACACTGTGGTTGGAATGTATTATGATGTTACAACGCAAACATTTACAATGATTGCCTTACAGCACAATGTTTACATCGCAACATCCTTTACAATGCATGTTTTACAACACATGCCATCACAACTCCTTTTTAGAAACTACATTTATAACGCATTCCTTTAAAACGCATACCATTACAACACAAACCATTACAACGCATATTACTTTTAGGGCCACAGTAGGGTATGTGTTGGATAGTGTAGGGGTAAAAATTACAAGTCCCACTCCAGTGAGTGCAACAGTAGGGTAAGTGTTCTGTAGTGTAGGGGTAAAACTTACTATTCCCACTCCGGTGAGTGCAATAGTAGTGTAAGTGTTGGGTAGTGTAGGGGTAAAAATTACTATTCCCACTCCAGTGAGTGCAACAGTAGGGTAAGTGTTGGATAGTGTAGGGGTAAAAATTACTATTCCCCATTACTGACCGTATAACGCGTTGTAATGGCATGCGTTGTAGTGACATGCGGTGTAATGACATGGGTTGTAGTGACATGCGATGTAATGGCTGTGTTGTAATGGCATGCGATGTAAAGGATGTTGTGTTGTAATGACTGCGTTGTAAAGGTAGTGCGTTGTAATGACTGCATTGTAAAGGTTGTTTCCCTAAGGTTGAGCTCAAAAAGTTCTGTGAGGAGAGGGGACTTCTGACCCAGGGAAACATCAATAAGATTGAGCTCCAAAAGACTCTGAGGTCCTCGGTGGATGTTTATCAATCATTGGGAGCAACACAGGGCCAGGAGGGGGAGGAGGGTGTGGAGGAGCAAGAGGAGGACCTGGGCAAGTATTTAAAGGTGCAGCACCCAGAAGAGGTGGGGGACAACCTATCCTCAGAGGTGGTGCCCCCTTACAGGTCAGGAAGCAGTTTGGCCTGGGACTACCGGACCCCCCCCTTTGCGTTAACCACTATTTATCAAAAATTGACATGAGAGGGATTTCTTTGGAGGCAGGGGTCGTACAACCCCCGGCCGTATTTATTAAAATATAAAATCAATTCAAAATTGAAATAAACAATATTTACACAATTACGCAGAAAACATTGCATCACATTTGATTACAATTGATATATACAGATATCAGATGGCTACCCTTAACATAATTCTAGTACAAGGTATTTTCTATCCGAATCTAACATATGAACCATAATCATACAGTAATTACTTTCTGCGTATCCAATTTGGGCCTACGGCAAGGTCACTAACTGTTGTCAGATCCTTATCAATTAACCACGCCCTCCAATCGGAGTGCGAATGCGCAGAGGGCCCGTTTACCCTGAGAGTACTTCCCCCCCCCCCGGTTACCCCCGTACACTCTACTAACTCCATTAAAGGGGGCCCTTGCAACTCTGCGCCGTTAACTGACGTCATTGTGCACGTGTGGGGCGGCCAACCAGCCTAGAGAAAGCGTGAGTCCCCCTCCCTCGCACCCATCGAGCAACCATCTGTTCTGCCCCTGGAGTTCTAGGAGAGACCACTTTTCCCTCCCCTTGGGCGACCCCATTCAAGAATGGCGCCGCCCTCTAAGGACCTTAAATTTACAGGCCAGCTTAGTTGCCCGACTTTCTGGCCCCCTCTACCCCCCTACACTGAAAGGTCATGTCCTGCCCTTGAAACCAACTAGCCAAGCCAATATATTCTCCAACAGTATTTCATTACCCATCCTAGTCAGGTGGACCCCGTCTTTTAAGAAGCACAGTCCCCCCCTGATACATCCATGTGCGATCGTTTGTAGATGAGGAGACCTGAACAATTTCCCTATTTTGTTGTTGGTCCTCCTTAATGAGTGATTCAACGCTTTCACAGAATCTCCCCCCCCCGCCCTTTAAATCTGGGAACCATCTGAGACCAGACTATGGTGCAGCCCTGGTACGTCTTACTTAGCTAACCACCCCACTTCCGAGATTAAGCCCTCCATCAAGCCTCTTCTACCCAGATTCACCAGGTTGTTCCCACCCAAATGCAATATAACTATCCTGGGTGGAGCCCCGTGCCTACTCAACAGATCTGTAACAAAACCCCTGAACTGACTAAGGCATAGCCCCCATTTTCCATGGAAAGATACCCTAAAACCGTCCTGCTCAGCTCTGTGCCTGTAATTTCCTGAAAGAAAAACTGAACTCATACGTTTTATATAGGAATGACCAATGACTCAAACCACATGTGCTTCTGAGTCTTGTGGATGTGCCAGTCGCTGTGATGTGTCTTGTTGCAGAGCGCCCCTCCCTATTCAAAGCATCTAAATACCGGAGGAATGCCCCTGTCTCATGCCAGTTGTGTACCCAATCCTGCCCCAAAAAAGCACAGTAAGACCAAAACGCCCGTTCATATGCTTTCCTGGTCTTGGAAGCTAGGCTAGCTGCCAAGAGGTTCTGTAGCTGGGGGCACCAATCTGCCAGAGAACTTCCGGGAAGGGATTTGGTGTTGCCTCCACAGAGGGAAGGTGCTCCCTGAAAACCTGCATCTTGAAGCGAGAGAGTGCATCAGCAGCATTATTCAACACCCCCGGGACATGTTTAGTCTTAAACTGTATGTTTAGTTTTATACATAGCAATACTATTTCTTTCAGCATGCGGAGGATCATTTTACACCGAGCTGCCTGTTAATTGATGAATTCTACCACCGTCATGTTATCAGACCAGAAAATCACAGATTGATTTGTAGTGTAGTTCCTATTATCCCAATAGGCTCTGCGCATTGGAATAATATCTTCAATAGTATAGACGTAGGACTGGGGTTAACTAGGTCTTCTACTGACGATATTAGACTTAAAGTTTTGTGTTTGCCAGCTAGCTCAGAGTTCACTAGAAACTTTCTCGAATAGGCAAGGAGGATTTTAACCTCCCTGGATAGACAAGAAGGGATTTAGTTTCTGACAACCATAGAACATGACAACTTTGCTCTCCCCTAATCAAGAGTGTATCTCTAAAGTCGTGTAAAAACAAAAGACAACTTATTTTACTCAGTCAGTTCAGTGCATTCTTAGTTTCACCAGATTGTAGAGAAAAGGAAGAGACGGGCGTGTTCAATAAAAGATGGTATTTATTGATCAGTCTCTTTTCTCGTACAAGAGAAATGAATCGCTATTATTGCAATACTTATAGTTAAGCAAAGTGCATACAGTAAAGACAGAATTATAAAATAATACTGAAAAAGCATTGATATGGTTTCTGAGCCATATGATACTTTAAAATGGATAAAATAGATACATACATATATACATTTGACTGATCGTACTCAACTGGTGTTTCTAACCACGCCTACCCCAGTGTACCTGACCTAAGCCTAATACGTGGGCGGGAGTAGATAAGTAGCAGTTTAAGTTAAGTTTGTTTTGCCAAGGGACTGACTCAAGAATTCTCTGCAAGGGGTTATTCAGTTCTGTACCTGAGATCTAGAATGGTGGAGGGCTGGTATCTCTTATCCCAGGTCTTGATATTCCAGCTGCCTGCGAGGGCTGCTTGGAAGCGCCGGAGCTGGATTTCTCGGCAGGAGAAAGGCAGCGTCTCGTTCTCAGCGCGTCAGGAAGGTGGGGCAGCGCCTGTGGGCTTCGCTCTCTGCTGGGCTCCTCGGCAAGTCTCGCTGCTCCAATCTCGTCACCACCGCGTGTGTTTGCTTAAGGCAATGTCGGTAATATTTATACCTGAAAGTTGCCGAGATTGACGTAAGGAAGGACATATATACGTCAATAAGGATGTCATACGAACGTGTTCGTTCGCACATTCTTTTACTGAAGTTCTCGGTGAAATCAAAACAATGGCTACGGGAATTTCCCAGGTCGCTGTAGGTTTGATTTGTTTTGAGAACTCCGTATGCCTTATCAGGGGCTGGAGGAATATTGCTTGCCTAATTAGATGGCATGCGTTATGACCTAATCAGATAACGCGCTTCTGTGCCGTGGTGTGGCTTAATCAGATAACGGTTTTTGCACCGTTGGATGGCTGCTAGTTACATATTAACCAAACCAGGGTCAGGAATAGGGGGATCGATACAGTACCTATAGAAATACATCACACCCACTCCACGTAGACTATGTCCATATTTACTAATCTAGGCATAGTGAAACTAGTAGCGTTTGTGAATACCGTACCATCCCAAAATACATTCATATGCATTCTGAAAATTGGAATTATGAAATATACGAAACACAATCACATGTACTATATGCACAAGCAGTATAATAATGCTAAACATATAACGCATATTTCAAACTCGGCATGAATAAGTGAAAACTACACATGAAATGGCTCTTTTATACAGAAGAAAAGTGCGAGACCATTTCATCACAATCATAAAGTTTTATATGAAAATGCTAGAGGGTAGCTAATGTCTCTTGACTACCTAAAATAGAAATTCAGTTCTCTAAGAATAATGTCTACTTTAAGCAGAAGATAAGTGTCCCAAAAAATTGTAAATATTTTGGAATTGAGGGAGGTGACAGGAGAAAAAAAAATATTGTTCCATTTCATTGCTCTACTCTTTAAAGTTGAAGGCCAAATTCAAGTTTGCAGGGAACTCCGTGTGCTAGCTTGCTCAAAGTCATTCCTTCTGCTCTGGTGAAAACATCATATAATTTAGACTGTCGAAAAAACTGTCAACAGCTTCTTGCGAAAGTTCCACTAAGTCTGAAAAAGTTGTTACCATGCATTCATGAGCATGATTGCCTTCATTGATGTTTTGATCAGCATAGCTGACTGAAGGTCGTACCTGATCGATGCTGCTTTCATCTCGTACTTCACTACCCCTCAATCGTAGTGGTGAAGTCTCCACGAATGCCGTCATCAGGATAGGTAGCCGCTGGGGGCAGCACAATGCATGAGCCGTTACCGGACCCAACAAGGTTTCTGCGTCCAATGGCACATCCGATTGTAGTGTCAAACAGGTGTCTAACACGCATTCTTCGCCGCATAGCAAGCACCTTAATACAGGCATAGCACAACGTTGCCACATTGGTCTAAATGAAAGAAACCAAGTCATGTTCAAGTCCCGTAGCCGTGCTAGTCCAAGGACTCTAGTCAGGCGGTCCCGGTAGCCAATGGCTAGGATCGTTTCTTCCCTTGTCGCAGGTATTTTGTCTGTGACATGGTTTGCCATAGCGAAATAACAGGATCAAAAATAGGATGCCTGCCACCAGTCCCAAAAGGAGAGGAAGTCCGCCAAAGATGGAATGGACAAAGTCTGGAAAAATACCCAGGATGGCTTTGAATGGTGTTAAAATTCCTGAAAACACTGTCTTAAATACACTTGAGACACCACTGGTATCAGAAATATTTAAGATTTCGTTCAGTATTTCTGCGAAATGTATGGGGGAATTTGTTGATAACAATGAATGAATCTCTGCCGTTGTCCTTGCAACTTGGAGATCATACGTTTCTTTTGATGACGTTAGCCTGGTCGGCGTCTGTAGGAGCACTGTCTTCATTCTGCTTAAAGTATCAATTCGAATAGAAGCAATTTTCAAATTGGGCCATAACCTTGCCTCCCTGTCTGGAGAATCGTTCGGGAACAATACTCGTTCACAGCACATGACCTTCCTAGTCACGGTTATGAGATAAGGTTTTCCGGGCAGCAAACTACAACATCTGTGATCTACTATTAGAATGTAACTCCCGTTCGAGAGCCTCCTAAAGAATGGTTCTATTTGTGTTGCAGGTGTGCCTAGCTGGTAACATGAAAGGTTATTTGAAGTCCCTTCACAGGCTCCATGCAAGCTAATACCCTGACACAGAAGTGTACCGCTTAGTGATCTTGCACAATTATTGCCACTAAGAAACACTTTCTGGCCTTTATTACTGACACATTCGTGTGTATAGGGCAAGTTCCATGTTGACTTAATGTACCCTTTACCCAACCTTTCATACTGGCCTGCCTGTATATATTTTTGGCAGTATTGAAACCTGAAAGTAGATATCGGAATATTTATTATCCCATGTATTATCCATTCAATGACAGGTCGTTCTGACATTGTTAATGGTAATCTTTCCAGTTTTTCAATGCTCAGGATTGTATAATCAGCACCCTTTTGTGCCATACTGATTTGTTTATCAGTAAGGTTAAAGATATTAAATAGTGACGTTGTGTTGATTAAACGCCAAGGCACATAGCCTGAACGCAGATTTTGTAACGTCCAGCCAAGCTGTACAATAGAACGCAATTGGGACTGACCGTGTTGTAACATCAGTAAGTCTTGCGATATTATATCGATTGCTGAAGACTCAATGCTGTCCAGAGAATATATTCTGGAGGACAGAGTCATTAACCCATTGTCCACCACAGAAAGTGATTTTTCCAAATTAATACGGTCAATTTCCCGTATTTTCTCTGCTGTCTCAATTTGAGTTTCTTTCCAGGCTTCGTTATAAGCTGCATATATAGAGGCCGCTATGAAACGTTTTTGACGCTGTTTGCGTGGTCCCATAATGAAATCACGCAAGTCAGCACCTTCTGTAAGTAAAGTTAGGTGTTGCTTAATTTCTGCCAGTGTGGACGTTTGTAGCCATTGAAGGCAGAGCTTGCCCACGCTGTAGGTGGTTACTATCCCTGGATGTTGTCTTGGGGAATATCTAGGGTCTGGCCTGGTCAATGTGAACCCCTGTATTTTGTTCAGGAATCTGTCTTGACAGTTATTTGTATCTGTGGGCCAGATCAACCATTGTTTCCATTCAGGATGTGTCCTGTTTTGGTTTATTATATGGTTTACGTCTATCTCAACATCTATAGAGCTATTATCGTTCACTGTTGGCTTTGGAATAGACGGTTTGTTTAGATCTTTGATTTTGGCTAAGCCAAGACAGGTAGTTTGTTGAATAGTGTCATTCAAAAATATAATTTGTTCTGGGATCATGCAGGCTCTAAACAATGATTCTATACCTTGTACTTGCCAATCACTTGTACCCCAAACAGTTTTTGCTTCAATATTATTGTTCCAGAAATCAAAACCAAATGTATTCATTTGCTCAAAAAATGAATCTGAATATATCAATTTTGTGTTTGTAAGCATGGTCTTCATACCTGTCTTATTTGACAATTTGAAATAAAATGTTTCTGCATTACTTGTGTTAAACCCTGAAAAGTATGAATATTTATCATAAAGTGTTTTCGAGCTACCTTTTGGAGGAGTAGCACAATGTTCCCATTGGTTATAATTTAAAACATTTCTAGGTTGTGCAGATTTGTGTAGATAATGGTTACCATAGTGGTTGTAGCAGAACATTTGATCATAATTAGACGAACCCTGCAAATAATCATGTTCTGTAAATTTAGCAGACATCACAAGATCAGACATCATATCATTAATACTTTCAAAGTCCCAATCATCAGCAAATGTGCTTGGTTTTACAAAGTCACTCAATGAGATCTTGAATTGGTGTGGATACTTCAGGATTTCAACCGGACCATAGATTTCATAATCAGTTTTGTCCCATGCTACACCGTCTGGTATAGGATTGGCTGTGAAGTTTACTGAAGAAAGTTCTCTTTTCTCGACGTGTGAAGATGTGTGTGGTTTAAGGATCAAGTTGATTTTCTGGCTTGCTGTGTCCATTTTAGCATATTTTCCTTCAATGAAATGTCCCAAGCATAGTACCATGATGAGCCAAAGTATGAGGATAAATGCACCTAAGGCCACCCAAAATTCAATCCATGGAGAAATCAGATAGGTTTCTTTCAGCTGTTGAAAAAGTTCCTTAGCTTTATCTTTAAAAGTTTTTGTTGATGGCTGTTTCTTAGATTCACTCAGATCTTCAGATGAATCATCGAAGTTGATGAAGTAGCCGGATGCTGTTCTGTCAATTGTTCCAATTGCTTCTGGATTACTTTTTGTTCTAGAAGTTTCCTTTGTTTTATCAGCATACTCATATGTTACTTCATTGTAGGTTGGTGTGTCGCGACTAAATGTTTTTATTTGGGTTTTTAGAGGTTCAAGTTCCATTGCTTTGTTGCATATTCCTTGTTGATGTTCTGTGGGCATTTCGAATGTGATTAGCCTCTTAGTTTGAACCTCTGGATTTGTAGCAAACATCGGTGTTCTACTACTTCTTGGGAGTCCACTTGGCCTACTGTTTGTTATCGGCCACATGATTGTGGTTTTACCAGGTCGATGGATACAACTCGGTTCTCCTTTTTACCAGCAAGGGGCGGTAGTACTACTGATCTTGTCCCGTTGACAGACAAGACAGGAACTGCTTTTCTGTAAGAAGGCCCAAATTCCTTCTTTACCGCGATCTTCTCTCTGACTAGATCCCCGACTTTTGGAATCCAGACAGGTCTTGCTGGGACAGGTGGTTTCTCTTCAGTGGTTGTTGGCTGTTGTTTCAACTTTATGTTGCTCAGGTCTTTTCTTGTTTCATTTAAGTCCTGCAAAATAGCCAAACGATCTTTGATATCAAAGCTTTTGTCTTTAACCACTGAAGTCTGACTATCAAGATCTTGGATCATCATTCTAGTCCCGAACAATAGTTCGTACGGACTGAATCCCCTCAGAGAATCTCTTGGCAGGTTATTTAGACTACGTTGGACACTTATTAGATGTTTGACCCACCCAGCTCCCGAACCTAATACCTTTGCTGTTATAGATTGCTTTATGTCACGGTTTTTTCTTTCTACGATTCTGTTTCCCTCAGGATGAAATGGACAAGAGTACCGCAATGCAATGCCCATGCTGGTCATGGCCTCCTTATAAGCTCGACAGCTAAAGGCAGGACCCTGGTCAGAATGTAGCATGCCAATTGTGTATGTGCCGATAAAGACTCGCAAATCTTTTATAACAGTTCTGGCGTCAGCCGATCGCTGGGGCCACATCCATATGAATCTCGTACATGAATCCACTGCGACCAAGATATATTTATAGTTACCATCCCTTTGTAAGGGACCACAGTGGTCCAGATAAACACAGGCTAATGGGTTGTCTGAGATTAGAAGGGGGGGTCTGTGCTGGTCGTCTCACTGTTGATACCTTCATTCTTTGACATATTTCACATTCTAGAACATAGTTCATTGTCTGTCTTCTCATTTGTGGCCACCAGTATCTCTGCTTTAGTAATGATACTGTGGCTGAAACGCCAGCATGTACAGAAGCAAGCCCTTCGTGTGCCGCTATGATGAGTCCTAACCTATGTTCCATGTTTGGAATTGCCCTATCCCCCACTCCAGGGATTCGAGCAAACGGAACATTATTTGCATCAGTTATGTATGAGTACTTTACTGGAAAGCCTTTCGGGAGTGTTTCTATCGCTTCTTTTACTGTAGCGCTGACAGCCTGTAATATTTCGCTGTCTATTTTTGTTTTTGACCGGGTGATGGCAGCTATGGAAGCCGTTTGCACAGCTGCCTTCGCGGCCTCATCAGCCAATGAATTCCCTGCAACGTGAACGCCATCACGTTGATGACTCAGTGTATGTATCACGTGAGTCTTTTGTAGTTCTTTTTGTAAAAGAACTACTTGTTCCCAAAGCATTTTATGCTTGATTGTGCCACCTTTCGCATCTTTAAAACCATTCTGAACCCAGATCTGCAAGTATTCATTGTAAGACTGAACGCAATAATACAAATCGCACACTATGAGTGTGGGGAATTCTCGATCGGTATTTTCAAGCGCCATCTTGAATGCCAGTAGTTCTGCTCGCTGAGCTGTACAATCTCCTAGAGATTGCGTTTTAGTGACCAGTGGTTTAAATTTTCCTTCGTGCCAGTGACCTTTAACAATCGCGCATGCAGCACTGTAAGCTTGTTTACCTCCCACTGCGGGTTGTGCTGATCCGTCTGTATATATTATACAGCCGTAATGTTCTAGAGGCAGAATTTCGGTTGGCGGAGGACATTCAAATTCATATTGGAGAAATTCTTGTGTTTTTAAGTTGGGATCAAATTCGTATACCACGTCTGTTGCAGCAAGAGAGTTAGCCCACTGTATCCACCTTGGATGGAGTGCTTTAGCATTCGGAATGCTTGCCTTTGTCACCGCCTTCAGGGCTGGTATCGGTGTCACGATGATTATTCGTTTACCTTGTGCTAGGGCCCGCTCCTTTGCTACAGCAGTCTGTACCACGGTCAGAATTTTTTCCGTTGGGCTAAACTTCATTTCAGCTTTTGTGTACAAGTGTGATTTGTATGCAATTGGTACCTTTTCTCCCTCATTAGAGGTCAGGTATGTGAATCCGCATCTTCCTGGGATGACTCGAATCACAAGGTTGCGTGTGTTATCACGTGTTTGTAATTTTGTTTTAATTAACATGTCTGTTTGTAAAGATCTCAAAATTTCTGTGTGTTTTTGAGTCCAATTGATTCTTTTAAAATCTGGTTTTATTAGATCATAAAGGGGTTTGACCCTTTCTGCGTAATTTATAATGTAAGTTCTTCCGAAATTCAGGAAGCCTAGAGTTTTTTAGTGTTCTAGGTGCTTGGATTACAGCACATTTCTCTAGGAAATTGTCAGCCAGGCTTTTGCCTTCACTTGATAGTTCATATCCTAAAAACAGGACTGTTAGATGGGCAATTCTTGACTTTTTAAAGTTGAATTTGTAACCCTCTGCTGCGAACCCAAGTATTATGGTGTTCACTCTCTTCAAGTGAGTATCCAAGTCATCGTCTGTTAGATAGATGTCGTCGACATAAGATAATGCCTCGTCATCATATGTTTGTAGTAATTCTGTTACTCTCGCTGAGAATAATCCTGGGCTGTTCTTGAACCCCTGGGGCAAACGACAGAAATTTGATTGCGCGCCATTTATTGAGAATGCGGTCAAATATCTGCTTTCTGGTGCTATATTCTGACAAAAGAATCCATTAGAGATGTCTAATGTTGTTTTGTATTTTTTGCTCACTATGTTATTCATTCGTGCAGCACTATGCGAGTTTTGTACTGCAAATGTTTTGCAACATGAGTTAAGGTGACTGTAGTCCAAAACAAGACGATATGAATTGTCTGGTTTGGAGACAGGAAACAAAGGGTTGTTCATTTGTGAGGTGCAAGTTTCAATCACCCCCTGGTATTCAAGTTGATCTAGGATCTCTTTTACCTGTTTTTTAGCTTCTTGCTTAATCGGGTACTGCCTCTGTGCAGTAGGTTGTGATTTTAACTGGATTTTGTGAGGAGGAGAGTCCTCATGCCATCCCACATGATTTTTATATAAGGCAGGGGCTTGAGCTACTGCCCACTTTCTTGCAAGTGTATATTTTTTATGAATTGGAATATGATTTGAGAAGGCAGGCATAATTAATTCTTCGCCATGTGGGCACTCCCTGACAAACTCTGGTGGCCAGTCTCTTTCAGCTAGAAGGATGTCATAGCCCTCGGAGAGGTTATCCCAAAATAGACCCCTTATTTTTCTAGTCTTATCCCCCTCTATACGCAATGTTATTTCATATATTTTATGAGGTTTGCTAACTCTGGTATCTGCAGTTTCCACTTGAATGTATTCATTCGTGTCCACTGTCTCCAGATGATTCATAAGGACTTTGCGAGCTATGCTCACTTCTGCTGCGCTGTCTAGCATTGTCTGAGCCCATTCTCCGTTTTTCAGCTGTGTCCTCAGTATTCTC
Source organism: Lissotriton helveticus (assembly GCF_964261635.1). Taxonomy (NCBI): domain Eukaryota; kingdom Metazoa; phylum Chordata; class Amphibia; order Caudata; family Salamandridae; genus Lissotriton; species Lissotriton helveticus. The sequence goes on from NC_136065.1 coordinate 1,860,694,816, forward strand.
GGCATTGTTGATTACTTTAATACTGGCTACCTTCTTTTTTGGAAATTGTAATTTTTTATTCAGATGAGCAGGTTCGTTGTCTTTGGACTTGACGTGCTCTTCCCTGTGTTCTGATCGTCCTCTTCTTTCCGATTTCTGCGAGGAAGTCGGAAAAGATTGAGAGGGACGTGTATCAATATCTTGATATCTATCAGGTTTTTTTATATTATCCCTATTTCTAAGGTTGTATTTTTTCACAGAGGGCTCCCTTTGGGGAGACTTGCGTCCTTGGTCAGGAGATCTTTCTCTCCGCTGAGGAGACCTTCCTCTGGACTGGAATCTTTTTTCTTTAGGATTGGATTGTTTATTTCCATCCCAGCTCTTTTTTTGAGTGTTTAAATTATTCTTAATAAATACCTTTTCAGGACTTTCAACTAGTTGGGGTTTCACTGGTATTCCACCCAAACTATCTCTTCCTAGTTCTTCATAGGATTTTTCTATGATTCTGGCAATTTCAGATGGTTGGTCCGCTATATTTGTCTCTTTTAACCTCTGGCGGATCGCCACATTTGCTGCTTCTCCCTTTATGTTGGCTAATAATATTGCCGAGACCTGCTTGAAGTCTTTCAGTAATTTCATACCGAGAGTTAAAGCGGCTTCTGGACCGTATTCATCTTGAATTTGTTTTAGCACATCTGGTATTACTGACATGGATGGTACACCATGTGTTTTTGTGTAAATGGAAGCAAAGACTGTTCCCCAAGTGTCACAGTCCTCCACGTGTGGTGCGATTCCCATTGGAAGACAGATAGTCAGAATCCTGTGTTTCTCAACAGAGGTGGTATCTGGGAACACAGCCTCTATTTGAGTGATTTTTTGTGCTAGCCAGAAAGGAATTTGTTCCCGTTTTGCGGGTACTTTACCTAGACAGGACTGTATGTTCTGTGGTGTAATTTTATTTGTGTTCCCCTGATGAGGGGTCAGCTGTGGAATTTTAATTGCTGGTTGGACTGTTGAAGTCCGCATTACATATTGGACTAATTGTCTATGTATTTTAATTAGCTGTTTTAGCTGTGCTAAAAGGTCTGCTGCAGGCATTTCTTCAATGTCTGGATGTGGTGTGTATCCGGCTAGGACCGGCCACGTCGCTCCTGGTCTACCTAGTGGACCGAGCCTGGTGATGTGATTATTATGTTTTAGGGCGCCATTAAACAAGAGCAGGTGCTCTTGGAATTTGAGTGGTATTTCCACCTCCTCAAAAGGAATGTACTCATTAGGAGGTTCCTCTGTTTTGTAATAGTGGAAGACCTTTGTTACAGCGTTTGCTGCTGGAAAATTTATCCATGAATAGAATACCTCTGTCTGCCGATATTCGTGTGCCTCAATTACGAATATGACTGTACCACCTCTCGATGTCAGTCCATTTTCTATAAGTTTTAAAGTTATAGATTTTCTTATGTTGACCGGGATAAGAATTGTATCCGGGTCATTTTCCTGCATAGTAGTATCAGCTGCTGCGAGTTCAGCTGCTATACTAACTGTCTCTCTTTCTTCTTCACTGTCTGTCATTTTACCGACAGGAAGGTTCTTCTGTTTGTTTACAGATCAGGTTTCCACGGAAACAAAGATTAGATGCACAATATTTTGGAACAGTGTATCCTTCAACGTTGAATAAACCAAGAACCATACATAGGAGTCTCCTCCTGCGAAGTTTGGCGGATATGACCTTTCACCCACTCCAGACGTCTTTGGAGTATTATGGGAAAAAAGGGGCTCTGTGTGAAAAAGCACGACTGAGTTACTCTAATGTCTTGCGTTAGTTTTATCGCCTATCCAAACGTTTGGGTGCCATGTAGTGTAGTTCCTATTATCCCAATAGGCTCTGCGCATTGGAATAATATCTTCAATAGTATAGACGTAGGACTGGGGTTAACTAGGTCTTCTACTGACAATATTAGACTTAAAGTTTTGTGTTTGCCAGCTAGCTCAGAGTTCACTAGAAACTTTCTCGAATAGGCAAGGAGGATTTTAACCTCCCTGGATAGACAAGAAGGGATTTAGTTTCTGACAACCATAGAACATGACAACTTTGCTCTCCCCTAATCAAGAGTGTATCTCTAGAGTCGTGTGAAAACAAAAGACAACTTATTTTACTCAGTCAGTTCAGTGCATTCTTAGTTTCACCAGATTGTAGAGAAAAGGAAGAGACGGGCGTGTTCAATAAAAGATGGTATTTATTGATCAGTCTCTTTTCTCGTACAAGAGAAATGAATCGCTATTATTGCAATACTTATAGTTAAGTAAAGTGCATACAGTAAAGACAGAATTATAAAATAATACTGAAAAAGCATTGATATGGTTTCTGAGCCATATGATACTTTAAAATGGATAAAATAGATACATACATATATACATTTGACTAATCGTACTCAACTGGTGCTTCTAACCACGCCTACCCCAGTGTACCTGACCTAAGCCTAATACGTGGGCGGGAGTAGATAAGTAGCAGTTTAAGTTAAGTTTGTTTTGCCAAGGGACTGACTCAAGAATTCTCTGCAAGGGGTTATTCAGTTCTGTACCTGAGATCTAGAATGGTGGAGGGCTGGTATCTCTTATCCCAGGTCTTGATATTCCAACTGCCTGCGAGGGCTGCTTGGAAGCGTCGGAGCTGGATTTCTCGGCAGGAGAAAGGCAGCGTCTCGTTCTCAGCGCGTCAGGAAGGCGGGGCAGCGCCTGTGGGCTTCGCTCTCTGCTGGGCTCCTCGGCAAGTCTTGCTGCTCCAATCTCGTCACCACCGCGTGTGTTTGCTTAAAGCAATGTCGGTAATATTTATACCTGAAAGGTGCCGAGATTGACGTAAGGATGGACATATATACGTCAATAAGGATGTCATACGAACGTGTTCGTTCGTACATTCTTTTACTGAAGTTCTCGGTGAAATCAAAACAATGGCTACGGGAATTTCCCAGGTCGCTGTAGGTTTGATTTGTTTTGAGAACTCCGTATGCCTTATCAGGGGCTGGAGGAATATTGCTTGCCTAATTAGATGGCATGCGTTATGACCTAATCAGATAACACGTTTCTGTGCCGTGCTGTGGCTTAATCAGATAACGGTTTTTGCACCGTTGGATGGCTGCTAGTTAATTATTAACCAAACCAGGGTCAGGAATAGGGGGATCGATACAGTACCTATAGAAATACATCACATATTACGCAGGTGGTGAGGGCAAACAGTCAGTGCCACCCAGATCGGAAATAATTCCAGGAAACCAATGTTAGCTGCTAGACCATTCTCCACCCACCAAACCGGCCAATGCTGTGCCACCCACTTGTTCCCAAGTATGGCACCAAATCCCAAACTGCCCGCAGCGTTGGTCCATAAATCCAACTCTGCAGAAGTAGTGGGAGGACCGGGCCACACTACCCTACCGTTGAAACCCTCCAGGCATGCCATCCAAATACGCATGTCCTGGCAAACCTCAGACGATAGTCTTGTGTGATGGTGTTTTTCTTTGAGGCCTGTCATAGCCTGTGAGATGGAGCGGGAGAATGGTCGTGCCATAGGTATGACTCTTAGTGCAAAGTTCAACTGACCCACTGTTTGTTGTAGCTGATGTAATGTCACCTTGTCTTTTTCCAAACAATGCTGCTCTAAATTTCACAATTTTTTCTTTAGGTAACCTGAAACACCCCTGTACTGAGTCCAACTCAATGCCTACAAATTCTATTGTGGTTGCTGGTCCCACCGTCTTCCCCGGCGCCAGAGGAACCACGAAAGCACTTAAGAGCACGCAAAATTCCTGCAATGCCCAAGCGCACTCCCGGGAGCCCGCCGACCCCAGAAAGAGAAAGTCATCCAGATAATGCATAACATGTTTGTGCCCCGTCGCCTGTCTTAAAAACTATTCCAAAAATGAACTGAATTTTTCAAAGTAAGCACAGGAAACAGAGCAACCCATGGGCATGCACATATCCATGTAGAATTTGTCCTGAAATTTGAAGCCCAAAAGGTGATGATCCAGAGGGTGTACAGGCAGCAAACGGAAGGCAGACTCAATATCTGATTTGGCTAGCAAGGCCCCTGGGCCCAGAACCCTTAGCATATCCACTGCTTGGTCAAAGGAAGCATATTTCACGCTACAGATGTCCTCAATGATGGCGTCATTAAATGAACTGCCTCTAGGGGCTGACAGATTATGACTAAACCTGAACTCTCCCCCCTCTTTCTTGGGGACCACTCCAAGGAGTGAGCAAACAAAATTGTGTGCTGGGATATGGTCAAAAGGACCAGCTATTCTGCCCAATTGTGATTTTTGTAGCTGGTACCCCAGGGTTGGTCCTTACAGAGAGCTGATTTCAACACTCAGGTGTTCCTCTGTAATCCAATGCAGGAATCCTGAAGCCATACAAAAACCCTTCCTGTAAAGTCCTAGCCGTGGCATGATCTGGGTGCCTGTTTAACAAAGGAGTCATAGCCATAACATCAATGGGTGAGTGTGTTACCAGTTGTGTCTCCTCCTCAATCCTGTTTCTTCTTTCTCCTATTGCCTGCTTTCTTGAGACATGTATATTCTGGGTAAGAAGGGTTGTTGCAGGTAGAACAAGCATGTCTGAACTTACAAGTACCTTGGGCCCTGGTGCATGTCCGTCTATTAAAATCCCAACATGTCCCTTTACGTCCCCCCCCTGTCCCTGGACTAGGGGTCATGCCCGCGGTTTGGGGTGGCCAAAAGGGCTGTGATGCTTGAACTGCGTTACCCGGCTGCCCTTGGCCCAAAATAAATCCAACCATGAGAGCGTGTCAACTCGGTCCCAGGAAAGTGATGGATCAACTGCTTTGGCCTTTCTGAAATTTATGTCATTATCCTTCCACCCTACGCCCCCATATTTGTCATGAGACATAGTAATCCTGCTCTGGTAACAAGCCATCTCTGCTTGTAAATTAGGTGTACGCTCAGCTATTATTGCCATAAATACAGAGAAGGCCCTAATCCAGTTGCTCAAACTCTCTTCTACCCTTAATTTCAACAGTTCTGTACGCCACTCACTAGGAAGCATCCAATCTTTCTGTTTCCTTGAATACTCCATTTTTCTATCATCCACCAGCAGGGAGAAAATATTAATGTAAGCACCAGACCCTACCAATTCTTTCAATTTCAATTCAATTCAATTCTCTTTATTTCGGCTTGACGCCATAAAAGAACAATTTACGCAATACAATACAATGAAAGAATGAATAATAACATACAATTAAAAAAAAAAAAAAATTTCAGAACATATTATATAACTGTGCAAAACATGTAGAAGGACTCTTGGAGCATAAGAATAAAAATCATGCAAGATAGAAGGACGTATCAATAATTTTAGGAGCGATTTCAGTTGAGCGGTCCTATTAAAAACAAGTTCAAGTCCATAATTCAAGTCCAAAGATAATTCAGGTCCATAGAAGTGGGGAAACTTGGTTACAACTTGTGACCCATTTTTTTCCTGCGGTGGCAAACAGAAAGTAAAAATCTACTAACACTAAATATTATCTGCTGTGAAGTGTTTGTAGTCAAAATTCTCAGAGCCTGACGGTAGGATCTCAAGCCTAATAATAGGCATATTGGTTTGATCCATCTTGTTCTTTCTTGGCCATACAGGGGACAAAAAAAAAGAATATGCTGCTCATTCTCTATTTGGTTGTTATCACAGAGTGAGCAAACTTCGTCCAATGCCTCAGAAGATGGATCACGGCTCCTTGCCCAACGAGCCAAGGTTGATTTTAATACTAGATTACCGTATCTAAACTTTAAAAACAATGTTTTGGCAAGTGGAGGCTCTATTTCGTCCATAAAGGTCTCATAGAACGGTTCATCCTTAAAGTTCAAAAATTTTGAAACCAGTGGACCGCTAGTTATGGAGTTCACAGTCATATTTGCTACATAGGACCAAAAGGCCCTTTTCAGGACTAATTTTGGGTTGGGAGGTAATAGCTCAGGGTTCTCCCAAAAGTGTTTCAGGCCTATGTTGTTAAACCAGGTGCTGACATGTCTAAGCCATGGGATTTTTTTCTGGGTGTCCAGCGCCATAATCTCTATAAGCCCCTCTCTATAGTCTTGTAATTCAGGGACATGCCACAATCTTACCCATAGCATAAGAGGTCTAATACAACCATGGTGGTCTGTTCTTTTAAAATTAAGGTCCAATTGCAGAGGTACTAATGGGGTTCCTCTCGGAACCCTTACCAAGCTTCTCAGAAAATTATTGTCTTGGACACTGAAGGTCTCCTTGGAACCCGACCCCCACAGTTCTGCACCATAGAGCACTGATGATTGGACTTTGAATTTAAAAAGTTCCATTACTGGAAACACCGCTTTACTGGTACTTAAGCTTTGCTCTCTAAGTATCGGTTTAACATTCTGGGCAAATATTAATTTGCTTTTTTCCAATTGAGCTTTCCAGGTGAAGTTGGAATCTAGCGTCACCCCTAGATATGAGAAGTGAGGCACTGACTCCAGCTTCACTCCTTTTAACATTAAACACCCCTTATCAGGTTTGGTTGGATTCAGGGCCATGTACTTCGTTTTATTAACATTAATCTCTAGCCCCTTTTGACAACAATATTCATTAAAAGTGTTCAATAAAATCTGCAAACCATTCTTTGTTTGGGAAATCAGGATTGTATCGTCAGCAAATAATAAAGATGCTAGCCTTTCACCATTCAATTTGGGAGCATCATTTTTACATCTTTCTAAATATGAAGGAATATCATTTACGAAAATGGAAAAGAGTGTGGGGGCCAGAACACATCCTTGGCGAACTCCTCGTTCAATCGGGATTTTCCTGGATAGTTCGCCATTTGGACCCCATCTAATTCTCGCAAAGTTCCCTTCATGTAATTTTATGATCTGTGCAACTATATTATCTGGCATACCGGCTGCACTCAACGTTTTCCAAAGGAGGTCACGTGGCACCAAATCGAATGCTGCCCTTAAATCCACAAAGGCAACGTACAGATGGGCCTTTTTTATCATTACGTACTTCCAATAGAGGCAGCAGAATCTAAAGCACTGATCTATGGTGCTGACTTTCGTCCTGAACCCGGCTTGAAATTTAGTCAAGAATGAGTTTTCATCCAACCAATTACTCACTCGTGCTAAGATATGACGCGAGTAGATTTTCTGCAGGATGTCCATTAAGCTAATAGGCCGATAATTACAAGGGTCCTTCCTATCTCCTTTTTTATAAATTAAAACAATTTCCGCTCCCTTCCAGCTTTCAGGGAATTCTAGGCTACATGATAATTTATTGCACAGATAATTAATATAGGGTGCCCATACTTTTGGATCGTGCTTATAAAGATCCCCAGGGATTTTGTCCAAACCTGGGGCTTTCCCACTTTTAACTTGGCTTAATGCCAGCTCGGTTTCCCCCAAGTTAAAAACAAGCGGATCAGCTGGAGTTACATAACTTGCTATGTTAGATACTGAATTAGGATCATCGTATTTTCTATACAAGTTAGTAAAATGGGTTACCCAGGTTTGCTCATCTAAGAAAGTATCCTTAACCACCCTTCCTGCATTATTCCCATTTGCTATCAACCTCCAAAAAGCCACAGTATTGTGTGACCTTGCGGCTGACAACAAATCCGCCCATTTCTCCTCCTCCCACTCACTTTTTGATATCTTTTGGACCGATTTGTAGTTGTTTCTGGCTTTGTGAACATCAAATTGTGACTTGGATTTAATCGCAATTATCAGTTCCCTCTTCGACTCTCTACAAGATCTACCGTACCAGGGTTTGCTGTGTGACAGATTCTGGGTCTTCTGCTGGGCTTTTTTCTGCATTTTGGTGACCAATAATTTTAGTTTAGAGAAAAACTCCTGATGTATAGCCAGGAAGGAGGTTTTTACTTCCTCCTCGGGTGTTAAACTCAAATATATAGCAAATGTCCCAGCAAAAAGTGAATATATTTCACTGAGTAAATCGCTATGGTCCAAAATAAATGGCCAATTAAGCGATCTCCTATTATTGCTAATGTGAATTTCATTTCCATCACCAGCACCTTCCTCGGATGAAAAATCACTAAACAGTGCTGCATCTAAGGACAAATGTAGGGGAAAATGGTCACTTTCAGTCCTCTCCAATATGTCGAGATCTATGAGATAAGGCCAAAGAGGGATGGAAGCCATCACGAAATCCAAATTGCTCTTATAGCTGTTTCTAGCAAAGGTTGGTTTTTTTGAGATGTTAGACGGTAGCCGACCATTACAAGCCCTAATGAAGTGCTCTGTACATAGTTTAGTTAGCTGAAGAGCCAAAGTAGAGCACTTAACCGATTTGGAGTTCCCAAGAAGAGGGATCTTATTCACCTGGTCTTCTTCCTTGAAAATCTCACTTAAGCCCGAAATTGGCTCATAATTACAGTTCAGATCCCCAGCCAAAATAACAAAATCCTCCCTAGGATCAAGCCCTCTCAAGAAACAATCCAGCTGGAAAACAATAGGGGATTCCTTTGAAGAGGGGGCTGGCCTGTTATAGATATTTATTAAGAATAATTTATTCCCATTGGAGGTTGTTATTTTTAAAACTAGGATATCTACGGAATTCACGTCTATCTGCTCAATATTAACCTTTAAATTAATTTTTGCCCAAATCAAAAGACCCCCCGACGCTCTACCACTTCTAGAGGGTATTGCCCCAATGCCATAAGTCTTGTAACCCACCCTATGGGGAATATCAACAGCCCATGTTTCCTGTAGTAGGCAAAAGTCAAAAGATTCTATAAAAACAGCCCACTCGGGGTCCCTCAGGTTACTAGCAACCCCAGCTACATTCCAACAAACCAGGTTAACTGGCACCCCAGGTGCTGAGGGTGTAGGTACATTAGCCCTTGACATCAACTTAGTTGCCGAGGAAGTTTCCCCGGAAAGTAAGTTCCCTGGAGGGCATAATAGTTCCACCTGTTCCTCGGAAATATTTATAATGTCGGTAGCAAATCTAACTGATGGCCTTGGCACTACAATTGACAATGGGCTACACACTATTGCAGGTCCAGGAACCATGCAATAACTCATTTCTCTTCCCTCAACCCCCCCATTCGTTAAACTTCAATCACAGTTGTCAAGACCACTGAAAACATCAAATCGATTAGTCGTTTCCAGTGGCGTGAAGGGTTTAAGATGGTCCATCCTTCTGTTTTGGAAGTTTTGATTTCTAACTGGAACATGGTTCCAACCCAGGGGGTCAGGGGCTGTCATAAGACAAGGGGGATAATACGTGCTTCCTGCACCCTGTTGGATCAAAGGATACTGCACGTATTGATTACTCCCAACATACCCAGCATTCTGTACGAAGGGGTAGTTAGATGGCTGAGTTTGAGTTGAGCAATGTGAGGGCGGATACTGGGATGGAAACACCACTGACCTAGGATAAAAGTACGTTAAGGGTCTTGGGGTTATCATATTATTGGAACTGCCCGTCTGCCAGTTCAATATATAGTGTACTGCAATGGGATCCCTAAAATTGACAACCACCACGTCCCCGTCTATGTCTTTGGGTCTACCCCCCAACCATCCAAGGCGGCGAACATGGACTATTTCCCCATTAATATGATTTGCAATTGGCCTATGCATTCTTAGCCAATGCATAATCTTATTCTTTAATTGGAAGAAACCCTCCCTTTTGTTTGGTTCCAGGACCGGCACTCCTGTTAGAACTACCACATAGGGTACTGCCTCTGGTGGAAGTTCGGGCAGCAGAACCCTTTCTGGTTTATCCCAGTTGTGACTAGTTTCCCTAGTCTCCCTTATTGGGTTTGCCAAAACCAATTTAGAAGAATTTCTAGTGCTTTTAGATGTATTATCACTACATTTATTTATGGTTTTGGCATTACCCTGCGGACGATCAGCAATTTTCGATTGAGATGAACTGGGGGATGCATGATGGTGGACAATCGCTGATACTATGTTCCCCGAAGGTTTAGGGACAACTGGGATTGGGGAAGGGCTTGCCACAGCATGATAGGAAGATGATGGAGGTGGTTGGGCTGTAGATGACAAGATTTGAGGTGTAACATTCGATGTTTTACTAACCACACCTTTATGGCCTACAGAGTCTTGTTTGACCAATACATTCTCAATTTTAACCAGTCTACACTCCATTTCCATCAACCTCTCTAATATGGATGCAGAATAAGATTTAATCAAGTTCTCAATATCAAATAGGGACACAGGACCCTTGTTCTCAATGTAAACATCATCAATTACATCAGTGACCATACTATCCTCCACGTCTACAGATGTATTAGGTTGGTCTGAGGGAGTAGATATAATATGGGGGCCCTGTAGATCAACTTGAGCAACGCAGGAATTCTTGACAACCATAGACAGTTTTTTCCCAAAGTCTGAGCAGGTCAATTTCGGTTGCAAAGGATCCCACCTTTTACGTCGTTTTTTGTTCGGTGGTGGACCATAAATTTTCCCCGTAACCGGCAATTTTTTGGCCTTGTTGCGAGCTACATACAATTGTGATGAAACATCTCCCTTTAGTGTCGATGAACTACTCGCCGTTGGTGTTCCGGGCAAACTAATAATATCCGACCCAGCTACAGTGACAGGTGAAAGTACAGCAGTGTTAAATTCTGGGAGCAAGCTGTCCAAAATAAGAGGTGGCTCAATCGCTATCATACCAATGACAGTATCAAAAGATGCAGTCGCGTTAGTTGGAAGTAGGGAAGCAGATCCCTTCTTTATACTTTCCACGGATCGGCGGCGATCAGCCCGCCGCTCCGCCAAGGCAATCTCGCGAGTTATATCCTGTGTTAAATCCGGTGTTGGTTTAGAAAAATAGCTATCCAGAGTCCCATTAAGCAGCAACCCCTGATTACCCTGCGTGGGTGGATCAATGTTGGTAGTCGCCATCTCTGACTAATAAACAATCGTTGTCTAAATGAGTGATGGTCGTAGAAAGAAAAGTAGGGAACAAACAGTACCTGTTGTGCAAGAGGGTATGCCCGGCCCCTGGCTCCTCGTGTCTCGGAGGGTCTCAGAGGGTCCGCCCTTAGTCCGGGCTTTGTCCCGGGATTCGTCCCGCACACGCGTTCCGCTCACGCGTGCCTGGTACCAGTTCATATGCCGGAAGGAGTGTAAGGGGAGGAGACCCGGGAAGAGGCAGCAGGTGTGCTAGGTCTTGTGCGCACAGCCTGTTGGGCCTCGCAGTCCCGTCCTCCTTACAATTTCCCTTTCTCCCTTTCGCTCAGCGGAGCGCCTCTTCACTTTCCAGCACAATTCCAGGGCTTTTAAAAAACAGCAGGACGACCAAGCAGCAAGCACTCCTTTGCGAGCGGCACCCGCGGAGCGGGGGCCGCGAGGAGTGAAGTAGGCGGTGAGGAGGGGAGGAGACCCGGGAAGAGGCAGCAGGTGTGCTAGGTCTTGTGCGCACAGCCTGTTGGGCCTCGCAGTCCCGTCCTCCTTACAATTTCCCTTTCTCCCTTTCGCTCAGCGGAGCGCCTCTTCACTTTCCAGCACAATTCCAGGGCTTTTAAAAAACAGCAGGACGACCAAGCAGCAAGCACTCCTTTGCGAGCGGCACCAGCCGAGCAGGGGCCACGAGGAGTGAAGTAGGCGGTGAGGAGGGGAGGAGACCCGGGAAGAGGCAGCAGGTGTGCTAGGTCTTGTGCGCACAGCCTGTTGGGCCTCGCAGTCCCGTCCTCCTTACAATTTCCCTTTCTCCCTTTCGCTCAGCGGAGCGCCTCTTCACTTTCCAGCACAATTCCAGGGCTTTTAAAAAACAGCAGGACGACCAAGCAGCAAGCACTCCTTTGCGAGCGGCACCCGCGGAGCGGGGGCCGCGAGGAGTGAAGTAGGCGGTGAGGAGGGGAGGAGACCCGGGAAGAGGCAGCAGGTGTGCTAGGTCTTGTGCGCACAGCCTGTTGGGCCTCGCAGTCCCGTCCCGTCCTCCTTACAATTTCCCTTTCTCCCTTTCGCTCAGCGGAGCGCCTCTTCACTTTCCAGCACAATTCCAGGGCTTTTAAAAAACAGCAGGACGACCAAGCAGCAAGCACTCCTTTGCGAGCGGCAATTCTTTCACTTCGCGAGTTACATGTCTGGCCAAATGTTCTCTTCCTGTGGGTAACACACCTGCGCCCAGCAATGGCAATGTCACTTCCTTACCTATAGCCACCACTCCAGCTGGCTCTGTCACTTTGTCTTTTCCATTGCTGGTTACTGGCAACTCTTTGTTGTCTCCTGCTAACGGCACTACCCCTGTTGGTTGTGGGAGACATGTAGCATCCAGCCCTTCGACTGGGGTCCCCATGGAGCTGCAATCATTTTTGCCACCAACTTCTTTACCTCTGCCAACGGGTCCTGCCCTACTTCTTTTGCCCCTACTGACATTGGCGACATCTCCCCCCCTTCCTAACCAAGGGAGCTCTGCCGCTATCTGTGCCACTAGCTCCTGTGGTACCTCATTGCTGCTTGTTGACACTGTGATGCGAGTAGGGACCATTGGACTAGGTACCGGCATTACAGGACTAGATGAGGGCACCACAGGGATAGATGTGGGGACCACCGGTATTGGTGCGGGAGTCATCGGACTTGGTGTGGGCACCACTGGGATAGGAGCGGGGGCCAATGGAGTACTGGTAGGGATCACTGGTATTGGTGTAGGGTTCACTGGTGTTGCTGGAACTCCTGAGGAACCCTCCCCTGAAAGAATCTCCCCTAGAGGCTGACAAGGCCTAGCGGCTTGGTCCTGATTCTTCCCCTTCCTGGGCCTAGCCCACCTGGGAAGCAGATCCAATTCACCCCTGGGCTTTGGGGGCACTATGGTGCGCTTAGGCCTGCCCACCGCCTGACTCTGCCCTCCCACTCTTTGTCTGAGCTCTTCCATGCTCTGCCCCAGTTTTTCTACCTTTCCTCATCTCCTATCCTACGCATTCCATGTGGGAACGCTTCGCGCCACGCTTACTGGCCATAGCTCCTGCGCCAACAATTGTAAGGTAACTTATAGCCTGCTAGGATATAACACCGCGACACAATGTTATCTATTACCCAAATAATTTCTCTAGCTGAGAGCGTCCCTACACAGTCTGCCTGACCTGGAGACCTGCCCCAGGACCTTATCTGCGCAATCGTTGGAGGTACACAAACCGGCCATGAGCACCACGCAACTAGAGCCGCGCTCAACCAGTTAGCCTGGGTGTTGGGCGAGTAATCTCAAGCCCGGCGGCCCACAGAAGCAGTGAAATGCAGGCCTGTCTGTGACCCTTGTGAGTGAAGCCTCTTGGGCGTCCGATGAGCCACCGCGAAGAATCCTGACCTCAGAATCAGGCGCCTGGAAGGAGAAAGTAAAAACCTTGAATTCAGTTTAATTCACTGCTGTATTTCACCTCCACCCTACAATGAGCACTCCTGGGCATACAACAATACCCCCGCAGCAGTAACACCGTTATGTGATTAAGGTCACAGTTATGTGACCTTAATCAGAACAAAATTGCACAGCCCACAGCTCGTTCACTGCCACAACGCAAACAGATCGGCCAGGCCCCCTTTTGCTTGAAAAATACCTTCCTGACAGGAACCCCCCACCACCTGTGAGGCCTTCTCTAATTGATTAAAAAACCACTGTCAGTTTAGGATCGCGCCTGTGAGCCACGCTCTTCCCACACTGCGCTGCACCAGTAATCGACACAGCACTACCAGCCTTCTGGGGTTAGAACTGCTTGCCTTAACGCTGTGTTATTTATATAGGGCAAACTCGACCCGGAGTTACTGGAGCGCTGCACCTGAGCCCCTTGTTTTTAAAACTAATAAAAAAAGCTTTGCTTAAGCCCTGAAGAAGTCCGGTCAGGGACGAAACGCGTTGGCTATTGTGTTTTATCATTATGTATGAATAAAAGGATCTTTTCTGATGAAGAAAATCTGACTTACGAATTCTTGGGAGAACATCGATGAGAATTACTGTATTTCTTTAATATATATTGCTGATATTGCATTGACATTTGAAGAGTGCGGGGTCATTTCTGTGTTGATAAAAAAAACCTGACTTGGGAGTTCAATAGGAAAATAAATGGCCTGCCTCCGAGAGCCCTTCACACACTGAACGCCTTTTTCACTTTGTGCCCCACAGAATGCTTACCGAGGTCGCGGTCCCACAACCCTCTCCCCCAATTCCTGTGAGGATCGTGGCGTGCGCTCCTCGCAAACAGAAACCTCCGCACAAAGCGGGAGCGAAGGGCAGACCGGGCGTCCCCACCGCTACTTGCTGGAGCGCTGGAAGACCGCCGGAAACAGCCGTCGCGATGTCCTTTACACGGCCCCAAAATCCGGCGGCAGACGCTCATCACGCACAGCGGTCCCAATTCATCTTGCGGGTGTTCTCCAAAACTGAAGTTCCTCCCTGTAAAAGGAAACAAAACAAGAATCATCCTGAAGCAGCACTCTCCTGCCTGCCTGCTCTCCTCGATCGATGTCGATTCCTTCCAACGTACCGTCTGCTGGCACCTGTAAAGGAGAAAAAGAGAAAAATAATGACAGCCTTCTAGAGGCTGCGGTGGGTCAGGCCATGGAGCGCGGGGTCAAAGAGGCAGACTCCCGCGCTCCCTAGCCTTTTAAACCCTTACTAGCCAGGCCGGTTCTAGCCGGCCTGGCCTTTACTCCTCATTGACCCGGAAGTGATACAATCACTTCCGAGCCTGGGATCCAATCTGCGATGAGGCGCGCCAGCCACGTCATTGTGACGTGGCGGGGAGTGCCCCAAAACAGAGAGTGTGTGGGGGCCAGGTCGACCGCCATACTTGCGGCAGGGCCGATGCCGGCCCTGCCTTTCTCTTTATCTTCCAACGGCCTGTCTCCAGTGGAGCTGTAGGACGGGAAGGCTGAGAGAGAAAGGGCCAGCAGTGCACGTGGCTCGTAGTAGAATTGCCTCCCAGTAGTGGAGCAACTTGGCCAGCAGAGGGTGAGGGGAGGTGCCTGGAACCTGTGGTCTCACTGGCACTCTGTGGGCTGTTCCCAAATAAAACACGCATTTGCAATGCAAGGTCTCGAGTTTACGCAAGTTTGAGCTACTGGCATTCTAAATGACAATGCCTTTTATTTATGTTTTGGTTTTTAAAACATAAACAAAACGCATTCTCATTTACAATGCAATAGCTTAAACTCATGTAAATGCGAGACCTATTGCACAGCAAATGCATTTTTTTAGTAGGCACTGGGAGATTAAGTGATTGGCAAAAAATCACAGGATGCTGAGTTGACGCCGAGGCTCCAACCTGGTTACCCAGCTCCAAAGTCGTCAGCAGCTCTGGCCACATCTTCCCACCAAGTTCAGCAACTCAGTACCACTCTCCCCTGCAGAACAAGAGAAGTAGCGTTTGGTTAATTGGCAACAAACAGAGAATGCACTAACAGTTAAGGATGCTAGCACTCAAACAATAGATCTGATGATCTAACACTTCGGATTTCAGAATTAAATTTTACAAGAAAGGCACTAAACACAAAAAACTAAAAACAGACCTGCAGCCTCCCCTCACCTCGCTGATTGTGCCTTTCCTTCCTCTGCCAGCCCCCTGAGCATTGGTATCATATTGCACAGCGTATCTGGTTGCTTACATCACAAACAGCTTTGAGAACTCGCGTATTCTTTTATCCTGGCTAAAGACTTTCACGGCTAAATCTATCAGCCGATGTGAATGCTAGCTTCCCTTTCCTGCCCTTAAAACGGAAATAAGAGACTCTAGTATTTTATTTTCGGGATTTCTATTGATGAGTCACGAGACACGTCAGAATGCTGCCTCGATGTCCCTGCACAAGTCATCAAAACACTAGACAGAGTAGGGGGGGGCCATCTGGGTCCAGAGGTTTTGCACAGAAACAACAAAAAAATTAATACTTCATTATGGGGTTCGTTTTGTTAGCTATGCTCATTTGTCTGATTGGCCAGAATGATGGTAATGGGGGAATGGATCCCTTCCCTCGCCCCAAAGATGGCATTATCGTCCATGGTAAATGCTGGCTTCTGATTGATAATGAGGCTTCTTAGTCCCTCCTTGTTACCGCCCTGTCTCCTTTTGTGACCGCCCATCAGAGCTGGATCTTTTACTTGCGGCATTATACTGTCTCCTTCAATTAGTCGGTAATCACTTATCAGTAAGCACTTTTTTTTTAGGTCTCACCTACGCAGCGCGCATTCGCTACAAAGAAAAAAAGACCTTTAGCAATCGATTCAGTTTTGCTGCAAAAAACGTGCACTCATTGCATTGCTTTCAATGGCAATGCATGCACATTTGGCGATTCCCTTGCGGGAGCGAGCTTTCAAACCATATGTTTGTAATTAACTTGCTCGCTCCCACAAGGGAAACAGGCGCAGGCACCTTCCCCTGCTGCCTCCTCCTCTCATTGTCTTTTTTTTCCTTCAACGCGAGGTGTGCCCGCGCACTGAGGAAAAAAAAAGACGACTACTTTTTCTATTACTTTTCCTTTTATAACTTTTCTTTCAGCAGTTGTTCCCCAATAGGGCCTTACTTCGTGTCCTTGTGGGGAACTGCAGAGTATGCCCAGCCGGTAGGCGTTGAAAAGGACTGCTGGCCGATGTTGGGGGTGTCTGGGGGGCCTCCGGGGTAGAAGAAATCCGCTTGGTCACACTCTGCCACAGGAACGGTGCGAGCTACACCCGCCAAGTACAGACATGATGCAGGGCGTCAGGGAGATGACCTCGAGGAACTGGGGCGTCGTACCTCAGTACAGGCGGGCCAGAAGCAGTTCCACCCGCTGCAATTCAACACGCTGAGTTCTCCAGCCAAAACTCGATCCGCGGCAGAACCACGGCGGCCTCGTGCAGGAGGCAGGGTGCAGGATCCAAGGACGCCGCCGTCGATTGTAGGTGGGAGCTTGTGGAGCACCATGGTTCGACCGCCCTCATTGTCAAAATGTCCCTTTTACCTTTTGTGAGGCCATGTACGCAGTGGTGGCTCTTTCCTTAGGGCGTAGGGGATGCATTCTCTGTGTTTTCTGGCCTCTAGACTATTTTCATTGTAGGTACTGTAATACCTATAAAACAGATGCAGATACACTGCCTGCTGTCTATCTGTTAAATGAATCGTTTCTCGGTGTGCGTTAGGCAGCAGTCACAGGTCGGTGTCAGGCAGGCAATTCTGATTCTCCAGTGCGCTTGCACCAGCCTCTTCAGCTACACTTTGCTGGGCCGATGATCCCTCAGCCCTGGGGCCTGTGAGGTCATCAGCTCATCAAAGCCCTGACTTTCAGTTGTGAAGGGCCTCCCCAAATGACGTTGCTCGTAAAGGCAGCCTCGGGCGATTCAGGCTTCATCCCTGAAGTTCCGAGGCTGCATGTCAATCAGGGAAGTCACACCCCCACCTTCTCCGATCACGTGTGGTGTAGGATCACTAACCCCACCCAGCAGCATCGCACCGTTAATCTCCATGGGCCTCATTTATGAAAGCCTTGCGCCACCGGTGCGTCACTTTTTCCCATGTTAAAAGTGACGCGCCGGCGGCGCAAGGCCTTCATAAATAAGGCCCCATGTTTCTTCAAACACATGGCGGGCTCCTGCAGCTGCACGCTAGGACTTTGGAGGGCTTCGAGCAGCAAAATGGAAGGCAACAGCTGCAGCCTCGTAAGAGCTGCCTGCATCCAAAGCTTGTGGTAGAAAGGGTTCGTCTCTGGGCAGACTCTGTGTCGGACTTTGAGGTAAGTTTGAAGTGATCCTTTTACTCAAAATGCTTGTTTAGTTATTGTGTAAAATTGGACAAATGTGACATTTTCTCTCTAAATTTCAGAGTATGTGAAGTATTGCATCGTGTCCATGCGTACTCAGCATGCAGATATTTTACTTTTGTACTCTCATTGGAGGTGCTAGCAGGGGCAATAGGTGGTTCAAGCTGCAGGGGCCTATTGACGATGGCCCTGGCACTTGTTTTTTTACAAAATATGCACGGGCCATATATATATCTTCAAGTCCTGTGCACATCAAGAAAGAATATATGGACATGAACCCATACCACAGCACCACAGCACTGCAGGCTGTGAGGGGATTTCTACATTCATTACACGTGCATGAAGATGGGGCATGCAGGAAGAAGATAAATACCATTACAGACAAAATAATGTGTCAGGATCCTGTGTGACTTTAGGAAAGAAGAGAAGAAAACAGAGCCCCCCTTCAACTGATTCATTTTACCTGAAAAACACACAAGTGACTAAAAGCTGTTCATTTTATATTTTGACTCAGCTTCCGCTTCCGCTTTATACACAAAATAAACACTCTGACAAATGCACAAATAACAGCTCAAACTCGCTGGCTTCATTCTTCTCATAGAACGGGTAAAAATCACAGGATGCATCTCAGGGAAGAGCGCCAAGATCACAGAGCTGGAGGCAAGCGCTGCCGAGCTCATTAGTGAAGGAGCAGCCAGCCGCATGCCAGACAGATTTTACTTTTCGTTTGCATTGTATGGATGCCTAAGAGGGGTGCTATATTGGGACTGTAAACGGTCTGGACTTGCAGGGCTTGGCTGTGTCTCAACAAAGGGTGGACATGTCCGATGGCACCACGACATGGAAGAAAAGGTCACAACCTCGAGATTTCCCAAAAAAGCATATCGGAAAATCTTCCCTTCACCGATTCTCCTCGCTGACATAGGGCCCAATTCACAGAACTAACTGAAGACAAAATACTAAACTTACTACTTTGGGTATTCACAGAAGTTAGGATTTTGTCTTCAATTTGTCTTAAAACAGACTTAAGAAAAAATCCGAACTTAAGTCTGTCTTAAGTCTGTCTTAAGTTTGTCTTAAGACAAACTTAAGACAAAATCCTAACTTCTGTGAACACCAAAAGTAGTAAGTTTAGGATTTCGTCTTAAGTTAATTCTGTGAATCGGGCCCATAGGGTTTAAATGTAATGTACAAAACGTATTAATGTGCTTCGTTAAACTATGAAGCGCTATCAAATAAGCTACAGCACGGTACAGTATAGTACTATATGAATGATAAGGGCAATGCAATACTGTGGTTACCATGTGTTTAAAGGTAATTCTATGTGTTTTCTTATGTTTGCCATTCCTCCACGAACGGTTGTAAATCTTGTGTTGTAAAAGGATATTCAACTTCGAAAGATAATTGCGGCCCATCTCAAAGTACTCACGTGTCTGCAGTAGTCTAAGGTCGGTGCTGTCAGTAACTCTTAACAAAAATCACCCATAATACCTTAAGTTCTTGATCTTAATATGGGGGTCTTAATACTGTTACTCCTACCTCATTGAGGGTTTCAGACAGTAAGTAGCAGGTCCTGCTGACACTTTTAAAGCTACATAAGACTCCTAATAGTTCAACACCAAGGCCATAAACTGCAGCACTGGAAAGCCTGACAGTTTTACTCTGGAAGGTCCCAGTTATTCCAACTTAGCAAGTTTTGGATTCCTGGTAAACACGTAGCTGGTTAAGATGCAACTTGACGCTAATGGCTCATCGCTATTTCCAACTCTCTCAAACTAAGTTTTGCAAGTGAGAAACAGAGCAGCTGGAGTGGCGACTTGTCGTCAGAAATGGTGGATTAGTCCTGCCGTTTGCTTGCCAGTTGCGTTCTGGAAAATATCCGCTTCTAAGTCTCCTGCAGATATCCTGAGTATGTGGTCCTGTGATTGCAGTAGATCTTGAGTCTGGCTATGCCTCTGTAGTTGTTCCTAGTACTTTCACGCTGTTGAGGACACGTCAGGTGGATTAGATCAATGACAACTTTGAAGGGATGTGGGATTCTTTTCATATTACGTTGAAGCTCTTTGTCCATATTGGGGTGACCTGGTTTTCTCCTTATTGTGAAAAGTTTTTTTTTTTAAATCCCCTAGTCCACCTCTGAGTGTGTGGAATATTCTAAATGAGGATGGCAAATGTGTTATAGCTGTTTAATGAGCATCTGTTCATCACTTCTTCACGTGACATCTTGCTATAATTCTGAAAACCGCTGCTTGTACAGTCAGGTGTCCCACTCCAACCAGATTTTGTGCAGCCTGGATTCCACTGTGAGACACCCTCCAA
The DNA here is from genome assembly GCF_964261635.1 of Lissotriton helveticus. Taxonomy (NCBI): domain Eukaryota; kingdom Metazoa; phylum Chordata; class Amphibia; order Caudata; family Salamandridae; genus Lissotriton; species Lissotriton helveticus. The sequence continues at coordinate 1,860,714,834 of NC_136065.1, forward strand.
TGTTACAATTTCACGAGGATATAGCGTAATAAACGGAAAACATGTATGTAAAACACTCTGGGAAGACAATGTGTGACAAGCTTAGTGTCAGAGAGAACAGTCTTTTGTATTTCTTATTTTCTTGATAACATCCCATTCTTTGCTATTCATTTGTTTGGTTTGGGAGGACGCACATTCATCCAGCCTTCACACTGAAGCCTTTATTTGCTTTTAACTTTTTATTTGCCAGTGAATTCACATTGAATTTCTAGAAGGCTTTTCTTCTGGCCAAAGGTTCTGTCTTAGCCAAATGTGCTATCTTTCTTTCCCTCTGGCGAATTATATAACATAGCTGCAGTTCAGCATTTACAACTGCACATTTAACATAAAAAGTTGGCCAGCACCTGGAATTTGCTTATACTTTTGTGAGTTTTTTCCGCTACTACTTTTTAGGATACCTTCTTCTGTAACACACATTACTGCTGTGAAATTGTGGCTTCTAGAAGCAGTTACTTGGAGAAGGCTATGAATAGACCTAGGCATCCAGCACTTGACTTCCGCTACATTTGCACCTTCCTTTATCAATACTTATCCATACCTATTTAGCCATCCATGTACGCTCCCACTCTAAGGCGTCCATTGACGCATCGTTGCAGGTACTGGTGCATTAATACATTCACCAGTGTGTGTCCGTGCACCGTCTGTGGCTCCATTGTGTTGTGGCCATACTTTCCTCAATGCACTAGACTTTCACTCGAAACAAAATGGCATAATGTTATGGGACTTGAAATTTGGCTTACCCTGATCCCAGCATAGCCAGGACAATGCAACCTCTCCCCAGATTTCTCTGTTTCATGGAGCTGGGGAAGCCTTTGTTTTCTCTGCCCTCAAAATGGGGAGATAACGGCAAGCATCCATCTTTTCACACATTCATCTTTTCATCCACGCACACATGCTTTCATCTTTCCAGCTATGCACTCGCTCATATGCATGCATTTGTACCCTCTCCCTTCAGCCCGCCAAACCCTTAGTTGACCAATAGTTCCAATCCCCCAATACAAGGACCTAGGCATTTGCATTGATCTGCTATTTTTAGATCTTGCCTACAGACGCCTTTTAGCTGTCTGTGCGTAAAAGACATTCTATGAGCCATATCAAAAACTTCTAGTGAACTTTGTGCCAGCGAGGGGGGCGTGGCTTGCTAGCCAAGTGCATGGACGTGCGCCGCTAGAGCTCCGGCGCCGATCGGGGCACAATCCTGCCGAAATCGCCCTGGGGACACCCGAGGCGGCTACCTAGAGGACTGGAGGCGAGCTTCTATCCCCTGCCTCCCCTGCGGTCGCTGAAAGTGCGGGGAAACGGCCCGTAAGGCAGAGGTTGCGGTGGTGCGGACCTCGGCGAGGGTGGGACGTGAGAGGCCGGGACCCACAGTACGCAGCGCAGCCGCCCGGGCTGTGACTGATGTCACCGGAAGTGCCGGGGAGCCCCCGGTTGTGGTCGCACAAAAGACTGAGGAGTGCCCGGAGCGCTACTGAGGATCATTGGAGGACCCCCCCAGAGGTGACCGAGTGTGGAGGGGAGGCGCGAAGTGTAAATGTAGTTGAGCTTATATAGCGCACAGCTACCCGCAGTGGGTTTCCCGGCGCTTGCTTAGGGAACCCTTCCTGGTATTCCCCTGTGAGATAGCAGGGTATCCACAAGGTGAAAGTCAGGCATCCCGCCGCGAGGGGCCGTTGTGGAGATTAAGCAAGCTATTGCCCAGAGTCGCAGAGTGTGAACCCGTGAGTCGAGGAGGCACCGGGGCGAGAATTATCGAGTCCGTGGAATTTTTAGCCCAAGACCCCGCCGAGACGGGGAATTGAACCCTGGTCCAGGACCGATCTCAGCTTCCGGGTCTGCTGCCTCTAACCCCTAAGCCACACTTCTCCGAAGTGGGCGGCGCTGCAGGAACAGCCGAGGGTGCCCGGGAGGCTCCGACCCCGTGGGGGTGACTGCTGAGCGGTGCCGTGCTACCGGAGTCGGAGGTGAGAGAGCGCCCCCTCCGTAAGATTGCCCCCATGGACCTGAGTTCACTCTTGACCCCCCTACACCATAGGGGCACCGGAGGAGCCGCCCGGTGGGGAGCCGAGCGCTGATCACAGAAGTGGCACGCGGGCCTGGGGGGACCCGGCTCGCCCCCCTGAAAAGAGAGGGGAGAACGGACATTGCCGGGCACGGACGGGGGAAGACACTGGGGGTTAACCCAACCTCACCCCCCTCCCTTTCTTCTATACCTTCATAGGCGGCGAGCAGAAAGTGGTGCGCAGCGGCTGCGCAATCTGGTGGAGGACCACGTGGGAGGCTGGGCCTGAAGTCGCCACATTGGCTGCGACGCCTCCTCTGCCCTGTGGGAGAGTGGATTGAGGATCCCCATCTGAACTTTCCCCTGTGAGGTGCTGCTGAGGCGGAACTTACCCGGGGGGTTGGACACAGCAAGTTGAGCAGGGCTCACTACTGTAGGCTCCACACAGCGCTACGTACTGGGGACTGAGCTTACCGTGCCAATGGTCCGTAAGGGGGCGAAGCAGTCGGAGAACCCTGGAGGACCGTCGACAGCCACCACAATGCCACCGGCTGCTGAAGAAGGGGCGCCGTAGCAACCTGGGACGGAGGGACCCCACATGGATAAACTGGACATTATCCTGAAAGAAATCAGGGATCCAGAGCGGTGTTGGAGCAGCAGATGGGCACCGTGATGACGAACCTGTCCCTCCTACGGGCGGACCATGGCAAACTGGCAGACAGGGTCAAGGAACAGGGCATATCCATCGGCGAGATCACGCCAACGGTGGCGGAACACACGACCTCCTTAAGACAACTACAGACTCAAATGGCCACTCTTTTAGACCGGGTGGAGGACGCGGAAGGACGTAACCGCCGCAACAACATCCGCGTTATAGGCCTTCCAGAGAGATTTATTTATTTATTTTTATTTATTTTTTATTTGAGATGTGAGGGCCCTCAGGCGGACTTCATGGAGCAGTGGTTCCGAGACCACATAGCGGAGGAGGGCTTCTCCCCACACTTCTGCGTGGAAAGGGCGCACGGGATCCCGACGGGCAGACCGGATCCTGGACGACCCCCACGCCCGTTGATAGTGAGGATTTTGAACTACCGAGATAGGGACATCCTGCTGCAAAAGGCCCGTGAAAAGTCCCTTATCCAGTATGAGAACCACAAAATCTCCCTATACCCGGACTACACTAACATGGTCCAAAAGCGTTGTTCTTCCTTCCTGGACGTGAAGAAGAAACTACAATCCGCTAATCTCAAGTATGCATTGATTTTCCCGGCCCGTTTGAAAATCATACACGACAGGAAAACACACTTTTTCGAGAGTCCTGCAGATGCTGAGGAATGGTTAGAGGTGATGGGTATCGATGGAAGCCGGGGACCCTCGCAGACATCGGATATCGGGCAACCGAGAAGGCCTTGCGACGGGAGCGGAACAGAGGCCCCCAAGCCACGACGGAATGGAATGAGCCGGGGCCCGTTGAAGACACAACACAAGGAGAAACAACGGGACGCTTTGGAGGTGGCAGGGTCGTTTCGGGAAGACTCCCAGAAGATACTGACAGACTCAGAGGACAGCACGATCCACTCGGACTCGGACCTCGGACTCGGACTCGGAGTGTATTGCTGTTCCCCAATGTCACGCCGGTACGGCGGACGACGTGATGGACAATTGCGGTGGAGATGACCAGGCTGGCGGCAGCTGAAGGGCCCGAGAACCGTATTGTATTCCCTGCTAACCTTGATTGACTATTATATTATTGTTGTGGATTGCTTTGAGGAGGGAGGCAGGGGCAGCACATGTGGGGACCAATGTTCATTATAGATCTTATCCTGATGTTTTTCCTTTATTTTGGTATGGTCGAACCACAGGTAGAGGGTAGCTGACACACGGGCGAGTTGCACATTCGATTCCCCTTTGAATATTGGTAACATGGCCCCATGTCGGCAGCCGTAGAGCCGGCGGCGCTCGCTGAGCAGCAGGTACAGATCACAATGGCGCTGGACTACCCCCCGATGGCGAACTCACAGGATTCCTAATCCTTTTCTATTTTGTTACATTGTTGGGCTCAGCTTGGTTTTTAGGCTGCGCCGTTAGAGTTCCTTTTTGTTCTTTGGGGTGGGGGAGGGTAGTCTCCGGGTGGCAATCATGTGGGGTACGAACCGGCGGGCAGGTGCAGGTACTTATCAGGTACACCTATGAACATGGCTGATGCGGTGGGGAAATATAACATCACGACCTGGAATGTGAGAGGGCTGGGGGCGGTCCAGAAGCGACACAGAATACACGCATTCCTACTGCGTCACCACACGCAGATCGCGTTCCTACAAGAATCCCACCTCACGGCTTCTGAAGCTATCAAAATGCGGAAGAAATGGAGGGGTACGATTCTGACCCAACGTATTCCGCCTTCTCTAGGGGGGCGACAATCTGGATCAGACATGGCACACCCTTTCTTGAAGTAGACAGGAGAGTAGATGATCAGGGACGGTATGTCTTAGTGAAGGGCACACTAGATAATACTCCTGTGGTACTTGGATGTGTGTATGCTCCGAATTATGATCAAGACAAATTCTTGCAGAAAGTGGGTCTGGCGTTGGCTGACTGGACGGACGCTCCCTGGATATTGGGCGGGGACTGGAATATGGTCAGAAATGTTGACAGAGATAGGTCACACCCTCCCCTGCAAATGGCGGGGGTCTCCAAGTTGACGGACTTATTTTGCACATGGGCGACTGGCTGGGGCCTGAGGGATGCCTGGAGGGCATCTCACCCAGAGAGCAGGGAATACTCCCATTACTCGTACACACATGCTCTCCATACTAGGATCGACAGGTTTCTATGCTCTGAGGGCCTGATAGCTAAGACTGACAGTACTGAATACCTTGCAAAAACCTTCTCTGACCATAGACCCCTGACGCTCACCCTTCGTTGGGGCAGAGTCCCGACCCCGGTTCCGACCTGGCGGCTAGATCCACTCCTTTTGGAGGACGGGCCTTTCCGCACGTCCATATCTGAGACGCTGGATAAATACTTTTTGGAGAATTGGGATACCACCTCCTCGAATTTAGTAGTCTGGGACGCCATGAAGGCGGTAGTTCGGGGTGCATCGATCGGACAGTTAGTGGGGGCCCGACATGAAACCTTTAGGCAGCTACAGGACATAGAAGACAGATTGAAGGCCTTGCAAAATGAGGTGGGGCTAGACCCTAATAAACGTGATGCTCTACGGCTGGTGAATATAGAACATGCTGACACGCTCGAGACACTGCGAGTCATAGATCGTAAGGAGTATCTGCGCCGACAGCACGCCGAGGCGGATAGATCGGGAGCGTTGCTGGCTCGCCTGGTGCGGGAACACCCAGACATCCGGTGATAACTAGGATACGTGCACGCGATGGGCATATAGTGGGTACGCAAACAGACATTAATCAAGCATTTTATGACCACCTGACTGCCTTATATGCCCAGCCCGAAGTAGTTGACGCAAACCAGATCGCAGCCTTCCTGACTGACCTCCCTTTCCCTGTCCTGACTGCAGATGCCCAGAAAGATCTCGAAGGCCCCATAACGCGACAAGAAATCCAGACGGCTATCAAGTCGCTGAACCGCAACAAGACGCCGGGTATGGATGGCCTCCCGGTGGAGTTCTACGCGACGTACTCGGACATACTGGTGCCGATACTGGAGAGAGTATACCGGGAGGCACTGACAGAGGGCAGTCTGCCTGAAACCACGATGCATGCATTGGTTGCCTCCCTGCCGAAACCCGGGAGGGATAGCCTGGACTTAGCAAATTATAGACCATTGTCCATGTTAGCAACGGAATATAAAATCCTTAGTAAATTGATAGCCCAGCGATTGCAGCAGTACCTCCCAACACTGGTCCACAGGGACCAATGCGGGTTCATGCCGGGCAGGAGCACCTCTATGAATATACGCAGGCTGCACACTCTTATGGCGTCTGCTAATCCTGAACTCCCTAAGGCGGGCTGCATAGCCTTGGATCTACGCCAGGCCTTTGACTCCCTAACCTGGACGTTCATGTTCTCGTCCCTGGAGAGGTTCGGATTCCCGGCCTCTCTCATAGCATGAATTAGATTGCTCTATACCGGCCCCACGGCTAGGGCACGAACAGTGCGGCATATCTCGGATACATACACAATCCATCGTGGCACGCGGCAAGGATGCCCACTGTCACCGCTGTTATTCGTGCTGGCTCTGGAACCCCTGGCCATAGCCCTATGGGCCGCGATGGAGCACAGGGGGATACCGAGTGGTGGCACCCTGCACCTTCTGTCCATTTACGCGGATGATATCATGTTGTTCCTAAGGGACCTGGAGGCTGATCACGGCCCCGTATATGACATCTTTGAGAGATTCTCTGCTATCTTGGGCCTCACTATTAACCCTGAGAAGTCTACTGGCTTCTATTTTAGAGCTACCCCGGATCCCGGTGCACTGCGGTTCGGCGCTGATGTTCTTCCGATCGCTCCAGACACATTTAAGTACCTGGGGATTCAGGTTTATAGACACCAGGAGGATCAGATAGAGGGAAACGTCAAGAAAGCCATGGCAAAACTCCAAGCCTCTGTAGGGTTCTGGACGACTCTACCCTTATCCGTTATGGGCAGAATTGCGCTCTCCAAGATGGTAATGCTCCCTAGACTACTATATTTCTTTGTGAACATTTCAGTGTTTTTACCACAATCCATCTTTGATGCCCTTAACTCTCTGTTAACCACTCTGACCTGGGGGACGGGTAGACGACGGGTAGGGCTGCGTAAGCTGCAGCTGGGGACCAGAGCCGGTGGGATGGGAGCTCCAGATTGCCGGGGGTATTACTATGCCGGCCTACTCCAATGGCTTTCCTACTGGGTAGCGGGACGGAACCTCCACGAAATAGGGTACACGACCGACAGACTGAAACGTGGGGAGCTCCATGCCCTGCTCCTCCCTGGGAGCCGCATTCCAGCGGACTGCCACCCACTTCTCCACACGGCACTGAAGATTTGGCGGAAGGCTCTAGCATACACGACTGCGACGGTGCCATATGCGCCCAACATTCCCTTACTGGGCATCCCGACGCCGCAGGGTAGACTGACGGACAGAGTGTTGAGACCGTGGTTTGAATCGGGCGAGGAGGTGGTGGGCGACTTGTTTGGTAACGACCATCTTCTTACACATGATGACTTCTTACAGGCCACGGGAGTTCCCCCTAGAATGTACATAATGCATGCCACAGTCACACACTATGTACAACACAGATGGGCGCCTCAACGCCTTCAGCCCCCACAACATCAATTGGTACACTTAATGTATCTTATGGGATTGGGAGGGCACCTGGTGCGTTGGCTGTATGCAGGAGTTAGGGCCCACGCTGTGGTGTCACTCATTACTCTCCGGCATACTTGGGCTCAGGATATAGACCGGGCCATCTCGGATACAGAGTGGACCGCAATACTGGAGCATCCCAGGCGAGTCTCCCGCAATGTTGGGTTCCGATTTATTCAAGGGATGGTCCTGCACAGAGCATACCTGACCCCTACTCGCATACATAAAATGTTCCCAAACTCCCCCCACACCTGCCTACGCTGTGATGAGGAAGAGGCCGGGCTCATTCACATGCTATGGTCGTGCCCGCGACTCCGTGGTTACTGGATGGAAGTGTGCCGGACGTTGAGGACGGTCACGACCCTCCCGGTGCCAGAGGAGGCACAATGCTGCCTCTTGGGGTTGCGCAGAAGGCCGAAAGAACTGAAGGCTCAGCTGAAATAATTAGATATGGCACTGCTGCTAGCAATTAGAACGATTACCATGAGGTGGAAATCACGTAGACGGCCTGGGGCACACCTCTGGCACTCAGAAGTACTTAAGTGGGGACAATACTTAGGAGGGAAGAAGCAAGAGGCCTTAGGAAGTTCCCTACCTCCTTGGAATGGGAGGCCATGCTCATTACACTGGAGGGAGAAGACCAAACACTAATGGAAGACAACGAGCAGGAGAATTAGATGGGAATAGTTCCGCCACGCCTGGCACACAACAGCATGCCCTGGCCCCACTCACATTCCCCTACGTTAACCACTACCACACGACAGAGTGACCCACGTATTGGCACATATTAGCACCTATGCTTACCGGGAAGGGACCCATTTTCAACTTTCCATTTAGATGATTGCCCCTGTCGGATGGCCAGGAGACGACCAGTTCTTGGTTGGAAGAGGGTGGGGGGAGGTGGGTGGACGGGGGGTTGTTCGTTTGATGTTATTACATTACTTTGTGCAGTGAATATCGCGGCAGTTTGAGACGAATGTCTATGTAACGTTGTGATACACTATATGAAAGTCACTGCTATAAGAGATGGAGGTTTGAGTTGGGGAGAAAATATAAAACCCGGCTGTAGCACTAGGAATAACCAATGTAATGTTATGATTGATGCCAACCAGCAGTGAATAAAGTTTAAAAAAAAAAAAAAAACTTTGTGCCAGCCCATTGCTAATCATTGGTTGCCTGTCTAATTGCTTGTTTGCTTGCTTCTTACTTCATGTCTTTTCTTCCTCTCGTGTTTGTCATTCCTCTGGAAAATAGCTCCTTTACAATCCCTTTGATTGGATGACATCTTTCCTTCCACTGCTCACATTCATATAACTACTTTTTTACGTCCCAGCCTACCAAGCTGTCTGGTTGTAGAAGGTAGGGCCAATTTCGACCAAGAACCCTTCAGTATTTGCCCGGCGTTAGCCGCCTCTCATACCATTCAATATTACCAAACAAAGAGGCAGGCGCTGGAGACAGGAAGGCAGGAAACAGGAGTTTATTCCGACGGAGCAGAACACGTCAAATCAGACAACAGGGTATCTTCTCGAGGTGCTCTAAATGCATCCTTGAGGCCTGGCCTCTTATACACAGGTTTATTGCTTTATTACATGAAACACATTCTTGTCAATACTTTGATGTACGGAAAGACATCCTCGGGATCCTCACTTCAGGCCTGTTCCCACACACATTTACAGTAGAAGTCCCCACCCCGGTCACAGTAGGTGATGACTATCGCGCACCAGGCCATTCCGTCGATTCCCGGAATGTGTGCATGATCGGATCTCATGGGGTGGAGGGGGCTTTGATCAGTCAGAGATCCTTTGAATCGGGGCAGCTGCTTACTGTAAGGGGGCCAATAAATGGTATCCGCAGGGCCAGGTGGCGCCCTGGGAATGGGCAGGACGATTGGGCACAGAGGAAAAGGGGGGTTCATCAAAGGATGGGGAGGTGTTGGCCGGGAGCAAAATGCGTTTCCGAGGCAGCGTCGCACTGGAGGGGAGTTTTATAGTTCAGGTATGAGAGAGCAGGGGCTGTCAGCGCGGGGGGGATGCTTGCGAGGTCAGAGGGAAAGACGCGCTAGCTAGCGGCACTGGGCAGGGAGACCATGGTCTTCAAGATGGCTGCTGCTCGCGAGTGCGTACGAGCCTGAAAGGGGGGCAAGATGGCGCCGATAATGTTGACATCGCCAACCAGATTTTAACAGTCCTCCCTTTTCAACATATCTAGCCATCTTATCTAGTTGATATCGATCTTCATCAAATCCTTAACCTCGACATCGTACAATGCTCTCATGCGTTCTTTTTCAAAGTCCAGAGTCTTTGGGCAGTTATAGTTTGCACATAGTGAGCACAAAGGCGGCAGGTATTGAATTCCTAGGCAGAACCCACACAACACAACAAAGGGTATCAGTATAATAGTAAACAATCTCCACCCCCAGTTCTTTACAGTGTTCCAGAACCATCCACCAAGTGACCATTCTTCTGGTTCCTGGTGAACTTCTGAGGAAAGTCTGTGAAGATGCTCGATGGCTTTGTACACTGAGGGTGAATTGTCCGGTATATATGTGCAACAGCTGGACCCAATGATGCGGCATGCTCCTCCACGATCTGCCAGAACCACATCTAGAACAAGGCGGTTCTGAAGAGCCACCAAGCGGACCGCCTGAAGCTCGGCTGTATTGTTCGTGAGGATACCAGCCGTGATGTTCATTGTTGTTTCAACTGCCTGGGTCAAATGTCGGATGGCACGACTGTTCACCATCGGACCCCAGAGTGGAATGAGTCCCTTCATTGCATCGAGGAACTGTGCTCCAGTAGAGTCGGCTTGTTCAATGTCCTTGGCTCGTTTGTGTCTGTGATGGTTCGCTGGAGCCACATAGGTCGGAGGAAGGACGAAGGCAATATAACAGGTGCCCCCCCAGCCTTTGGGGAGCCAGGTGTAGGCCTTTGTACCACAAACAAAGTACATATTTGGTGAGGAGACGAAAGAGGGTGGATCAATGGAGTCCAAGGTTCGGATGATTTGGCAAGTGCTGCGGCCTACCAGCTGTGTCCCAAGCCCTTCGATGCACATAAGGCCTGTGACGTTGATGACAGATAGGGCCACAGTCAGGGTGGCAGCTGTTCGTTTACGGAGGTAGGAGAAAGTGGGTCTGGTCGGATTGTTAAATACCTGCATTTCAATCCGTTCGTTGACAGGGATGTCCATATGGATAGAATCATTGGAGGTCTGCGGGCAGAAGGGTGCAGTATTTTTCTTAGTTTTGTTCTGCCAGACCTCATGAAAGAAATGGGCCATAGTTCTGCTGGAAGTGGCATTGACCATGTAGCTTTCTTGCAAGAGGATCAGCCAGGCAAGGCAGGAGCCGTGAACTGAGAAGGGTGAAGGGATGAAGGGTATGGAATGTCCAGTGGCGTGGGGTAGCAACCCACAGATCCAGCAGTTGGTGGCATTGGCGGCGAGATTGTGTTGGTGCAGCAGTTGCACGAAGGAGTTGTTCCAAAACTCCTTACGCCTTTCTCAGAGTTGGGGCGAAAGGGAAATCAGATAATGTTCTTTCATTGTGGTCGGTTGAGCAGTGGTCAGGAATATCTCATGGGCTGGTGCGCTCTCTTCCACGATCCAGAGGGTGGTCATAAGGAGGAGGCAAAAGAGAAGAGCGATAAAAAGCGCAATAGTCTTTGAACTGTGGATTTTGTCAGTCTTTGGGTTTCGGTAGTGAGTCTTCGGATGTCCGGTTGCTTCCATCATCTTCTTATTGGGCGCTTCCATCATCTTCAAGGGGTTCGGTAGTGGGCAGAACCACAACTTCGTCAGGCTTTCTCTCCTGACAGCCTTAGAAGTGTTAGGCCACCGTTCTGAGAATTATGACTTAGTCAGTGGTCTGCTTAGCTGAAGCTCCCTCCTTTCGTCGCAGGTTATACCCTTCTCTGGATGGCACAGTGGGATCGGGAATCTTTGCCAGTTCGAGTGTCTCTGTGTCTGGATAGCAGTTCAGTGATGGTCGGTCTTTGTTCAGGAGCTCTTCCTGGGCAGCCACTTCTTCGATTGTCGTCAGAGTCGAGGAGATCCGCTTGCAGTGGTGCGCATGTACCCAGTTGCGTTTTCCCTCCACTCGAAGTGCTGTTCGGGTGGTGATGAGGACTTGCCAGGGGCCCGTCCACCGGGGTTCCAGACTCTTAGCACGCTGGAAATTCCGGATCAGAACGAAATCCCCAGGTTGGATGGTGTGTCCGGGACCCCTGGAAGCATCAGGGATGGCATGCAGCACCTGTTGGTGGATAACAGACAGTGTTTTAGTCAACTGGCATAAGTAATCAGACATTAGGACGTCCGGGACGTCATGAATGGATGTCGGTTTTGGTGCAGACCAGATATTCATAGGCCGGCCAAATACATCCTCGTAAGGTGTCAAGTGGTGTTTGGTGGGGGTAGAACGCATTGAGAGCAATGCCAGTGGGAGTGCGTCTGGCCATTTCAGTCCTGTGGTAGCCACTATTTTGGCCAATTTGAGTTTCAGTGTGGCATTATGTCGTTCAACCAGTCCAGCAGATTGGGGATGGAAGACTGCGTGGAACTTTTGTTTTACACCCAACCCCTTCAAGATGAGTTGGATAACTTCGGCTACGAAGTGGGGGCCATTGTCGCTCCACAAAATTCGACAGAGGCCGTAACGAGGGAAGAATTCCTTTAGTAGTATCTTTGCAGTGGCCATGGCAGTGTTGTCACGGGTTAGATAGGCTTCCACCCATTTGCTAAATGCGCACACCACAACTAGTACGTACTTCAGGCCTTGGCATCTATCTAGCTGGATGTAGTCCATCTGCAGGACTTCAAATGGGTGATTGGGAACCCCAAACCCTCCCCGGGGTACTACAGTTCCTTTCCCAGGGTTGTGTTGTAGGCATATCAAACATTGCTGGACCAGTCGTTTGGCGGAGTCTGCGATTTTATCATTGTGCCAGACTTTGGAGACAAGTTCGGTTGTGGGGGCTGGTCCTATGTGAGCAGGGGAGTGTGCCATAGTCAGAATGGGAATCAAGTATGAATCGGGTAGTAACCATTTGTTCGAGTCTTGTGTCCGCCAGCAGCCTTCATCATCCTTCAGTCCCACCCGTGCCCATTCAGTCAATTCGTGTTGTGAGCTAGCCGTTTGAATGTCCCTAATAGTGTCCCTAGCGTCTGTCCATTTCTCTGCTTGTGACCTAGTCACGTACATGTGTGTCATCGTCCTATTCTCAGCTGTGGTTCGAGCAGTGATGTCGGCTAGTGCATTTCCCTGTCCAATGATGTCTGTCACCTTCTTGTGTGCCTGGCATTTGATGACTGCAAGTCGTTTGGGAAGGAGGACGGCTTCGATCAGGGCGGAGACCAGATCTCCGTGTAAGATGGGTGTACCATGCGAAGTCAGGAATCCCCTCTCCCTCCAAAGGAGCCCAAAATGGTGAACCACCCCAAAGGCATACTGGTCGGTGTAAATGTTTGCTGTGGTTCCTGCTGCTAAGATGCATGCTCGGGTGAGGGCAATCAGTTCTGCTGCCTGTGCAGATCGTTGTGCAATGCGTGTGGTTTCCACTACAGTTCGGGCTGTGGTAACTGCATAAGCGGCTGAGGTGGTGCCATCGGGGAGTTTGATGCAAGAGCCGTCCACCCACAGTTCTCCGTCGGGGCCTGGGAAGGCTGTGTCTCTGAGGTCAACCCTACTCCTAGTCTGTTCGTCCGTGAGGGTCACGCAGTCATGTACAGGGGACACATTGGGGTCGTTCTCTGGTAGGGGTAACAAAGTCGCTGGGTTCAGTGTGGTGCACCTCTTCAGGGTGATGTGGGGTGCAAGCAGCGTCAATTCGTACCCAGTCAGTCGTGCACTAGTCAGGTGCTGCGTCTTGGTCTGGTTCAGAAGGGTGTCAACCGCATGGGGTACTAACACCGTGAGGGGGTTCGAGAGTACGATCCCCTCACTCTGTCGGATAGAGATAGCAGCGGCAGCTACAGCTACAGCTCGAAGGCAGGCAGGCTACGGGGTCAAGAGTGGCAGAGAAGTAGGCGCATGGGCGCTGCTTGGGGCCGATGGATTGAGTCAGGACTGACAAAGCGCATCCCTCCCTCTCGTGAGTGTAGAGGGAAAAGGGCTTCGTGTAATCGGGGGTTCCTAGGACCGGGGCTGAACAGAGGGCATCTCGGAGTTCCTTGAAGGAGGATTGGCATTCAGGGGTCTAAGGGAGTGGGGAAGGGGCATCTTTAGCTAGCAGGAAGAGCAGTGGTTTCACAATGAGACTGAAGTTTGGCAACCACTGTCGACAGAAGGAGGTGAGGCCTACCAAAGAGCGGACTTGCTTCGGGGTTTTAGGGATAGGGGTCTCTAGAATAGCCCGAATTCGATCGGGTGTGAGTTTTCTCCCATCTTTGGACAAGAGGTGGCCTAGGTAAGTGACTTGAGGTTGGCAGAATTGCAACTTCTTCTTGGAGACCTTGTGACCATTTTCCGCGAGGAAGTGCAGGAGTTGGATGGTGGCTGTGACTGCAAGTGGAGTGGTGTCGGCCGCCAAAACAATATCATCGACGTACTGTATCAACACCACTCCATCCGGTAACTGGACTGCATCCAACTGTCTCTTGAGGGCCTGGCTGTAGATGCTTGGTTTTTCGGTGTAGCCCTGGGGTGCTCTGCAAAATCTATACGAGCGGGATTTTAAAGTGAAGCCAAAAAGGTAGCGGCTGTCTGAGTGAATGGGGATGGAGAAGAATGCGTTCTTGAGATCGATTACCGTGAAGGTGGTGTCAGTGGAAGGAATCAGGGTCAGAATGGTGGTGATGTCTGAGACTACAGGGTACTGAGGTACAACTACTTTGTTGACTTCTCGTAGGTCGATGATGAAGCGGTACGCTTTTTCATCTCCCTCACCCTGCTTCTTCACAATGGGTAGGATAGGGCTGTTGCACACATTGCTAACTACTTCTTCTACCACTCCTGCGTCTACCAGGGACTGGATGATTTTTACCAATGCCTTCTCGCCTTCGGGCAATATCCGATACTGTGGGAGTTTTGGGAGCACTGCGTCCTGTCGAACAGTTATGTGTACAGGGTCTATCATCATGCGTCCTACGTCCGAGTCAGTCTTTGCCCATAGGTACAGAGGTAGGGTGTCGAGTAAGGACAAGTCAGCGTCAGTGATGGAAAACATGCGTTGTGTGCGACAAGATCTGAGCAGCGTTGGGTTGTCGTACAGAATGACTCGAACTCCGTCCTGTGAACACCTAATAGTGGCTCGAAAATGTTTCAACAAGTCAAGTCCCATAATGGCGTCGGGGGTGTTGGAGGAGAGCAAAAACGTTGTGTCAGTGATGTTATTGTCCAAGTTAAAAGAGATCGGTGTAGACAAGGGATTAGTGGAGGGCGTTCCATCAAAACCTATTGATGTCACATGTGAGCCAGACAAGGGTGCCCTGGGAATCAATCGTTTAGACAACGCACTACGTGTTGCACCAGTATCTACCAGAAATGGAGACTTCGTACCTAGGACCTTAGCGGTGACATAAGGACCTTGCTGGTCAACATAGAGCTCGACTGGATCCCTTCATTGCCCTTGGCAGTCCTATGCAAAGTCGTGGGCATTGTCGCAGTCAGACTGTTGGCACTGATTCTGTCGGGGACGGTCAAATGTGTTCGGTCTGCCAGGTCTGTCGTTGTTGGCGTCGTTTGTGTGCCCTCGTCCCTGTCCTCTATTTCTCGGCCCGCCCGCTACGTCTCTCGTGTCTTTATTTCTGAGTGCTTCTTGTAGAACTGGACATTGAGACTTCCAGTGGCCAAATCCTTTGCAAAACGCACACTGGTTCTCGTCGAGGTCTGTTCGTGGAGCGCCGGGTGCGGGTGCGCGGTCTCTAGGGGGTGGATTTCTAGGAGCATTCGACTGGTAGTTTCCTCTATACTGTTCCCTTCCTATAGTCGCCCCTTGCAACTGAGCAATCATCACCCTCTCTTTCAAGTCCTTTTTCTTTTTCTCAGTCCCTTGATCGTTCTCGTTCTTTTGTCGCTCATAGTATTGAGCCATCTGAAGGATAGCTGCGGGCTTGGAGGCCGCCCAACTACTCTCGCTAGTCTGTAGTTTCTGCGAGACTTCTGGTGTCAGGCCTTTCACATAGTTCTGGACAAACAAGTGATGTCCGGTTGCAGTGGTCATGTCCTGGCCGCTGTAATCGGAGAACACCGTTTCAAACCGGGAGATACGTCTTCCTGGGGTTTCTGGCGACAGGCCGTTACTATCGACCAGTCCACCTTCCTTTCTGGGACTAGGGTTTTTAATTTCTGCACGATCTTATCTGGTAGGTCTAGAATGGCTTTCAAAGGTTTCTGTCCCGGCTCTCGCTGTTTGTCTACATCACCGAGTTGTATCCAGGTATGTCCGAACAGCTCAAGGTGGTCGACTTTCCGGATTTGCTTCCACACAGCTGGCAGACATAGCCCGAAAAACAAATCGATATCCGCTAGGGTCATAATCGTTGAACCCAATGCGGTGGCTAATTCTGTATAGAAGGCTGTGGGGTTCTTTCACAGATCAGGCAAGGACTTTCGGAAAGTCAGGATGTCTTGCCGATCCCATGGTTGGTAAACCCAGTTGTAAACTACCCTCCCTCTCGCATCTTGGTGGTTAATATCGTCGTGTGTTCCCTGTCCTCGTGGGGGAACCCAATAGGGAGCGGCCTCCTTTATGGGCATCATCGTGTCAATTTTTTCTACTCTGGCTTCAGTCGCTGCAGGAGTCGTGGTGTTAGTCTCTGGTTTCTGTTCCGTGAGGTGGCGGAAAACTTCAAGCGTACGCGTGAAGAGGTTCCTCACATCACACTCGCCTCCATCTCCGACATCAATTTTCCTATACAAAGTCGTTATGTTTTCAGGGCCTTTTCCTTGGTAACGGTCTTCATAGGCATTAAGGGTATGGTAACAAAGGCGTACGACAAAGTGTCGTCTGTGGCTATTGGCATATGTATTATACATATCCGTTACATAATCCTCACTTTCCTTTCGCACCACCAGTGTCTTTACAATCGTATCAATCCCAGCTCGTTCATCCTTACTTAATCTATTCGATCTAGCAGGGTCTTTCCTCCCAGCTTCGGGATCATCTGAAGTCGCTGCTCGTGCTGCGCTGAGTACGAGGGGTTCGGTCGGCGCAGAGGCCATGAGGACCGAGGATCCGGCACTACTCTCGCCTGTCGTTGGGGGTTGCGGGTGCTGCGCTAAGGGTTGGGAAGGGGCGTATGGAGGGGGCATGTAGATGATCGGCGGACCTAGTAGTAAATCATCTTTCGTTCGCTGTTTCGAAGGTAGCTCGGGGTAAAGTGTAGAGGGTGTCCTGACGGGACACTGGCCTGATGATTCGGAATCTTGTTTTAGCTTGGTTTCCTCTCTTTCTTTTATTTCTTCCTTCAATTTGTTAGCGGCTAGGTGAGCCGCTTTGCGTAATTCCTTTTCTAATCTGGCCTCATTTCTCTTTTTCCGCTGTTCTGTTTCTTTGCGCCACATGCCGAAGCTATCGAGCATAGTGGGTGTTGTCTTATTGTTATAAAGGGCTGTTCCAAGCGCGTTTATTTTATCGTTATCAAAGGATCCTATCAGTGGCCACTGACTTTCCCGATCCTTTCTCGTGTATTTATGCCACAGCTTACTATAAGCCACGGTGACTAGTCCATATTTAGTAAACATGTCCTTATTAGGGGTGCCCTCCAGTGGAGCCGGATGGTTCACCTCTAATAAGCGGTCCAGGCTGAACCAACTACCAACAAACGGGGCAAAGATAGGCATGACGGGTTACAATGGGGACAAAAGTCTGCACTACCTACCCTTCACTATTCACAAGGACTAAACAGAGTATTGCGACTCTGTGCTTATTTGTAAATAGAGAATAACCCAAAGAGAACCAATTCCGAACGAACAATGTTCGGATAAACAATCAATCAAATGAGGGATAAAAATAGGCACGGCGGATTACAACGGGGGCAAAAGCCTGCGTTACCTATCCTTCACTATCTGCAAAGACTAAACAGAGTATTGCGACTCTGTGCTTGTTTGCAAATAGAGAATGATCCAAAGAGAACCAATTCCAAAACAGTAAATGCTTGGATAACAATCAATCAAATGGAGAGGGAAGCAGGTACGATGGATTACAACGGGGGCAAAGGCCTGCGTTACCTACCCTTCTCTATCTGCAAAGAGAGAATACTCCTATTCTTCCCTGTTTGCAGACAGAGAATCTCTCAGAAACAATCAAATGAGTAATACTAGTATTTTCAAACAATCAAACAATCAATTCGCAATTCGTCGTGTTACACGACCTTACCCGGACCGCATGGACAGTTTCTCGTCTTCCGCTTCCAGCGCCCGTTCGTCCTCTATTCTCCGTAATTGCTGTGGCACTCCTGATGGTTCCCAGTCAGGACCGTAGATCACTCGAGAGAGGTCTGCTCGGAACCGGTGAAGTTCGGATGATCGGCTGCCAGACGAGGGTCTATCGGGCAGGAGCTCTTCCCGATCGTTGCAGCTGTTCACACTGTTGTCGGGACCTCTCCCACTGGACCCACGTGTCGCTGATGGGCCCCACGTTGGGCGCCAATTGTAGAAGGTAGGGCCAATTTCGACCAAGAACCCTTCAGTATTTGCCCGGCGTTAGCCGCCTCTCATACCATTCAATATTACCAAACAAAGAGGCAGGCGCTGGAGACAGGAAGGCAGGAAACAGGAGTTTATTCCGACGGAGCAGAACACGTCAAATCAGACAACAGGGTATCTTCTCGAGGTGCTCTAAATGCATCCTTGAGGCCTGGCCTCTTATACACAGGTTTATTGCTTTGTTACATGAAACACATTCTTGTCAATACTTTGATGTACGGAAAGACATCCTCGGGATCCTCACTTCGGGCCTGTTCCCACACACATTTACAGTAGAAGTCCCCACCCCGGTCACAGTAGGTGATGACTATCGCGCACCAGGCCATTCCGTCGATTCCCGGAATGTGTGTCTGATCGGATCTCATGGGGTGGAGGGGGCTTTGATCAGTCAGAGATCCTTTGAATCGGGGCAGCTGCTTACTGTAAGGGGGCCAATAAATGGTATCCGCAGGGCCAGGTGGCGCCCTGGGAACGGGCAGGACGATTGGGCACAGAGCAAAAGGGGGGTTCATCAAAGGATGGGGAGGTGTTGGCCGGGAGCAAAATGCGTTTCCGAGGCAGCGTCGCGCTGGAGGGGAGTTTTATGGTTCAGGTATGAGAGAGCGGGGGCTGTCAGCGCGGGGGGGATGCTTGCGAGGTCAGAGGGAAAGACGCGCTAACTAGCGGCACTGGGCAAGGAGACCATGGTCTTCAAGATGGCTGCTGCTCGCGAGTGCGTACGAGCCTGAAAGGGGGGCAAGATGGCGCCGATAATGTTGACATCGCCAACCAGATTTTAACATGGTTTGCTAAAGAAATTGGGGACATTCAGAAAGTTGACCCAGGAATGCATTCCACCCGTTACTTACCATTAGCTGTGTGGTTTGTAACTCACATTTTCTGTTTGCTGGCTTTGTTTTAGGCTGTCTGGTTCGTCCCTTTCATTGCCAAAATCTAGTACACTGTGTGTTTCCCCAAACTGGCTTTCTGTAAAAAAGCTTTTAAATCTTGTCACATTTGCTGTGCAATCAAAGACAGAGGTCATATGTTAGACTGTGTCTTCTAGGGAGCTTTATGTTTATTTTTATTTCTCTGATTTACATGTGAGTAATCTGTGTGTCCCAGTTTCCCAGGGCTCTCAGGAAAAGTGTTAGCAAAGTATGTGTGCAGGGCTTTAAGTGGGATGAAAAAACTGGGGGGTCTCTCGTAGGGGCAGCCGATGTAATTATGAGCGTGGCTTAAAACTGTTAAGCTAAAAATCAGTACTTAGCATTGCGTGCTGCCCAATTGGTATTGTGCTTCTTCTGTCATTGCCTCCCGATATATAATACGAGTGACATTAAACCTACAACCAGCCAGGACTATATGCTTTGTCAATGGTTGTAAGTTGCATAAGATAAATAAGAACAAACTGCAGCCTTTTCATTATTATATACAATGAAAACATAGGTGGTTCAGAGATGTGTTACAGGTGGGAAACACTTAGAGGGCCTGTTTCCGTTGGTTGTATGTGCTTGGCTTGGGGGTCATTTTGGAAGCAGACCAGTTTGAGGACTGGGCACATTTATGATTTGATTTTAATGTTTTCTTCACACTTGTGCTTCAAAATGCTATATTTGGATTTCCCTTTTTTCAACAATTTGCAGTAAATTATTATTGCAATTCTCTCCTGACGGGCCTACCTAAATCCCACCTCTCCCCTCTCAAATCCATCCTCCATTCAGCAGCTCGCTTCATTTCAGGGTCTAAACGAAGCGACCTTGTCACCCCTATCCTGTCCGCTCTTCGATGGCTACCGATTGAGGCATGATCCATTTACAAAACTACCAGCATCACGCATAAAGTCTTACACACTTCCTCCCCTCATTACTTGGCAAACAAATTAAAATTGTCCGGAGGCTCTCGACCCTCTCACAATGTGGAAAAGCTTCTGCTTGAGCCCCCCATCTTCAAAAGGGAAAGATCGATGTCACAATCTTCTCAGGCAATGCAGTGAGAATCTGGAACGCACTTCCCCCATTGCTCCGTGCCACCTCCTCTACCTGGATCTTCACAGCTGATCTCAAATCTCTCCTCTTCCAAAGACACTTTGAGAACTAAAACTTTCATTCTCTGGCCTCTCTTGGAAGTCCGCTCCTCATTGTAAAATTTTTTATTTTTTCCTGTATATTCCTCTCTCCTGCATGCTTTATCGGAATTTGTGTCTATGTAACCTTCATTTTTAGTCTCCTGTCTTTCTTTGTAATGTTTTATAATGTTCCACTGTTCTTTTGTAACATAACTGGCTCTATTGTACGGCACTACTGTTTTTCTTTGCAATGTTTTATTGTGTTAAACGGTTCTTTTGTAATGTAACTGGCTTTATTGTACAGCGCTCTGACACCTTTGGGTAATGTCTGCGCTTTATAAAAATGCACAAATAAAAAAATATGTGGTGTAAAACCCACCATTTAAAAAATTTCTTGCGGGGGGAGGCCCTCCCCCGCACCCTCCTTTTGCAGTTTGCGCTCGTTCGCATCGTTGCTCGCTTATAACATTGGGGTACAACACTTTTCGCCCACCACTTACAAAATCCACCGCCCGCCACTGCACATACCTTCGCTTCAGTGGCAAAATGAAATGCTGAGAAGAGCCACGGTGCCTTACTGATGGTTACCGAAGCTATATATATATATATATATATATATATATATATATATATATATGTGTGTGTTTAACAGAAGAAAAAACCTTTAGAAAAGTGAGACTTTTTTTCGAAGTCTTATTACCATCTGCATGGTATATTTAAAGGAGGCGGGTTAGGTGGAACGCCAAAGTATTTACCCGGTGTCTATTTGTTTTTTTTTTTATAGAAACGCGCCGAAGGGTGATTGGAGGGCTCATTTTCTATTTTCTTTGGTAAAAATAATACAAATATCTGAAAGCTATCGAGCATAGTGGGTGTTGTCTTATTGTTGTTGTTGAAGCGCGGTTCAGTAGCCCTCTCATCGCAAGTGGCCAGGAGACTCTGGAACCTGCTTCGGCATTCTTCTTTTCTACAAGTTATTGTAACTCTCACTGGCTCGCCGGCAGTCCTCGCACCTGAAGCGATATTGCGAGACATTTCTCTCCCCTTGGGCGGGGCCTTAATTCTCCCTGCTCACGCTACACAAGGGGCTTGGACCTATGGTTGATGGGGTCTGGGGACTGGAGGCTGCACCCCGAGTTTCAAATTCTGTGGTTTCATGGACGCTTTGCAGCGCACCTTGCCCTCTGCTATTTTCTCGTATTTACCAAGACCGCTCCACTGCCACACTCACCTGGGAGCTACTAATGCATCCTGGGATATGGAGTCCGCTGACTCACTCGGACCCGTCACATTGAGGATTTGCTTGCTGAGGGGCGGAGCTGTGATATTGTACCTATCACAAGGTGGCAGGGTGCTTCATTAGGCTGCAGAACGCCAGGATTTCCGCACAGACTACCGCAGGCGCTGATGAGGCCATACCGGCCGAAATGCATACGCCATTTGCTTTTGAATAAAGGTGTTGCCGCTTCTCATCCCCTCCGAGGCTGCTGCTTCTTTCTTTGAGAGGAGGTATTTTCTGCATTTGCCTGCGCGCTATCCAGAAGCGCGGTTCAGTAGCCCCCTCATCGCAAGTGGCCAGGAGACTCTGGAACCTGCTTCGGCATTCTTCTTTTCTACAAGTTATTGTAACTCTCACTGGCTCGCCGGCAGTCCTCGCACCTGAAGCGATATTGCGAGACATTTCTCTCCACTTGGGCGGGGCCTTAATTCTCCCTGCTCACGCTACACAAGGGGCTTGGACCTATGGTTGATGGGGTCTGGGGACTGGAGGCTGCACCCCGAGTTTCAAATTCTGCGGTTTCATGGACGCTTTGCAGCGCACCTTGCCCTCTGCTATTTTCTCGTATTTACCAAGACCGCTCCACTGCCACACTCACCTGGGAGCTACTAATGCATCCTGGGATATGGAGTCCGCTGACTCACTCGGACCCGTCACATTGAGGATTTGCTTGCTGAGGGGCGGAGCTGTGATATTGTACCTATCACAAGGTGGCAGGGTGCTTCATTAGGCTGCAGAACGCCAGGATTTCCGCACAGACTACCGCAGGCGCTGATGAGGCCATACCGGCCGAAATGCATACGCCATTTGCTTTTGAATAAAGGTGTTGCCGCTTCTCATCCCCTCCGAGGCTGCTGCTTCTTTCTTTGAGAGGAGGTATTTTCTGCATTTGCCTGCGCGCTATCCAGAAGCGCGGTTCAGTAGCCCCCTCATCGCAAGTGGCCAGGAGACTCTGGAACCTGCTTCGGCATTCTTCTTTTCTACAAGTTATTGTAACTCTCACTGGCTCGCCGGCAGTCCTCGCACCTGAAGCGATATTGCGAGACATTTCTCTCCACTTGGGCGGGGCCTTAATTCTCCCTGCTCACGCTACACAAGGGGCTTGGACCTATGGTTGATGGGGTCTGGGGACTGGAGGCTGCACCCCGAGTTTCAAATTCTGCGGTTTCATGGACGCTTTGCAGCGCACCTTGCCCTCTGCTATTTTCTCGTATTTACCAAGACCGCTCCACTGCCACACTCACCTGGGAGCTACTAATGCATCCTGGGATATGGAGTCCGCTGACTCACTCGGACCCGTCACATTGAGGATTTGCTTGCTGAGGGGCGGAGCTGTGATATTGTACCTATCACAAGGTGGCAGGGTGCTTCATTAGGCTGCAGAACGCCAGGATTTCCGCACAGACTACCGCAGGCGCTGATGAGGCCATACCGGCCGAAATGCATACGCCATTTGCTTTTGAATAAAGGTGTTGCCGCTTCTCATCCCCTCCGAGGCTGCTGCTTCTTTCTTTGAGAGGAGGTATTTTCTGCATATATATATATATATATATATATGTGTGTGTTTAACAGAAGAAAAAACCTTTAGAAAAGTGAGACTTTTTTTCGAAGTCTTATTACCATCTGCATGGTATATTTAAAGGAGGCGGGTTAGGTGGAACGCCAAAGTATTTACCCGGTGTCTATTTGTGTTTTTTTATAGAAACGCGCCGAAGGGTGATTGGAGGGCTCATTTTCTATTTTCTTTGGTAAAAATAATACAAATATCTGAAAACAAAAAAAATACCTTAGTAATGAAGAAGCAGGCATACTAGTGTCAGATAAAGTTGGTTTTAATATGCTTTGGGGGCAGACTTTAGTTAGCTGTCCCCAGGAAGGTCACTTATATCCTAACACAACAGAGTTGGGTCTTTATATTCGATACAGTGCGATTAAGGAATCCCTTCCCATTGAATCCTATAGGCCTAGAGGCCCATAGGAATGAATGGGAAGTCATTCTCAATTTGCGATTAGCAATTTGCGAATCGCAATTGAGAATGCAATTTCAAAGGTGCAGTGGGGGGTCCAAAGGACCCCCCCTGCAACCCTGAAATATAACTTTAAGTGCATTTTTCACACACACATGCCCTAAGGGCATGTGTGTGTGTAAAATGAAACTTTCAAAAATGCACTTTTGTGCATTTTTGAACGTTTTAGCAAATTACCATGAAGGTCAACTTCATGGTAATTTACCTCTCCCTATTTGCGAATTCGCAAATTTAAAATGTTCATGCATTGCATTTAAGAAATCTAAAATTGCGATTTCTTAAATGCAATCGGAATTTTCGAAATCGCAACATGATTGCGATTTCTAAAATTGCGAAAAACATGATGCATCCCAATTTTGTCAATTGCATTCGCAAACGGCCGAAAATTGCGATTCGCACCGTTTGCGAATGCAATTGACAATGATGCATGTGCCCATGTGTGTCTTTGAGGGAAACTACCATGTTTGTTTTCATTGGGGTGTTTTATGGGGGAGGAGGGGGCTTAAAAGGGTTTGCACTGAATACATTCGAATTACTGTTAGAATTTGTGTATGGTGATTGTACTTTTTGTTTGATTATTCTGAACAATGCTGTGGGTTTACACTGAAAACTTTATCAACAAAATAGAGTTATAGTAAAAAAAAGTCTGTGCCTAATTGATGCAAGCATAGAATACTCTTGGCCTAATGCGCAAAATCCATTGAAAGCACACCTACAACCTACTTCTTTTTCAGGTACTCACACAGAAGACACACACAGCCCACACTTCTTTCCTTGAAAGTTTTACAATAAACACAGTGTCTTCAAACGTGTTACCAAGCCAATATTGATTTATAGCCTGAAGTTTCTCCCGTGAGCCTCTCACATTACAAACAAGCATTTACAATGCAATAGGTCTCGGGTTAATTAAGTTTGAGCTATTAGCATTGCTAAATATTGCAACACCAACTGCAACAAAAGTTTATAAATTGTAGGCCAAAAAAATGTGTATTTTATTTTGTAGCAATGGTGGCATGCTGCGCTGTAGATGAATATGTTTAAAAGTAAAGTGTGCCATACTGCGTTTGCTACAATAGTAAATTGTGGATGCGTTAACAAATGATGTGTGCACTGATGGCTGGTGGTGTGTGTGCCCGTAGATATTGTGCACTGATGGCTGGTGGTGTGTGTGCCTGGTGGAAGTGTGCACTGTCGGCTGGTGGTGTGTGTGTGGTGAAAGCGTGCACTGACAGCTGGTGGTATGTGTGTGTGCCTGGTGGAAGCGTGCACTGATGGCTGGTGGTGTGTGTGCCTGGCGAAAGCGTGCACTGACGGCTGGTGGTGTGTGTGTGGTGAAAGCGTGCACTGACAGCTGGTGGTATGTGTGTGTGTGCCTGGTGAAAGCGTGCACTGACGTCTGGTGGTGTGTGCCTGGTGGAAGCGTGCACTGACGTCTGGAGATTTTTGTGCCCGGTGAAAGCGTGCACTGACGGCTGGTGGTGTTTGTGCCCGGTGAAAGCGTGCACTGACAACTGGTGGTGTGTATGTCTGGTGAAAGCGTGCAGTAACGGATAGTGGTGTGTGCCTGGTGAAAGTGTGCACTGACGGCTGGAGGAGTGTGCCTGCTGAAAACGTGCACCACCTACAGGAACACTCAACCCCCAACGCCTACAGCACCGCTCAACCTCCAATGCCTACATCACCACTCAATCCCCACCGCGTACAGCACCACTCAATCCCCACCACGTTCAGTACCACTCAACCCGCAACGCCTACATCACCACCCAACGCGCAACGCCTCAATCACCACTCAATCCCCACTGCCTACAGCTCCACTCAATCCCCACCGCATACAGCACCACTCAACCCGCAAAAACTACATCAGCACTCAACCCGCAACGCCTACATCACCACTCAACCCGCAACGCCTACAGCACCACTCAATCCCTTCCGCCGCATACAGCCCCACTCAACCCGCAACGCCTACATCACCACTCAACCCGCAACGCCTACATCACCACTCAATCCCCACCGCGTACAGCACCACTCAACCCGCAATGCCTACATCAGCACTCAATCCCCACTGCGTACAGCACCACTCAATCCCCACCGCGTACAGCACCACTCAACCCGCAACGCCTACATCACCACTCAACCCGCAACGCCTACATCACCACTCAATCCCCACTGCCTACAGCACCACTCAATCCCCACCGCCTACAGCACCACTCAACCCACAACACCTACATCACCACTCAACCCGCAACGCCTACATCACCACTCAACCTGCAACGCCTACAGCACCACTCAATCCCCTCCGCCGCATACAGCCCCACTCAACCCGCAACACCTACATCACCACTCAACCCGCAACGCCTACATCACCACTCAATCCCCACCGCACTGACGGCTGGAGGAGTGTGCCTGCTGAAAACGTGCACCACCAACAGGACCACTCAACCCCCAACGCCAACAGCACCGCTCAACCTCCAATGCCTACATCAGCACTCAATCCCCACTGCGTACAGCACCACTCAATCCCCACCGCGTACATCACCACTCAACCCGCAACGCCTACATCACCACTCAACCCGCAACGCCTACATCACCACTCAACCCGCAACGCCTACATCACCACTTAACCCGCAATGCCTACATCACCACTCAATCCCCACCGCATACAGAACCTCTCAACCCGTAAAGCCTACATCACTACTCAACCCACAACGCCTACAGCACCACTCAATCCCCACCGCCTCCAGCACTGCTCAACTCTCAACGCCTACAGCACTGCTCAACCCCCAAAACTTACATCACCACTCAATCCCCACCGCGTACAGCACCACTCAATCCCCACCGCCTCCAGCACCACTCAATCCCCACCGCGTACAGCACCACTCAACCCACAACGCCTACATCACGACTCAACCCGCAACACCTACATCACCACTCAACCCGCAACGCCTACAGCACCACTCAATCCCCACCGCGTACAGCACCACTCAACCCGCAACGCCTACATCACCACTCAACCCGCAACGCCTACAGCACCACCGAATCCCCACCGCGTACAGCACCACTCAACCCGCAACGTCTACAGCAGCACTCAATCTCCACCGCGTACAACACCACTCAACCCGCAACGCCTAAATCACAACTCAACCCGCAACGCCTATGGCACCACTGAATCCCCACCGCATACAGCACCACTCAACCCACAACACCTACAGCACCACTCAACCCGCAACGCCTACAGCACCACTCAACCCGCAACGTCTACATCACCATTCGACCCGCAACTCGAAGGAGTGAGGACAACTGGGAGTGGAGAATTGTATACAAAAGGATGGGTAGGACGGTTTTATAGCTAGCACAGATTCCACGTGTTTTTGTGGTTCCGGTACTAAAGGCTACCCCTGTTATTTATATTGCTTTGTATTATTTATAGACTTCCATTTCTATCCAAGCTGTTTAACTTCGAGGCTAGATCTGATTTTGTTACGCTCGCCAACCTTTTTTCACAAAACGTATACATTTGTGTGAACTATGTTTCAGACAGAAGATTATAATGACCGAGCAGAAGTGAGAAAACTCATCCCTCATTTGAAATATTTGGATGAAGTGCCAGTGGACCAGATCTGCCGTCGTCCTTCTAATGTCCTAAATGAAAACTGGCTTATGGTCAAGGAGTCCATCAAGGATAGCAACATAGTTGAAGATGATAAGCAACGTGGTATGTATTCATATAAGGGAATTTGCTGGTTTCAAAATCTGCTTATTTTCTATTGCCCGTAAACCCCATTTTTTGTATTGGGACGTGGCGAACCTCTAGAACATTAACCCCTTAATTGCTGCCGTCGGCCAACGGTCGTCACGGCCACTACCTCCCCAGTGCTGCGCACGACCGTTGGACGTCCATTCAGCACTAGTTCCAATGGACAGCGCAGCACTGGGGAGGTTTATTTACAAGCTCTAAAGGGGTTAAGGGAGACCTGTAAAGCCAGAGCTTTCTGAGATATTTAACCAATCATTCTTTGATTGCAGCTGTTGGGTGAGTCACACAGGATGCATTGATATGTTGCAAAACCTTCTTAATTTGTATAGAGAAAGGTTTCTGTACAAAAATGCGACAATGATATATGTCATATGTTACATGCCAGAAATAAGGTTCCTTTAAATGAGTCACATTAATAATTCTGCATTGTAGATAATTATGAACATGGACGTATATAGGTTTGTTCCTCAGTGTAATGGTTCTGACAGGGATTTCAGGGATGCAGACCGTTTATGTCAATAGTAGGCCTGTCAGCAAACCCATCATTTGAGCGGAGGAGCGTCACGCCACAGCTGAAAAATAAAACAGTAATAAAGTTTATTTATTACCGTTTTCTTTTTCAGCAACGCGTCTTGAACTATGTGTGAGGACAGACTAGGCCAGCACTGCAGAGTGGAAGCAACAGGGAGCTGTGCACTTTAAAATGTGCATGTCTCTTTAGCCGGTCGTCTTGGGATGGCCAGCCAGACATGCGCATTTTAAACTTCTCTAACCTAGCTCTCTAGGGTTCCAGGGCTCTAAGGAACGCTGGAAGAGCCTGCTCTATCCAGTCCTGGTGCTGCTTTCATGCTGTGAAAGCAGTGCCAGGAGTGGGGAGTGCAGTTTCCTGCATCTGTACCTTCCTGAAGACACCCGAAGGAGGAGGAGGAGTTTGTGCTGCTAGGAAAGGTAAGTTTATTTATTTTTAGGCTCCCATCACCTCCCTTGGTACATGCCAGCCGCCACTGCCCACAACTGTATTTATGCACCATAAGTCATGTAGGATTAAACTAGGCCTGTACTTTGTTTGTGTAGGTGAACAACCCAGGGAGGAGATGGCCAGTTATCACTCACCTGTATGGCACTGCTTGCAGAAAATACTCTGGGTATCACACTACGGGGAACGATTCAATTGAGGAAGACAGAGGCCAGAATCATAAATGCAATAACAACAAGTTTACCTCTGACACCATAAATCATACAATGTTTTGTCTATCGCAGAAGTCCCTATTGATTAACTCTGCGAATTCTTTTTATTTAGTTGTATACTTCATCAATCAACTTTATATCGTTTTGGGTTTCCCTTCACCTAGTACATTTAGAAATTTTTTTATCTTACAAAGCATCACACGTAAAACGTATTTACATAACCACAAATTATTACCTAATGAATAAACAATAAACATCAATTATACATACTGGACATTTGTCAAAAAATGACATTAGTACAAAAACCACATTCAATTGTAAGTGCAATCTTTCCCGCAATCAGGACCTCAAACATAGATCGATGCACAGAACAGAATAGGACAAAGTTCTGGCACGGTTAAAAGCAGGACATTTCTTAAAAATTAGAAGCTATGGGCCAGATGCATCAAGCTAAAAACCGGTCGCAAAGGGGCAGATTCTCAGAATCTGCCCCATTGCGACCGGTATTTTTGCATTTGGGATGATCATCCCAAATGCAAAAATCGCAAATAGAGAATTCGCTAAATTGCGATTGTTTGCATTTAAGGAATCTCAAATTAAGATTCCTGAAATGCAATGCATGAAAGTGTCAAAAATAGCGAATTCGCGAATAGGGCACGCAAATTACCAGGAAGTACAACTTCATGGTAATTTGCAAAAACTTTGAAAAATGCACTTTTGTGCATATTTCTAAGTTTCATGTTGCGCACACACAAGCCCTAAGGGCATGTGTGTGCGCAACATATGTGCACAGATCTAAATCAGGGGTGCAACAGAATGTCCTTTGGACACCCCTGCACCCTTGAACTCGCAATCCCAATTTGCGAATCGCTAATTGCGATTCGCAAATTGAGATTGTCTTCCCAATCATTCCTATGAGCCTCTAGGCCCATAGGAATGAATGGGGAGGTATTCATTAATTGCGACTCGCAATTTGTGAGTCGCAATTAAGGAATTCTAAGGAATCGCTATTTTTGTAGTGATTGCTTGATGCATTCCATTTTGCTATTCCTTATTTTTCGCTAATAAGGAATCGCAAAATGGATGCTTGATGCATCTGGCCCTATGTTAGCGGGAAAGATTGCACTTACAATTGAATGTGGTTTTTGTACTAATGTAATTTTTTGACAAATGTCCAGTATGTATAATTGATGTTTATTGTTTATTCATTAGGTAATAATTTGTGGTTATGTAAATACGTTGTACGTGCGATGCTTTGTAAGATAAAAATGTTTTCTAAATGTACTAGGTGAAGGGAAACCCAAAACGATATAAAGTTGATTGATGAAGTATACAACTAAATAAAAAGAATTCTCAGAGTTAATTAATAGGGACTTCTGCGATAGACAAAAACATTGTATGATTTATGGTGTCAGAGGTAAACTTGTTGTTGTTATTGCAGAAAATACTCTAACACACTGCAGTTTTATAAACGTCACAAGTTAGTTTAAACGTTTTCTTTCTTATTACTTTTTTATAACACACAGAAAAATGCTGGTTCGCCCGAAGATAACAATTAACTTCCACCACCCCAATTCTCCCCTTTTAAATCTAACTTACCTCCAGGACCCCTCTCACTTTGTATACCCACTGAATTCAAAAGTGTTGTCATGACATTTCTGCCCTACATCACCCGAGTCCTGTTTTAACGACTGGCATGTCCCCCTATTCCCTTTTGAATCTGGCTGTTTCCATGTGTTTTCTAATAAAGATACAAATCCGGGTTTCAATTTTCCTTTTCGCAAGGCATCGTATTGCAAGACTTTTTCGTCGAAGTGCTGGACTCGGGCCGGGGTGGGATCTCTTTCCCTTTTCATGATGGGGAGTAGAGGGTTGAGATTGATGAGTTGGAATGTAAATGGGTTGGGGGACAGGATCAAGCGTGGGGTTGTATTGCAATTGCTAAAACGCCATTCCCCCGATGTGGTCTTGCTTCAGGAGACCCACTTGATTGGAAATACATGCCATGCCATGAACAGAAAGGGTTATCGTCTTGTCGCCCACGCGGGGTTCTCATCTGGGTCCCGTGGGGTTGGAATTTTGATTAGGAACTCTCTCCCACTTGAGATCAATGCTACAGTCCTTGATGTTAGGGGGCGATATGTAGTGGTAACTGGGCGTTGGGAGGGTCGGTTACTTTCCTTGGTTTCAGTTTATGTTCCTCCGGGCTTACAGTCTACCACTTTTGCTGACTTGGGGTGGGTTTTGCTAGACCTCCCTGGGGGGCACCTGATACTGGGTGGGGACTTCACTGCTGTGGTCTCTGGTATGATTGATAGATATCCGTCTAGGGATCTTCGTGGATCACAGGGATGGTTGCCTGATTTCATTGACACCTTAGGCCTGGTGGATTGTTGGAGATTACTACACCCTACCCAGCGGCAATACACGTTCCATTCTGGTGCCCATGGTAGCTTCTCTAGGATAGATTATATGTTAGTACCAGCGGGACAGGCCTAATCAGTCACAGAGGTCAAGCATATGGCACGAGGTATTTCAGATCATTCTCCAATATGGCTTAGGGTCGACCTGGCATTGAAAGCCCCGATCAACCCTTGGTATCTTCGTAACCCACCCGTACTGAATTAGTAAAGTCCCTGGATTTTTATTTTCAAGAAAACGAGGGTTCAGTCTCTTCCGCTGTGTCGTTGTGGGAAGCCTTCAAAACAGTGGTGAGGGGACAAGCCCTGTCTTTGATTGCTGGAGTTAAAAAACAGAGAGATGAAGAGGTGGTGCGTATTGAAGCCGAGATTGCGGACTTGGAGCTCGATCTAGAACAAGAGGTAACCCGCGCCAAGATGCATGTTTTGAGTTAAAACAGTTAGAGTATAAGACGTTAGTTACAGACGCTGCGAAGGCTCTTGGTCGTGAACAACAGAGACGTCTTTATGATGTCGGAGATAAAGCGGGTAAGCTAATAGCGTGGCTAGATAAGAGAGATAGGGCGAGTCGCGTGGTGCCTGAGCTCGAGACCGGAGATGGGACACGAATCACCGACCCCGTGGAGATAGTTGAGTGCTTTGCGGACCACTTTCAGGCGGTTTACTCCACGGTATCGGATAGGCCCGAAGAGGACTCTCATTTATTGTTGCGGGATCATCGCTCTGCCATGTCTGTCGGATGCAAACAGGGAGCTCATGGATAGCAAAATAACTACAGACGAGGTGGCTTTGGCAATGCGCTCCTTGCGGTCGGGTAAGGCATTGGGTCTACCAATAGAGCTATACAAGATCCGGCCTGATAAGATCGCCCCATATTTGCGTGATATGTTTTTAGAGTCTTGAGAGCGGGGTATTTTACCCTGCAATCAGCGGCTTGCGACAATTGTAGGGATACATAAGGAGGGGAAGCCGAGCAACAAATGTGGATCGTATCGACCGATCTCGCTTCTGAACGCTGAACCCAAAATTCTCGCTAAACTACTGGCCAATAGACTGGTTCAGGTCATCAGCGACTTGATTCATCCAGACCAGTCCGGTTTTATCCCGCATCGCAACACAGCATTGAATCTTAGGCGCTTACACGGTGTACTCGCGAGAGTTGGGTCGTTGCGTGAACCGGCCATTTTGGCATCCCTAGATGCCACAATGGCTTTCGATACTGTGGAGTGGCCATATTTGTGGGCGGCGTTAGCTAAATTTGGTTTCGGGCCTGAATTCATCGGATGGGTTCGTCTTCTTTACGAGGACCCTCTTGCACAGATAGTTGTTAACGGTCGTGTATCAGCTCCGTTTAATCTAGTGCGGGGGACCCGTCAGGGTTGTACGTTATCGCCTCTCCTATTTGCACTGGCCCTTGAGCCTCTCGCTGCATGGATCCATTGGGAACCCTCCATGAAGGGAATTCAGTGGACCCCGGACTATGAAGATCGTATTTCGTTGTATGCAGACGATATTTTATTATATCTAACCTCGCCTAGAAAGTCATTGATGGTATTGTGTGATGTGTTGACTTCTTTTGGTAGGAACTTGGGCCTGGTTATTAACTGAACAAAATCATACCTTTATGTGCTCTGTGGTGACGCCCCCCTCCTCCCACGTAATTGTCCCATCCAAGTCGCTCAGGAAGGATTTAGATACCTGGGAATATATGTAACTTTGGACCCTCTTACCCGATACAAAAAAAACCTGGCACCTCCTTTAGACCGTTTGAGGCAGGACGTCGAAGGGTGGTGTAAACTCCCGCTTTCGCCGCTCGGACGCGCGGCTCTCTTTAAGATAATGTCCTTACCCCATTTTTTATACGCCCTTCAGAATACGCTCGATGTGGTTCCGGCTAGTTATTTCCGGACGGTGGAGGGTCTCCAGAGGAAGCTAATATGGGATGGCAGACCGCGTATAGCATTGGCCAAACTTACGCTCCCGGGGTACGACGGGGGCAGAGCTCTTCCCGATATTAAGCGATACTACTGGGCATCACAGTTAGGGGCTATTAATCATTGTATGTACGGCCCGGTGTTGAATCCTGGCTTTGCCATGGATCAATGGCTACTGCCGGGTGGGGACTATAACAGGGCATTATATACGAAATCGGTGGTCAGCTCCCTGATGGGGCCTACAAAGACGGCCGTACGCATTTGGAATGACGTTACTAGCTCGTTGGGGTGGAAAGATCGCTTGACCTTGGCAACCCCTCTCTTTAGCTCTGACAGACTAGGCAAGCTGTGGAACACCAAGGGGTTCGATAAGTGGGACCTTATCGGTATCACGAAGATAGGAGACCTATGGGACAAGGGGCAGGTAAAACCATTTTCAGCCTTGCAAGCGGAGTTTGATATGAAGGAGACGGAGTATTTCCGTTATGCGCAGGTCCGACATGCCCTGATGTCAGTCTTCCAGGAAGGGGAGGCGGTGCCCACCACGCTGGAGGATCGGGTGCTGGACGGTTATGTGCCCGATAGTACCATCTCCCTGGTTTATAAGAAATTGATTAATGTTAGGACAGACCTTCTGGTTCATTTGCGTGATCTTTGGACCCGTGATGGCCTTGAACTGGACGATGAGGACTGGCAGTCTGCGATCTCCTCTCCCAAGGAGGTCGCGATTCCAGCAAGACTCAGATTGGTACAACTGAAAATTTTACACCGGGTCTATGTCACGGGTCCCCGTTTGATTCAGATGGGCTTTTCAGAGGAGGGTTTGTGTAAACGGGGCTGTGGACAGTTGGGCACATTTCTCCATATTATTTGGGAATGTCAGGAAGTTGCTGCGTACTGGAAACGTGTCCATAAAGTAATGGAGGAGGTTACGGGCATCGCCCTCCTGCCTGAAGCTAGGCGATGCTTACTAAATGTTTGGGAGCCCACAGATCACAATGTTGCACAGACTCAATGGGTGACCTATGGGGCCATGATTGCTAAACGTAATATTGCACAGCTATGGGGGTCCCAGAGGCCTCCTACTCTGGATGTATGGATGGAAAACATGGACTGGTGCATGTTTAGAGCGAAAACTGTATATCTGGCTCGGGGTCGCCCACGGAAGTGGTGCAGAATTTGGGGTCCCTGGAACAAATATCGGGGTGACATATGTGCTCCGCCAGTGGCCACTGTCATCGAAGTTCCTCTTTCCCCCTAACCCCATGATGCTTTCACCTTATTTTCTTCCTTTCCCCCCCTCCCCCACTGCCTCATTATTTGCACTATTGTATGTTAAGAGACTTTCTTCGCCTAGGTATGAGTAATGCACACTGTATTTTGTATTTATGCCTTGCTTGTTATTTTCTTTAATAAAAAGAAATATAAAACAAAAATAAAGATACAAATCCATAATTCTATAATGAGTAGCATTGTAGTCTCTGGGGGCACTGCAGTTGAAGGCTCAGACTAGGTAGTTTATGTTTGTGCTCCACTGCTTGCTAAAGTCCATTTCCTTTCCTTTCTATGTGCTGTCTTGACCATCATTTCCAATCCTAAGATCTAACAAAGGCAATCTGCTGAATGAACATGTGGCCTATTCAGTTCCCTGGCATACTAAATTATCAATGTTGCCCTGGTAATTGGAAACATGTACAGCTTATGTCCCAGTGCCTACTCAATCCTACTAATCAGCTCCCAGACTTTTCTTAATAACCCCTACCACTTAACCCTCTCTGAAGGTAGCAGGATCCTACTTTATATTTTATCCAGTAGTGAATTACGTTTTTTTCAATTCAATTCAGGGACATTTTTATCGCGCACAAATCCCATACGGTTCTGACATAGGAAATCGGATGGTAGGAAGGCTTAATTAGCAAAAAGCCAGGTCTTTAACTTTTTTCGAAAGAGGCTGTGTTCAGGGATGATGCGGAGATGGAGGGGCATTTTGTTCCAGGAAAGAAAAAGCGCAACCACCATTTCTGGAAGTTTGTATTCTCAAGGGTGTCAGCCGGGACTCGTTGCTGGATCTGAGTTCTCTTTGAGGCTTGTACCATCTCAGTTTCTTGGACCAATATCTGGGACCACTTTTATACATATGTTTGTGTACCAAGCATAAGATTTTAAAGAGAATTTGCTTCTTTACCGGAAGCCAATGAAGGCTTTTCAGACAGATGGTAGCTGAGGATCGTCGCGGGAGGCTTAGAATCAACCGCGCCGCAGTGTTCTGAAGAACCTGGAGTCTGTTCAGGTAATACTCGTTTATAGAAAGTAAAAGCGCATTCCCATAGTCCATTCTGTTTATGATTAGACCCTGTACTAGGGGTTTCCTAGCCTCAACAGGAATCCACTTAAAAATCTTCCTCAGACTGCGCATTAGCCCAAAGCAGGTGCTCACAATATGATTAATTTGGCTTTCCATGGACAATTTATAGTCCATGTAAAAGCCCAAATTTCAGACTGACTCCTTTGGGGTTGGACAGCTGCCTAATTCGATTGGCCACCAATCATGAGTCCAATATTCAGCTGCTTGGCCGAAAAGCAGAATTTCTGATTTGCCACCATTTAACTGCAAATAATTAGCATTCATTCATGACTCAACCTGGATCAGGCAGTTTTTGAACCGTTGTTTGGTTTCATTTAATTCCGGGCCCAGTGTAATTAAGATCTGGGTATCATCAGCATAAGACAACACGTCAAAGCCGTAGGCCCTAATCACTCTTGCCAGAGGTGTCATACAGACATTAAAAAGCGTAGGGCTCAAAATTGAGCCCTGTGGCACGCCCATTCTAACAGGTCTTTTTTCTGCCGTGTTTTTGTCAATCTGAACAGCAGTTGACCTATCAGATAGATAGCTGGAAAACCATTTTAGCGCATTTCCTCTGACACCAATCTCCCACAGCCGTTGTATTAAAATGCAATGGGAGATGGTGTCAAAGGCCGCAGACAGATCGAGCAGGACGAGGATAGTTGATTGGTGGTCATCTAACACCAATCTGATGTTACCAACAACCTCGACCAGCGCTGTCTCCGTACTGTGGAATGCCCTAAAATCAGACTGCGACGGGTCTAGGAGTCCATTGTTCTCGAGGTGACTCACAAGCTGTGTATTGACGAAGGATTCCAGCCTTTTTCCAAAATACGGAAGCAGTGAAATGGGTCGATAATTTAACAAGATGTTAGGGTCGGCTGTGAGCTTTTTTAGGGTAAAGGAGGAATCCTGTGTTAGAAGCCAAGCTTTGGCCCATGCCAAAGACCCGTCACTTCATAGTAGAAAGCACCACTAGGTCTTAGCCCAGGTCTTCTCTCTGGCTTCCCCATGCAACAACAGAGTTATCCGTATTGCAGTCATTCTCCACCTCGGTCTGCACCCTGTTCTTCATCTATCTCTGAAATCTGCATTGTCTCTGATTTCTCTGCCAGATTTATTCTACATTTGTTTGATTGCACCCCAGCGACCTGCCTGGATTTCCTCTCACACAGATATCTTGCTATGCTTTGTGCCAGTTCATTTTGTGCTGTTATCTACTTCTCTGTTCTGCTGGATGCAAGCGATGCGTGCCTTTTAGCTTCTCTTTGTTCAGATTAATTCTGATGATTCTCTTTCCTGTCAAATATAATGACTGTGGTGACTACATCTTTATGTGACTGCTTGGCCCTTCAGAAAAACAGTTTCAGGTCTGAAAGGTGTTTTGTAGCACAGTCACTGAAAGGTCTTGATAGATCTGCATGAGTACTTCATTGTAGGTTATGTACCCTTCTTTCTGGGTATTCACCAAAATAAGGTGTTTTTCAAGAAACTAGTGGAGATGTGTAGGCATGTCATATGGGCCTCAATGATCCTGGGCCTGTCCTTTGAGTTCTGTCTGTTTGTATGATAGATCTCCCAGCTTTTCCAACATAGCCAATAGGTCTCGCCTTTGGGACCTTATAAGTGTTTAACCATGCAACAGTTAATGTTGGCGCACCAAGGATATTGTGCCGCATAACTAAGTACTTATAAGGCCTAAAAAGCGAGACCTATTGGCTATGCCAATGCTTGTTTCATTTGGCTTTGGCAAAGGCGCTGCGTGATGCAGTGCAATTGTCAAAAGGTTCCTTAGATACTCGAATGAAACATTTGCATGCCATGGTAATGCCCTTTTTGTCACCCCCTTGCCTCTCTCTTCAATACTGTTGTGTACTAGCCCGAAAGTTCACCATCATAATTTAATAACTGTGTATGAGGTAGTGTCAGCATGATTTTGGGGCTAACGTGTTATAACAAGCACACTGTCAGCCATATTTTAAACGATTGGATGTAAAACCTACGTCTAATTCTGAGTAGTTTATTTAATTTTGTTTGTTTATCTTAAAATCAGATATGTTTAATAGACTTCTTAGGGTGTACTAAACAGCTAATGAAACCCCACTTAATAATATGGAGCCTCAATCCTGGAGCACAGTCACTCACTGAGGGAGCAGAGTCTCACTGCCTAACATTCTCCGTGCTCACTTAGGGAGCAGTGTCTCACTGCTCCACAGCCCCTGCGCTCACTGAGGGAACAGCGTCTCACTGCTCCACAGCCCCCATGCTCACTGAGGGAGCAGCATATCACCTCTCCACAGCCCCCGCGCTCACTGAGGGAGCAGCGTTTTACTGCTCCACATGCCTTGTGCTCACTGAGGGAGCAGAGTCTTATTGCTCCACAGCCCCCGCACTCACTGAGGGAGCAGAGTCTCACTGCTCCATAGCCCCTGCAATCACTGAGAGAGTAGAGTCTCACTGCTCCATAGTCCCCGCGCAGCTCTCACTGCTCCACGCTCAGTGAGGGAGCAGAGTCTTACTGCTCCACAGCCCCCGTGCTCACTGAGGGAGCAGAGTCTCACTATTCTATAGCCCCCTGCGCAACTCTCACTGTTCCACTGTGTTGTAACTTGGCACTTGGTATACTCCATATTCCCCTGTGCCCCCCTCCCTTCTCCTGCCCACTTGGTATGACCCGTAGCTGTCCCTGAAGGCAGCACTGGAATGTTGTGGTTCGGAGTCCTGTCAAGCTGGGAGCACCTTATGGTTATTGTTACTGAATAAATACACTAGAAATATATATCCACGTGTGGACATTCTTCACTACATTTGTGGCGACGAAGGAAACGGAGCTGAGCCAGGGTCAGTGGGGTGCTCTCCCCTGGAATGAGTTGAGCTTGGACAAGGAAAATGATGAAGAAATATGTTGATAAGCTGCGTCGGGCGTTCCAAGCAGATTGAGAAGCTGAAGAGAAGTAAGACCCGAGTGGAGGAACTTTGAATGATAAAAGTTCGTCAGGTGAGCAGCAGAAGCTGATGTGGAAAGCTGAGCGGAGCGGGAGACGGAATTGCTGTTAATCGTTCCCACCGCGTTTTGATGTGATATTATGAGCCTTGGTGATGAAGTGAGAAAAAGAGCTCTGTAGGAGTAAGTCCATTAAAGGAGCAACGGAGGCGTGTGAAGTGATAATCTATGTCGGGCGTTCTAATGAAATTGAGTTGGTGAAGAGGAGTAAGACCCGAATTGATGAGCATTGAAGTTTGATGAAATATCGTGAGGAGAGCAGTCTAAACTGATGTGAAGAGCTGAGCGGAGCTCAGGATGAAGTGACAGATCGAGTGTAATGGGAAGGAGTGAGACCCAAGCACATGGAGAAAGTTCGTGAGGTGATCTGCGGAAGCGCATGAGAAGAGCTGGGCTGAGCGGGGGACGACATTGGT
Organism: Lissotriton helveticus; assembly: GCF_964261635.1. Taxonomy (NCBI): domain Eukaryota; kingdom Metazoa; phylum Chordata; class Amphibia; order Caudata; family Salamandridae; genus Lissotriton; species Lissotriton helveticus. The sequence continues at coordinate 1,860,753,264 of NC_136065.1, forward strand.
GGTAATCGTTCTTGCCGCGTCTTGAAGTTATGAATAAAAGCCTTGGCAAAAGTCAGTGTGAAAAGGGACGTGTGAGTAAATGACCGAGGCTGGAACGCCCTGCATACTCTTATTCCGAAGGTGATACTGAGAGGAATCAGAGATATTAACGTGGGAAAAGAAATTCTCCTCAGCCTTTCTGGGTGCAGCCAAGGTTCAGTCAAGTCCGTTATTATTCCCTTTCAATTGCGCTGATAATAACCAACACAGGAAAGACACTGCCACCGTGTGGACATTTTAAGCAATAAAGAGTGTGTTCAGCGCATGACCGTTGAGTCGATGAGGTAGATGTGACGACGGAAAACATCCCTGAGGGGACCCAGGCGCAGTCGGACCTGGTGAAGGAGCAGGCCATTCCGAGTGGGTGAGCAGAACAAAAGGATAGGGAGGTTCGCCTTCGCGGGATAAAGCACAGAGAGGCGGTGAGAGACTATAGGCGGAGAGGTGCTAAAGGCAAGTTGTTTCACGGGACCTGCTGTGGGGTATGCACTGAGGAGACCGAGGGTGCAGCGTTTCACTCAGAGGTACACTAGGACAGCAAACGTCCCAAGTTTAGATCAGGTCGGCTGTCTACTCTCCTCTTAAGGAGTCGAGGTACGACATCGGGCGGAGGAGGAGGGGGTCGAGCTGGTTCATGAAATATGTAAATGTGTTTTTTTTTTTCGATCCTTAAAGAAAAATCTGAGTGAGTCATTAACGAATATCTTTGATTGAGATTGAATTAAAGGATTCAAGGGTTTCCTGCGCAACGTGGAGGGTGCGCGCAAGTGAAGTATGGTATAAGGGTACAACCCAATCGATAAAAATGTGACCAGTCTCTGAATTCCTAAAAGGCACACCTAGATTTTGATCGTGAGGAGAAGAGGAATTGGGTTGTGGATTTACAGTCCTCCTACACAGCAGAGCAAAGTTTTGAATTGTGACAGGCACCCGAGTCGCCCCCTACAGCTTGTAGTCGAACAAGCGCCAGACTGCACTGCCACCCTGTGGGCCATTCTTCGCTTCGCACTATCGTCACAATGGGGTATATGAAAAAAATGATAAAGGTGTAATGATAAACGTTGGCTCGTTAAGGAAGAAATTAGCCGCTGAGGAAATTGGTGGGACAGGTAGTGTCAGTTGCTCGGGTCAGGGTAGACTTTGTTCCCGTTTCAGGGTCATTGGGAGCATTTGAGAGGAGGAATTCCCTACACTCGCAGGCCTTAGGATGCAAACGTAACGGGTGTGAAGCATATGATGCAGCTGTGAATACACCCATACATCTTTTCACTCCGTAATTTGGAATCAGACCCACCCTCCTAGACCAGAGTTTCAGACTCAGTACAACTATTTTGAGGTAGGAGGCGAACTTTACACTTTCACGGTTACCCCTTTAGACAACAGAGTGTTCAACATGGAGTGGGGCCAGAAGTATAATTTTCCGCTGCCAGTGCCGTTCATGGAGGGGAATGATCAAAACGTCGCAGAATGGAGAGTATGGAAAGTATATTTTGAGAACTACATGTCAGTTGTGGAGGAAGAAGCTGTGCCCTTTGTACCTAAAGAAAAAACGGAAATACTACTATACAGTTTGGGAACTGGGGGACGGAAAAAGTACCATGAAATGGAAAAGGCATTAATGAATGGAAAGATCAGGATTATTTATGAGGACATCTTGTGGGTGTTGGATGAATATTATGTACAGGTCTCGTTGGAAGAAGTACAAAGGGATGAAGTGAAAAAGGAAAGGATGGGTGGCCACGAGGAAGTCAATCTAAGTAAAATAAACCCGGGATGTACCATCTGTATTGGCGGAGTGATGACAGATATGATAACAGATTCAGGCTCGCGTCACAGTATGATAAGCAAGAGTGAATGGAACTGCAAGTTAGTAAAAAAATATGGTAACGTTTTGCAAGAGGCAAACATATCCCCGAAGTCGTATACAGGGGAGGACATTAGAGTAATAGGATGTCAAGTCATGGATTTAACGTACAAGGGAAATCATAGTAAGAGTACCATATATGTAATAGAAAGTGGACCCACCATGCTAGGGTGGATTGATCAAATGAAACTGAGAATATCACTCAATGGAAGAAGAAGAGAACAAATGAGGGAACAGGTACTGAAACATAGCATGAGTGTGACAAAGGGTGGTGCATCGAGGATCCCCACACCTCCCTCCAAGGACGCAGAAGTTTTTAATGGGGCTGCCAGTATCAAAGAACAAGGGGAAATCACAGCCAAAGGCTACATGAAAGAAAAACTAGAATCTTACCTATGTTTGGTGGATGAGAGAGAAATACGCAAGAAACAAGAGAATGAAAACGGAGAAGGTTTAATTAGAGTAGAAGAAGAATTCGAAAGGAGGGGTGAACATATAAGTGCAACAGCAAATGAGCGGAAAAAGATAACATGTAAGGGCAATCTATTCAGTTGCAAAGAGTCGGGGCAAATGAACACGCCGTCGGAGTTCAAGACTAAAGTGAGGGAGGAGTATGAGGTTAATAGGCAAAAGAAAAAGGAAGTGAACTCAAACTTGAAGAGTGAGATGAAAGGCAAATATCTTCAAAGGCCCTACAGGGGGAAGGTGGAGACAGAGAGCAAGGAAACGCAAAGAATTATACTAAAAGAGTTCCAAATGCCCTACAAAACATCTTCAGAGGCTCCACAGTGGGAAGGTGGAGATAGAGAGCAAGGAAACGCAAATAATAATTCTAAAAGAGTTCAGTCAGGTCTGAAGAGTTCACGCTATGATAATGGGAGCAAGCATAAGTTTCAGGATCCAGAAAACAACTCTGAGTCCTCCAAGGGAACATGCGGAATGAAACAGGAGAACGGAATTAAGACAGTAGTGGATCAGGTCGTTCAGCGAGAGCTATTTGATAAGGAAGTCAAGAAAGTATTGGGTGCTGGCAATAGCCAAGGGAGGAAGGTCAAAAGAAGGCCCAGATCAGTCACAGTTGATGACACTGAAATAGAGACATAGGGTGCCAGAAGGAGCTGCCGGGCCCTGCCCCGGTCCAAGTTTCTGCAAAAGGAAGTAAATCTGAGCGCTACCTCCAGGACCATCCCTCCATAAGGGGATGGAAGGACTAGTAGGAGATTTGCAGTACTCCAGTTCATGATGTCCATCATTTAGACTGGTGGGGTGGCTGAGGTCGCGATTTGGGGATGGGAAGTTCCTGCAACTCCCACTGTGACATTAAGCTGCTTATCCCTCTGCGACACAAGCCAGTATATAGTGTGGGACCCAGCGGAACAGTACCCCCTGTTCCTGCCTTGCCCTCCCCCACCTCTGTTAGTTCCCCAGTGGGGATGGTTATAAGTTTTCCTTTACAGTTACCTTCATATAAACCCACCCCGTCGGTACAGCCTCCGCAGGCATTGGGGGTTTGGGGTGCTACCTCTCTCCCTCCTTCTCTTGTCTCTGCTTCTTCTCTTTTGCTGTTCCCCTCATCGAGCTCTTTTCCTCTCCACTTCTGTTCCTTCGCTCCCCCTGGTCTCACTTCCTTTCTCACCCACTCTGACTCTCTCTCTCTCTCTCTCTCACTTCTTCCTCTGTTTCATATCAGTCCCACTCTTCACCCTTCTCTCCTAGTTACCTCCTCGCTCTTTCATCTGCTCTATGTTCTCCCCGTCTTCCCCTTGTCTCCTTAGGGAGGATGATGTGTTGTAACTTGGCACTTGGTATACTCCATATTCCCCTGTGCCCCCCTCCCTTCTCCTGCCCACTTGGTATGACCCGTAGCTGTCCCTGAAGGCAGCACTGGAATGTTGTGGTTCGGAGTCCTGTCAAGCTGGGAGCACCTTATGGTTATTGTTACTGAATAAATACACTAGAAATATATATCCACGTGTGGACATTCTTCACTACACACTGCTCCCTCACTGACCGTGGGGGCTGAGTCTCACTACTCCACAGCCCACTTGCTCACTACAGGAGCAGAGTCTCACTGCCTAACATCCCCTGTGCTCAGTGATATAGAAGAGAGTTTTACAGCTCCTCAGGCCCGCACTCAGTGAGGAAGCAGAGTCTCACTTCTCCACAATCCTGTGCTCACTGAGAGAGTAGAGTCTCACTTCTCAACAGCCCCTGCACTCACTGAAGGAGCAGAATCTCACTGCCTAACAGTCCCAGCACTCACGGAGTGAACAGAGTTTCACAGCTCCACAGTCCCCGTGCTCACTGAGGGAACAGAGTCTCACTGCTCCACAGCCCCCGCACTCACTGAGGGAGCAGGGTCTCACTGCTTCACAGCCCCTGCACTTACTGAGGGAGCAGGGTCTCACTGCTCCACAGATCCCTGCGTTCACTGAAGAGACAGCGTCTCACTGCTCCTCAGCCACCGTGCTCACTGAGTGAGCAGCGTCTGCCTGCTCCATAGCCCCCACGCTCACTTAGAGAGCAGAGTCTCACTACTCCATAGCCCTTATGCTCACTGAGGGAGTAGAGTCTCACTGCTCCACAGCCCCTATGCTCACTGAGGGAGCAGAGTCTCACTACTCCACAGCCCCCACGCTCACTATAAGAGAAGACTCTTGCTGCCTAACAGCCCCTACGCTGACTGAGAGAACACGTGTTATAACAGGCACACAGTTAGCCATATTTTAAACAATTGGATGTAAAACCTATGTCTAATTCCGAGTGGTTCATTCCATTTTGTTTGTTTATCTTAAAATCAGGTTTAATAGACTTCATAGGGTGTAATCAACAGCTAATGAATCCCCACTTAGTAATATGGAGACTCAATCCTGGAGCACAGTCGCTCACTTAGGGAGCAGAGTCTTACTGCCTAACAGCCCCTGTGCTCACTGAGGGAGCAGCGTCTCACTGCTCCACAGCCCCCATGCTCACTGAGGGAGCAGCATCTCACCTCTCCACAGCCCCCGCGCTCACTGAGGGAGCAGCGTCTTACTGCTCCACATGCACTGTGCTCACTGAGGGAGCAGAGTCTTATTGCTCCACAGCCCCCGCACTCACTGAGGGAGCAGAGTCTCACTTCTCCATAGCCCCTGCAATCACTGAGAGAGTGGAGTCTCACTGCTCCACAGTCCCCGCGCAGCTCTCACTGCTCCACGCTCAGTGAGGGAGCAGAGTCTCACAGCTCCATAGCCCACGTGCTCACTTCAGGAGCAGAGTCTCACTGCCTAACAGCCCCTGCGCTCACTGATAGAAGAGAGTTTTACAGCTTCACAGCCCCCACACTCACTGAGGGATCAGAGTCTCACTGCTCCACAACCTCCACTCTCACTGAGGGAGCAAACTCTCACTGCTCCACAGCCCCATGCTCACTGAGGGAGCAGCGTCTCACTGCTCCACAGCCCCCATGCTCACTGAGGGAGTAGCGTCTCACTGCTCCATAGCCCCCATGCTCACTGAGAGAGCAGAATCTCACTGCTCAACAGCCCCTGCACTCACTGAGGGAGCAGAGTCTCACTGCTCTACAGCCACCGTGCTCACTGAGGGAGCAGCATCTCACTGCTCCTTTGTCCCCATGCTCACTGAGGGAGCAGCATCTCACTGCTTCATAGCCCCTACTCTCACGTAGGGAGCAGAGTCTCACTGCTCCACAGCCCCCACGTTCCCTGAGGGAGCAGCATCTCACTGCTCCACAGCCCCCACGCTCACTGGGGGAGCAGCGTCTCACTGCTCCATAGCCCCCGTGCTCACTGAGGGAGCAGAGTCTCACTGCTCCACATCCCCATGCAGCTCTCACTGCTCCACAGCACATATGCTCAGTGAGGGAGCAGAATCTCACTACTTCACAGCCCCCACGCTCACTAAAGGAGCAGACTCTCACTGCCTAACAGCTCCTGTGCTCACTGGGAGAACAGAGTTTCACAGCTCCACAGCCCCCATACTCACTGAAGGAGCAGCGTCTCTCTGCTCCACAGCTCCCATGCTCACTGAGGGAGCAGAGTCTCACTGCTCCACAGACCCCACGCTCACTGAGGAAGAGAGTCTCACTGCTCCACAGCCCACACGCTCACTACAGGAGCAGAGTCTTACTGCCTAACAGCCCCTGCGTTCACTGAGAGAACAGAGTTTCACAGCTCCACGGCCCCCATGCTCACTGAGGGAGTAGCGTCTCACTGCTCCATAGCCCCCATGCTCACTGAGAGTGCAGAATCTCACTGCTCAACAGCCCCTGCACTCACTGAGGGAGCAGAGTCTCACTGCTCTATAGCCACCGTGCTCACTGAGGGAGCAGCATCTCACTGCTCCTTAGTCCCCATGCTTACTGAGGGAGCAGCATCTCACTGCTTCATAGCCCCTACTCTCACGTAGGGAGCAGAGTCTCACTGCTCCACAGCCCCCACGTTCCCTGAGGGAGCAGCATCTCACTGCTCCACAGCCCCACGCTCACTGAGGGAGCAGCATCTCACTGCTTCATAGCCCCTACTCTCACGTAGGGAGCAGAGTCTCACTGCTCCACAGCCCCCACGTTCCCTGAGGGAGCAGCATCTTACTGCTCCACAGCCCCACGCTCACTGGGGGAGCAGCGTCTCACTGCTCCATAGCCCCCGTGCTTACTGAGGGAGCAGAGTCTTACTGCCCCACATCCCCATGCAGCTCTCACTGCTCCACAGCACATATGCTCAGTGAGGGAGAACAGAGTTTCACAGCTCCACAGCCCCCATGCTCACTGAAGGAGCAGCGTCTCTCTGCTCCACAGCTCCCATCCTCACTGAGGGAGCAGAGTCTCACTGCTCCACAGACCCCACGCTCACTGAGGAAGAGAGTCTCACTGCCCCACAGCCCACACGCTCACTACAGGAGCAGAGTCTTACTGCCTAACAGCCCCTGCGTTCACTGAGAGAACAGAGTTTCACAGCTCCACGGCCCCCATTCTAACTATGGGAGCAGAGTCTCACTGCTCCACAGCCCCCGTGCTCACTGAGGGAGCAGAGTCTAACTGCTCCACAGACCCCGCGCTCACTGAGGGAGCAGATGCTCACTGCTCCACAGCCCCCGTGCTCAGTGAGGGAGCAGAGTTTCACTGCTCCACAGCCGCCGTGCTCACTGAGGGAGCAGAGTCTCACTGCTCCACAGCCCCCACTCTCACTGAGGGAGCAGCATCTCACTGCTCCATAGCCCCCACACTCACTAAGGGAGCAGGGTTTCACTGCTGCATAGCCCCAGCACTCACTGAGGGAGCAAAGTCTCACTGCTCCACTGCCCCTAGGCTCACTGAGGGAGCATTGTCTCACTGCTCCACAGCCCCTGCGCTCACTGAGGGAGAAGAGTCTCACTGCTCCCCAGCTCCTGCACTCACTGCATTTTCTAATGTGTTAAGCACTCATACAGTCAGCCAAATTGTGTAATATTCTCGTATTAATGGTACATTTTAATGAAATGTTATGTAAGTGCAAGCCACCCATGTGCGTTCTGAAATGTGCTACGCATTCAGTCACTGTCGAAATGGTGTCAAATTAACTTATGATCGATTGTTATGTCGTCTAAAGGTCGCCATGTGCGTTTTTTATTTTACTACTCACTTTGTTAACACCTCTCTGCAAGCCCAATGGCGTCCACGTGTAAACCCAGCCATGTGTGTTTGAAAAAGTGCTACTCAGTCACTCCCTATGTCCAATGGCCTCAAATTCACTTTTCACAATGGTGTGCGCTAATGTAATGTAATGTGGCGAGGAGTCTGCCAATGCATGTCTACGTCAAAAAGCTGCACGTCTTTTTTTAACTTGCTTGCTTTGTTGTTGTTGGTGCTCAGTTAAGATGTATTTGCCGTAATGTTTCTGTGCGCAAGCTGTTGAGTCAATGCAGTTCCGTCTTGTATCACCCAACTTATTTGGAGCCCTGTGCCTGGCCCTTGTATGGCTTTCCAATGTTCTTCGTGTGCACATTCAATTTTCAATATTAAGAGTCCTATTTTTTTTCCAACTTTCTCGAGGTTTTCCTAGGTCGCAGTCACAGCCCTGCCGACATTGTTCAGTCCAACCCTTGCATCGCGTCTGTTCCACTTCAGTGTGTAGTCCAACACTTGCTTCTTTTCACTTGGACTTCACAGTCTACTGCAACCCTTGTTTTAGGCCCATTTTATGCTTAAATATATTACCTGTAATTATATTTGCTACCTTGTGTAGTACTCCAATGTTAGCTTCCATTTGTTCTGCATCCATTTGTCGATTCCTCAGGAATATGGCAGTGCCTTTCTAGTGTGTTCTTGTGGTTACAGTGTATGGCATTTATGTAATAGTTTCATTGATGTAGAAGGTGGTGATACTTATGTTATTAGGGTATAATTCCATGGTAACTGATTTTTTGTTTTGCTAAATCATTACATGACCTTCGTGTACAATATGCAAATTACCTAATTCCTGGTCATGTTTTATTTTTTCACTTGTTTTTAGTGTGAATATAAATGGATGCTAATAAGTACCATCAGCTTATGGATTATGTGAGCCGTAATGTGTATCCTGAAGGTTTTACAAAAGTTGAGAAGCATGGATTGCATAGACTGTCGAAAAACTACAGTGTAGACGGTAGAATATATATATATTTTTTCATTGGCATGTGTTTTTTGTTTTTTAGACATTGCTTTTTGATGTTGTGTTTTTGGACCTTCCTCGTTTGCTAAATCCTTCTTCCTTTTTTAAGTTAATAGATGGACGTTTTGTCTATACAGTTAAAGATAGGAAGTGTAAAGTAGTTGTTGGTGCTGAATGTGCTCGAGAAATTTTTCAACAATTTCATTCCTCTACTTTTGGTGGCCATTCTGGTATCAAAAAAACACAGAGAAGCATTTCCTCCTGGTTTTTTTGGCCAAATATGTCAATTCAAATTAAAGAATGGGTGAGTTAAAATATTTTTTGCCTCTTCAAATAGGTTTTTAAAACGTTGTTCCCTTTGTGATAGTGTACAATTGAGATGTTTCTTAATTTTTTATTTGTGATTCTGTCGTCTTAGAAGTTGGACATTTTTGTACTTTGTGTACTTTCAGACATGGTTACAATTTTTCCTTGACAGCTTTGCTCTTATCTATTTGCAGATCAAACTGTGTGATGTTTGTCAAAGGGAACACCCAGCTCTCAAGAAGTGCCCAGTATGTTGCACATTTCCGTACTTTTCCTTATAAGGACTTGCACCACAAGAAGTTGTTGTGATTTCCTATCTTTTATTCGTGCGATTGTGTTTATTCATAGGTGGATCACGTTTGGGAACTTCTAGGAGTGGATTTGATGGGACCCTTACCTACAACTCTTGCAGGATACAAATATATTTTGACAGCAACCGATTATTTTTCGAAATGGGTAGAGGCATTCCCTTTAAAAGCCAAGACTGCATCTGAGGTTGCTTCAAGACTGTTGGAAATGTATCTCCGCCATGGCAGTCCGAAAAGGGTCCTCTCTGATCAAGGGCGGGAGTTTGTGAATTAAGTGAGTGACCTATCTGGGTGTATCATTTTTTTTTAATGCTTTCATATTGTGTCATTGACTTTGTCTTTTTTAATGTTTGTTTTTGTGTTTTGTTTTTATTCATTCTCATATATATATATTTTTTTTGGAGAAATATTCTTATAATTTTTTCTCAGGTTAATTCAAATTTATCAAAGCTGTTCAATATAGAACGTTCTGTAAGTGCAGCCTATCATCCACAGACAAATGGGTTAGATGAGCGTACAAATGCTAACATTAAATGGTAATGTGAATTGTTCTTGTTGTTTTTGTAACTACTGCATACGTTGATGTCATGTTGCATTTTTTGTTTCTTAATTTGTTTAATGTGCTCTCACGTTTATGTTTTGCTGCACTGCAATTGTTTGTTCAAATCAGCGGTCAGTAACGATCGGTTAGTATTAAAAATGCCATATGCGACTTCCTTTTTCGTTACACAGCACATTGTCAAAGTACGTGAATGAGCATCAGACTGACTGGGATCTTTATTTGGACCATGCTTTGTTTTCTTTACGATCGAAGCCGCATTCCACCACCAAAGTTTCCCCGTTTCTACTTATGTATGGCCATGAAGCAAGATTCCCTATTGAGGTGGAGGAGGAGGATCTGGTATGAGATTAACAGTACTTGAATGTATATTTGTATCTGCCAATTAATGTTATGTGACCTACATTTTATGTCCGGTTATTTTATTATCTTCACAAACCAATGATCCAGTTGTTAAGTCTTATTCAATAATTACCTTTAAAGAATCATTTAACTTCTAAAAAATTAAAAATTATTTATTGATTTCTATGTTTCCTTTATTAGCTTCAGTTTGTATTACCGACAGAAAGCGAATATCCCTCACTTGTTGCAGAAAGGAAAATTAGAGCATCAGAGTTGCAGAAGCAGACAAAGCAGAATATTGAGTTTTCTCAGGAAAAGCAGAAAGAAAAGTTTAAAAATAGACTTTAGAAATATAAGCCGTACATGTTCAGCGAAGGAGAGTTAGTACTTTTGCAAAATAGCAGGCGTTCAGCAAGAAAAGGCGGCATTTTGGAGCATAAATTTTCGGGACCCTACCGTGTAGCTGAAATGCAAGGGAAGCGTGTAAAGTTAATTAATGCTAGCAACATTCTATTACGTAGAACTTTCAATGTGGACATGTTGAAGCCTTATAATGTGAGTGAGCAAGGTAATTTATTGAGGGCTACCTTCCATGAAGTCTTGGCATAATATTTTGCATGCGTTTTGTCATTGTGTTTTCTCTGCCTGTTTAATTTTGTCTTTCATTGGTGCAAACTTAGTTGTTATGAACATGATGTTTTGTAAAGAACACTAATTGACGATCCGGACTAAAGAATATGTACTTTTGTTTCATTATTGGTTCTGGTTGTATGTTATAGTACTGTGTTTATTCTCTGAACTTATTAATGAATTTAAATTTTCAACAATTTTTTGCAGGCAACTTGACCAGTGACACTTGCTCATCTGTGCTTCCATCATGTCCTGCACTTCTTCCAGTGTCACCATCACGTGTTCGACTGTCTCAAACACGCCGTTTACCATCTCCAAGTCACGTTTCATTGACTCCAGCACGGCTCACACGGTCTCTAGCAGAGGTCTCACCATCTCCAGCACGGCTCTCGCCGTCTCCAGAACAGCTTACAGCGTCTCCATCACGGGTTCTATCCCCCACATGATCTGAGTCTATTTACATGAAAAAAGTTTTGGATGTGTGGAAGAAACCTCTTACAGGAAGGTTGTAAGCAATTGTTTCGACCTTCAAATTGTACGATTCTTCGTTAAGTACTTTGAAAGATAAAGAATGGATATCTGATGAGGTATGTGTATTTGAAATCCTTTGTTACTGTACTTAGTGTAATGTTGTATGATGTTCATGCTGGTTCTTGTACTCAAGCACATGTTTCTTTTCTTGGTTTCATTGAAAGGTCATAGATGCGTATCTGTCCAGAATATGTTTGCTAAGACCAAATGTAGGTATATTTTGATCACTAAGTAATCTATTTTTATAGTTGTATTTTAAATATGTATTAAACTTAACTTCATTATCGCGTTTTAACTTTATTATATCTTTTTTCTTGAATTCAGTGTTTATTGATGTCTGCCACAGTGGCTACCTCTGTGTTCAGTGGCAATTATTGTTCATCTTCTTGCCGGGTAAATATTAACGTTCTCTTACTGCATTTTTTTTATTTTTTTGGTGTTGGTATTCCCTGTTGTACAATTTGGTAAGAATTTGTACCGCATACATCATGTTCTTACCTTTTTTAATTTTAGCTATTGCAAGTCTGGATGCTTTGTTGTTGTTTGGATATGTCATATTTTGTAAATTTTCATTCCATTGTTAACTGTTTTTTAGTTTTTTGTTAATGACCTTAGTATGGATGTTGTATGTGACTTGTAAATTTTCATCTTTAAATCCTGTGTCATTCACAAACTTTATTCGACAATTAAGTCATAAAAGTATACATACATATTTTACACCATTGAAGATAAAAAAAGACATTTAAAAACCATACAATAAATAATTTTTCCTAAAAAAGTATTAAACTAGAATAGACTATGTCGAATTACAGTTTAAAAAGATATAAAACTATTTCAAAAACATACATTAGTACAGGGGAATCTTGTGCAAACTTTACAAGTGGTGGCCCATAAGTGCTAAGACCGTACAATTTGATCTTCACATTTTTACCGCTATGTATTTTGTGCGGAATACCCAGGCCCATTTAAAAAATGTAGCCACAGCAACAGCAATTGTAGGCATCGGGTCTGAAGTTAAAATTCTAAGAGCCTCAGCGTGTCTTTGGACCCCAAGTAGTTTACATAAAGGCTTAATCCACAATGATCTGGGGGCTGTATATAGGGGACAAAAGAATAAAAAATGACTGATTGTCTCTTGCTCCTCCTCACAGTTGGGGCATCTATCTATTCCACTTTTATCTGCCCATTTAACAGTAAAAGATCTTACTGGGAGTGATCCTACTCTAAGCTGGAAATAGAGCTTACGATCCTGTTGTTTGGCAATAATGTCCCAGTATTGTTCTAGTTTCGGTAGGGTTTTAATGTCCATAAAGCGACTAGTTAAATGTGCGGAGAGACCCTCTGACCTTGCTTCAGAGATCACCATTTCCCAATATTTTTCTTTTAGTAGTTTTTTTGAGGGAAAATTTGCATTTTCTGGGTCATCCCATAAGTCATTCATCCCTAACCTAGAAAGTGTCAACTTGATCTTCTTAAGCCAATGGATTTTTTGGGACGTGTCCTTAACCATTACCTCCTTCAGTCCTTGAGCATAATGCTGTAGTTCTTCAGTCGTCCACAGCCGGCGCCAGTAAAGAACCGGGCGCAAAAAGGCTAAGTCCTGGACCGCCTTTTTTCCCAGGTCCCACATTAGCGGCACTAAAGGGGTACTTATGGGGACGCTAGTAGCTTTTCTAAGAAATTCATTTTCAGCTAGCGTTAATTTCCTAAGATCTTCAAAGCCCCATAGTTCGGCTCCATATAAGGCAGAACCTAGGACCTTCATCCCATATACTTCAAGTAGCGGACTGATGGGCTTAGTTGTTGAAGTGGAGAATTTTTTGAGAAGAATACCTGCCTGCTGGCAAAGTCTTAGGACCGCAATATCTAGTTGGCTGGACCACCCCAAGTCTTTTTGAAGGGTCACCCCCAGGTAGGTAAAAGCGTCTACACGCTCCAACGGGGAACCATTCATATTAATCAGCCCTCTAAAAGGTCTATTTGACCCACACGTTTTGCGACCAGTTAAGACCATATACTTTGTTTTTGTAGTATTTATTTCTAGTCCCCTATCCGAACAGAAATTTTCAAACCTTTTCAGCGCTTGCTGGAGTCCACTCGGAGTCTTTGAAATGATGAGAGTGTCGTCCGCGAACATGAGGATCGGGACCCGCTCGCCAGACATCACAGGGGCATCGGTCGGGACCAGGGAGAGGAAATTCGCAACCCCATTCACGAAGAGCGAGAACAGGGTGGGTGCCATAACACAACCTTGCCTTACTCCTCGCTCCACCGGAAAGGGCTCGGTGACCTCCCCCTGGGATCCCCACCGTACCCGCGCGAAAGCATCCTCATGCAGGCGGACAATCAGACTCAACAAATCAGGTGCCATCCCCAGATCTGCTAAAACTTTCCATAGTATGTTACGAGGGACCAGATCGAATGCCGCCTTTAGGTCAACAAAAATGGCATACAAGGTGCCCTTTTCCAAGACCACGGTGCGCCAATATAATATAATGAACCTAAAGACCTGGTCAATGGTGCTTGTTTTTGGGCGGAACCCAGCCTGGAGGTGACTTAAAATGTTATCATTATCCATCCAGGACTGGATTTTGCCCAAAACCAAACGACCCACAATTTTTTGTAGACAGACGATTAGACTTATAGGTCTATAATTGGCTGCAAGTGACTTGTCCCCCTTTTTGTATACCGGCACAATTTCTGCCCCTCCTTGGGCTACGGCGTTTGCCAGATAAAAAATATAAAGGCGCCAGCGCCTTCTATTGTTCAGGAATAAATCTGCAGGGACACAATCCATTCCAGTAGCACGCCTCTCAGTGACTAGATCCAGCGCCCTATCCACCTCATTCAAAGAAAAGGGAGATTCCTTATACATAATATGTGGGTGATCGCCTAAGCTGTTGTCATTTGCACGGGCAGCATATTGGGGCTTAAAATAGTCGACCCAGGAGTTACGGTCAACATTGTTGTGGGGACTCTCTCCATAACCTCCCCTGTCCCACTTAAAAATTTCTCAAAAAAGTTTGGAATTCTTTGCTTAACAAGCAACTTTCAAGTCCTGCCACACGCCCTCTTCCCAGTCCTTTTTAGCAGCCATTTGTTTCCGCCTGTAGTTTACCCTGGCCAGTCTTACTGCTCCCATATCTTTGAGCTTTAGGGCTAAGCCCAATTCCCTCCTTGCTTGGCTACAAGAGCTATCATACCAGCTCTCTGGGTTTTTAGTTCCAAATCTTTTATTCCCCAAACTGGGTTTACAGAAATATGATCTCAGTTTAGTAAAGAACCTGTTGTGAGCCTCTATCAAAGGATAGGGAGGAGATCCTTTCCGCATAACGTCCTCCATCGTTTCTAAGGCCCCTTCCAGGTCAACATCAATGGAGCTAGTTATTTCATGATTCCCAGCAACTTTACACCATTTAAGGTGTCGTGCATCATTTGCCAATGCAAGGTCAGGGCGGGAATTCCCTTGGTAAGCGTCGTCTACTGTATGAATGCCCAATTTTAGCTTTGCACACAGGGGGTTATGGTCACTTTCAATAAGTGCTACAACCTCCATGTCCAGGAGAATTGACCACAGATTGAGAGAGACCAATAAATAGTCGATGTTGCTTACCCTAATACCATTATCAAAGGTTTCCTTCCCCATTTTATCAGAAGGTGCACGCCCGTTGGCGGCCCTCAGCTCATTCTCCAAACAGAAACCCTTTAGCTGAATAGCAGCCTCGGTCCATTTTTTTATAGGTTTAGTGCTCAGTTGGGGAATTCCCCACCTAGCATCCTCCTCTTCTGTCAAATGGATATCGTCAAGGCCAAGGGGTTCGAAGGTGGTGTTGAAGTCCCCTCCAATCAGTATCTTTGTGTTATTAGGGGAAGCCTGTAGTAGTATATCAAGAATAGCTACAACTTCCGATTTCCTGCCACCTGGGAGCCCCCTGGCGTAAACATTAAAGATGTCAACTACTATATTTGCATGGAAGGTAAACCTGACACCAAGAATGTCATCACAATCAGTTGGGAGCAGCTGGGTTTTACATTTTAGGGACTGCTTAACCCATATAACCAGCCCTCCCATGGGTCGCCCTTTTGATTTTTTTATAGCAGGGACAAAAAAATTCAGATATCCAACTCTAAACAATGGTTCAACTGCCCAGGCTTCTTGAAATAAACAAATTTCAAAATGATCAATGAAGTCTGCCCAAACTTTTGAATTAAGTTTTGACCCCAATCCTGCCACATTCCAGGAAACCATTGATATCCCACTTGAAGGATCATCGGATAGAGTGGCTGGTTCACCCCGAATGGTTTGTTCTTCTCGATCAGGATATAAATTAGGAAGTCTATTTGTGGACTGATCTATCTCTAGGGCTTTAAAGCTGATATCACATATAGTACCTTGCCCTAATTCAGCCATCCCTTCACCATTCCTGCCCTGAACCTGAACCTGCACGTTCTCTTTAACAACCTCAAACACTTCTATACCTTCCCCATCCCTACTAACTAGTATGGAGTTATCTTGTTCTTGTTCATACTGTCAATCACAGTCCCCTAACCCCGACAGGGCCTGGTATCTGTTGAACAGCCTAATGTTCCCTAAGGGACAGAAATTAGGTACTGAGTTCTGGGGAAACATATCTCTCTCAAAGGAAACTGGGGCAGGGGGGCCATAGAAATAGGCTAGGGGTAGAGCTTGTATCCCAGTAGTCATATCATTATGTGATCAGTTACAGATGAAATTAACGCATGTCTGGTCTCTAAAATTAATAACGATACAATCTCCTGCCACTGTCTTACATCCCCTGCCTATCCAATTAACTCTCCTAACACCCATGATTTCAGCAAGCATATTCACTGGCAATGGGCGATTTTTATTTAGCCAGAACATAGATTTGTGCTTAAGATCTTGGTAAGATTCACGTTTCCCATGTGTAGTGGGGGAACCCCCACCAGAACTACCACAAAAGGGGCTGCTTGAGGGGGGAGATTAATATAAGGGGGGGGAGGCGCACTATGCGCTCTACTTGCAGTAGGTATACTTGGTTCTTTATCCTGTGACTTTGCTCTATCGCCCACAACTTTCTCTCTATTCAATGGCTTTGCACCCACTCCTGCGGGATTAGTTACCGGAGAGGGAACTACTCCTAACAGGGAAACTTGTGTTATTGCACTAGTTTGGTGTGTACTTCCTACTCCTTTATCGGGAGCAGGTTGTTGATTAACAGTTGGCCCCTTTTCTACCGCCCGATCAGGCCTTGTGGACTGACCTGATCCAAGTGCACTATGAGAGGTAGAAGGATCATTAGCTACATTCACTTTTGGTCTGGAAATATGTGAACTATGGCTTGGGCCTGCCTGTTTCTGAACTGATGCCAATGAAAGTTCAAGACACACCAGTCTATTTTCGATGGAGTCCAGCCGATTATGCAGGAGATGACACATTTTCTTGAAGGTGGCCTCCAATCTTTTCCAGAAAGAAGGACCCAGCTCCACCCATGGATCCTCCTCCCTATTGTCCAGATGGGTTCCCTGCCCGCTTCTGTCTGCCACATCCAATGGTACGGGGCTGGCTTGCGCCGTCACGATTGGGTCATCGGGTGGATCGTCAGATGGAACATTGTTTTTACAAGGATTGGCTTTTTTACCACCGACGTTAATTTGGGGTCCCGGGCGTTTCCTTCTTGGTTGCTCCCTCCTCTTTGGTTGAATCGTAATAGCTTTCACTTGGCCAGCAGATCGAGTCTTAATTTTAGGAGAGGATTCCCTGACCAAGTCACTACTGGGTACTCCTCCTTTAGGGGAATTGTCGCTTATAACCACAGTCGCCGACTGGGATAGAGACGAAATTACCACCCCTGATGGAGGAAGAGAACCCTGCGAATTAGGGTCTTGGGTGGTAGGTGATCTAGCATGTGCCAGAGGTCCCAGAGAGGATCTTTTGTCAAAGGGTGTATCCAAAGATAGTCTTTTTTCTGTAAGTTCTATATCTTTGGCAAGTGCAGTTGACACCCTTATGAGAAAGTTATCAAGAGTTCCTAATAATGTTCCACCAGTGGATTTCCTACAGCTAGGTTTGCCATCTTGTAGGGTAGACATCCTTTAGTGAAGTGCAAGACAGGATTTAGGGGAAGACAATATGGCACTAACCTTATTTAAAGAGTAGCCGGCGTTAGAGGGGTGGCCCGTCCCGGCGGCGGCGGGAGGGGGACGCGAACAGACAGGCACCAGGATTCACGGCGGTTTCACAGGGGGCGGGGTAGGCTCACTCGCGGGTCTCTTTGCTGGATAGTGGGTCCTTGGCTCAGATTCCTCGGCGTCACCCGCTCCACCGGGGTGACGCTGGTTTTATGCGCCGCCTGGCGCTGTGTGATGGGCGTCTCCCGCCGCACAGCCTGGCGGGAGATGTAGTTCTGAGCCCCCCTCCGCTCGGTGGCCGCTACTTGATCTCAATTGCGGCGGCGGGAGGGGGACGCGAACAGACAGGCACCAGGATTCACGGCGGTTTCACAGGGGGCGGGGTAGGCTCACTCGCGGGTCTCTTTGCTGGATAGAGGGTCCTTGGCTCTGATTCCTCGGCGTCCAATCCTGTGTCACATAGCTGCCTTTTTTGGAAAATGAGACTGTCCTGTGTCCGACCAATACCGGAAAGCATTGGATACTATTGGTAAGTGCTAATTTTTATGATTTGATCCTTAGGATAATGACAGTTTAAGTTTTGTTAGCCTCAAAGAGTTTAGTTTAATATATTACTCCTTTGCTTGTATTTCCCTTCCACATGGTTTGAAGAGACAACTATAAGTAAAAATGTAAAGTTTGCAATATTGTCAGTGTTGTCCTTTTTGTTGCAGGTAGTGAAACCTTTTACCAAAAAATTATTAGTATACGATTCACTATTTGGCAATGCTGTCAAGTACCAGAAGTTGTTAACAAATTGGAGGTACCACTTTACTTACAATGTACCGTAAATGTTTCTATTCTGTAATACTGCATACATATCACAATGTAAATATACGAATTTTAAATTTCTAAGTTCTGTTCAGTTACATCTTGTGTTACTTTGTTTTCTTTTACGAACACATATGAAAGGTAACTGTTTGTAAGTTTCAAAAGGACTTTCCTAGAGGCAATCGGTTGTCCAGACAATGACCTATGGGAGTTAGTGGTAGAATGTAACGCCAAGCAACAGGACAGCTACAGTTGTGGTTCTTTCGCATGCTGGTAATTTCTCTATAATGGAATTATAATTTGACTGTTGTTGTCGATATGTTTTTTTATGTTGAGCGATTGTTTATTTGTATGGAACTCTGAACTTACTCTGGTGCTACTGGCTATCTGGGGTGGTTGGTTTTTGGTTGCCATTTTGTCTGACCAGTAAGATGGGACAAAAGTTGCTAGTGTAGGACCTTGGATGAATTTTTTCCAAAGTAAACATTGTTCATGTTTGTTTTTAAGAACATTTTCTTTATATTTGGTTACTTGTATAACTTAGACTTTTTTTTCACCTGTCTATATAGTTTGCAGAATCGTACATAACTGAATTTCCCGTCCCAGACCAAAATATAATTGATGCTACATTTCTCAACAAATATAGAATGTTTATTGCAATGAAGCTCATGCAGTACTCAGGTTAGAGTGAAATGTTTTTCTAAATTTATTTGGACAATCGAAGTGCCCTAGTTGTGTTTTTTAGTTTACATTTGCTATCTATGTGTCTTTTCTTCAATTCTCAATCAAGCAGAGACTGATTGTTGTTCTTTATATTCAATGAAGTAATGTATGACAATTATATTTGTGGATTTAAATGCTGTTTTATTTTGTTGCCATTTGAAAGTTTTGACCTGTTCTCATTGTCCTATGGTCTTCACTTTTATCTGGTTTGTACATATGTCCATAAGATAACTTTCAATTTCTTACAGTTTTTACAGTTGCTCCTTGAATGCGCTAATGTTACTCTCTCTTACATCTAGATTCGGTCGAAGAATTCTGTGGCGTTTGCAATTGTACAAAGTCAGGTGTTCTGCATAGTTTTACAGTTCAATGCCAAGAATGCTGCAGATGGATACATTTGGAATGTATCCCATTCAACACATCTACCTTGTCACCTTTACAAGGCTTCAAATGTAGCAAATGTGTTTGAAAGAGCAGGGTACTTATTTTATTTATCATGTTTTTGCGTGTCAGCTGTACATTAGCACGGTCTGTAATGTCATGTCATGTACTATTGTGTCTTCATTATG
Organism: Lissotriton helveticus; assembly: GCF_964261635.1. NCBI lineage: Eukaryota > Metazoa > Chordata > Amphibia > Caudata > Salamandridae > Lissotriton > Lissotriton helveticus. Next base: position 1,860,772,700 of record NC_136065.1, read on the forward strand.
GCAATTTATATGTCGTTCCAATTCTCTTCAGTTGCAAGTAAGGTGACTCCTTTTGTTCTTTATTGTGCTTCGGCATTCGCTATAGTTACATTCTATTTCCATGACTGGATATTGGTGAGAGTACATTTTAATATACAGTTGATAATACATTTTCACTTAAATAATACATTTTAATCCACATTTCAAAAGTTCAAACCAACACCCGTCATGGATAGTAGGCCCTCTGTGCTATTAGGAATGTTAAGCAAGCTATTGCCTTCAGTCACATGGTGCTGGCCTTATCTGCCATCCCGCCCGTTGATGGAAGCGTGATGACCAGATTTTGGACTAAGTCACCATGGGCTCTTTTAAAAACCTCCACAATGATTAATAATAGTTATAACCCGTAGGTGTCTGTATGGTCGGCACACCACAACAATGCAATGAGGTAGTCATTGTGTGTTTTCAATGTGTTATGCACTTTCTTTCTTTTTAGTATCTCTCTCAACTTGCTTTTGCATTGCTTTCAGTTTGCCAGTAGTGTTTGACTGAATTACATTTATTAATAATGAAAGCTCAATGCTGCCTAAAGTAAGGTTTACTCATTGTGCAGATATTTCCATAGTGACCTAGGTTGCTGTCTCTTTTGAGAATTGGAAATGATTGTTTCCTTTTTACATGATGGTAAATGCTACCATTGTGTAAAATGGATGTTGACTTTATTGCCGTCGACGTGTGTTGACGGGATAGTTTCCGACACGATCTCCGCCAATGGTAGTCTAGGTGATCGCCACCTACTTCTGGTTGTGGATAATCTGGTATAATACTTACAGTACTTTAATGCTTAATTTTACTGTTAAGTCACGTCTTGTCACGGTCACTAACATGGCTCGACACTGGTGTGTGTCAACGGGATCACGGACGACTGGCTCGCCGTTGACGTGTGTCCCGTTCCCTCGCCTGGAACCCTTTATGGGTTTTCTGGGCGGGGGGCAGCAACTTATTCGAAACTTGTGCGGCTTCTACCTCTTTTTGGGTCATCTTTTGCCATCATCGGCCTTCTAGGCTTCCACCTCTTTTTTGTTCTCTTCCGTCTCGTCAATTCAGAGACATTATGTTGTGAAACGCTGCCCCTGCTTGTCATTCAGTATTCACATGTAGATTGAAAAGTCCAAATGCTTCGACACTGGTGTGTGTCAACGGGATCACGGACGACTGGCTCGCCGTCGACGTGTGTCCCGTTCCCTCACCTGGAACCCTTTATGGGCTTCTGGGCGGGGGGCAGCAATTTAGTCAAAACTTGTGCGCCTTCTAGGCTTCTACCTCTTATTGGGTCATCTTTTGCTGTCATCAGCCTTCTAGGCTTCCACCTCTTTTTTCTTTTCTTCCGTCACTAGTGGCCTGCCGTAATGCATGCATTTCATACAGTACAGTTAATTCTGTTCTCAGATCCTCTTTGTTGATCATAGTGTAAGCATCCACATTGTTATTCAGTGCTTGCTCTGGGAAGGCAATTGTTAATCAATGTTTGCAGAGGGAACGAAATTGTTATTCAATGTTTCCTTTGTGACTGTTCACTGTGTTTTTTTCAAGGCAAATGACAAGACTACATCGGTGTGTGTCAACGGGATCATGTTCGATGGGATCTCCATCGAGGTGTGTCCCGTTCCCTCGCCTGGAACCCTTTATGGGCTTCTGGGCGGGTGGCAGCAATTTAGTCAAAACTTGTGCGCCTTCTAGGCTTCTACCTCTTATTGGGTCATCTTTTGCCGTCATCGGCCTTCTAGGCTTTCACCTCTTTTTTGTTCTCTTCCGTCTCGTCAATTCAGAGACATTATGTTGTGAAACGCTGCCCCTGCTTGTCATTCAGTATTCACATGTAGATTGAAAAGTCCAAACGCCTCGACACTGGTGTGTGTCAACGGGATCACGGACGACTGGCTCGCCGTCGACGTGTGTCATGTTCCCTCGCCTGGAACCCTTTATGGGCTTCTGGGCGGGGGGCAGCAATTTAGTCAAAACTATAACCTCTCCCCTTGGCCCCTCGGAATGGCACTTACGATATTGGAGACTGCCTAAGGACCTGGCCGTTTTAGTGTGCTTTATTTTATGTCCTCCTGTGCATCATCGATATGCTTTCGGAAGAGCATATCTCCCGCATAGGCCATGACCAATATTTTGTCCTGCACTGTAGGGCGAAACCATGTTGCCTTGTCTTCTGAGGACCACCGAACCTGCCACGGCTGTAAAAGCGCTTGTTGCTCTGTCCATAGAGCAGTCAATGTTTTTTGAAGAAGTCCGCTCCCCTTCTTATAAGAATGTCCGTGCTTCAACCTTAATAGCCTCCTGTAGAAGTTCCAATACTGGGGCAATGCCAAGTTTGTACTGCAACTATTTGTCTGATATTGTTCGAGGGTTGCAGTCCTGATTGGATCCCAAATTCTACAGACGCCTCTGAACAGTGCCTAAAAAGCAGATGTAGTAACTCCAGGCTCTGCGACATCCGGGTCTATCAGCTGCAAGGTTGTGATCATGGCAGGCAGCACATGCTGGTGTGTGAGCTGCTGGCAGTATGCAGGAACCTTATGCGACATGTTGTACAAAACTGTTAGAAGTATGACTGCGCACAACACGGGGTCATCCACCGTCTGGTACTTGAATAGCATCTTTTTGTAGCAGTGCTTGAACTTCAAGTTGAAGCACGTTTAAATGTACTGTGGACATTGGCCGCTGCCTGGGTGGTATGTTTGTGGGGGTTGCTGTGAGTTCTTTACAGTGACCATGTTGGATAATTTGTGTTAGCCACCTGTCTGTTGTGATTGATTTCCAGACATGTAGGACCTGTGATAATCTGCCCCCCACAGGAGTTGAATGCTGTAGGGGAAGCAGAGGGAAGTCACTGTTTGGGAGTGGAAGAGGCTCGGTTGTTATTACCTCTGACCCTTTCCTTGTTGTTATTGCCTCTTTATCCTCCTCTAAAGTAACCCTTATTTGAGGAGGTCTGAGTGTGCGTCTTAAAAGATGACGTTGTATCTGAACCGGTTTGCTTAGAGCCTCCTCTATAGAAAGAGCGGCGAAAAGACTCTCTAGTTTGTGTGCATTGCAGTACACCCATAGACTTAGCTGTGTCTTTTATCATCTTTTCCACTGTGTTATCTACTTCTGGCACGAACAATTGGTTCTGATTGAAGGGCTGGTTAAAGATGGTAGTTTGTACCTCTTGTTTGAAAAATAATATGTGTAACCATGCAAGTTGTCTAAGTATGACAGTAGTATTGACGGTATGGCCACTGCTTTGCTATATCAAGGCCATAGGAGTTACTTGTTTTGTATCTGTAGTTGTTACGTTGGCCTTAGATTTCTTCTATGTAAAGCCCCACCGCCGTCTATGACAAACCAATGTCACCACACACAAGTCCATTCAAGGTTTAGTGCAAATCTGTGGACTTCAGAATGGACTGCAGTCCACAGATTGGAGTAAAAGCAGTAGTAAAACCATCCCCTGAGTGGGACCCAACCCTCCAATCAGTTTTGCACAAGTATTTAGTCTTAGTTGGAGTTTGCTATTCTGCTGAAAGCCACATATCTGTGTAGTGAGGTTGGAATCCACACAGGACACACTATGTCTTCATTTTTCTTCACAGGTGTCAGTACTCGATGTGCTGATACTCAATTGGTCGCCGGCTTGTATTTCAAGCAATGGCTTGTTCATGATGGATTTTATTTGAAAGTGTGCCTTAGTGCTCAGAGACACGTGTCTGTGTAATGTGCTTGGAAGCCGAACATTCTTATAACATTTCATTTTCTTCATCCTTCTTCACAATGATTGAGCTGTCCGTAACAGCCTAAAATTAATATTGGTTTTGCAGATTCAGCTCTTTTTTGTTCATCTTCTTCTGCCGCCAAGAGTCACTGTTCTTTAATGACTTGGTACGGTCAAGAACAAGGCTCGACATCGGTGTGTGTCAACGGGATCATGGTCGACTGGCTCGCCGTCGACTTGTGGTCCTGTCCCCCCGCCCGGGGCCCTTTCTGGGCTTCTGGGCGGGGGGCAGCTATTTTTGCTGATGAGTAAGGGCATGGGTCTTCTTTTTTTGTAGTTTTTTTAAGAGTTCTCTTAAAAAAATTATTTTACAAGACAAAAAACTATTTAATTCTGTCTGATCTTCATTAATACTGGCCAACCTGATAAGACATTGTCCAAATATACACTAGCATTTGCCTTCCAAAGAAGGTGGTGTCATAGCCAGCGTGGGCGTATCGGATACCTCTGCTTCACTGCCAGGCAGACAAAGCAAATGTATCAGGTTCATGGACATCAAACCCTTCGAACCACGAGACAGATTTAGTCCAGTTTACTATCGCCACAGAGAATACTGCATTCAAAAATGACATTTAAGCACCCATTTTTCTTTGGCACAATACTATCGACGGCTGTTCTGCAGCGTCAACGGTCCCACTCTTTCTAGTGCCACAGAAACAACGTGGTTTTTTGCAGAAAACTCGACGGTTTCATCGTTCAGAAGACACTCCAAGAGCAGCGATCCCCCTCTGGTCTAGCGGACTCCCTTTCACAGTAAATACCTGTGCCCGGACCAGATACCTTCCAACAGGCCAGCCTCACAGCAGGGGCAGTGTGGTGGCTGCATGCTGAGGCTCCTCAGCCTTGTAAACGTAAACCTGTTGTCAGCTGCAGATCAGGGTTCCTTGGGACCATCTTGGACATAGCATTGCCATAAGTGAATTGGACGGCATTTGCAAGAGGGCCCGATTGTGTAGCGCATTAAAAAACGCACATGGGTGGCTTTATCCAACATTCCATTAAGCAGGGCTCACCAGCTTATTTCAGTCTTTGAACGCTCAAATATGATCTGGTAACAGTCCTATCAGCCACACCTCCATTGCTCCCTCCAGTAAGGAGATTCAACTCCAGGGAAGCCAAGATTGCAGGAGGCTCACTGGTCACCTTATGGGATGCAGGCTGAAGTACCATCTGCACGCTTGAAGACACCATTTCTAATGAATACTTAAATATGCATGACTTGATAGCACTCCAGTCAGTGTATGCACATATTTACACTTCTTCCAATATATTACAACAAATCATTGCACGGTTAGACGTTTTAACACGGCTCTTCTTGTCCGCATCTTCTTCATCCATATTTTTACCTTGTTATTGATGGTTACTAAGATTTTCATTCTGATGTTTTTCCTGTTAAAATTTGTTGTTTTTTTATAATTTATTTTATTTTGAACTTTGTCCTTAATCAAGGGTTACTGCTCGTTCACGTTCGTCTTGGCAATTAAAGTAAGATGGGTTGACCGGATTGCTGTTGACGTGATCGCCGGACTCTTGGCATCCTTCTGTCGTCTTCACTGCTTCCTTGCCCTACAGTTCCTTCTTCTTCACCTTGAAGTATACGGATACACCGCTGCCCTTCAGCTGCGCTAGGGCGCTTTTGCTGACCAGGTTCTTGAGGGAGGCCTTAACATGGATCATATTCTTCTTTATTGAGCCTTTTGTGTAACTAGTACCCCGTCCAGGCAGTGGGTAATTTGCGCACCTGCTACCTTTGTTATTTCGAACCTTAATCAGCATCCACAGAATGCAGCACATCCTACCTGCTGCCTGTTCGGGCTGTGTTTGACAATTCTTCTTCTAATTGTAATCAAAGCCTCAGGAATGAGCCCGGTATAGTTTTTTTTCATCCTTACCACTCAGTTAGGAGTGGGTATGTTGTGCACTTGCTTTCTTCTTTACATGTGGTAGCAGTTTCTCAGGCTCCCACTGCGTAATCCGACTCACATCCCGTGTAATGGACAGGAAATCCAAACACCCTTTTCCCTGACAATGCGCTTGTTACTTTACGCCTTTGCTGCCTTTGTTACTTAGAACTTTATTCACCATCCACAGAATGCAGCACATCCTACCTGCTGCCTGTCCGGGCTGTGTTTGCCCATCATTTTTCTAATTGACATTTAAAGTACAGGCCCTTTGGGCTGTGTTTGCAAGGTTTTTTTCGAATTGTAATTGAAGACTGTTCCACATCGGTGTGTGTCAACGAGATCACTCTCGACGGGATCTCCGTCGAGGTGTGTCCCGTTCCCCTGCCCGGGACCCTTTTTTGGGCTCCTGGGTAGGGGGCAGCTATTTTGCCTAGATGTCCAATTGTCCACTTTCTTGGTTTCAGCTCTTTATTGTTCAGCTTCTTCTGGCACCAAGAGTCACTGTTCTTTCACAACTTTGTAGGGTCACTAAGACGCTTTGACATCGGTGTGTGTCAACGGGATCACTGTCGACGGATCTCCGTCGAGGTGTGTCCCGTTCCCCTGCCCGGGACCCTTTTTTGGGCTCCTGGGCGGGGGGCAGCTATTTTTCCTAGATGTCCAATTGTTCGCCTTCTTGGCTTCAGCTCTTTATTGTTCAGCTTCTTCTGGCGCCAAGAGTCACTGTTCTTTCACGACTTTGTAGGGTCACTAAGACGCTTTGACATCGGTGTGTGTCAACGGGATCACTGTCGACGGGATTTCCGTCGAGGTGCGTCCCGTTCCCCTGCCTGGGACCCTTTTCTGGGCTCCTGGGTGGTGGGCAGCTATTTTGCCTAGATGTCCAATTGTCCGCCTTCTTGGCTTCAGCTCTTTTTTGTTCACCTTCTTCTTCCTTCGAGGGCATCAACAGTTGCTGTTCTCTCGCATCTTATCTTTTATGTTAATAGATGGATGTTTGTTGTATACTACTATACATCACATGACTATACTTGTCAACTGGATCACGGTCGATGTGCTTGCCTTCGAGCGTGTGTCCCGTTACCCAGCCTGGGAGCCTTTCTGGGCTTCTGGGCGGGGGGCAGCTACTTTTGCGCATATCCAATTGGACACCTTCTTGGCTTCCAGCTCTTTTTTTTGGTTCACCTTCTTCTGCCGTCAAGAGTTACTGTTCTCTCCCATCTTGTCATTGTTCTTCCAGCACTTTTTTGTTCACCTTCAATGATCTTCGAGGTTCTGGGTGTTTGGTCAGAGTTTTTTGTGGTGTTGTTTAATGATGCGTGCTGTCCCTCCATTACGGCTTGCTGATTTTTGACGTTTGTGGCTCTGACCCTGGGCCATTTTTTTCCAATCCACCTGTCTCCTCCCCTTTTTCAAAAATAAAAAAAATTATACCATGTTTCCATGCAACCTTTTTAAAATAACTGTATTGTAAACCATAACGTAAGTTGCTGATCTTATTGGCTGCATCGTAGCAATCGCCGTTGACGGGATCTCACTCCCAGTGATCCAAATCATTGAACATTTAATCAATCCTTCTCACAATTACTGACCTGTCCATAAGAGCCTAACATTACTATTGGTTTTGCTTCCACCTGTTCAGTTTTTGGATTAATATAGACCATTTTTTATTTAGGATCTGGTTTAAACAGTTCTTGTACAATCTTCTTTGGCGTCGATTTATTTCAGTGCCGGAATGGGTGGTTAGAATTTGTCATTCGCTAGCTCTAGTAAGCCGTTTTTAGGAGAAATGGATGAAACACCACAGACTTAAGTAATGCAGTGCACATCGTAGTCACTCATGTTCTTCAACATGCAGTTGTGTTGATGTCAGCAGATATTATCCTCTTCTGCTTCCATGTATTCACACTCGCCACAATAACACCAATTGGGGGTCTCTTCTTGACCACAGTCTGAGTCTTTCCATTCATTGGTCTCTCCTTGTTGACCCCAATCTGAGTCTGACCAGTCTCCCATTGCAGCACCTCGGTTGCGTCTGTCTGCTCTCTGCTCTTGCCTCTGCAGTGTCTCCACTGTGCTTGATAAAGGTCTGTCCGTCCCCAGGGCAAATAATGTTCACTTGCACTCCCATGATGCTATCAGAACATAACAAACCGGGCCACCGGGGAACGTGCGCGACAGTCAATGAGCAAGCAATGGCCAACAGCCGCATTTTTATGTCCATTTTTGTTCCCCTTGGTCTCTAGATAGACCTTGTCATACGTTTAGCGGCTTATGCAAGCAAAAGGGAGCTTTTTTTCATAGCCACAATGGGAATATTAATTGGGTGAAGACTAGAAATTTACTTTATTGTACAGATTCCAAATGTATTTTACAGATTAAAGTAACTTCCAAAACAGTGTTAATTGATAACTCAAAAGGATACCAAATTAACATCACAATGTAGCCATTAGTCTCATAATACACTTCATGAGGAAACAGGGGCTGAAGATCTTGTCTAATGAGGCGTGCTCTCCATTCACTCAGGCTATCTGGTTTTGTCGGATGTGGCTCTGACCCTGTGCCAGACTTTTCCAATCCACCTGCCTCCTTCCCTTTACCATGAACATTAAAAAAATGATCCCATGTGTCCATGCCACCTTTTTGAAAAAACTGTATTATAGTCATTAATGTAATTTGAAGAGCATTTGCTGACCTTCTTCTTGCCTGTATCGTATCCCTCGCCGTCGACGGGAATCTCACTCCCAGTGAACAAAATCATTGAACACTTAACCCACACTCCTCACAAGTACTGACCTGTGCATAACATAATGATATTGTTTGTTTTCAGGCTAATTAAAAGTTATCTAGGCTGATCGGTTGGTGATCCTTGTCGGACAGCCTGTCAGATGTTCCCCTTCCGCTTGAAGGATCCGATAGGCAAAAGTACTCGATCTGTATGACAGGTTTTTTCAAATTTGTTTTACTTGCACCTTCAGAGTTATGCTTTTCTGCAAAACTGGCTTGCTCTATATATACACAAGGACACTTATCTTACCAGTTTTCCGGGTAAATATTAAAATGTTTTATTGTACTGTCTATCTGCATTTTTTTTTATGATCCAAGTCACATGTTCCGCTTTTTGGCGGAGGGGGCACCTTTCTTGGACACTGGATTCTTGGTCGTGGCAGCTGCCTTAATGCCTGCGTAAAAATACAGTACTATTAATGAACATGCCTGATGTATCAAGTGCATCAAGCGAATCATTGAACATGTAATTGAAACATTTGCGGATGACCGGCTATTGTCCGACCCTAAACTTTAACAATTTCCATTCCACTTGCCAAAGAAAGTGAAACAGGTCGACGGGATCGCCGTCTGTGTGTGTTGAAGTGACCGCTGTAGACTGGACGGCATTGTATCCACTGGTGATCAGCGCCTTCCTCTTGACCCCTGCATGCACCTTTTTGGGCTTCTTGGCGGCGGGGACAACTTTCTTGGCCGACGGTTGATTGGTCTTGGCGACTGTCTTTTTGGCCGCCTTCTTGCTCACAAGGTGTTTCTGGTTCACCTTAGAATGACAACAGTACTGCCCATCTATGTGTAGATGATGTGAAGAAATTATATATTTTTTTAACAATTCCCAAAAAGTTTACTGCATGTAAACAACAGTCAACTGCGGCTCACCAACAAGATTCAGGGAATGAGCAGCTCAGTAATATTCCAAACAGATGGAACATGTGCCCTCTTCCTTGAGGCTCCTGAGCTGCCACCTTGCCGGTGGTTAAATATGCACCTTTTTGGGCTTCTTGGCGGCAGGGACAACTTTCTTGGCGACTGTCTTTTTGGCCGCCTTCTTGCCCACCAGGTGTTTCTTGTTCACCTTAGAATGACAACAGTACTGCCCATCTATGTGTCGATGATGTGAAGAAATTATATATTTTTTGAACAATTCCCAAAAAGTTTACTGCATGTAAACAACAGTCAACTGCTGCTCTACCAACAAGATTCAGGGAATGAGCAGCTCAGTAATATTCCAAACAGATGGAACATGTGCCCTCTTCCTTGAGGCTCCTGAGCTGCCACCTTGCCAGTGGTTAAATATGTACCTTTTTGGCCTTCTTGGCGGTATGGACAACTTTCTTGGCGACTGTCTTTTTGGCCGCCTTCTTGCCCACCAGGTGTTTCTTGTTCACCTTAGAATGACAACAGTACTGCCCATCTATGTGTAGATGATGTGAAGAAATTATATATTTTTTGAACAATTCCCAAAAAGTTTACTGCATGTAAACAACAGTCAACTGATGCTCTACCAACAAGAATCAGGGAATGGGCAGCTCAGTAACATATTCCGAACAGATGGAACATGTGCCCTCTTCCTTGAGGGTCCTGAGCTGCCACCATGCCAGTGGTTAAGTATGCATGTCCCTTTGTGCTGGAGTGATTTCATCCTCGGCGTCTGAGTGTAGGTGGAACACTAGAACGCTACATCATTCACCGTTTGGGTATCTTTTTGATTTTTAAGATAGTCATTATGTTCAAGTATTTTTTTAAAACACACAGGCTATAACTTTTCTTCACAATTCAAACATTCATTACAATCGAACTTCGAAAAACAACGTACATTGAACTCCATTAATGTTAACATATTTGAATCGGAGCTGCTACATAAAGCAAATTTAAATGTGATCTTTTGTAGAAAGCAAACTAAAAATTTACAATTAGATATTTATTTTTTGAATTTTGACCTTTCTCATGTAACAAGTTACTGTCTCCTTGATGTCTATTTTTCTTTCCTTGATGGCGACCTCTTCTACTTTATACTTCTCAACGTCAATCTACTAAACGTCGAATGTCTTCTCCTTGACATCTCTGTCAATCTCTTTTATGTTGATCTTGCCACTAACCACCTCTTGGTTCCTCCCTGTTTGTTCTGAGATTGTTGTGGTATTGTCTGATGCTACCTGCTCCATCATTTTAAGCGTACTCAAGAGAGTAGACCCATTGGAAGGCAGATTCTTAATCTTCCTTTGATAATCTTGTATTCTAATACAGGTTTCAGACCAGTGTGGCGCACCTGCCCAGTCTCGGCGGGCAGACGGGTTGTTGACACCCTCTTTTGTTGTAATCCAAGTCATTTTCATTCTGCATCTTGAACATCTTGCAGGATTCACTAGCAAACCCACCCACCTCCGCAATAAAGATGAGGCTGGAGAAGCTGTTGCAAATACTTGGGCAATACTGAAAAAAGACACGTTGACTTACTAGGTGTGTAAAAGACTTCCTTTAATATTGCAAAGGAATCTGAAAGAAAGATCAAAAAGGGGAAAAAAAGAATCGCAAAATAGCGCCCAATGGTGGGAGCGTCCGCAGGAAGAGTGCCGATGTCACGTGAAGGACACCAAAAGGTGTGACGTCGACGCCCACATCTGGTACGAGGAAAAAACAAAGATTAGGCTATGATTCCGCAGCCAACCACTAGACCCCGTGGTAATGCATAGCATAGTGAATCTATTAGGATTCATGCTGCAAAACTGTAGTTAGTGCTATAGTTGAGACGTTGTTGGGAATGGAGTCCAGACGTCTACCACCCCTGCTAGGTATAGTGTTTACTGGTGAAGAGGGGATTCTGGACCATCTGGGTGACGAGTAAATCAGTCTTTGATTGGCTGATAAGGCATGCAGGTGAGGTGTGTGCCGCCTTAAATTTTTGGTGTACGTGAGGCAATACTCCAGGCATACAATTTGTTATAGACAAGGTAAGATCTTCAGCCCCTCTTTCCACATGAATTCTATTATAGGAAAAATATGTAAAATGTGATGGTATTCAGCTATCCTTTACACTTTCATTCGCAATGTAGTGGTGGCCAATGTTGCCTTGCAGTGATAGGCTGCATGTTTTGTCTTGAATTTCCTCTTAAGTGACAATGTTGAACTGCAGAGAAGACAGCTTATGAGATTATTTTTGATTGCTCCGGGGTGATTACAGTATGACTAGACAGACATCCACTAATACAGAAGTAATGCTAAAGATGTGTGCTCTTAACACATTGCAAAAGAAAATGATTAAGAGTAAACGAGAATTTTAATAATGAAGCACTTATATACAATGAACGCCAGTATTTGTCAGACAAACAACAGTTTCCAATTTCTTATAAGGTGCGTGTATACTATAAAAGGAGGATCAGGAACACAAGAATAATTTCTTTAAAAATAGGTACCCTTGAGTAGATTAACTTTCATGCTCGAGTCATAAGGCATAAACATGTTGAACAAGCAAATTGAGAGAGATAGCAATCAGTATGAAACTGCATAACACATTAGAAACGCACATGGCTACCTCTTTAGACGCCATTTGGGATTGAAAGTGCACTTGATTTTTGTATTACGGCATGGCTCTTCACACCAAGGTCCGATTGTATTTCTACATGGCTCATGGAACACTTTCGGCATCAGTGTTTTAGGGCTAGATGGGTGCTTTCAGAGAACACTTGACATACAGGACAAATGTATCAAATTCAAGAATATTAGGTTCGAAAACATGTTCAGTTTTTAAAAGTATTCAAAACATCAATCAAACTCAACTTTACACTCCAACATAAATGTAATGAATTATTAATGTAGAATATGGTGTGAAACAAGTCACATACGACATCTGAATAGTTACTCAAAAAACAGAAGAACAATAATTGCCCAGAAATATAGAGGACAACACTTGCATATATTGCTTTACAGTAAAGGTCATCGATTTATTTACACGCATTGATGATTAATTATGGCTAATTATAAAATGCAATTGATGAAAATATACGTAATTAAAGTGTGCACATACATATTTTTTAAAAGGACGCTTCAATGTCGTAGTAATTTATAAGTGTTATATATAATGTCGTCTGCCACTACTATGTCAGGCCTGCACTGTATAGTTAGGGAAGAGGTGTGGCGCCACGGCTAGAGTGACTGACTCCGGAATCTGGGGATCAAGGTTCGATCCCTGGCACCGGTAGCAGATTAGCCCAGCACCATGTGACTCTAGGCAATTGCTTGCTTAATCTTCCCAACGGCCCCCAGCGCCCCTTACGGGTGATTGTGCGCGTTACAAATGTGGATTATTATAGTTAGCAAGTTTCCATGTTGCGTTTACTAACATATACATAAAAGTATATTATAGTCTTCGTAATTCCATTGTCACCATCTTAATACAATGATGCTAACGAGGGGGCGTGGCCAGCAGCATGGCTCGATAAGAAGTGACTCTCCGGAGCTCCCAGCGAGCTGCACCTGAATCCGCCTTTCTAATTACCCCAGAGCCACCAAAATTGCGAGAGGACCGTCCAGAAGCAGTCAGACCCCCCGCAGGCCACCTACGTTGCTCTTGCAGGACTGTGGCAGGCTAATTACTGAATTGACTGCTCCGACTCCGAAGAGATGGCGGCCGCCAAAGAAGAACACTGAGAACGGCGTTGTCGCCGGGTTTCCGGGCCCAGAAGCTGACCGCAGCGAAGAGAGTCCTGGCGAGGGTGCCCCCGGGTGATGCAGCGGAGTTTCCGGAGGCCCCGGTGAGGCATCGGCATGCTCCCGTGAGATCGGCATACTGCACCAACATGGCTATCTTGCGCACGACGAGCTGGCCGGGAGGTGAGAGCGCGAGGCACAACTGCCGAGATTAGCGGGCTGAAGAGAGGCCGGAGATAGGGCCCCGGGAGACCGCCTGGACTTCCCCAACGGGACGGCCACTTTACCAAGATGGCGGCCGTCATTGAAAAATAGATCTCGAATGTGCTCTTGCCGTTACGCTGGTCCCCACTGCTGTGCATAGGCCCTGCAGCACTACGACTCCTTCAAATCTCAGACTGAGGTGGAGACTGTACCCACTGAACTGGCCCTCCGCCTACACATAAGGAAATCGCCCCCGTGGGGCCCCCACAACCACCTATCTTAGTAGGGAGCCCTTCCCCCCCTTGGGAGAGTCCTCTAGCACTGTCGGGGCCAGGGGCGCAGTGGGGGAGCACCCCAGACACCAGCGGGAAGGCGGACACGGACACTGGGAGTGACGGCTAACACGCCCTGCAGCCCTATATAGTGGCGGACACGGAAGCGCGACCTGGGCCCTGCACTCGGCTGGCCATTCGACCCGGGGCCCTTGAAGAGCGGGAAGACAACGAAAAGGTAAACGACGTCTGCATCGTAGGGAAGCAGAATTGCCATACGTTGCACCGGACCGCGGAAGACATTGGCATCTGACTCCGGCTAGATAGTAAGAGGCTGGGGGAACACAAGTGGCCCGCGGGCTTAACGTCGAGACATTCTAAGGCATGGGGAAGAAGGATCCACTCCCAAGCCCGCTAAACAAGGGCCAATGGACAATTTTGCCGCCCCTAAACAACCAACGGATACCCTCCACACTACCTCTGGAGCGCGGTTGGACACCGATCTCCTGATGGAAGCCATTCAAGCGTCACAAGCCGACATCCAGGAATCCCGAGCAGCTCTAGAAGTTAAGATCGGCGAAGTGGGATCCGAAGTAACACTGCTAAGGCAAGACTTCCGGAACTTATCTGACAGGGTGACCACAGCGGAGACACGCTTAGGAGAGGCCGAAGATTCGATCACAACCCGGAGGAAAGACATGGCAGAACTCAAAGCATCCCATCGCCAACTGATGTGGAAGGTGGACGATGCCGAAAACAGGGCGAGATGCAATATCCTGCGCTTCGTAGGATTTAGAGAGGGAATTAAAGGAACAAATATGGCAGCATTCCTCCACGCCTGGCTAACCAAAACCTTCCCGACGGTGTGGTTCTCATCCTGCTTCATCATCGAAAGGGCGCACAGGGTCCTCCTGGTAAGGCCACCGGCGGGGGCGAGACCCAGACCGGTAATCGCAAGGTTCCTTAACTTTGCAGATCGGGACCTGATCCTGCGAGAAGCTAGAAAAATGAGGGAGATCCGACTGGAAAACACGACCATTATGATTTTCCCAGACTATAGCCAAGAGGTCCAGAAGCAGCGCCGCTCCTTTGACGCAGTGAATGCGAAATTGCGGGAACTCCATATCTCTTACATGCTCCTATTCCCAGCAAAGTTAATGGTCATCTACAAAGAGAAGTCACTTTTCTTCACCCACCCGGAGGACGCCTGGCAATGGTTGGAGGAACGCCCGATACTCCACCACAGAGAGCCCACTGGCCGCGAGAGGATGGACAAGTCGCCACCGCACGGACCTCAATGGGAACTACCGAAAGCACAGAGATTGAAGTCCCGGCGGGCAAGGAGACAAACCCCGGCTACACCCTACCAAGAACATGGTTCTGGAGGCACACGCCATGGGCGATCGGCATCACCGAGAGGAAACGCCCCGGTGGGATCCAGATACGACCGTCTCCGAAGCAAAGCTAGATCGGAGGGAGATGATGAAGACGAGACTGGGAATCGGACTTCTGGTGGGGAAGAAGAAGAAGGGGGGACGCGCTCGATTCACCCGTTGGTAGAGGCGATCCGAGACATGGAACAAGATGATTCAGGTTGAAGCAGTGTCCCTGAACCTGACACTCAAGACTCTCGCTCATAAACAATAGTGGAACTGGTTCTGTTATCTGCAGCTCGTCGCCGGGGAACACGCAAGTTGACACGCCCCTTTATATTTTCACTTTTTGTCCGTCCTGGTTCTGTACTTAGCCACTTCACGAGACTTTACATGTTGTAGATAACTGTGTTTGCTTAGGGAAAGCAGTGTTGCAACTCTAAGGGAGAATTGGTTAGAATAGAATATAGGGGGGACATCGGGAGGGCAACAGGCCTTCTCCTCTTGCCGGTTCTACCTTGTGTGGAGATGGGACTGGAAGGGGTGGGAGGTGGGGTGGGGGAGGGGTTCAACAGAAGTTGGGGATTGTTGTCCGGTTGGGGGTTGGACAGGGTGAGGGAGGGGGGAAGTTCTGTTTGGACAAGAGAAACAATCATGAGACTAGCAGTACACCTGCAGAATACATGCGGATCTACGGGCCTTCCTCTGGTTGGGCAAAAAACCTAGAGTTGCGTTGACCACGCTGCAAAGACATCAATATAGCGGGGGGATCTCACTCCCGAATCTGGAGGCCTATTACTGGGCGGAACACCTGGCCCCGATCAATGACTGGTTGCATGCGCCAGCCGACCATCCCTCTTACGCGTTAGAGTGCCACAGGTTAGCACCCCGACACATACTATCTTATCTATATGGGGGGACCGGCCGGTGACGACTCCTACCGGCAACGGAAATCACTCTACATGCATAGACTACTGCAGTGAAACGCACGGGTTGGGATAGGAAACCCACGAGACAGACGCCAATCTGGCATTGCACGTTGCTGGCGGAATTGCACAAGCTAACGGGATACCAACGGTGGGATCACATAGGAATTTCTACCCTAGGAGATATTATTGCCAAGGGAGAACTGAAATCTTTTGCGTCACTGACCTCAGAATTCGGACTACATCCCACACAGCGTTACAAGTACACAAGACTCAAACACGCCTGGGGGGCCCAAAATATCAGGACTGCAGAACTGGTAGACTTCGCCCCACTCGAAGGCAGGCTCCTACAGGAGCACATTCAGCAAAAGGCAGTCTCCCTAACGTATAAAACCCTCACAAATAACATGTTAGGCGATCTGGCCAAGCTTAGAAAGCAGTGGGAGACGGACGTGGGTGGCATGGAGGACATTGACTGGGAATTGGTGTTAACACATCCTAGAGAGGTGGCCGTTAAATCCCGACGTCGCCTAATCCAATTTAATATTTTACACAGAACTTACTTTGATAGGGTGCGGCTCCATAAGATGGGGAAGGTAGATGACGCAAGGTGCTTAAGATGCCAGGATCCTAGGGGGGACTTTTTCCATGTCTTATGGACATGCAGTAAAATACAGGGATACTGGACAGACATTTTTACGGAACTAACTGCAGTTTTGGAGAGCCAAATTCAAATTGACCCTAACCTGGCCCTATTGGGCATGACGAATGATGTAGATCTGACACGACCTTTATTGACCTTTCTGGTGCTGGCCAAAAGGGACATAGCGAAACACTGGGGTGCACCGGAGATACCGACGTTAGAAGAGTGGAGAAGAGGATTGGACTTATATATGGCGGCTGAGAGAGTCACATATAAAGCACGGGGATGCCCTAGGAAGTTTTGCAAGGTGTGGGGGAAATGGCGACAATACCACGGTCTGGATGTGGGGTTGTAATGGAGCACAGATGGGGGACACATAGTGGGTTACAGAGGGATTGTAGGATAAATAGAATGTCGACGATACGGGGATGTGATGGTCTTGAGGTCCTTCTCATTTGGAAGCTGTGTGAGTCAAACTGGGCAGTGACACGGGGGGAGGCGGGGGGGGTAAAAATGTGTGCTATACTACTGACATGATTGTATTGTTCAGCTATAACAAAAGGCAAATAAAAATGTTTAATAATAAAAATAAAAAAAATGATGCTAACAAGAGAGTCAAGGCCCTGGCACAATATCATCAGAAGGAGACAGCCTTACCTGTGACTAGATAGAGTTCTTCAAAACAATTTGAAAACATCTAAAAACAAGACGGCAGGATTATGGCAACCATGTTAATGTACAGCAGAGCATGCCAAACACTTACTGTGTAAGTGACATTTACCATATCTAAGATATGTCAGTAGTAAAGAAACATGTTGTAAGTAAATTGAAATGAGTTATTCTGAAACATTGAAACTATTTTCACAAGTTCTGTACTGTTATATCAGTGTTTGTGGTCATCATGTTTTGAATTTAGAGCTACACTGGATCAGTACAGACTGTTTAAAAATAGTAATATTGGCATTTGTGGGCCCACAAATTTTACAGTGATATATAGAATTTTTTTTTAAATGTTAATGTTGGAAGTGGAAAGATTAAAACAATTGTGACTTTTGATACATTCTTAACATTTCTTTACTGTAATATCGGCATTTGTGATGTATAATGTAAAATGTATTTCATATTTATTATGCTATTAAAAGGAACTTAGTTTGTACTTGTGGAAATTAATTTTAAAAAGCTGAAATAAAGAATTACAAAAAATAAATAGTGTCACTGCATTGTGTCAAGTGCTTTATTATACAATATGCATGGAGATGGTGCTTTCAATTGTCGTGAAGCACACAAACACACAAGAATAGACTGTGCCACCGAAGCACATTACAGAAAGGTACAAAGCATTTAGTTTAATGATTTCGGTATTAAGATGGCATGCAGAGCTCGGATATAAAGTTGTTTCACAGCCTTAGTTGTTTTTATCTTGAATGGTTGATAAGAGCTTTCAAAATCAATTTGAACAGAGAAGGTTGGAGGTTACATATGGTACTGCAAGAATCAATGAGAAGGCTGGAAGAAAGTCTGCATGTACAATGGCCAGTGTAACCATTTTCAGGGTGGGTACGCACAAGGTGGTGTCTAATGATGAATATCAAGTGGTTGATCCAACATGCACTGAGAGGGCAACGGAAGAGGAATTGTACAGGCTTGGACTATGAAGAGAAAACAATGGACGAGTGAGAGGTTAAGTCAACAGATTTGATGGGGTACTTTCTTAGCAGTCACTAAAGTTCTGTACTGCGGGTATCTCTGTTATAGTCATGCAGCAACCCACTACCCCCGAAAGAAAAAATGATAATGTACTGTATGCTACAGACCATGCTTTATACACCTTCAAAAAGAACAAAGTCAAACAAGTTTCGCTGTGCATCCTGGGATACCAAGGATCTCTGGAGAGTTGCTAAAAGGAACCGTATCACTATTCAAGACACATGATAGCTATATAGGGAACTTGTCTGTCCTACCCTTCCTCTTTATGAATTTAAGGATTTTGGTGAAGGGAAGTTTCGGTATGGGTGATTTTTTTAAATATGTGCAAAATTATATTTTACTTTAGCTATCCTTTTCACTTGAAGTGAAAGTAATGGCGAGTGTTGCTTTGTATTTATAGGCTACAATATTTGTCTTCAATATTCGCTTACCTCTATGTATGACTGCCATTAAGACAGCTTGACAAAGCAATTTAGATTACTCCAGGGGTCCACACACATGGGCGGCAATATTCATTAGATTACGAGTACAACAGAGATATCCCTAGTACAGAACTGTAATTAAAGATAAGAAAATAGTCCACAAGGCATTGCAAAAGAGGCGGAAAAAGGGTCTGGAAGGTCCATGGGTGGTGGAGGCTCAGTCTGTTAATCTGTGTCCTACCTACTATGTTGCAAACTTAAGACACAGTAGCAACCAAAGCCCGTTACTTTATGTGACACAATTATTTTGTAAATTAGGGTGGAGGGAGTGAATGGAAAGGGGTAAAATACATGTGTACACATGTACTGGTGCGGTCAGAACACTGGATAGAGCACCAAAGAGCCAAAGTCATATATCAAAAAGAAGACAAAGCAACAATGCATGAAAAGGAAAGCATATCTTCTACACAAAGTGGAAAATCAGCAAAAGAAAAAGTCTCCAAAAGTACAATGAACACACAATGTGGAACAGATTGCGATGAGAGGTGCAAAGGAAGTATCATAAAGCGGTGTTCAAAAAAAAAAAAAGGTAAAACATCATAGATGATGCCAAACACACTAGGGGGGTAACACTGTTGTACAACACAGAAAAGTAAGTGCAAAAAGTATATGTCCCAATGTTTCAAGAGCAGCAAAGGAGGTGCACAAACACTATCAATGCACACTGGCAAACTAGAAGAGGCCTGTATAAGCTCCCTTTATGACTTAGGGGGTAAACAAAACCACGGTGGGCATAATTACTACCCGCTCACCAACAACACGAGCCAAACCATAGTCCAAGCACACTGGCAAAGTAGAATAGGCCTGTATAAGCTCCCTTTATGACTTAAGTGGTACACAAAACCACGGTGAGTATAAAAACTACCTGCTCCCCATGAACGCCAGCCAAACCCTAGTCAAAGCACACTGGCAAAGTAGAATAGGCCTGTATAAGCTCCCTTTATGACTTAGGGGGGACACAAAACCATGGTGAGCATAAATACTACCTGCTCACCATGAACGCCAGCCAAATCCTAGTCCACGCACACTGGTAAACTAGAAAAGACCTGTATAAGCCCCTTTATGACTTAGGGGGTACACAAAACCACGGTGAGCATTAAAACTACCTCCTCCCCATGAACGCCAGCCAAACCCTCGTCCAAGCACACTGGCAAAGTAGAAAAGGCCTGTATAAGCTCACTTTATGACTTACGGGGGTACACAAAACCACGGTGAGCATAAAAACTACCTGCTCCCCATGAACGCCAGCCAAACCCTAGTCCACGCACACTGGCAAAGTAGAATAGGCCGGTATAAGCTCCCTTTATGACTTAGGGGGTACACAAAACCACAGTGAGCATAAAAACTACCTGCTCCTCATGAAGGCCAGTCAAACCCCAGTCCACGCACACTGGCAAAATAGAAAAGGCCTGTATAAGCTCCCTTTATGACTTAGGGGGTACACAAAACCACTGTGAGCATAAATACTACCCGCTCCCCATCAACACCAGCCAAACCCTAGTCCACGCACACTGGCAAAGTAGAAAAGGCCTGTACAAGCTCCCTTTATGACTTAGGGGGTACAAAAAACCACGGTGAGTATAAAAACTACCTGCTCCCCATGAACGCCAGTGAAACCCTAGTCAAAGCATACTGGCAAAGTAGAATAGGCCTGTATAAGCTACCTTTATGACTTAGGGGGGGACACAAACCCACGGTGAGCATAAATACTACCTGCTCACCATGAACGCCAGCCAAACCCTAGTCCACGCACACTGGCAAACTAGAAAAGACCTGTGTAAGCTCCCTTTATGACTTAGGGGGTACACAAAACCACGGTGAGCATAAAATCTACCTGCTCCCCATGAACGCCAGCCAAACCGTAGTCCACGCACACTGGCAAAGTAGAATAGGCTGGTATAAGCTCCCTTTATGACTTAGGGGGTACACAAAACCACAGTGAGCATAAAAACTACCTGCTCCCCATGAACGCCAGCCAAACTCTTGTCCACGCACACTGGCAAAGTAGAATAGGCCGGTATAAGCTCCCTTTATGACTTAGGGGGTACACAAAACCACAGTGAGCATAAAAACTACCTGCTCCCCATGAACGCCAGCCAAACCCTAGTCCACGCACACTGGCAAAGTAGAAAAGGCCTGTATAAGCTCCCTTTATGACTTAGGGGGTACACAAAACCACAGTGAGTATAAAAACTCCCTGCTCCCCATGAACGCCAGCCTAACCCTAGTCAAAGCACACTGGCAAAGTAGAATAGGCTTGTATAAGCTCTCTTTATGACTTAGGGGGGACACAAAACCACAGTGAGCATAAATACTACCTGCTCACCATGAACGCCAGCCAAACCCTAGTCCACGCACACTGGCAAAGTAGAATAGGCCGGTATAAGCTCCCTTTATGACTTAGGGGGGGACACAAAACCACGGTGAGTATAAAAGCTACCTACTCCCCATGAACGCCAGCCAAACCCTAGTCAAAGCACAATGGCAAAGTAGAATAGGCCTGTATAAGCTCCCTTTATGACTATGGGGGGGACACAAAACCACAGTGAGCATAAATACTACCTGCTCACCATGAACGCCAGCCAAACCCTAGTCCATGCACACTGGCAAAATAGAAAAGGCTTAGGGGGTACACAAAACCAAAGTGAGCATAAAAACTACCTGCTCCCCATGAACGCCAGCCAAACCCTAGTCCACGCACACTGGCAAAATAGAATAGGCCTGTATAAGCTCACTTTATGACTTACGGGGGTACACAAAACCAAGGTCAGCATAAAAACTACCTGCTCCCCATGAACACCAGCCAAACACTAGTCCACGCACACTGGCAAAGTAGAATAGGCCGGTATAAGCTCCCTTTACGACTTAGGGGGTACACAAAACCACAGTGAGCCTAAAAACTACCTGCTCCCCATGAACGCCAGCCAAACCCTAGTCCACGCACACTGGCAAAATAGAAAAGGCCTGTATGAGCTCCCTTTATGACTTAGGGGGTACACAAAACCACGGTGAGCATAAATACTACCCGCTCCCCATCAACACCAGGCAAACCCTAGACCACGCACACTGGCAAAGTAGAAAAGGCCTGTATAAGTTCCCTTTATGACTTAGGGGGTACACAAAACCACAGTGAGTATAAAAACTACCTGCTCCCCATGAACGCCAGCAAAACTCTAGTCAAAGCACAATGGCAAAGTAAAATAGGCCTGTATAAGCTCCCTTTATGACTTAGGGGGGACAAAAAAAACACGGTAAGCATTAATACTATCTGCTCACCATGAACACCAGCCAAACCCAAGTCCACGCACACTGGCAAACTAGAAAAGGCCTGTATAAGCTCCCTTTATGACTTAGGGGGTACACAAAACCACAGTGAGCATAAAAACTACCTGCTCCCCATGAACGCCAGCCAAACCCTAGTCCAAGCACACTGGCAAAGTAGAATAGGCCTGTATAAGCTCACTCTATGAATTACGGGGGTACACAAAACCATGGTGAGCATAAAAACTACCTGCTCCCCATGAACGCCAGCCAAACACTAGTCCACGCACACTAGCAAAGTAGAATAGGCCGGTATAAGCTCCCTTTACGACTTAGGGGGTACACAAAACCACAGTGAGCATAAAAACTACCTGCTCCCCATGAACGCCAGCCAAACCCTAGTCCACGCACACTCGCAAAATAGAAAAGGACTGTATAAGCTCCCTTTATGACTTAGGGGGTACACAAAACCAAGGTGAGCATAAATACTACCCGCTCCCCATCAATACCAGCCAAACACTAGTCCACGCACACTGGCAAGTAGAAAAGACTTGTATAAGCTCCCTTTATGACTTAGGGGGTACACAAAACCACGGTGAGCATTAAAACTACCTGCTCCCCATGAACGCCAGCCAAACCCTAGTCCAAGCACACTGGCAAAGTAGAATAGGCCTGTATAAGCTCACTCTATGAATTACGGGGGTACACAAAACCAAGGTGAGCATAAAAACTACCTGCTCCCCATGAACGCCAGCCAAACACTAGTCCACGCACACTAGCAAAGTAGAATAGGCCGGTATAAGCTCCCTTTACGACTTAGGGGGTACACAAAACCACAGTGAGCATAAAAACTACCTGCTCCCCATGAACGCCAGCCAAACCCTAGTCCACGCACACTGGCAAAATAGAAAAGGCCTGTATAAGCTCCCTTTATGACTTAGGGGGTACACAAAACCACAGTGAGCATAAATACTACCCGCTCCCCATCAACACCAGCCAAACCCTAGTCCACGCACACTGGCAAAGTAGAAAAGGCCTGTATAAGTTCCCTTTATGACTTAGGGGGTACACAAAACCACAGTGAGTATAAAAACTACCTGCTCCCCATGAACGCCAGCCAAATTCTAGTCAAAGCACAATGGCAAAGTAAAATAGGCCTGTATAAGCTCACTTTATTACTTAGGGGGTACACAAAACCACGGTTAGCATAAATACTACCCGCTCCCCATCAACACCAGCCAAACCCTAGTCAACGCTTACTGGCAAACTAGAAAAGACCTGTATAAGCTCCCTTTATGACTTAGGGGGTACACAAAACCACGGTGAGTATAAAAACTTCCTGCTCCCCATGAACGCCAGCCAAACCCTAGTCAAAGCACACTGGCAAAGTAGAATAGACCTGTAAAAGCTACCATTATGACTTAGGTGGGACACAAAACCATGGTGAGCATAAATAATACCTGCTCACCATGAACGCCAGCCAAACCCTAGTCCACGCACACTGGCAAACTAGAAAAGGCCTGTATAAGCTCCCTTTATGACTTAGGGGGTACACAAAACCACAGTGAGCTTAAAAACTACCTGTAAATTGATACTTTTATACCTGCTCACCATGAACGCCAGCCAAACCCTAGTCCACACACACTGGCAAAGTAGAATAGGCCTGTATAAGCTCACTTTTGACTTAGGGGGTACTCAAAACCAAGGGAAGCAGAAATAGTACCTGCTCCCCATCAATGCCAGCCAAACCATAGTCAACGCACACTGGAAAACTACAATACGCCTATATAACCGCCCTTTTCGCAAAAAGTTAAATATCATAAACATGTTATTACATTCTATCTATATGTATATTATATAATTATATATTATAACATTTATTATATATTGCATGAGATATTATTAAATATATATATATATATAACATTATGAATTATATATTATAAAATTAATTTTGAAAGAAACATGTTTGACAACCTTTAAATACTTAAAAACAACGATTAGGAAAATATGTGAAAAATAACTTCCTTTCCTTTAATTCCTGGCGTAATTCAAATTTTGGGAAATAATTGCGGGAGCGTGTAAGCACTGCAACCGTCTCCCACAAGCTACAACGAAATGTGAACATTTTAAAATATGTATTATAAAATAAATCTTGAAATAAACATGTTTGACAACCTTTAAATAATTAAAAACAACTATTAGGATAACATGTAAAAATAACTTCATTTACAACATGCAATTGCCATGTTAACAAAATTAATTCCTTTAATTGCAAGGAATTGCTGCCCTAATTCAACTTTTTGAATGTAATTGCGGGAGCGTGTAAGCACTGCGACCGTCTCTCACAAGCAAAAAACGAACTGTGAACATCTCCTTCCCCGTGACGTAGGGGGGTACAAAGCTCGATGGGGAAGCGGCGGCAGATAGGCCGAATCTCTCAAATTCAGCACCCCCGTGACTTAGGGGGTACAGAGATCCATTGGGGTACAGCGCTCCTCAGAACACCGGGATCTCTTGCCTTTCTTACTGCCAAAGTATGTGGATCGAGGCGAGCTTGCTCAAAATCCCACCCAGGCTTGAGACCCCTCGACTCCCCCTCCACACCTTCCACTGATAAACAGATAGACAAAAAATACACAAGCATTTGCATTTGTTTTCATTTTTAAAACATAAAATAAAAGGGATTTACAAAGCCAATAGCTTAAACTCACGTAAATGTGAGACCTATTCCTTTGCAAATGCTTGTTTTTTGATAGGTAGGGGGAGATTAAGTGATTTACCCAATATCACAGTAAGTTGAGCGGAGGCTGAGACCCAAATCTGGTTGCCCATCTCTAAAGTCTGCAGCTTTGATAGTTAGGCTACGCCACATCCTCTTCCATTTGTGAGCTAAGAAGACATAATTGTGCCCACATTTTAGTCTCGCACACACTTTTAACTTTTCTGAGATCTTTTTGTAATGAATGAACAAAATGTTGTTTATTAGATGTCGTAGTTGACACCTACATTGTATTAGATTTTAACAGTGACTGGTTAGCTGTAAACTGTGTGGTGATCAGCCAGCCGCCTAGGGAGTGCTTAAATATATATGGATTCCGTCAGTTACCAGTGATTAACTAAATGTCAGAGCATTCACGGGTCGAGCTGTGGGGTCATGGATAACCCTGGGCGTAGTACTTCGCTATGCCCATGGAGTGGACGAAGTGTTGCCTACTTCGCCATTTGCAAAGTAGGCGTAGCAGGCAACACTACGCCCACTCCGTGGGCATAGCAAAGTTGCCCGCCACCCTCTCACGAGAAACGCGCATGCACGGGCAGCCGCGCATGCGCATTAGTATCCAAGATGGTGGCGCGATTACGAGCGGGAGCCCCGGAGACGCAGCGGACAAGGTAAGTGGTTTTTATTCTTTTTAAAAAGGTTATTTAAGTATTTAGGGAGGGCGGCGGGTAGTATTTAGGGAGGGCGGGAGAGAGGCGGGTGGCGCGTAGTGGGGCTACGCGAAGTGCGTGGGTGGACGTAGTTTCTTGCCCACTTCGCGTAGCTTCGCGTAGCCCCACTACGCCTACTACGCCCAGGCTTAGTCATGGACAGCGGAGTGAAAACAAGCACCTTAATTAGGCACAAATCCAGAGACAGAGAGGCACGGCTTCTCTATTTTGCTGTTAAGAGAGCGACACTGGATTAAGCGGCTGCGTGCTCTCTCCAAGTTTGACGAGAGAGTTTGAAGGCAGGAGCTGTAAATTAGAAATGTTTCCTATTGTTTTGTTCCATTTACATGTGTCTGGGGATGCGTGTTATTTATTTTCCTGCGAGCTGTTAAGCTGAGCTGTTAGCTCACAGAGCCCATTCCTGACATGTGACATGTGTCACATGAGTGAAAACAGGCACCTGGATTAGGCAGGAGTCCGAAGACACGGGGAGAGGCTTGGCTGATGCGACCTCTCTATCTTGCGGTTTATTGAAGAGAGCCACACCTGACAACCGGCTGCGGGCCGGAACAGGCGGACCATGTCGCGCAAGAGTCCCGCAGGAGAAGGTGGTGGAGCGCAGCAAAGCATCTTCCTGGCAGCATATGAAACAATCTTCACAACAATGGAGAGAGAGAGGGAAAATAATAATGCTAGGCACTATGTGAGGTGGGAACTCCTGGTCCCCCAATAAATCTGAAAAAACAATAGAGGAGTAACCCCTCGTGGGTAGGGAGAATAATAACTCTCTGACAATGAGCACTAGTGCTCTGGTTAGCACATTTTGCCCCAACCTGTTACTGGATAAAGCATATCCTTATAGAAGACCCCTAGGTTGGTGAGTGAGGGGTCTTCTATAAGGATATGCTTTATCCAGTAACAGGTTGGGGCAAAATGTGCTAACCAGAGCACTAGTGCTCATTGTCAGAGAGTTATTATTCTCCCTACCCACGAGCATATGAAACAAGACAGAGCAAAACAAGCATTTCAGATACAAGACTTCAACAAGCCAAATCCCCTTTAAAAGAAATCCCAAAACAAACAAAATTGCCTACCAAATAGACGCCCAACTGACGGTGGACATGAAAAGTGCGAAAAAGGCTATATCAATGCATTCTACAGAGTGGGAGGCACGACGAGGGAAGCAGCACTAATAGAACTGTGGAATTAAGAGGAGGTGAGAGGGAGGAATGTGAGGTACTGGGTTTTTGAGAACCGGTACTGAACCGGTAACCCAGCGGTGCCAGGGACAACACCCAAAGACCTCGAGTACTTTCCTGATTCAGACACAGAAACTCAGAGTCTTCTAGGTGAAGTCAAAGATCGAATTTATTGGCTGCAACCAAGTAACAGGCGTCCTAAAAGTACAACACATGTATATTCTCAGGAGACTGCTCCATCTTACCAAGCCAGTCTTTTCTTTTTATACAAAATATTATGCTTCAGGCAAACATTCTTAGGTTTACAGTTGACCATTCACATATTTTCACTACAAAGAAAAAGCAGAGTCATGATGACAAGCCCACATTTCAGTTCGTCCAGCCCACAACAAATTACCCGGCAAGGCCCAACATTTTCATCAGATATCGGTGGACCCCCAATAAAAATGGGCACCACCTCCTCGTAAAGCAAGACATATGTAAAGAATCAGGGACAGGTGTGAGCAAGGTTAGGCAGGGTGTGTGTGCGATGAAAAGGTTTATGGCATGTTGTGCCTTGATGCTATCTCGCTCGGCCACTGGGAAAGAAACTGGCCGGGCAGGTTCGGCCTGGGGCAATGGTTTCAGCTTGCCCAGGTCACAGAGAAATCAATTAAGGTGTACGTGTCCTTTGGAATCGAATTTGGCTGTAGTTATAAGCCTATGTGAGGGCAACTCACAAAATGGCTGCTGTACACAAAATGGAAGCCAGGGTTCAGGACGAAAATGACGATTTCGAGGTGAAATCGTTACTGGAATATGAAGAAAATGCTTGTACATAGTGTACTAGCCATTCTCGGTCTTTTGATACCAAAATCGTCTTACTGCGGCAAAGTTTATTACACGAGTCCAGAATTTTCAGAACCACAAACCCTCCTTTTGCCCTTAGATAGGCAATTTAACCTATCCTCATGCTAATCTGAGTCCAGGTCTATATTCCTAAAGTCATTGAGATGTTGCTGTAACATCATCCTACTACTTAGCTCGTCTCTTGATACAGGTTTCCTTACACATGATGTAGCACAGAGGCCACATATTGCAGGAGCTCACTGCACGCACAGACAGAAGAGGAAAAGAATGGCTAAGACCATCCCAATGACCATCAGAATTTTCCAACCCCAGGCGGATATCAGTTCCCAGAACCATCCCACTAACGACCAATCTCCTTTATCCACATGAATAGATTCGGAAATCTTATGCAGTTTGGAGATGGCCTGGTACACTGTTGGAGCGTTATCTGGAATGAAAATACAGCAACTCGATTGGACCAATTAACATACCCCACCTCGGTCTGTAAGTATTACATCTAATGCAACGCTGTTCTGAAGGGTCATAAGACGGTCCGACTGGAGCTTAGCAGTCAAGTTACTAAGGGCACCGGCAGTTTCAACTACTGTGGACTCAACCACCCTTGTCAATTGCCTTATGTTCCTGCTATTAACCATTGGTCCCCAGAACGGCAGAAAACCCTTTACGAAGTCCCCAAATTCTTGTCCTGCAGTGTCTTCTTTACTCAAGACACCTCTAACTATCCCTGTCTTGTGGTAGTCTGCCGCTGCTGTGTAGGTGGGAGGCAACAGGAACGAAACAAAACATGTGCCCGAAAAGTCAGGGGGCAACCATGTATAGGCTCTATCATGGCAGATGAAATAGGTACCCTTAGCTGCTAAAAACGAAGGGGAAGTCTGAGATGCAAAAACATATGTTTCAGTACAGACACTCTTCCCTAACTGAGCTCTGGAATTCTTGCCAGTACCTTGCAGACACAGGTGACCCTGATGGGGTACAATCCAAATCGGGGAAGATCTCTTAGCTTGCTGTTTCTCACTCACAGTAGCTCCATATCCAGTCACGTTCCATCCTATGTATACTAGTGTCTCATCTCTCGGGATAGTCTCATAGGAAATATCTTCCTTAATCATATCTACTATACCCTTAACGAGAGCACTATTCTTAGGATTGTCTGTTACAGAACGTAGGGGGTAGACTTCATGTGCATAGATGACAGGGCCGGACTGGCAATGCCGGGCACCGGGCAATCCCCCGGTAGGCTGCCAGGGGTGGGGGCCGTTTTTTGCGCCGGGGGCCGGTTTTGTTGCTGGGTGGGGCGGGGGGCCGATTTTTTGTATTGCAGTCTGTACAGTAGTAACTAGACACTTACTCACTAGTGAGCTGTACTGCTGCGTCTGCTCCTTCTCACTCACTGTCTCCTCGCTCCCTGCGTGGGGGAAAAAAATCTCAATGCTGGATGAAAAAATGCAGCAGCAGTCGCAGGACCATTTCAGGAGGTGGGTCGGGTCGCCAGCGCACGCAGATGTCTCCACCGTCTTCTGCGCGGCCTGCTCAGCCTTAAGGTCACATTAAGTTCACCCACCATAGGGCGGTGGGGGTGGGCGTGCGCGGCTGTGGTTGCTGGTGACACATGCGCATTGGGCATTTCGCAATTAAAAGTGCGCGTGACCCCCTGATTCCAGAATCCAGAGTGAGACCGTGACAATGAGAGGCCCTCTCTCACAGTCGCCACCCTTCCCATTATTTAATTATTTCTAGCCTAGCCCATCCCCTATCCACCTGCCTGTCCCAGTGTGTGTGTCCACAGTTCCTGGCTCCAGGCTGGCTCCTGCCGAGGGTTTGCCAGTTGCGCCCGCCGCCAGGTGAGTCAAGTGTTGTTTGTAAAATGCAAATGCGAAAATGCAATCAGTGAATCTCGTATCTGCGCACTGTGCATTATCTCAGATAAATAATACACAGTGCGCAGTTACGAGATGTGATGCATGTGAGATAAGTTATCTAGATAAGAGGAGCAACTTACTGGGAAGCGCCGCGCACGTGAACGCTTCACAAGAAATGGAAACTGGCCATTACTTGTTGGCAGTCATCTCCGCCGTTTCTCTGACTCCAGGGGCATTAATCAAGTTTACTCTCTGCAATTGCTATCTGTCTCCAGGTCTTCGAATCAATTTTAAGTTAGGTGTGGTGTCTGTTATGTAGTGGTAGGTGATCATGTCGCCGTCGGTAAGGACCTGTGCTTTTCGCAATGCTTTTTTACTTATCAGTCTGTCTGTGTGAATTCCGCATGTGTCAGAAGGGGCCAGCTCGAATTGGGAGGTCGCCCCTGCTCTAGGTGATTCGTGAAAGCGCGCCAGGTAGCTCAGGTGGTTACAGCATTTTTTTCTTTTTGGAGCTAGCTGTTGTTTCGGAGAATCCACCAATATTGAGTTAGACTTGTATTATTATTCCTAGAATTCATAGAATATCGCTTCTTAACATGGGGTGTTTTGGCATTCTTTAGGCATCTTGGTGTGAGCCTGAAACGAGGGTTTTTTGCAGCTCATCATCTTTGGGCCTTATCTCGTTGTAGGCAAGTGGCCTTTTGTCTCGGCTGGTCATTTGTAAATCCAGGAGTTGAGAAAGGCCAATTATCTGTGGAGATTCATGTAGTTTAGTTTCATTTGTCATTGTAGTAGGTGAGTGCTGATGTTTTTATTTCTCGACAAATAAATGACTCCTGTGTCAAAGTACAGA
This sequence comes from Lissotriton helveticus, assembly GCF_964261635.1. NCBI lineage: Eukaryota > Metazoa > Chordata > Amphibia > Caudata > Salamandridae > Lissotriton > Lissotriton helveticus. The sequence goes on from NC_136065.1 coordinate 1,860,802,903, forward strand.
AGTTTCAGGAAAGCAGAGATAGCAAGTTCAGCAAGTCTAAGAATCAGTCATAGTACAGGGCCATATTTCCCTCTGCATTCTGGGACTTGTAGTCCCGATGTAAGACTAGGATAAACGCTATTACAAGTACCAGCATGCGCAGGAATGCCTTGGACCCGGAAGGGCCCTTACACACCCATGCTCCTCAGTGGCCTTTTCCAGAGAATTCTCATTACACATGAGTTTTTAGTAATAACATCTTTTAGGCGCGTGCTTACTGGCAGTGGCCAGTGCCTAAACAGTTGTCTTGCACAGTTTCATAATGAAACATTTAAGCTTAGAATTGGGTGGAGTGGGTCTGCGGGAGTTGGAATTGTGTAGGGCTGGGACTGTAGGTGGTGTGTGGAATTGGAGTGGGTCAGCTGGAGGTGTTACTGTGGAGGGCTGGTACTGTAGGTGGTGTGTGGAATTGGAGTGGGTCAGCGGGAGGTGGAATTGTGCAGGGCTGGGACAGGTGTGTGGAATTGGAGTGGGTCAGCGGAGGTGGTATTGTGCAGGGCTGGGACAGTAGATGGTGCTGTGGAATTGGAGTCGGTCAGCGGGAGGTGGTATTGTGCAGGGACAGTAGGTAGTGTGTGGAATTGGAGTGGGTCAGCGGTAGGTGGTATTGTGCAGGGCTGGGACAGTCGGTAGTGTGTGGAATTGGAGTGGGTCAGCGGGAGGTGGTAGCAGGGCTGGGACTGTAGGTGGTGTGTGGAATTGGAGTGGGTCAGCGGGAGGTGGAATTGTGCAGGGCTGGGACTGTAGGTGATGTTTTGGAATTGGGGTGGGTCAGCGGCAGGTGGAATTGTGCAGGGCTGGGACAGTAGGTGGTGTGTGGAATTGGAGTCGATCAGCAGGAGGTGGAATTGTGCAGGGCTGGGACAGTAGGTGGTGTGTGGAATTGGAGTTGGTCAGCAGCAGGTGGAATTGTGCAGGGCTGGGACAGTAGGTGGTGCTGTGGAATTGGAGTCGGTCAGTGGGAGGTGGTATTGTGCAGGGCTGGGACAGAAGGTGCTGTGTGGAATTGGAGTGGGTCAGCGGGAGGTGGTATTGTGCTGGCTGGATCAGTAAGTGGTGTGTGGATTTGGAGTCGGTCAGCGGGAGGTGGTATATGCAGTGCTGGGACAGTTGGTGGTGTGTGGAATTGGAGTTGGTCAGCGGGAGGTGGTTTTATGCAGGGCTGGGACAGCAGGTGGTGTGTGGAATTGAAGTGGGTCAGCGGGAGGTGGTATGTGCAGGGCTGGATCAGTAGGTGGTGTGTGGAATTGGAGTCGGTCAGCGGGAGGTGGTATATGCAGGGCTGGGACAGTAGGTGGTGTGTGGAATTGGAGTGGGTCAGCGGGAGGTGGTATTGTGCAGGGCTGGTACAGTAGGTGGTGCTGTGGAATTGGAGTCGGTCAGCGAGAGGTGGTATTGTGCAGGGCTGGGACAGTAGGTGGTGTGTGGAATTGGAGTGGGTCAGCGGGAGGTGGTATTGTGCAGGGCTGGGACAGTAGGTAGTGTGTGGAATTGGAGTCGGTCAGCGGGAGGTGTTATTGTGCAGGGCTGGGACAGTAGGTGGTGTGTGGAAGGGCTGGGACTGTATGTGATGCTATGGAATTGGAGTGGGTCAGTGGAAGGTTGTATTGTTCAGGGCTGGGACTGTAGGTGGTGTTGTAGAATTGTATGTGTTCTCTTCACCCCAAAGATGGCTGTATTTTGTGCTGGCTGGATCAGTAAGTGGTGTGTGGATTTGGAGTCGGTCAGCGGGAGGTGGTATATGCAGTGCTGGGACAGTTGGTGGTGTGTGGAATTGGAGTCGGTCAGCGGGAGGTGGTTTTATGCAGGGCTGGGACAGCAGGTGGTGTGTGGAATTGAAGTGGGTCAGCGGGAGGTGGTATTGTGCAGGGCTGGATCAGTAGGTGGTGTGTGGAATTGAAGTGGGTCAGCGGGAGGTGGTATTGTGCAGGGCTGGATCAGTAGGTGGTGTGTGGAATTGGAGTTGGTCAGCGGGAGGTGGTATATGCAGGGCTGGGACAGTAGGTGGTGTGTGGAATTGGAGTGGGTCAGCGGGAGGTGGTATTGTGCAGGGCTGGGACAGTAGGTGGTGTGTGGAATTCGAGTAGGTCAGCGGGAGGTGTTATTGTGCAGGGCTGGGACAGTAGGTGGTGTGTGGAAGTGCTGGGACTGTATGTGATGCTATGGAATTGGAGTGGGTCAGTGGAAGGTTGTATTGTTCAGGGCTGGGACTGTAGGTGGTGTTGTAGAATTGTATGTGTTCTCTGCACCCCAAAGATGGCTGTATTTTTCTAACCACTTGATGGCAGCTGCTGGCTGGGGCCATTCCTTGCTTTCGAGCCCGTGAGGCCATTGCTACGCTGCTGCTTGTGGTACATCAAGGACTCGGACATTCTATTTTTAGCAGACCTTTTTGCCTAAACACTTAGGTGGGCTGCGAACAATGATGAAGGATTCACTTTACTGTAACAAAAGACCGGATTAGTGACATGTGTGTTACCATCCCCCTTACCCCACAGGAATTGTCTATGACATTCGGAAAATATTATTTTTTTATCAGCCAATAGTTCTGTATCAACACGTTTCTATAACATGCGTCATGGTTACAAGAGGAAACAATACTGAATGGCCAGACCTCACCAATTAATGTTATTCAATTTACATGGAAAATTACTCAGCGCCATATATAATTTCTAAGAATGGCACCTGTCCTTCATTTGTCATCAAAGAAAGCTAAAGAAATCAGCTCTGTTCTCCGTCCCTTTGCTGTAGCGCTGCAGGCAGCTCGAGGCAAAGTTGGAACTGGTGCATGCTTTCTAATTCAGGACGCCGATGGGAAATCATTTTCTAACCAGGCTGTTTATGCCGTTCAGAAGGAATATATCCGCAAGATTCATTGGAACTTAAATGCGTTTCACATGGTGAAATCCTGGGAAACAGAAGACTGGAGATGTAGAATTTGATTTTCTGGATGTTCCCCAGGTGAAAAGTTTAACAATTCTAAGGAGCAACGTTATTTAGACTACTTTTCTAGCCGCCCTTATGTCTATCGGGCCCTTATGCTTTCCAAGGCAAGATAGATTATACATTCAGCATCAAGCATTATCTATGTCATAGGCTTTGAGAGGATGTTTAGAGCTTCCTTCCTTCACAAAAACAATAAGTGATAACGTTTACCTTTGCTCTTTCCTTTTCATAATTGTCACACAGGAAGTTTATTCGCTCAAAGTTGAAGAAGGTTCGCCGTTTGCCCCATGTACGTGTTTCCATAATGCGTGCCTGTCCACCTGTGAGTGTGGGACTCTCAATGCTGGGGACAGGAGTTGGGTTAGTGGAGCAGGTGGTGCTTCAGATGTGTTTGGCGTCTCTGGTCATTTCACTGGTTGAAAGACCTAGGGCAGAGCTGGCCCCCGGAACTCTCACAATCTCGTTGGGCCTCTATGCTCCATTATTGGGTGTGCTGCGTGCAGGTGCATGTCAGGTCAAGCTGCTCTGGGCTGCCCTCTAGTCTTTCATGCCAGTTGGGGCATTGCCTTGCATACCGCAACTGCCCCCGGTTCAGACTCAGAGCATAGAAGTGTGGATATCCCGGCACCTCACACGCACTACTTTGTGTGGGCCTGGGCCCGAACTGACCCTTGTGCCCCGGTCTCGTGCCTCTGCAGCAAATCTTAGGCCTCGTCTAGCCCCGGCATCCCATTCTGGCACCAACAATTGCCTTCAAAATCCTGGCACCCTCTCCATCTGGACGCGCAATGATTAACTTGAGACCTCACAAGAGACTACTGCCTGGCCCTGCACACAATCAGATTCACTCTGTTTATTGCACGGTATGACTTAATCCTCCCAGCGCCTCACATGTGCTCCACAGACTGTGGTACCAGCAATTAACAAGGAATGCCAGATGCTTGACTTCAACTGCTAAATCATCACAGCAGCCATTTAGCACCATTGTGTAACATTCTACCTGTCTGTTCCTCGTCAGAAGCCTGTAGGGTCCTTTTTACACCTATAGTTACGATTCTAACATTGGCAAATGTTTTTTGTACCACCGGGTGCCACTACTTGTGATTCTTTTTCACACAACCTGTATCATAGCCTTCCAGCTGAACGATGTTTCCTTCAAGTGTGTAAATCCTTAGCTCCACGACGATCTTCACAGGCTACCCTCTGCTTTTAGTCTACAGTGCCATATTGACTGTTTGTGTACCACCCCACTATTTAGGACCTCCCTTGTTTTTAAGGAGATCCATGAAAGTTGTTCCAGAGGGTTAAAATGCATAAATAAATAAATGTAATCCACTGACTTCCACTGTCCCACACCGAGAAGATCCCTACAAACAGTCACAAGGAAACACTGGGAACAGAAAATGGATACTGGACAATAAATTAGCCAACTTTGAACCTACACCTGTCTCCTAGGGATCGACTGGCTAGACTTACTATATCATACAGGACCACGGTGCAGTCTGGAAGTCTGAGCTTGTGCATGGCCATTACGAGCCCATGGTACTAGCGTCTGTATCCCGTGTCCCTCTGCTCTTTCAACAATCTTAGTCTCAAGGGGGTAGTGGCCTTATAGACCAGTTTTTGTGTCACTGATGTCTATGGGGTCAATCTTACAGAAATAATGAGAAGAGTCGTTGTACGCCGCGCCTGGACCTAAAGCAAATGTGCGTTCCGTCGGCAGATGGCATGGTGGTGAAAAGTCACACCCCTCGCCGATGGTGCACTTTTGCACTACAGTTAGCCCAGTTGTCCCTGCACAATTAAAGCACTCTTGTTTAGGTCTAGCAACAGAAAAAGTCCCAGCGCCATTGGCACATGTAAAATGTTTTTTAGATACATATTGTTCATACTGACTGCTGAGACATGGTTAGATAAGTCCCTGTTGGCCTCAGAGTCCTCAAAATTAAAATATGGTTTCATCAGCTTTATTACATCAAAAAATGAAATTTTTGTTGGCTCTTAGGGCTCAGTGCACTTTACCGCCACTAACCGGTGCTAAAGAGCTTGCGCTCTTTCCTTTCAAACATGGTAAAATTGGCTTACACCGAATTGGCAATTTTCATTTACTTGTAAGTCCCTAGAAATGTGGTTCTACATGTACCCAGGGACTGTACATTAAATGCTGCTAGTGGGCCTGCAACACTTATTGTGCCACCCACTTAAGTAGGCTATTTAAAGATGTGTCATGTCAAGGCCAGGGCCTTTGTGTTAATTTTTCTTGCTTTCTGGCCAGGTGCCATTTGAGACATTTCCATGCCTTCTGTTAGCCTGGGTGCTTATATGTGACGTTTCCATGCTTTCTGGCCTGGGTGCTTAATTATGTGTGCTATTTCCATAGTTTCTGGCCTCAGTGACCTGGAGCTGGAGGCTCATGTATGACATTTCAATGCTTACTGGTCTGGATGCTTATGTGTGACGTTTGAATGCTTACTGGCCTGGTGGTGTGACCAGGCCTGGATCAGTGCCTAGGTGCTTATGTGTGATATTTCCACAGTATTCTGGCCTCAGTCAGTGGCCTGTGTGCTCATGTGTGACATCACATGTCAGTGCTTAATGTGTGACAACATGAGTGACAATTTTTCTATGCTTTAAAAGTTAATACAATCTAATATGTAATGAAAAATGTGTTTTGGCCTTTCTGTCTCAAATTTTCTTGGGGGGGACAAGTTAAACCCCCAAACTCCCCTTAGTAGTGGTTGCTCACTGTGCTTGCTCGATACACACCATCTGGGGGGCTGGTCTCACTTTTACTTTGTTCTCTCTGATTCACTACTTGTGTCTATTTTTGGTGCTCTCTGAAAGAATGTCTGTGGGTATATATGACTGGGTGGGTAACCTGGTGCTCTTTAAGGTCATCACCTACTATTTACTGTGCTTTGAAAGTTGATACAATTGAATATGTAATGAAAAATGAGCTGTAAAATTCACCATTTTGGTCTGCTGTTTTCCAAAATTTTCGTGGGGGGAGAACCCCCCCCAAGCCCCTCTAGTGGCGGTTGAGATCACTCGCTACGCTCGCTCGCTACATGCCGCACGGGGGCTGGTCTGCAGAAATTTGCCAGGGCTGCTTTCAGTTCCCAGTCCGGCCCTGATAGATGAACATTGTTCTGTATGCCCACACAGAACCATTATGGCTGAATGGCAGGACCAGATAAGGGATACCTTTATCCGTTGTGTGAGGCTGAACAAAGGAGTTATTAATAAACTCTAATCTCCTTGCTGATTCGTGTTCAGGAAGGGGCTGTAAAGAATGAGAGGAAACAATAGAAAGAGGAGGTGTAGGCGATGTAGTGGGTGAAAATGTTACTCGAAAAGAGAATAAAACATACCCTATTAAAAATATCATCACACTGAATAACATGAAAATGCACAAATCAAAAAGCTTTTCTTTGTCATCATTTTACATATTCTGCTTTTAAAGTTCGTTTCTTTGGCAGGTCTCTCCATCTCGAGAAACTCCATCCTCTATAATATGCTGCTCGCGATGGTTGGGTGTTCTATGCTAAGGAATGCTTCTGTCAGTCCAGGGCAACTCCCTTAGACCAACCAGAACTGTCGACCTAACGTCTTCAGCTGCGCCCCAAAGACTTTGGGCAACCGCGACCCTACAGCGGAACCCGGATGGTGGTTCGAAAAACAAAAATAAAAAAGTTTCTCAGATGGGAGAGCTGCACTTTCAAAAATAGCAAAGGAAAGGAATATCTTTTTATTAGTTCATAGTTCTCGGCCTCAGATTATATCGTTGTTTTCCCGGTATTGTCTGGTCTCGGAACAAGAGTTCAGGTTCTGTAGTGTCCAATTGAACTGACGGTGATACAGCTGGTTGCAAAATATTGTCACTCTCTTTTTCAGTAAGTGTTCCTTTTACACGTGCATCACTGAAAGGCAGAAAACGAGGCACGGTTTCAGCCTCTGAGTCGGCGACACCCTCCTGGACCCACCGGTCGTACGGCAGAGGCAAAGGCACCCTCTTGCAATGTACACCGTGGATCCAGTGCTTCTTTCCTTCCAATCGAACAGCTGATCTTGTTGAAAGAAGGACGAGGTGTGGGACTGTGGAAAATGACTAAAATTAGGTATACATATGCGGCGTTCATTTATGTTCACCACAGCCACTGTTGAAAGTAAAGTGAAAATCGCGAAACAGTGGCCACGCCATCTTGTCCCTTTTAGGCCCCTTCATGCACGTAGGTGGCAGCCATTTTGTGTGTCATGACCTCTCTGCCCACTGCCAATAGCCTGCGCGTCTCTCCCCCTCACTCCCCGGCCTCGCAAGCATTCCCCCGCGCCCCGACAGCCCGCGGTCTCTCCTGCTTGGGCCATAAACGCACCTCTAACGCGACCCGGTCTCCGAGCCACATCCCGTGCTGAACCCCCTCGCTCTTTCATCTCATTCATAGAACAGGCCCTTTTGATACCCTCTTCCTCCCTGCCCGATTGTCCGGCCTGATCCCAGGCCATCACCTAGCCCCACAGATGCAGTTTATTGCCCCCTACAGTAGGACCTCGCCTCACATCAAAGGAGCGGTGATTAATCAATGCCTTCACACCCCTAGATCCGACCGATCGCCCGCATTCCTGTTCCCAGCGGAATGTCCAGCTGCGCGATAGCCATCATGCTGAGATTTGGGTGGGGACCTCTACTGTAGATATGTGTGAGAACGGGCCTGAACCGGGGATTCCAAAGATGCCTTTTTGTACTTCAAAGCAATACCACGGATGTCATAAATGTAATAAAGTCATAAACTTGTGTATAAGAGGCCAGGCCTCAGAGATGCGGTTAGAGCACCTCGAGAAGATACCCTGTTGTCTGATTTGACGTGTTCTGCTCCGTCGGAATAAACTCCTGTTTCCTGCCTTCCTGTCTCCAGCGCCTGCCTCTTTGTTTGGTAATATTGAATGGTATGAGAGGCGGCTATCGCCGGGCAAACACTGAAGGTTCTTGATCGACATCGGCCCTGCCTTTTTACAATTGGCGTCCCAAACGTGGGGCCCATCAGTGACACGTGGATCCAGTGGGAGAGGTCCCAACGACAGAGTGAACGACTGCAACGATCGGGAAGTGCACCTGCCCGATAGACCCTCGTCTGGCAGCCGATCATCCGAACTTCACCGGTTCTGAGCAGACCTCTCTCGAGTTATGTTATGTTATGTTATGTGCCCACTCTTTTATAGCGCACGGCTACCCAAGCGGGTGTCCCGGCGCTTTAGCAAAGAGATCAGAGACCAGTCAATCCAGCCCGCAGCTCAGAAGTCGTGATGATCATGCAGAAAAGAGCCACGTCTTTAGTTCTTTTCTAAACATCAGGAGACTGTTGGCTTTCCGCAAAGAGATCGGAAGCCCATTCCAATGGAGGGCCGCTAGATAGCGGAAGGACCGACCACCCATCCGAGCGCGTTTAAAAGAAGGGACCACAATCGTGGCAGATGAAGCTGAACGCAACACCCTCTTTGGGACATAAAAGGCCAGTCTCTTCCTAATGTACAAAGGGCCTACAGAATGCAGGGCTTTAAATGCCAGAGTCAAAGTTTTAAAAATGACTCTTTTGGAAATCGGTAGCCAATGTAACTCTTTAAGTAAACCAGAGGCTCTAGCTCTGCGTGGAAGGCCAAAAATTGCCCTTGCAGCAGAATTTTGGACTATCTGCAATCTTGCCACCAAATACTTCGGCAGGCCCGCATAAAGTGCATTAGCATAGTCGAAACGTGATCCAACTAATGCCTGCGAGTGATCTACGGTCCTGACTGGGAACCATCAGGAGTGCCACAGCAATTACGGAGAATAGAGGACGATCAGGCGCTGGAAGCGGAAGACGAGAAACTGTCCATGCGGTCCGGGTAAGGTCGTGTAACACGACGAATTGCAAATTGATTGTTTGATTGTTTGAAAATACTAGTATTACTCATTTGATTATTTCTGAGAGATTCTCTGTCTGCAAACAGGGAGGAATAGGAGTATTCTCTCTTTGCAGATAGTGAAGGGTAGGTAACGCAGGCCTTTGCCCCCGTTGCAATCCGTCGTGCCTGCTTCCCTCTCCATTTGATTGATTGTTATCCAAGCATTTACTGTTTTGGAATTGGTTCTCTTTGGATCATTCTCTATTTGCAAACAAGCACAGAGTCGCAATACTCTGATTAGTCTTTGCAGATAGTGAAGGATAGGTAACGCAGGCTTTTGCCCCCGTTGTAATCCGTCGTGCCTATTTTTATCCCTCATTTGATTGATTGTTTATCCGAACATTGATCGTTCGGAATTGGTTCTCTTTGGGTTATTCTCTATTCACAAATAAGCACAGAGTCGCAATACTCTGTTTAGTCTTTGCGGATAGTGAAGGATAGGTAGTGCAGACTTTTGTCCCCATTGTAACCCGTCATGCCTATCTTCTCCCCACTGTTCAGTAATTGGTTCAGCCCGGACCGTTTATTAGAGGTAGATTACCCGGCTCCACCGGAGGGCACCCCTAATAAAAAGGACATGTACCTAAAATACGGATTAGCCGCTGTATCTCTGCAACGAACTATGACATAAAAATCACTAGGAAAAACAAAAAGAATCGAGCAAAATCAGTAGGCCACTGATGGGATCTTTTTGACCTCGCTAAAATAGAAACATTAGGAACAACCCCTCATGAGAAATATGAAACTAGTGAGAGGAGCCGAGCTCGACGCCATGATGGCCGCAAGACAGCTCGGCTCCGCCGCCCACCCCGCCCAAATGACGACAAACCCTATACAAATACTATAAATATATACAACACTCCAGCAAAGTAATATGTTAAAACGTTTTATTATACAAATATTTACATGGCAGCCGGCTGCAACATCAATCCCAATGCATTCGCCGTCTGCTTGACGCTGTTCCTGTCCCTCCTTCCTTAAAGTAGCAATGTTGGGCTACTTTGGGCTACTTTTTAGTTGACTTTGGGCTATAGAAAGTCTACAAAAGCCATCAGCCGGCGAGGTAGCATCGGTGGCGGCCTGGGGTGGAGGACCGTTGTGCGAATAGGCCGGAGGCAACACCACGCGCCGAGGCCCATCCCCAGATCGTCCAGAGGTGGTGTCCAGCAAGTTGTGTGCGGGGGATGCCTTGCTGATGGCTCTCCTCACCACCCCCCCCCTTTTTTTGTTGCCTGGCCCGGCTAGCTCAATCGATCGAGCATGAGACTCTTAAACTCAGGGTCATGGGTCCGGCCATTTTGTATGCCTTTGTCAGGAGATGGCGTGGGGCGCCCGCGGAGAGGCGGTGCGGGCGGCCTCCCCTCCCCCTCCAGGTGAAGGTTCCTCTCCAGCACCAAGATTGCCATTAGCGTTCCACTCAACGGGCCCCCGCGGTTGACTGGCCGGGGGACCCGCTCCGGTGGCTGTGGCGAAGGACAGCTGCGGGAGGGGGACAGGGACTCTCAAGATGGCGGCCGGCTCCCCGGATTTGGGCTTGGTCCGCTAGGATGGCTCTGGGCTACCATGGAACTCGGATGCTTGCCTGCTCGGGCATGAGCCACACTCTTGAAGACGTCCTCTCAGTTTTAAAGATTCTACGAGAGTCATTGGCCCTCGACTCCCGCGGGCTTCCGGTTGGGGCAACCGCCACTGTTGCTCGACTATCCCCCCATGGATATGCCGCTGCCCCGGGTGACCGCCGCCTTATCCACATCTGGTGCCGTAGGAAAGGCTGATTCAGCGCATCGGTGGAGGGACACGCCTGCTGTCCCGCTCTCTGGAGTGGCCACAACGTTGTCACAAGATGGTGGTGCTCTCATGCTGACGCCAGCTTTTGTCCGAATTACTAAGAGACACTGTAGACTGCCAACTCGATCAGCTCCGGTGGGACCTCAGCGTGACCCGGTAGGGAAGATTTTGCCTTCCTCACCTTTAAGTCGCGGTTCATGCCCCCTGTCCTTTCTGCTGGCGTTAACGGAATTTTTTGAACTGCCAAAAGGGGTTCTGGTCCGACCACTAGTTATTGGAGGCATTTGGACTATACTCTGGACCCGCCCGGCCTCGACCAAAATGGCGCCAGTATAGGCGGGACTTGCAACTCCTTATGACGTTCTAGTTGCTTAAGCCTTGATTTTATGGGATATGTATGCGGTCTTTGTGCACACGGCGGGCGGGGAAGGGTACTGACGGGGCATGCGGACAACCCTATTGATGTGTTTTTAGTCATTATTGATTATTGTATTATTATAGCTTTGAAGTAATGTTACTCATGATACTCGCCCATGGTGTACGTATGGACGATTTTATTGTAACTGATCCTGTTATACTTCCAACTATAAAATAAACCTTCACTGGTCCTGCAACCGTTAGTCGCGTTTAGTTTTTCAATTAAATGGCTCGTCCTTTACTTACTTCTATACTACAGTATAATGTTTCCTTACCTCATGCGTTTCCCGTCTGCTCCGTGACCGGCCTACATGGTTGGAGGCCCGTATTTGAATGCTGACATCTTCACAAATAAAGTTTTTTAAATATGTGGAACTAGCCTCATAACAGTCACTTAGATTGGTAGGTTCTCGAATAAACGGTACTATTCTCAAATAAATGAAGGGCAAGTAAAATGAAGCAATTTTGGTTATGAAAAATTAGAAAGACATGGTACATAGAAATAATGCGAAAAGAATAGTCAGGATCTGTCGTATTTTACATTCCTGCAGCATAAGCAATAGGTAAAGATCCTGATATTTAGATATATCTATGAATAGGACAGTAGACCAGTTCCTCTGGGCTTCAATGCTGAGATGCAAGGTACTGCATCCCAAAGAAGATAAGTCAGGTACATGGTAGGTAAAAACATTTTCGTGTTTATGCGCGCTGATGTGCTTTGAACGCTGCCCCCCCCCTCTTTTCTTTTTCTGCAGGTTAATATCGGAATTTCAGCTGAAGTATGGAGAAGACCTAAAACGCACCGTGTTCCACGCAAAAAAAAAAAAAAAAAAAGGCTAGCCCTGTGAGATGGTACATTGTATACAGGAGCTATCCCTGGGAGCGTGAAATAATTGTATGGTATGAATGTGCGCATGGGCCCTGATTTGTGTCGTATGAATGCTTATGTGTGGGGCACGTCTGGGCCAACAAAAAGAATGCTTTTTGTATGACTGAGGTGTTGATCGAACGGTTAATGGGATAGGAAAATTAAGCCCGAACATGGTACCTGCATGTGAAAGACGAATAAAAATATAGCACATTCCCTAATTAGAGACGACTCTCTCTCTGGAGCTAGTAAATTGGAGAGTGGCCTACACCAGAAACTTGAAGGGTTATTACAGTACAACGAACCCGACCCCAACCGATATGCCAAATATATATCCAAAATGACGTGCACCAGTGAGTCAACTTATGTGCTGACTAAATAGGAAAAGTTAAGAGTACCCCGGGTCGGGGTTCATCCAAAATACCCCTCAGCCCACAAATTAGGGATGTTGTCATGTTTTAGATTTACCTCTTCTTCTTCCATCCTCATAGAAAAATCGGAATTGTCCCATTATCATCATCATTTGCTAGATGCTGGAAGACCCCACCGTGAGTATAAGCACGACTGGACTGGTGTCCGACCAATTAAAAGGAGTAAAGTATTTTTGAAACGAGGTTACCAACAAAAATTGTCTACTATTAGGAAGGGAGGAGAACAAAGAGCTCGACCCTCAAATGAATTAATTGGAATACTGAGAATACGCAACACGCATGAAAAAGTCCTTTTGCCCAAAATAGCTCTGTGTTTTGTCTTAGGTTTTCGTACTTGATGTATGTACTGTCGCGCCCTATCTGGTATTCATGTGTACGTAAACTAGGAATTTATGTTTTCCCTCAGCTTGTGTTTTTACACGTAAAACTGACCCGCACTGTTCTATATGTGTGTGCACTGAATAGCCTATTATTATACACGTTTTTCCTCTCTCTCTCTCTCTTTATGTTGTACGTGTACTAATAGCCTATTTGGTGCGCACGACACTCTCTCCCTCTGAGGGCTCCCTTGCTCCCTCTTGAATAAATGACGACACTGTACCAGGTATAATTGGCTTTAGACACGACAGTGTTTGAACAAATTGACAGAAACAAAATGACCGTATTTTTGCCATATTACTACCTCTCCTTTCTGTAAAATGATGGAACTTAATTGGCTGAGAAAGAAAGGACAGGTAAGACGACTGATGTCCCCTAATCTGACCCTTAAAAGGGAACTATATGTCAGTGGCTTTTGTTTTAGTGCTTTAGTAACACCACCCTCATCATTCGGATTACCACCGCCCATTGCACAAAAGTAGAATGTCCGAAACGTCCCCGTTTTTCCAGAATGGTCCCAGTTCTGTACCAGCCGTCCCAGAAAATCTTAAAGACTGTAGCTGATGACCTTGTTTTTAAAGATAAATCTTCTAAAACTGATAAAGGTTAGCCGTTGCTTTCAGAAAAGAAAAAAATACTTAACGTATGTCCTTCCCTGGAAAAAGTAGCTGTAAGCCCATGATAATAGCACTTCACACTTTTTATAAATTAGCAGACCTTGAAGAAAAATATAGCTCAACAGGATTTGTTTTAGAAAAACACGAGTCTCTACTGGAGGAGCCGGTTTGAATTCGATAAACCATGTCATTTTTTAGATATCAGACTTCTTGCCACGTTCGCAAATATAACAGGAATAAACACCAGACAGACATGATGTTTGAAAATAGAAAAATGCTTACCGACCTGCACCACAGCAATGATGCATGAGTTAACAGCATACACCGATGTAAGGATTACTAAGCATCCACCCTATCGTGACCAATAAGCGTTTCCCCAACTACTTGGGGTTGGGAGAGAAATTAAAGTGTGTAAACGTCTTCCCCTGCCAGTTCTCTAAGACTTGTTTTTTTTGTACTCATTTAAAGATAACGTGCAGTCGTCAGAGGAGAGGGGCCGGACGTGACGCACAGCCTGGCTGCAGATCGGGGAATATCTATGACCTCGACCAAGGTGGAGCCACAGAGCAAAGAGTTGCGGGACAAGGCACCATTCTCAACGTGGAAAGTGAAGGAAAGAAGGGCTGTCCAGAAGCCCCTGCATGTTGATGAGCTCGTGCCGAAAGTCCCAGCCCATTGTGCCCGATTGATGGGCCCACTTTCTTGAAATTTCTGCCCTCCTTGGTCCGTCTCAGATCTGATCCCACTCCCCCCTCTCTTCCCTCGGCCTCCCAAAGCACGCCCCCATCACCCCCCCTTTTTCCATATGGAGTTTTTGAACTTGACTTGGAGAAGAAACACAGCACAAAAGATAGAATAGGGTTTGTCACGAAGGAAGAACGGAATGCGGGTACCCCGCCTAAAGTACCTATGATAGATTAGTTAGGGAACAGGACAAAAACAGGACTGTGGTCCGAGAGCAAAGAATGGCCACACCCTGCAACGCGAAATCTGAAGTAGAGCTGGATGCATAGCTCCACCGCCGGTGCTCAACAGTGCCAACGAAAGAGGAAGAACAATGAGAGCCTACCAGTGATGGCTCGCTGTAAATAAGACACTGGAAAGACGAACCCTTTTTGAACATTGCCACCCCTTGACTGTCCCTTGTATTGAGTTGGATTCCTCTCCCAACCACTTTGTATTGATTAGCACCCAATTGAGCTTTCAAAACCTTACATCGGTCACTTTCAACTGTACATGGGTAACTAAGAAAGCGTTAACTCTGTATCATGATGATTATAGAACGCCAGTCATACACATGAACATGCTGTCTAGTTTTGATCCTCACGGAGTCCAGACCTCAAGTAATGTACTTAATAGCCCTTATTCTGCCAGAACATTTTTTTTATGACATCATGTTTGTATTCGAACGAAATCCCCTACATCATCTAAGTAATGTCCCCATCTCCAGGTCTAATGTATGACACAGCTAATGTAATTTTGTATGCACTGCCTCCCCGCCCATCACATTGACTACATATGGTCATGTACGATTCTGTCTACATTGATAGCAGAATTATTTCCATCTGCCTGTAATGCATATGGGCTACCAAAGCGACTTGTATAACTAATGTCAGCTTGTACATCCTCACCTATGACATGAACAGGAATGAACTAACTTATTATAAAAACTGGGGACTGTGGAAAATGACTAAAATTAGGTATACATAAGCGGCGTTCATTTATGTTCACCACAGCCACTGTTGAAAGTAAAGTGAAAATCGCGAAACAGTGGCCACGCCATCTTGTCCCTTTTAGGCCCCATCATGCACGTAAGTGGCAGCCATTTTGTGTGTCATGACCTCTCTGCCCACTGCCAATAGCCTGCGCGTCTCTCCCCCTCACTCCCCGGCCTCGCAAGCATTCCCCCGCGCCCCGACATCCCCCGCTCTCTCCTGCTTGGGCCATAAACGCACCTCTAACGCGACCCGGTCTCCGAGCCACATCCCGTGCTGAACCCCCTCGCTTTTTCATCTCATTCATAGAACAGGCCCTTTTGATAACCTCTTCCTCCCTGCCCGATTGTCCGGCCTGATCCCAGGCCATCACCTAGCCCCACAGATGCAGTTTATTTCCCCCTACAGTAGGACCTCGCCTCGCATCAAAGGAGCGGTGATTAATCAATGCCTTCACACCCCTAGATCCGACCGATCGCCCGCATTCCTGTTCCCAGCGGAATGTCCAGCTGCGCGATAGTCATCATGCTGAGATTTGGGTGGGGACCTCTACTGTAGATATGTGTGAGAACGGGCCTGAACCGGGGATTCTAAAGATGCCTTTTTGTACTTCAAAGCAATACCACGGATGTCATAAATGTAATAAAGTCATAAACTTGTGTATAAGAGGTCAGGCCTCAGAGATGCGGTTAGAGCACCTCGAGAAGATACCCTGTTGTCTGATTTGACGTGTTCTGCTCCGTCGGAATAAACTCCTGTTTCCTGCCTTCCTGTCTCCAGCGCCTGCCTCTTTGTTTGGTAATATTGAATGGTATGAGAAGCGGCTATCGCAGGGCAAACACTGAAGGTTCTTGATCGACATCGGCCCTGCCTTTTTACAGGCCGGTCCACCTGGGCTGGTCGTTCTTTGTTCGCTGAAAGTTCTTGACCAGTACCCAGGATCCAGGAACGATCTGATGTCCTGGAGCTTCAGAGACCTGAGGCAGTGTATCATGCACCTGTTGATGTAAAACACGCAATATAGCCGTCAATTCGTACAAGTAGTCAAGCAAAACAGGGTATTCGATTTCACTGAACTTTGTAGGCCTTGGCACTCCCCATATGTTGGCCGGGCGGCCGAAAACTATTTCATAAGGACTAAGTCCCACTCGCGAATACACAGTCATTCTGGTGGATAGGAGTGCTAGGGGTAGAGCGTCAGGCCATTTAAGACCAGAGCTCGCTTGAATTTT
Source organism: Lissotriton helveticus (assembly GCF_964261635.1). NCBI lineage: Eukaryota > Metazoa > Chordata > Amphibia > Caudata > Salamandridae > Lissotriton > Lissotriton helveticus. Next base: position 1,860,819,274 of record NC_136065.1, read on the forward strand.
GGCCAGTTTTAACTTTAGCGTGCCATTGTAGCATTCTACTAGTCCAGCTGATTGAGGGTGATTTGCAGCGGGAATTTCTGCTGGATGCCTAGTCCTTCACATACTTTCTTCATCACACGACCCACAAATTCACTTCCATTGTCACTCCAGACTATTCTCGGCATTCCAAATCTAGGGAAGAACTCTTTCACAAGGGCTTTAGCTGTGGATAAGGCAGTGTTGTCCTTTAGGGGGTAGGCTTCCATCCATCTTGAAAAGGCACAAACAACAACGAGTACGTATTTTAAATTGTTGCACCTCTCCATGTGGATGAAATCTAGCTGCAAAACCTCGAACGGATACGTAGGAGGTGCAAAATGACAAGCTGGAGTTGGGGTTCCCCTACCAGGATTGTATTTTAAACACACCATGCAATTCTTGACCACATTTTCTGCTCACTTAGGAATTCCAGCATTTTGCCATACTGGAGCCAACAACTTGCAAATCCCTTTCACACTGATATGAGCCATTCCATGGGCCATTGTAACCACTGCAAGCACATATGCATCGATTAACAACCATCTCTGATGCTCTGACAATTCAATCCAACAACCATTGGCATCCATTTTACCCGTACTTTCTCTCCACACACTCAACTCTTTCTCTGTAGCTTCAGCTTGGATCGATTTCACACTCTCTATCGTGTCTTCACACATTCCAACGTCACCAATCCATCTTGCAGGGCCTGTAATATACATTCGGCTCATCACATTCCTCGCTGTTTCTTTTGCGATTTCGTCAGCAAATGCATTTCCACGACCAACATCATCAGTCACCTTCTTGTGTGCGCTACATTTCACAATCGCAACTTGCAACGGCAAGGTAAGTGACTCAAGAAGCTCATTCACCAACTGACCATGCTGTATCTTAGCTCCATGCGAAGTCAGGAACCCACGTTCTTTCCACAATCGTCCAAAACTGTGAGCCACTCCAAATGCATACTGGCTGTCGGTATAGATAGTCACTTTCATTCCTTTCGACAACACACATGCTCTTGTAAGTGCAATCAACTCTGCTGCTTGAGCTGAATTATGTGGGATACGTGCAGCTTCAACAATCTTATGCAAAGTCGTGACAGCATATGCTGCAGTCGTATCACCATTCGGAAGCTTGAAGCATGAACCATCCACCCATAGGTACCATCACACTTTACAAGAGGAGTGTCCCTAAGATCTATTCTCCCTTTAGTTTCTTCTTCTGTTCTAAGAAAACAATCATGCTGTTCTGAAGCATCTAATTCCTCTACACTTGGCAACAACGTAGCTGGGTTAAGAGTGTTGCATCTTTTTATGTGCACATGACTCGCTAGCAATGTCAACTCGTAACCTGACAATCGAGCACTAGTTAAGTGCTGTGTCTTAGTTCTGTTTAATAACGTGGCCACTGCATGTGGAACCATCACAATCAACGTGTTATTCATCACCAAACCAGCAGACTGTCGAATAGAAACAGCTGCTGCTGCTGTGGCTCTCAAGCAACTCGGCAATGCTTTAGCTACTGGGTCCAAAGTCGACAAAAAATACGCACATGGACGCTGCTTGTCTCCAAACAACTGTGTCAACACTGACAATGCACAACCCTCTTTCTCATGGACATACAATGTAAAGGGCTTACTGTAGTCGGGGGTACCCGACACAGGAGCCGAACATAATGCTGTGCGCAATTGGGAAAAACTTTTCTGACACTCTTCAGACCATGGAAGGGGATTCGGTGTATCTTTACACGTTAATGCCACCAAGGGTTTGGCCAGCAAGGAAAAATTTGGTATCCATTGTCTACAATATGATGTAATACCCAAGAAAGCACGCACGTCTCCCTGTGTTCTTGGCACACTCAATTTCGCTATTGCCTGAATTCTTTCTGGGGTCAGTTGCCTTCCCTCCTTCGATAAGAGATGACCTAAGTAGGTCACTTCTTGTCGACAATATTGCAATTTTGAGAGAGAAACTTTGTGATTCAACTCACACAAATGACGCAATAAAGACAACGTGGCTTCTTTACAGATTTCCTCACTATCTGCAGCAACAAGTAAATCATCAACATACTGAATGAGGGTAGCGCCATCAGGTAAAACAATCGTATTAAGCTGTGTCTTTAAAGCCTGACTATATATTGATGGGCTTTCACAGTAGCCCTGGGGAGCGCGTTTAAAGCGGAAGCTTCGTCCTCCTAAACTGAAGCCAAAAATATCCCTACTCTCCTCAGCAATCGGGATGCTGAAGAAAGCATTCTTCAAGTCAATCACCGAAAACCAGGTGGCAGAAGCTGGAATCATAGTCAATAGGGCAGTGATATCAGGAACAACTGGAAATTGTGGCACAACGATCTTATTGACCTCTCTAAGATCAATCACAAATCCATAAACAGGTGGCTGAGAAGGATCAGTACGCTTCAAAACAGGCAGAACAGGACTATTGCAAACGTTGCCTCTTGTCTCTTCAATCACATCTTTTTAAATCAAATCGTAAATGATCGCTAGCAAGGCTTTTTCACCTTCACTAGAAATTTTGTAATGGGGAATTCGTGGCATTTTAACATTGGCTTTCAATGTCACAACATATGGCGGTATTTCCAAAAGACCCACATCATTAGGACCAGTAGCCCAAAGAATATCAGGAAGAAACGACAATTCTGTCGGAAGTTTATCCCTTGACAAATACATTGGAGAAACCACTTTCTTACCCAGTGTAAGTTGTACTCCCGAAGGAGAACAGTACAAAGTCGCATACAATCTTTTTAACAGATCCAATCCCAACAAGTTTTCACCACAACCTGTTGTCAGAATTGAGGTTCCGTGACGATTTTACTCGTGTTTGTAACATTGTCGTAAATACATAATTTTGGTATCAGTGAACCGCAAATGATCCATTTAGTATATCCTGGTGTTTTCGCTATGCTACGAGCAAGAGCACTCCTGTTACAAACACATTTCTGTTCTACCCATGGCATCCATCTTAGACACGGAAGCCATTTTGTACTCCTTGCCCTCACATAGTCAATGGACACGCAATGACCTCTTTTTATTTAAGGACACGTAGGCTTTAGCCGGCGATTCACCTTGCGAGTGACACGTGCACCTTAGGCCAGCAACGCTGTGGCAGCATGACTCGGCAAGAGCTGCCTCCCCAGCCTGAGGCCAGTCCTGCTATACTGGTTCTTGTGTTCGTTGGCCTGATCATGATTAGGCGGCCGAAGCTGGTAACCGTGCCCATTTACGACCCACAAACATCTCTTATCCTGTCTTTCTATCTTCCACACCTGGCTCTGCTCCTTTCCTTCTGGGCCTTTATTAGGGGGAGGTAACGAAATTTACGATGAGGCGGTCCGGGTCTTGAATGAGAAATTGACATGGGATTATGATGGAATAGTGGGAACCCCTCATTCGTAATGTTTTGACATCAGATACTGTTGACGATTCCTGTGCAACGCCAAATATTTATTGTTTAAGACACGAATGTTTAGAACTGTGGTAACATGTAAAGAATTTGCCCGAGCAGAATATTTAGTATATAAGGAACAACCCTCTTTGTACAAATTGAACAGGCTCCTAGACACTGCCCGTGTGCAGTTTCTGTGACTTCTGTGTCCCTGCAGTAATAAACCTTTGGTCTTTGACGCCACCATCGAGAAGCCCGTGTTTCTGTTTGTTTGTGCACCGAGACAGGTTGAACTCCGGGGTCTTCGGGTGTTTTCCCTGACACCTCTGGACGGAACCAAAAAGTCCAGAACTCCAATTGGCGCCCAACGTGGGGCGACGTCATTCGGTACCGGTCCAAAAGCCTGAAGAGTTCGAGGAGCTTCGTGTGAAGATTTCAGAGGGAGGCGCCCCACTTCATCGATCCCGGCATATCGCAAAAGTGGCCCCGACGTTCTCTTCCGCGAGGGTTCCCGTTCAGACGGCTGCAGTGGTCCGTTGCCTTGACCGTCGCCCTGTCTTGGACCCGAGGTGCAGTCCTTAGTACGGCGAGACGTGACGGGTTTCTCCTTGGTGACGTCTTCAGTACCTCAGTTAAGTATTTTGTGAGGGTTGCTCCTGTTTGGATAATCCTTTTAGTTCTCAGTTCAGTTCAGTTCTGTAAGATTATCACTGGTTATTCTGGTTACGATAATCATTCTGTTCAGTTCAGGTATCGATACGTTTATCAGTTCTGGTAGGCCTAAGTTCTTGGTTCGAGTGCGCATCTTTTCTGTTTGTGTCTTGTTTGTTTTGTGTTCCGGATTATAAAATGGTAAGTCGGAAAAATTGTATGTTGTCTTGTTTCAGTTGCAACAGTGATTCCCAGTTGGAGGACTCGTGTTTGGTTCCTCCGATTGGAACTCCCCTTTATGATCTATATTGCAAATTTGGTGTGGGCCCTATCTCTTATAACGAGGTATGGATCCGCTTCACAGAGAAAGATGGTGTCCTTAGTTGGCCACTACATGGTAGTTTTGAACCTGAAGTTCTCGATAATCTAGAAAGAAGGTTGTTTAAGAAGAAAGCCCGGCCGGCAATGTTTGATTCTTTCCGTTATTGGCGAAAAGAATCTAAACAGAGAGAAATTAAAAAGTTGAAGAAAGAACAGAAAGAGCAAGAGTTGACTTTAGAACAGTCTGCTAGGCAGCTGCAACTCAACGAGTCTGAGAAAGCGATGGAGGTGGCCAATAGAGAACGTAATTTAGCGATAGACAAGTGCTATCCTGCTTTACCATCGAGTACGGCTAAGATAGTAGAGGACCCTGAAAAGGATCCCCTGTTGTCTTACTTGTTACGATCACCCCCACCGTATGCACAGGGTGCTACGGCTCCACCTATACCGAATGTTCAATTACCGGTTGCTGGACAACACGGTGTCCCTGTTCCCGCTCCCCTGAATCAAGTTCCTGTACCTCCTGTGGTCAATATTAATGTTCCTTCGACAACCCCTCTTCTAGGGTTGCCGGCTTCTTTACCTATGCCTGTGTCGCTCACACCTGCTAGTTCACAAGCTATTTTTCCTGCTACTCCTACTGCTCCTAATCTATCTGTTCCAACTGCTACTCTATTTACTGCCTCTGCTAATATTATGACTCCACTTTCTGTTCGTCGGAGAATCACTGATTCTGTCTCTAATATTCTATCTCCCTTCTATAAAACTCTGATTAAGACTCCTACCTCTGACTCTGTACAGAGGCGTAGTCAGCTTCCCAGTACTGAAGAAAGAGGAATATTAGATTCCACTGCTCTTAGATGGGTTTCGAAAGTTGGAAGATATAATGTACAAGATGTATTAGATACATTTATGCAATGGAATGAACCGACACAACGATATGTGTTCGATGAAATGTGTTTCCTTCTACGTGAGGAATTGGAAGAGGATGACCCTGAATCAAATCTAGGAGAATTAATTAATGTTCAGAAAGAGTTTGCTGCAGGTATGATAGTCGGTCAAAATATAAAAGAAGCGATGGAACTGGTTCTAAGTTATAGGACCGACTCATCCCTTCGTTCACCGAGAGAGTTAGAGAAACGCAGTACGAAACAAAATCGTCAATACCCAATGAGAGAGGTTCCACCAATTTGGTGTGAAGCTGTGCAAGCTAATGCAAACCTTGGTATTGCAGCCGCTCCGGCCCAATTCCAGAGAGTATGGATACATATTCCATGGAAGCGAGCTGAAGTATTAGCAGTGAAACAGGCCTTGCCAGATCCGCGTAAAAATCCTGCAGGGTACTACAAAGAGTTGGCTCAAACAGTTGACGCTTGTGTATTGAATCTTGCTGACATAGATCTGCTATTTGGTAATGTAGTACCGCAACCAATTTGGGCTAAAATTCGTAAAGAGAATCATCCAGTTGCCCTAGGTGGTGACTGGGCAGCTATAATTGCAGCGGATGGTCAACAAATAGGTGGTTCTAAACCAGAACCCCTAATTGCTAATTTGCCTGGTAGGATAATCGATTTAATGAAAACCTTGATGCCAGCATTACGCGTTAACTGGGACAAATTGTCCGCGTGCAAACAGAAGAAAGACGAAAGCGTCTCCGACTTTTTCACAAGATTCGAGGAGACTTTCGTGGATCATAGTGGTCAGGATATGAGCACAGAAGGAGGCCAGAGATTATTTGTTGATAAATTTGTGCACAATCTGTTGCCAGAACTTAGTGGTAAGTTAAAGAATTCTGAAAGTGCGTGGGCTGTCTCTACGACTGCGCAAATACTTGCGACTGCCCAGTACTATGAAAATAGGGATAAAGAAGAGAAGGAAAAATCAGATAAAAAGACGAAAGATTTAAAAACTAAAGTACTTTTACAGCAAGCTTATCCGCCTCGCACTAATCAGACTAATATGCAGCAAGGGTCATATCAAAGAACGGAATATAATTTTCAAAGGCCACAATGCCAATGGAATCAATGTGCTTATTGCAAAGTGGAAGGTCATTACAAAAATGAGTGTCCAGTTCGGGCACAAAATAATGCTGCGGCAGCTCAGAGAGGTCGTGGTAGTTCCATGCAAAACTCTAGAGGTCGAGGACGAGGTGCTATGCCTCCGCAGACGAGTGATCGCCCTTCTAATTATTTCGACCAGCGAAATGGACAATCTGCCCAACAGAATAGGTCTCCACAATATCATGTTGAAGACTATTATGAAGCTAGTGAGGAAGTTCAGCAAAGTGAGTACTAGGACAGCCATGGACAAAGAGAGGGAGTAGTATCAGTTCCAGTAGATCAGAGTGGGCCTTATGTCGCAGTAGCAACATCAGGTATAGTCGAACCGTTTCTGTTGGATACTGGTGCAGCAAAAAGTTCTATCATACATGCGAAACTCCCTGGCGCACCTTTGTCTGGCTCAACAAACGTTTCAGTAGGTTTTTCGGGCGCCCCTGTTCATAACCCTGTTTCTGGTCCTTTGTCTATTTCTGTTGGACCCTGTCAATTGAAAGCACCCCTGATTTTGACGACAGGTTGTAACGAAAATCTGCTTGGTTTAGACTTGTTAAAACGCCTGTACGCGACATTGTACTGTTCTCCAGCAGGAGTACAGCTTACGTTGGGTAAAAGAATAATCTCTCCGATGTACTTGTCGATGGATGCGCTCCCACCAGAGCTGCGTTCACTCCCTGATACTCTTTGGGCGACTGGTCCTAATGATGTAGGTCTATTGGAAATTCCACCCTATGTAGTAACTTTGAAAGCAAATGTCAAACTTCCACGAATTCCACAATACAGAATCTCTAGTGAAGGTGAGCGTGCGCTCCTACTGATAGTGCATGATCTGATTGAGAAAGACGTTATAGAAGAAACTAGAGGTAATGTCTGTAATAGTCCTGTACTGCCTATTTTGAAACGAACTGACCCTACAAAACCTCCAGTATATAGGTTTGTAATTGATCTCAGAGAGGTTAATAAAATTGTGATTCCACAGTTTCCTGTGGTTCCAGACATTACTGCATTGTTAACGTTGATTCCTGCTACAGCAGCATGGTTTTCGGTTGTCGACTTGAAAAATGCCTTTTTCAGCATTCCGATAGCCGAAGAAAGCAGAGATATCTTCGGTTTCTCTCTAGGAGGACGAAGCTTCAGGTTTAAACGCGCTCCACAAGGCTATTGTGAAAGCCCATCCATTTACAGTCAAGCATTAAAAAGCCAGTTAGATTCCTTCGTACTTCCTCCTGTTTCTGCTTTAATACAATATGTTGATGATCTTCTAGTGGCTGCTGATGACAAGGAAACTTGCAAAACAGCTACGATTTCTTTATTGCATCATTTGTCAAATTTGAATCACAAGGTGTCACCTTCAAAAATGCAATACTGCTGCCAAGAAGTGACCTACTTAGGTCATCTCTTGTCAAAGGAGGGAAGGAAGTTGACCCCAGAAAGAATAAAAGCAATTACGCAGATGAATGTTCCTAGCACGCAGAGAGAAGTACGTGCCTTTTTAGGTATTACCTCATATTGTAGGCAATGGATCCCAAATTTTTCTCTTTTAGCAAAACCATTGGTAGCCTTGACTGGGAAAGGTGTTCCGAGTCCGGTACCATGGTCTGCAGAATGTCAACAGAGTTTTTCTGAATTGCGAAATGCACTGTGTTCAGCACCTGTATTGGGTACACCCGACTACAGTAAGCCATTCACGCTCTATGTCCACGAGAGAGAAGGTTGTGCATTGAGTGTGTTGACGCAGAAATTTGGTGATAAACAACGCCCTTGTGCGTATTTTTCATCAACATTAGATCCAGTAGCTAGAGCGTTGCCTAGTTGCTTGAGAGCTACAGCCGCAGCTGCAGCTTCCATTCGACAATCTGCTGGTTTAGTAATGAACAACATGCTAGTGGTTATGGTTCCTCATGCGGTGGATACACTCATGAACCGAACCAAGACGCAACACCTTACCAGTGCTAGATTATCAGGTTATGAACTGACACTGTTAGCTAGTCATATTCAGATCAAAAGATGCAATGTATTGAATCCAGCAACATTGTTGCCGACTAGCCAAGAGTCGAGTGATTCCGAACCACACGACTGTTATTTCAAAACTGAGGAAGAAACAAAAGGACGAATTGATCTAAAAGACACTCCGTTGTCAGATCCAGATGGCACGCTGTATGTTGATGGGTCTTGCTTCAAATTGGAGAATGGTGATGTGACTGCTGCTTATGCAGTAACGACCTTGAGTACGATTGTGGAGACTGCAAGAGTGAGTCAGAATTCTGCCCAGGCTGCAGAATTGATCGCGCTAACAAGAGCGTGCGTTTTAGCTAAGGGAAAGAGAGTGAATGTGTTCACAGATAGTCAGTACGCGTTCGGCGTGGCCCATAGTTTTGGCCGTTTGTGGAAAGAGAGAGGTTTTATTACGTCCCATGGGACTAAGATTCAACATGGTCAGCTAGTTAATGACTTGTTGGAATCTCTAACCTTGCCGACTGAAGTTGCGATTGTGAAATGCAGTGCTCATAAAGCAATTACGGATGATGTTGGTCGTGGGAATGCTTTTGCTGATGAGACTGCAAAACAGACAGCTAGAAATATGATGAGTAGAATGTATGTTGCAACGTCTGCAAGATGGATTTCTGAGTCTGGAATGTGTGAGGACACAGTGGAAAGCGTGAAGGAAATTCAGAAAGAGGCGACTGAGGAGGAAAAACTTGCATGGAGAGAGAGCACGGGTAAATTGGACTCGAGTGGGTGTTGGATTGACTTGTCGGAACAACAGCGTTGGATGTTGCCTGATGCGTATGTGCTTGCAGTAGTGACGATGGCACATGGAACAGCGCACATCAGTTCAAAAGGGATTTGTAAGATGTTGGCTCCGGTCTGGAAGAATGATGGGATTAGTAAGTGTGCAGAGAGAGTGGTGAGAAATTGTATGGTATGCTTGATGCATAATCCTGGCAAGGGAATCCCCACACCTGCAGGTCATTTCGCTCCTCCTTCCTGCCCCTTTGAAGTGATCCAGCTAGACTTCATTCACATGGATCGTTGTAATAATCTAAAGTACGTCCTAGTGGTAGTTTGTGCTTTCTCCAGATGGATCGAAGCATACCCGCTAAAGGACAATACTGCCTTATCCACTGCCAAAATTCTTCTTAAAGAATACTTCCCCAGATACGGAATGCCACGGATTGTATGGTCAGATAACGGAAGTGAGTTCGTAGGGAAAGTTATGCAGAGTGTGTGTGCCGGCCTAGGGATTAGACAGAAGTTTCATAGTGCGAATCATCCCCAGTCCGCGGGTTTAGTCGAGGGTTACAATGGCACCCTTAAACTGAAACTTGCTAAGATACAAGCATCCACGGGTTTGTCCTGGCCAGACGCATTGCCTTTGGCTTTGCTATCAACAAGAGCAACTGTACATTCTAGAGTAGGGCTTAGTCCTTATGAAATAGTTTTTGGTCGTCCTGCAAATGTTTGGGGGGTACCTAGACCAAAAGAATTCAAGCAGCTGGAATACCCAATGTTAATTGATTACCTTTTTGACTTGACTGCTAAATTGAGTCTTATTCACCAACAGGTTTTCGATGCATTGCCAAAGCCACCGGAGAGTCCAGGCCATCAGCTGAAACCGGGTGATCAGGTGGTCATTAGAAATTTTGCAAGAACGAAAAATCTTCAGCCCAGATTCATTGGCCCTTTCCAAGTCCTACTAGCAACGAGAACTGCTATTCGTGTGGCCGGAAGGAAGAACTGGATCCATACGACACATGTCAAACGTGTGCCTTTGCCACTTCCTTACGACAACTGGGTAAAGAAAGGAATCAGTGCCTCTGAAACGGAACAAGTCCCCAGGTTCATACCTTTCAGCGATGCAGAACTAATCACTGATTCACTAAATTCTGACTCTCCTCTTGAAACTGCTCTTTTGAACCCTGAACATTTGTCATCCACACCCAACGAACATTTGCCATCTGCACCAAAAGAACATTTGTCATCTGAAAACGTGAACATTGCAACGTCAGCTGAAAATACATTGTTTCCAGATCAGACAGCTCCTGCAAAACTGAGATACAACTTACGTTCTCGCAATATGGACAAATAAAGCAGGAAACTGCCTATTTTCAGATTTGAATTTTCTATACATTTGCCTCCAGCCAGGAAGTTTGCTAATACTTTGTATTGTTTCTTTTTGTTTTAAAATTGCCTTGCCGTCTGGGTAGCCGTAGGGTCGTGGCTGTGTGCCTAGTTGAATCTGCGGGGGTCAGACACAAGGTCGATCTTTCTGTTAGTTCTGGGAACTCCCAGGGCTGATAGAGGCATTTTCATCTACGTACACATCATCAGTGGTCGCGAACGGTCGTAGAAGATGGAGCTTCCTGAGCTGCAACGAGAAAATGTAATTTATGTTCGCAGAAATAGACTGTACAGAATACTTCACAGCAAATGCTTTCTAATGCAATGTGCAGTTACATTTTTAATTGTTTTAATAACGTTGGTGGGTGGAATCGTCTTTGGTGTACATTTGATTTTTATGCCAGTAACTACAGTACCTTCCCTTGATCCTACTACTTCTACGGTTTCTTCTATGCATTCTTTTCACTCATTTCCTGAACACGAACAAGCTCGACGCTCAGAATTTATTAACAATACATTTGTACAGCTCTTGCATCAACACCAACTGGTAGTTAATACTACAGACTGCTGGGTGTGTGGCTTGATACCTCACACTATGGATAAAGGCATTCCCTATCTAGTCTTGCCTTTTAGCTACAATGGATCATTTCAGGCCTTTCAGACCATTTTTTCATATGCCCTTGAGACCTATCCTCCGCGTCCACCACGGTCCACTAAATACAACTCAGCCAACAAAGCTTTAGTCCAGGGAATTATTGACATGATTAAAGACGTCAATAATACTCCATCTTACCCTAGAGATGAATTACGGGTGTATTTGAGTTGGAACTCTACAGAGTATCGCCTTAGTTTGGGAGAAAGCAAGCGTAAAAGCTCCACTTCAGTTTGGGTCGTGCCTCACCGAGGTCAGGTCTGTTTGCAAGGAAATGGGAGAAATCTGAGAGCTCAGCTAGGGAGGAGTGAGTGCGTTGAGACTTACGTATTTCCGTCTAACTCCTCCCCTGCCTTTCTGACTGCTAGGGGTACCTACTTCATCTGTCAGGACAGAGCATATACATGGCTGCCTGCTGACTTTTCAGGTTCATGTTATATTGCTCGATTGTTACCTCCGACATACACTGCTTCTTCAGATTATCACAAGACCAGAGTAGCAAGAGGTGTCTTCAGCAAGGAAGATACCGCTGGTCAAGAAGCTGGAGACTTTTTCAAAGGTTTCCTTCCGTTTTGGGGGCCTATGGCCAATAGTAGAAATCTACGTCAACTAACACGGGTAGTTGAATCTACGATTACGGAAACTGCTGGTGCCCTTAGTAACTTAACAGCTGAGCTTCAGGCGGATCGTCTCATGACGTTGCAAAACCGTATGGTTCTAGACGTAATACTTGCAGATCGAGGTGGGGTATGCAGAATGATCCAATCGAGCTGCTGTGTCTTTATTCCAAATAATGCTCCAACAGTCTATGAAGCGATCTCTAAGCTACACAAGATTTCCGACTCTATACACGTAGATAAGGGAAACTGGTCCTTCATGGAGTGGTTTTGGACTCTGGTATCAGCGTGGGGATGGAAGGTTCTGATGGTCATTGGTGTCATCCTAGTATTTCTGTTCTCGTGCTGTCTTATTATCCAATGTGGTCCCGCTCTGTGTAGTCTCTGTGCTGCAACCTGTTTCAGAAAACCACCTGCATTAGGAGAAAAGGCACGAGACAGGATGATGATACAACAACATGTCACTGACCTAATGAGCATAGAATTAGACTCTGACTCTGATATAGACTGAGTAATTGCCTATGTAAGGGCAAAAGGAGGGTCTGAGGTTCCGTGACGATTTTACTCGTGTTTGTAACATTGTCGTAAATACATAATTTTGGTATCAGTGAACCGCAAATGATCCATTTAGTATATCCTGGTGTTTTCGCTATGCTACGAGCAAGAGCACTCCTGTTACAAACACATTTCTGTTCTACCCATGGCATCCATCTTAGACACGGAAGCCATTTTGTACTCCTTGCCCTCACATAGTCAATGGACACGCAATGACCTCTTTTTATTTAAGGACACGTAGGCTTTAGCCGGCGATTCACCTTGCGAGTGACACGTGCACCTTAGGCCAGCAACGCTGTGGCAGCATGACTCGGCAAGAGCTGCCTCCCCAGCCTGAGGCCAGTCCTGCTATACTGGTTCTTGTGTTCGTTGGCCTGATCATGATTAGGCGGCCGAAGCTGGTAACCGTGCCCATTTACGACCCACAAACATCTCTTATCCTGTCTTTCTATCTTCCACACCTGGCTCTGCTCCTTTCCTTCTGGGCCTTTATTAGGGGGAGGTAACGAAATTTACGATGAGGCGGTCCGGGTCTTGAATGAGAAATTGACATGGGATTATGATGGAATAGTGGGAACCCCTCATTCGTAATGTTTTGACATCAGATACTGTTGACGATTCCTGTGCAACGCCAAATATTTATTGTTTAAGACACGAATGTTTAGAACTGTGGTAACATGTAAAGAATTTGCCCCGAGCAGAATATTTAGTATATAAGGAACAACCCTCTTTGTACAAATTGAACAGGCTCCTAGACACTGCCCGTGTGCAGTTTCTGTGACTTCTGTGTCCCTGCAGTAATAAACCTTTGGTCTTTGACGCCACCATCGAGAAGCCCGTGTTTCTGTTTGTTTGTGCACCGAGACAGGTTGAACTCCGGGGTCTTCGGGTGTTTTCCCTGACACCTCTGGACGGAACCAAAAAGTCCAGAACTCCAGAATAAGGGGTGCTTCGAATTCACAAGGACCAACAGAAAGAGACATAGGACTAGAAACTGGGTTTCTAACCGGGGCGCCAGAAAAACCTACTGATACATTCGTTTCGCCAGACAAAGGTGCGCCAGGGAGTTTGGAGTGCATAATAGAACTCTTTGTAGCACTAGTATCCAACAGAAAAGGTTCTGACACACCTGATGTAATCACCTCAACGTAAGGTCCACTCTGATCTACTGGAACTGAAACAACTCCCTCTCTTTGTCTATGGTTGTCCTAGCAATCATTACCTTCCATATGCTCATCTTCTGCATAGTAATCATCAGCATAATACTGAGCTGTCCTACCAGACGCGTTATTCTGCTGATCAAAACTATTCATTGAATTTTGAGGCGGAAAGGAACGAGCGTTCTGGGGGAAATTTCCACGTCCTCTACCTCTTGGAGCTTGCTGAACACCTCGACCTCGTGCACCTGAACCACCATTTGCGCGCTGTAACAAAACAGGGCAACTATACTTAAAATGACCCTTTTCCTTACAATATGAACACTGATTGAGACCTACAGGGGCACGTGGTTGAGTATACTCGACTCTTTGCGAGTTCCTCTGAAACTGTTGAGGTTGCTGGTAGTTATTCTGATAGTTACTCTGACCACCATTATTTTGACCACCACGTGGCGGGTACGCTTGCTGTAACAGAACCTTCGTTTTCAACTCTTTTGTTTTCTTTTCTGCTCTATCTTTCTCATCTTTGTCCCTATTTTCGTAGTACTGGGCAGTAGCCAATATCTGTGCTGAAGAGGAAACTGCCCAAGAACTTTCTGAATCCTTCAACTTTTTACACAACTCGGGAAGCAGATTGTGCACAAATTTATCGACGAACAATCGCTGACCACCTTCTGTGCTCATATCTTGACCACTGTGGTCGACAAACGTTTCTTCAAACCTGGTGAAGAAATCTGAGACCGTTTCATCTTTCTTCTGCTTACACGCAGACAATTTATCCCAATTCACACGCATCGCAGGCATTAAAGTTTTCATGTAATCAATAATCCTACCAGGGAGGTCTGCTACTAAAGGCTCAGGTTTAGCACCACCAACTTGTCGGGCATCTGCAGCAGTAATATTAGCCCATGAGTCACCTAACTCCTGATCATAGTCTGCATGACGAATCTTTCCCCATAAAGGCTGTTTAACAACATTCCCAAACAACATGTCTATGTCGGCCAAATTGATGATGCATGAACCTGCAGTCTGTGAAAACTCCTTGTAATACCCTGCAGGATTCTTACGGGGATCAGGCAATGTCTGCTTAAGGGCCAAAACTTCAGCTCGCTTCCATGGAACATGTACCCACACCAGCATCAACGTGATTAGCTACATCCGCCGCAACGGCGTCCTTCCATACCAGGGGAACTTCTCTCATGGGATACTGTCTTCCCTTCTTCTTAACAGAGGAATCAGACTCAAACAACGATTTAGAAACACCTTCAGTCCTAAGCGACAACAACGTCGCAACTGCTTTCTTAACATCTGAACCCACAATCGCGCCTTTCCCAAACTCGAACCGCACATGGCACAACTCAGACGGATTGGGCTCCAAATCATTCTCCTCTAAATCCTCAGAAAGGAAAGTACACATTTTCTCAAAAACGTATCTCTGCTTTGGCTCTTCCCACTGATGGAAGACATCCATGACAGATTCTAGATCATATTTTATCGGGTCGGTCACCCATCTATGTGCCAAATAATTCAACGTTTCCTTCTCCCTAGAATCAGGCAGTTGACTACGCAACTGCTTACGCTCAGAGGCAGGGGTTGCACTTGTTGCTCCAAAGAGAGGATGCAAAAGACTAGCGACAGTACTAGCCACTCTCTGACGAACAGAAGGAGAGGTCGATGAAAAGACAAGCGGAAAAGCAGGGTGAGGCAAGGCAGACGCAGAGGCAGTATCAGGAGAAATACCAGGAGTGGTAGTCGTTATAGTAGTTAAAGTTGTAGGAAGAAAAGGCAGAGCAGATGTCAAAGCCGGTGGCCCTTGAGGAGGCTGCACCGGAGGAGCAGGAGCCAACTGAAGAGCAGCTGGTGGCTGTGGAGGAGCAGGAGGCAATACAACCAAAGGTTGCGCAGCTAAAGGTTGCGGAGGTGCCGTAGCATTCTGCGCATAAGGGGGTGGCAAACTTAACAAATGTGACATTAGGGGATCTTTTTCAAGGTCTTTTGCTGCATCTTGCTGAAGAGGCGGCAAAACTGGATAGCATTTATCGATTACCATTTTACGTTGCCTGTGCAACTGCTCACTCATCTTTTCTTCTTCATTATCTTTGAACTGCATAGCAGCTTGCATTATCGAGATACCCCTTTCTCTCTTATTTTCTTCTCTAATTTAATTTCCTTCTGTTTGGCCTCCTTACGCCATAGGCGGAAAGAGTCAAACATCGCCGGCCGGGCTTTCTTCTTGAAGAGTTTAACTTCGAGGTTATCTAAGATTTCCGTGTCAAAGCTACCATATTGGGGCCATTTTAAAACACCATCCTTTCTGGTGTATTTGATCCATACTTCATTGTAGTGATGGGGCCTACTCCATGTTTCACATACAGTTCATAAGTTGGAGTTCCAATCGGAGGAACCGGACACGAGTCCTCCAATTGGGAGTCCCTATTATTACAACCAAGACAAAACACATTTCCAAGTCTGCTAAGACCAGGCATCTTCACTCTCTAGTCTAGCTTCGAACTTCAAAGGATTATCGAATACGATATTCTCGTGAATACACGAGTCCTTCGGCTTTGGTACTTGCAAGTTCCAAATCAAAGATCCCGAAGGGATACCCAAACTAAGAACCAACTAAGGACTGGGAGACGCTCCACTTATACTTAACTGAGATATCGATGACGTCACCAGAAGACTCGTCTATCGTTTCGCTCTACCAAACGTCAAGGGTCCAAATCAGGGCAATAGCCAGGGCAGCAGTCCTTCGTAGCCGTCGGGAAGCAGGGAACCTCGCAGCAAAGACTTTCGGACCACGTCGACATGCAGGGGTCGATGAAGTGGCGGCCTTACTCCAGAATTTTCACACTAAGCTCCTCACGAACCTCTGGCTTGGACCGGTACCGTTGGAAATCGCCCCACGTTGGGCGCCAGCTGAGGTAGTAGGTTTTTCAGAACCGGTACTGAACCGGTAACCCAGCGGTGCCAGGGACAACACCCAAAGACCTCGAGTACTTTCCTGATTCAGACACAGAAACTCAGAGTCTTCTAGGTGAAGTCAAAGATCAAATTTATTGGCTGCAACCAAGTAACACGCGTCCTAGAAGTACAACACGTGTATATTCTCAGGAGACTGCTCCATCTTACCAAGCCAGTCTTCTCTTTTTATACAAAATATTATGCTTCAGGCAAACATTCTTAGGTTTACAGTTGACTGTTAGAAACGGGACCCTGGCCGGCCAAGACTCGCGTCGAGGTCAGTCAGGGATCACCATTTCTAAGGTCAGGGCTAGGGAGTCACACACCAAGATAACCCCCGCTCACCCTCTAGGTAACGTGGCGCGAGCAGCAAGGCTAATCTCAGAGGCGATGTGTAAAGCGTTTGCGCGCGCACCCCAGCGACAACAACCAAAGGCCCACCACAAAGGAAACTCCACACAAGGTTATATCAAAAATAGCCTTTGTATTATAATAATAAGAACACATTAGACAACACACACACTTTACAATGTGCCAACAGGCACGGGCAAGATTTACAAGGGATTATGTACAGGACAGGGCCACCTGGACCACTGTCAGGGGTATGCACTTGTTAGAAATAATACTGGTAGGTATAACACTTTAGCACATAAACATACAATGACTGTAACACAGAAATAGAAAATGTAGCATACAACCAGTAACTACTGGTAAAGGGAAAATACCTCCTACGCCACCCTAACCACTGTAGGGAAATCACGCAGGGAGCTAGGACCTATGGAAGGAAAACCTATCACCTACTACGCCACCCTAGTCTCTGTAGGGAGATCACGCAGGGAGCTAGGACCTATGGAAGGAAAACCTATCACCTACTACGCCACCCTAGTCTCTGTAGGGAAATCACGCAGGGAGCTAGGAAACCTATGGAAGGAAAACCTATCACCTCCTACGCCACCCTAGTCTCTGTAGGGAAATCACGCAGGGAGAAGGAAACCTAAAATAATCACCTAGGCAAGTAACATTTAGCAAAGGCAATCAAACATCAACATTCCTCTAAGCAGGTTACTTTTAGCAAAGGGGAATAAAAGAACAAGGCATTACCTAAGCAGGTCACCTTTAGCAAAGGTAATGACACCAACAATCCTCTAAGCAGGTCACTTTTAGCAAAGGGGATAAACACATAAAGAATTACCTAAGCAGGTCACTTTTAGCAAAGGTAATAATAAACAAGAATTGCACATGTAACATTAAAACACATTCAGAGGTGCAGGTTAGAACTTTTGCGCAAGAATCATATAGCAAAGAAATCACAATGCGCAGGGTGCATGTAGCACAACACTCAAAATGTCCCTCAGGCCAACTGGCCTCGAAAGGGGCGGAATGCCCTGAGTCTCAGTGTCAGGGAGGTCTGCGCAGGCAGCACAGACACAAAAGCCTAAACGTAGCAACTGTCCACTAAGTGCTGGACAGTTGTAAATATGCACTGGGCAAACGTTGGAGCCAGGAGGGCTCAAGAACAAGGAATGGCACCCAAGAGCCTCTCTGGGGCTCTAGAACAACTGTGGGCGCTGTGAGCCTTTCTGGCTCTAAATAAATCAACTGCCCCCTCGAGCTTCTCTGAGCTCGCAAAACAAAGTAGGCAATGTAGAG